>NC_087342.1:240657661-241257661 GCF_030014295.1 Loxodonta africana | reverse complement strand
CTAAAGAGCACAGTTCTACTCTGACACACATTAGGGTCACCATGAGTCAGAATCAACTTCATGACAACTTTTTTTGTGTGTGGGGGGCATGGGGGTGGGGAGAAGTCCTGCCCTGTGGAGCTTACGATCTAATGGACAAGATAAAAATACAACAAGTAAAACAAATACACTATTAAAAATGGTCGTAAGGGCTAAAAGTAAAAGAATAAAGACGATGATAAAAAAGTGAGAGTAGGGTCATGGAAACCTTCTCTGATGAAACCTAAAGGGTGAGCAGGGGCCAAGCCAGCCGTGAGAAGTTTCTGGGGAAAGATCTTGGCTCACTGGAGGGGCTGGAAGAAGTTCAAGGGACAGAGGGAGCAAGGCAGAAGAGACCATAAGAGCCTGGAGTTCAGGCAAGAGCGGCCTTGTAGGAAACTTAGATTTTATTCTAAGTGCAGCAAGGAGCTATAAAAAGAGAGAAAACCATGATTCACTTTGCTTTTAAAAACTATCACTTTGGTTGTCATGTATGGACAATGGATTGTGGGAGGGAAATATAAGAAGAAGAGAGACCCCTTCCTCTGAAGGCTACTGAAGACTTCTCAAAGAAAAATGTGGAGAAAGTCAGAGTAGTTTGGAGAAAGGTGGAGGCAGTAGAGATAGAAGTGGAAGGCTCTGAGGCATGTTCTAAGAATGGAATTGACAGGACTTGGTGATGGATTAAAAAAAGGGTGGGGAGAGGGTGCAGAAAGACCTAGGGAGAAAGCGTGTCCTGTTGACCCCTAGGTCTCTTGCTTGGAAACCTGGGTGCCGGGAGTTGCCACTTATTGAGGCAAGAAAGGATGGCTGTGTTAAATAATCTTAGGTAATCATCCCAAAATACCATGTGAAAGTCTCCAGTGCAGAATTTACAGATTTGAAGGGATTTAGCCAATTGTCGCACTACCTGTGAGCAGTGGATCCAGGACCTGAAATCAGATCCACCCAGCCCCAGAGCTGATGCCCTTTCCTAACTTCCAACATGCTCCTTGCTATCCATGAAACACAGATAACATGTTGTTCATCAGAACTTTACCGGTTAGCTGAGAAATCACTCTATCTGCACGCTCTCATTAATGTTCAAATCTTTAAAGTTGCTTTCATCAACCTCATATTTACTGCATACGTGTTTATCAAGTGTTGTTCATTGATAGGTTCCATATACACAGGTGAATAAAATACAGGTCTGTCCTGTGGAAGCTCACCAAAGACAGAAATGTTAGAGTCAGGAGTATGCACAAACTTGAGTGCCCACCATTGTTCACCTACCATTCTCCAGATCTGGGGAGGCCACAGGAGATTCTGAAGTGAAGTGTGGATCACTGCACCCAAGGGGTCAGAAGGCAATGCCTGAGCCTGTCTGAGTGGCCCAGGACTGCTGAAACAAAACACCACAAAGTGGGTGATTTTCAAAACCGGAAATTTATTGTTTTATAGTTCTGGAGGCTAGGAGTCCTAATTCAGTGCGTTGGCAGGGCTGTGTTTTCCTGCAGTCTCTAAGGGAAGATTCTTTCTGTCTCTTTCAGCTTCTGGTCACCATAGGAGTTTCTTGACATTCCTTGGTATTAACTGATAACAAAAGAAAAACCCTATTTCCCCAAACGAGGTCACATTCAAAAGTACAGGGGTTAGGACTTCAATGAATCTATTTGGGGGCATAATTCAATCTAAAACACTCCACCCTCTGGACCCCCAAAATTCACAACCTTCCCACATGCAAAATACATTCACCTCATCCCTGCATGCCCAAACATCTTAACCCATTCCAGCAACCACTCTATGTCCAAAATCTCATCTTCTGAATCATCTAAATTAGATATAGGTGAGACTCTGGGCACGGTCCATCCTGAGGCAAAATTCTTCTCTATTCATGGACCTGTAAAACCTGGAATACAAGTTATCTGCTTCTCATATACAATGGTGAGACAGGCATAGGGTAGATATTCCCATTCCAAAAGGGAGAAATTGGAAGGAAAGAAGAGGTAATGGGTACCAACCAAGTCCAAAATCCAGAGGAGCAAATCTCATTAGCTCTCAAGGATAAAGACCCAGTTTTCTAGGCCCACAGGGTTGGTGGCCCTGCCCTCTAGATTCTGGGTGGTGGCCCCTCAATTTTGGGTGTTGGTTCCATTTTCCCAGTCCATTGAGTCAGTGACCCCACCCCATTGGCCCTGGATGGCCCCAGTCTCCTGGTCCAGAGGAGAGGGAGCTCAGGTGGTGGCTCACCCTTTGAAATCTAGAATTAGCCACACTCTCTGAAACCAAGAACGCAGCAGCCCAGACCCTCGGAGCCATCCTGGCAGTCCTATTGGCATCTGAACTTCTCGTGGGATCAATCTTTCCTTTTCTTGGAGGACAACAGATGTTGAGGCCAAGTAGCTCCATCAGTTCACTTTCTGCCTGTAGAATTCCAGGAGACGAACAATTTCCCTCATTTCATCCCAGCTCTGTCCTCATCAGTCTAAGAGAGCATTTCTGCTGAGATGGTTGATTGGCTGTACAGGTTCCATATGAATCTCCTTAACAAAAGGCTGTTCAGTCAAGTCTTAGAGTCCTCTTCAGCACTTCCTTTCTTAATTTTTACAATAAAAGATTTCAAATTCTTCCAATTTTTTTTTAAATCTTCAAGTTTTGGTTTCTTTTTGCATAGTTCACTATTCAATTTATCTCTTTCCTTCTGCATTTCACTGCAAGCAGCAGAGAGAAACCATGCTTCACCTGTAAGATTTGCCTAGAAATCTCCTTAGCCAAATATCCAAGTACTACTTTTCACAATGATATTGTTCAATAATTTCCACATTCGGTGGAATCACCTTTCTTGGGAATAGGCATAATGTTGGTGAAAAATATTTGCAATGAAGAAGCTGTTGGTCTTGCAAAATTCTATCATGCAAGCTCCTGCATTGTTTCTGTCACCAAGGCCATATTTTCCAACTTCTGATCCTTCTTTTTGTTTCCAACTTTTGCATTCCAATCTCCAGTAGCTATCAATGCATCCTGATTACACGTTCAATCTATTTCAGATTGCAGAAGTCGGCAAAAATCTTTAATTTCTTCATGTTTAGCCTTAGTGGTTGGTGTGTAAATTTGAATAGCAGTCGTATTAACTGGTCTTCCTGGCAGGTGTATGGATATTATCCTATTGCTGACAGTGTTGTACTTCAGGATAGATCTTGAAATTTTTTTTTGACGATGAATGCAATGCCATTCCTCTTCAAGCTGTCATTCCCGGTATTGTAGGTCATATGATAGTCCAATTCCAAATGGCCAATATCAGTCCATTTCAGCTCAGTAATGCCTAGGATATTGATTTTATGTGTTTCATTTTATTGTTGACAACTTCCAATTTTCCTTGGTTCATAGTTTGCACATTCCATGTTCTGATTGTTAATGAATATTTGCAGCTATTTATTCTCATTTTGACTCATGCCACATCAGCAAATGAAGGTCCTGAAAGCTTGATTTCATCCATGTCAGTAAGGCCAACTCTACTTTGAGGAGGCAGCTCTTCTCCTGCCATCTTTTGAGTGTCTTCCAACCTGAGGGGCTCATACAAACAATGTTCCACTGCTATTCATAAGGTTTTCACTGGCTAAATATTTTCAGAAGCAGACTGCCAGGCCCTTCTTCCCAGTCTGTCTTAGTCTGGAAGCTTAGCTGAAACTCGTCTGCCATGGGTGACCTTGCTGGTATTTGAATACCTGTGGCATAGCTTCCAGCATCACAGCAACACACAAGCCACCAAAGTATGACAAACTGACAGACATGTAAAGTTTTGCTGAAGATCATTCAAAAGTGGCTGCAGCACTATATCAACTGGGAATTGCCAGAAATTCAAGCCAAATTCACAAGAAGATGCAGAACCAGTGCTATCACTGCTGATGTCAAATGGAGCCTGGCTGAAAGCAAAGAATACCAGAAAGATGTTTACCTGTTTTATTGACTATGCTAAGGCATTCAACTGTGCAGATAATAACAAATTATGGATAAGTTTGTAAAAAACGAGAATTCCAGAACGCTTAACTGTGCTCATGAAGAACCTGTGAATAGATCAAGAGGCAATCGTTCAAATAGAACAAGGAGATATTGCATGGTTTAAAGTCAGGAAAGGTATGTATCAGGGTTGTGTCCTTTCACCATACTTATTCAATCTGTATGCTGACCAACTAATCTGAGAAACTGGACTATATGAAGAAGAATGGGGGATCAGGATTGGAGGGAGACTTATTAACAAACTGTGTTATGCGGATGATACAACCTCCTTGCTGAAAGTGAAGAGGACTTGAAGCACTTAATGATGAAGATCAAAGACCACAGCCTTCAGTATGAATTACACTTCAATGTAAAGAAAACAAGAATTCTCACAACTGGACCAATAAACAGCATCATGATAAATGGGAAAAGATTGAAGTTGTCAAGAATTTCATTTTACTTGGATCCTCAATCAACACCCATGGACCCAGCAGTCAGGAAATCAAAAGATGCATTGCACTGGGCAAATCTGCTGCAAAAGACCTCTTTAAGTATTGAATAGCAAAGATGTCACTTTGAAGACTAAGGTGTGTCTGAGCCAAGCCATGGTTTTTTCGGTCACCACCTATGCATGTGAAAGCTGGACTGTGAATAAGGGAGACCAAGAAGAATTGATGCCTTTCAATTGTGGTTTTACAGAAGAATACTGAATACACCATAGACTGCCAAAAGAAGGAACAAATCTGTCTTGGATGAAGTACAACCAGAATGCTTCTTAGAAGCAAGAATGGAGAGACTACGTCTCACATATTTGGGACATATTGTCAGGAGAGATCAGTCCTTGGAGAAGGACATCATGCTTGGTAAAGTAGAGGGTCAGTGGAAAAGAGGAAGACCCTCAAAGAGGTGGATTGACACAGTGGCTGCAACAATGGGCTCAAGCAAAACAATGATTGTAAGGATGGCGTGGGACCAGGCTGTGTTTCATTCTGCTGTACATAGGGCTGCCATGATTCAGAACAGACTTGATGGCACCTTACAACAACAACTTTTCACAAAACATTTAAAAATAATTCACACAAGTTCTTTGTCACTTTATAACAAGAATCATCTTTATCTCAGTGTACAATAACATGTTCATTATTTCCTTTTAAGAGTTCACCAGAAATACATTTAACATCCACATTTCTAAGAGCATTCTCTTCATGAAGATAGAAGCTTTCTCTACAGCTCTCCTTACGTCTTTCTTAGCCTTCACCAGGATCAATTTTAATGTCCATAATTCTACCAGCAGTCTCTTCAAGAAAATCTAGGCTTTTACAATCAAGCTCCTCAAAACTCTTCCAGTCTCTACCCCTTACCCAATTCCAAAGTCACGTCCACCTTTCCAGGTATTGTTGCAGCAGCATCCCACTCTTGGTGCCAAACCCTCTCTTAGTTTCCCAGAGCTGCCGTAACAAAATATGCGAAGTGGTGGCTTTTAACAACAGAAATTTAGTCTCTCACAGTTTTGGAATCATAACATCAAAGAATTAACATTGAAACGGAATTCAGAGTTCATGTACTCCAAGCCTCACATTTAATGAATGAATCAACTGAGGTTCAGAGAAGTTCAGTGACTTGTCCAAGGTCACACAGCCTGTCAGTGGAACAATACAGACTAGAACCAGGCCTCTGACTCCCAACAAATGGTGTTTTCTGAGTCATGCTCACAAAAGACTGCTTTCTTTCTATCAAAAGCAGCCCACGGCATCATCACCACATGGATTGTCTTCGTTTTCATTTGCTGATTTATTATAACATGGTAGAAAGGCATTCTTCTATTCCTCAATCCTCGTTGAAAACAATCAAAATGAAACCATCATCTGTCATGTTACAGGTAGTCCCTGGATTACAAACGAGTTCAGTTCCTAAATCTGTCTTTAAATCGAATTTGTATGTAAGTTGGAACAGTTAGGTATGGTTCATATCTAATATCAGTTACTCAAATGTTTGTCTTAGTATATAGCATATAGTGTAAGTTTCTATGCATAAAAAGCATTAAAGGAATACTTTCAGATACACTAAACATCTTTAATATAATAATACAGTAATAACAATAATAATGTTTTGATGCACAATGCAAAGTAGTGCCTGTTATTAAGAACCATTGTTCTGTACCTTGAATTTTTAATATAAGAGGCATTAACAGGGTTGGTTTGTAACTATGGGTTGTTTGTAAGTCAGACGTTCAAAACCCAGAGACTGCCTATAGTGAACCTGATGCCTTCAACATTGCATTCTGAGAAATGCTCTTAAGTTAAAAATAGTTATTACTGCTAATTTTAAACAACAAATGTCATTGACGTGTTTCAGGAGAAGATGGCAGGTGGAGCTTAGACTGGATGACAGATATTCACTGAGCAGCTACCTCGTGGCAGGACCTATGTGCACATGCGTGCACGGCAAGATCAGGCAGTGCTGTGAGATAAGAAAACACAGACCTGAGCAGTGAGCTCTGGTCCAGGGTTTCAGGGCAGTAAATGGCAGCGCAGGGCTCCACCAGGCAGGGCCTCTCTTATGACGAAGCTGCCCTCCCAGACAGGGCCAGGTTGATTTTCTCAATTAAAAAAACTTCCCTTAGCGAAGCTCAAGTGGCACATAAAATCTTTCTAGGACAGCAGCATCCTTCTCAAAAAACTTTGAAAGCTAAAAGGTGTCCTGAAAAGATCTTTTAATTGTGGCTAAAATATTTTTATAGCCACAGCAATGGACTCAAACATACCAGCCATCATGGAGATGGCACAGGACCAGGCGGACAGTGTGTCATTCTGTTATACATAAGGTCACAATGAGTTAAAGCCGACTTGACAGCAACTAGCAATAAGAAAAAAAAATTTTTTTTTTAAGTGAACAATGATATTAGTTTTTTGGGGGGAAGATGCTAGTAATCTGCTTCTGTAAAGACTGCAGCCAAGAAAACCCTATGAAGCACAGTTCTACTATGAAACACACAGGGCTGCCATGAGTTAGAATCCTTAACGGCAATGAGCTTGTTTTTTGGGTTGGTGTATTGTTCTATGTTTTGCACATTGGGATTCTAGTGTAACTGAGCTCATACTTTCAATGAAGTGTAAGTAACTAATAGCAGTAATGACAAGTGTTGCCCAGTAGGACATCTGACAGAGCAGCAGAGCAGTCATACTGAGTGTGGAGAGGTTATTCACACTACTAGCCATTTTAAGCCATGACAGAAGTGGCTTTTACAAGTTACAGCAGGACTTCTAGTCTCGTTTGCTGGGATTTCTGGGGTATAATTCAACATGGATACTATCTTAGTTCTCTAGTGCTGTTGTAACAGAAATGCCACAAATTGGTGGTTTTAAGAAACAGAAATTTACTTTCTCACAGTTTAGGAAGCTAGAAGTCCAGCTGTGACGCTGCTACCACACACAAATCACAACATCCCATCACTCTCAGAGTCTCTTTTTCCCCCTCGAGGCCATGTGTGGTAAAAAATAGCTCAGAGTTTTCCACATAGTTGCAGGCAATCTCAGGCTCTCACCTGTTCAAAGGCACCCAGCATCCCCACAATGTGACAGATGGTGACCAGAGAGGAGGTCAGAGAGTGCCCCCCCAAAAGCCACAGTCTCTTTTAACCGAACCTCAGAAGTGAAGCCATTGCTTGAGCCAAGGTCTGTGTGAGAAGGGTTTCTCTCGGCCCAGTCTGCACTCCAGTGGGGAGTATTCCACATGGCGTGAATATGGGGGGTGGGTCATTGGGGCCATACTACAGCGTGCCCACCTTGGAGGGTCAGATTCATGTCCTGGCTCAAAACTTCCGTCTCCATCTCCCTCTCCATCCATTTCTGCTACTTTCATCCCTGTCAAACACACCTACTCACTCATCTGCTCTTCCAAGCCTGGGGGTAACACACTGAAGCACCTCAGTGGGGAGTCTGCTATCTCCATGTTCTCCCTCCTTCCACTGGTAGCAATCGCTGCTGCACCTACGACAGGCCAGTACACTGTCAGCATTCAGAAAGTGCTGCAGACGGATCAGGCCTGGAGACCTCACCCATCCTGGATTCCCTAATGGGCATCTACAGGAGATCCAGCAAGCATGGTGGAGCCCACTCTGTCATACCCTGTGTTTTCTAGGACTTCTAAGACGGCCTGAGGACTTCAATTACACATCATATTTACACATCAACCACTAAGGCCAAAGATGAAGAAATTGAAGTTTTTATCAGCTTCTGCAGTCTCAAATTAATTGAATATGCAATCAGGATGCATTGATAATTACTAGTGATTGGAATGTGAAAGTTGGAAACAAGAAGGATCAGTAGTTGGAAAATATGGCCTTGGTGATAGAAACAATGCCGGAGATTGAATGATAGAATTTTGCAAGACCAGCGACTTCTCCGTTGCAAATACCTTTTTTCACCAACAAAAACAGTGACTATACACATGGACTTCGTCAGATGGAACACACAAGAATCAAATAGACTACATCTGTGGAAAGAGACGATGGGAAAGCTCAAGATCATCAGTCATAATAAGGCCAGCAGCTAAGTGTGGAACAGACCATCCACTGCTCATATGCAAGTTCAAGCTGAAACTGAAGAAAATCAGAGCAAGTCCACAAGAGCCAAAATACAGTCCACGACCTTGAGTATATCCCACCTGAATTTAGGGACTATCTCAAGAATAGATTTGATGTGTTCAACACTAACAACCAAAGACCAGGTGAGTTGTGAAATGACATCAAAGACATCATACATGAAGAAAGCAAGAGGTCATTAAAAAGACAAGAAAGAAAGAAAAGACAAGAAAGAAAGAAAAGACAAGAAAGAAAGAAAAGACCAAGATGGATGTGAGAGGAGACTCTGAAACTTGCTTTCGAAAGACGAGCCGCTAAAGCAAAAGGAAGAAATGATGAAGTAAAAGAACTGAATAGATTTCAAAGGGCAGCTCAAGGAGACAAAGTAAAGTATTCTAATGACATGCGCAAAGACCTGGAGATAGAAAACCAAAAGGGAAGAGCATACTCGGCATTTCTGAAGCTGAAAGAACTGAAGAAAAAATTCAAGCCTCGAGTTGCAATAGTGAAGGATTCTATGGGGAAAATATTAAATGAAGCAGGAAGCAACAAAAGAAGATGGAAGAAATACACCAGCCATTATATCAAAAAGAATTAGTCAACGTTCAACCATTTCAAGAGGTAGCATATGATCAGGAACCGATGGTACTGAAGGAAGATGTCCAAGCTGCTCTGAAGGCATTGGCGAAAAACAAGGCTCCAGGAACTGACAGAATATCGAGATGTTTCAACAAATGAATACAGTGCTGGAGGTGCTCACTCATCTATACCAGGAAATACGGAAGACAGCTTCCTGGCCGACCGACTAGAAAAGATCCATATTTATGTCTATTCCCAAGAAAGGTGATCCAACCAAATGCGGAAACTATTGAACAATATTGTTAATGTCACATGCAAGCAAAATTTTGCTGAAGATCATTCAAAAGCGGCTGCAGCAGTATATCAAGAGGGAAATGCCAGAAATTGAAGCTGGATTCAGAAGAGGATGTGGAACGAAGGATATCATTTTTGATGTCAGATGGATCCTGGCTGAAAGCAGAGAACACCAGAAAGACATTTACCTGTGTTTTATTGACTATGCTAAGGCATATGACTGTGTGGATCATACCAAATTATGGATAACATTGTGAAGAATGGGAATCTTGGAACACTTAATTGTGCTCATGAGGAAACTGTATATAGATCAAGAGGCAGTTGTTCAGACAGAACAAGGGGATACTGAGTGTTTTAAGGTCAGGAAAGGCGTGCGTCAGTGTTGTGTTTTTTCACCATACCTATTCAATTGTTATGCTGAGCAAATAATCTGAGAAGCTGGACTATATGAAGAAGAATGGGGGATCAGGATTGGAGGAAGAGTCATTAACAACCTAGGTTATGCAGATGACACAACCTTGCTTGCAGAAAGTGAAGAGGACTTGAAGCACTTACTAATGAAGATCAAAGACCACAGCCTTCAGTAAGGATTACACCTCAACATAAAGAAAACAAAAATCCTCACAAATGGACCAATAGGCCACATCATGATAAATGGAGGAGAGACTGAAGTTGTCAAGGATTTCATTTTACTTGGATCCACAATCAACACCCATGGAAACAACAGTCAAGAAATCAAAAGATGCATTGCACTGGGCAAATCTGCTGCAAAAGACCTATTGAACGTGTTGAAAAGCAAAGATGTCACCTTGAAGACTAAGGTGTGCCTGACCCAAGCCAGGGTATTTTCAATTGCATCATATGCATGTGAATGCTGGACAATGAATAAGGAAGACTGGAGAAGAACTGACACCTTTGAACTGTGGTGTTGGTGAAGAATATTGAATATATCATAAACTGCCAAAAGAATGAACAAATCTGTCTTGGAAAAAGCACAATAAGAATGCTCATTAGAAGCAAGGATGGCGAGACTATGTCTTACATACTTGGCACATGTTGTCAGGAGGGATCAATCCCTCGAGAAGGACATCATTCTTGGTAAAGTACAGGGTCAGTGGAAAAGAGGAAGACCCTCAGCGAGATAGATTGACACAGTTGCTGCAACAATGGGCTCAAGCATAGCGATTGTAAGGATGGTGCAGGCTTGGGCAATGTTTCGTTCTGTTGTGCATAGGATCCCTATGAGTTGGAACTGACTCGATGGCACCTAACAACAACAACATTACATTTTATATTACACATGCTTATCCATTCACCACATGTCTCCTTTAGTTCAGGCTGTCTTACATTTAAAGTTCCTAGAGTCAAAAACCCTCCTCATGGAGATCTCACTTGTTTTGTACAGTATCTACACAACGTAGTCACCACCATCTGTCAGTGTTGCGTTGTGGTGGCATGCATGGTGCTGTGAGGCTAGAAGCTATGACACTGGTATTTTAAATACCAGCAGGGTGACCCATTGTGATGGTTGGGGTTGTGTGTCGACTTGGCTGGGCCATGATTATCAGTGGTTTGTCAGTTATGTAATGATGTAGTTTGACAGTCATGCAGTGATGGAATTTGGCAGTCATGTGATGATGTAGTTTGGCAGTTATAAAATGATGTGTTTTGGCAGTTAGGTAATGTTGCGGTCATCATCCATGATGTAATCTGATGTAATCAGCAAATCAGTTGTAAAGGGAGTTTCCTCAGGGATGTGGCCTGCATCTTAATATATATGGATGTTCTGGCAAAGCTCCCTTGCTCTCTCTGAATCCTGCATCTGTCTTGTCATCATCTGACCTCCAGTTCTTGGGACTTGAGCCAGCTGAATGCCATCTTGCCTGCTGATCTTGAGATTTGGTGGCCTCCACAGCCTGTGAGCCAACAGCCTGCCATCTTACCTGCTGACCTTGTATTCATAAGCCTCCGCAGCCCGTGAGCCAGTGGTCTGTCATCTGACCTGCTGATCTCTCATTTGTTAGCCTCTGCAGCTACCTGAGTCAGTAGAGGCCTCCAGCCTGATGCCTGACTCGTGGCCTAGGGCCTTGCCAGTGTTTATAACCTTAAGAGCCATTTTCTTGAGATAAATCTCTCTCTCTGCATTTATATATATGTGCTTCACTGGTTTTGCTTCTTTTTAAAGAACCTTGCCTAAGATATTTGGTACTGACAGTGGCTCTAGAGAAACAAAATCATAACGATGAGTTTTCTAAGTTGGTTCTCAAGTCTGACTAGTCTTGAAGACACTGATGATTCTCACTGTAGTAGTGCAGGGGCCACTGCTAATTCATAGTGTGAGGTAGCAATAGAAATATGCAAAATATCACCACCAATAGATCAAATATTGATGAAAAGCAAGGCTCTGGATAATCACTTGACTGATACTTTTCTAGAATTTTATCAGAATGAGAAGTATAGGGAAGCTTTGTTTGTTGGTCCAACTTTTGCTAAATAATGTGGTAAAATAAAGAGATGGGCTCAGGGCTTCAAAGTCACAGCTCAAGTGCCACATAAAAGACCTCAAAATCACTACTTGTGCCCTGAAAGAAACCTGTATTTCTTGTAACAGAGCTGATATTGCCGAAAACCAAACCCGGAGTCTTACCACAAGAGTGGCTGAATTACAATGCCAAATGAATTCCCAACCTTGAATGGCATCTGAGGTTAAAGTGAGGACATTGATTGGGAATAAACAGGATGCTGAAACTTGGGATGGAGACATACAGGCAGATATTCAGGAAGCTGGGGATATTGAGACCCTAAATTTCATTGAATCACTCCTGCCAACAGGATCAGCCCTTTTACTCCCATCTGAAGAGATTACTCCAACTTTGTCTGCTGAGCCAACCTCCACAGTAAAACCATTAGCCACTCCACCCCCACCTGAAAAGATTAACCCAGCTGTGTCTGAAGATGCTTTGTCTGAGATATCACCTAGGGTAGCATCTGCATCATCATCTGAGTGGTATTTGAGTCATTGTTTGGGGCATTATGTGGGGGCACATGCCTTATAAGATGTTGCTGAATGTTCCCAGGACCCATCCCCACCACCTATTTTTGCTTCTAGACCTATAACTAGATCTAAGTCCCAGCAAGGCCCAAAATGTGAAGTACAAAGTGTGACCTAAAGGGAGGTACACTACACTCCAAAAGAATTGCTTGACTTTTCTAATACGTACAAACAGCAACTTGGGGAATATGCGTGGGAATAGCTATTAAGGGTGTGGGATAATGGTGCAAGGAATATAAAGTTGGGTCAGTTTGAGTTTATTGGTATGGGCCCATTAAGCTCAGATTCTTCAATGTTTCAGCTCCAGAAGTTAGGAAAGGATCTAATAGTTTATTTAGTTGAGTTGCTGAAGTATGGATTATGTGGTGGCCTATCCTAAATCAAGTTTAAGTTCCAGACCTGGCTTGAAAAAAAAAAAAAAACCTGCCTTAGTATACTGTAAAAGAAGGTATTCAAAGGCTTAGGGAAATTGGCATGTTAGAGTGGATTTTTCCAGTTAGACCCATGACCCACCCATGGAGTGCCCAGAGGACACATCTTTTACCATGCTGGTGAGGAACAAATTTGTGAAGTGAACCCCAGCATCCTTGAAGACTGCTATGATTTTTAGTTTACATAAGTCAGATTTGACAGTGGGAACTGCCCTAACTGAATTAAGACACCTAACTACAATGGGGCTGATTGGGCCCAGTGGTGGCAGGGGCCAAGTGGCAGCATCAACTGACAAACACAAGGTGGTCATGGTTGCTGAAATGGACAGTGGAGTCAAAGCAGTAATCAGAATAGTCTGACTCATATGGATTTATACTGTTGGATGCTTAGTCATGGTGTCCCTAGGAGTGAAACAGATGGAAATCTACTAAATATTTACTTAATCTGCACAAGCAGAAGAATTCTCAGGCAAGTGAGCAAAAGTATAACTCAAATTGCCAAAATAGAGAGTCTTGGCCCCTCAATCAATTCCCAGACTTGAGCCAGTTTACAGACTTATAACCCCTTCAATGAAGGAAAAGCAGGGTCCCCTTGAGGAAGGACCCCACTATACTGCCAAAGATTTATACTGTTAATCTTTCTCCCAGCCTTAACCACAGGGATCTACAGCTTTTTACCAGAGTGGCTGTTCACTGGAGAAAAAGAAACAATCAGACTTTTCAGGTATACTAGGCACTGACTGAACCGACACTAATTCCAGGATACCCAAAATGTCACTGTGGCCCACCAATCTGAATGGGGGCTTATGGTGGTCAGATTATTAATGGACTCTTAGCTCAGGTCCATCTCACAGTGGTTTCGATGGTTCCCAGCACTCATCCTGTAGTGATTTCCCCAGTTCCAGAATGCATAATTGGGATACATATACTCAGCAACTGACAAAACCCCCACATTGGATCCCTGACAAGTGGAGTAAGGGTTACTATGGTAGGAAAAGTCAAGTGGAAGCCATTAGAACTGTCCCTACCTAGGAAAATAGTAAACCAAAAGCAATACTGCATTTCAGGAGGGATTGCAGAGATTACTGCCATCATCAAGGACTTGAAGGATGCAGGGACGGTGATTCCCACTACATCCCCATTCAAGTGTTTCATTCTGTTATACAGAGGGTCGCCATGATTCAGTCTGACTCAGTGGCACCTAACAACAACAAATTTGGCCTGTGCAAAAAAAGGTGGATTTTGGAGAATGACAGTTAATTATTATAAATTTAACAAGATAGTGACTCGAATTGCAGCTGCTCTTCCCAATGTGGTTTCATTGCTTGGGCAAATTAATACATCTCCTGGCACCTCATATGGAAACCCTGGTGGCATAGTGGCTAAGAGCTACAGCTCCTAACCAAAAGATCAGTAGTTCAAATCTAGCAGGTGCTCCTTGGAAACCCTATGGGCAGTTCTACTCTGTCCTATAGGGTTCCTATGAGTTGGAATGGACTTGATGCCAACATGTTTGGTGATCTTTGTTGGTGGTATCTGGTATGCAGCTGTTGATCTGGGCAATGCCTTTTTCTCAATTCTGGTTCAAAGGAACACAATAAGCAGTTTTCCTTCAGCTGGAATGGCCAGCAGTACACCCTTACTGTCCTACCTCAAGGGTATATCAACTCTCCAGCCTGTGTCATAATTCAGTGTGCAGGGAACTTGATCACCTTTCCCTTCCACAAGACATCAGACTGGTCCATTACATGAACGACATTATGCTGATTGGAACTAGTAAAGAAGAAGTGTGAAAGATTCTGTACTTATTGGTAAAACATTTGCGTACTACCAAAACCCATTGCCACTGAGCTGATTCTGACTCATAGTGATCCTATAGTAGAGAGGAGAACTACCTCCATAGGGTTTCCAAGGAGCTGCTGGTGGATTTGAACTGCCAACCTTTTGGTTAAAGATACTAGCAGACATAAATCTAAAGAACCACAGCTCCATTTTCATACTAGCAGGTGGGAAATTAATCTGACAAAAATTCAGGCTCCTTCCACCTCAGTGAAATTTTTAGGAGTCCAGTGGTGTGGAACATGTTGAGATACTCCTTCTAAAGTGAAGGATAAGTTGTTACATATGTCCCTTCCTAGAACTAAAAGGCAGGCACAATGCCTGGTAGTCCTCTTTGAATTTTGGGGACAACATATTCCTTATTTGGGGGTGATACTCTAGCCTATTTATCAAGTGACTTGAAAAGCTTCTAGTTTTGAGGGGGGCCCAGAACAAGAGAAGGCTCTACAACAGGTTCAGGCTGCATGCAAGGCACTCTGCCACTTGGGCCGTATGATCCAGCTCATCCAATGGTGCTTGAAGTTTTAGTGGCAGATGTTTGGAATCTTGACAGGCCCTTATTGGTGAATCACAGCACAGGCCCTTAGGATTTTGGAGCAAAGCCCTGACATCCTCTGCAGATAACTACTCTCCTTTTGAGAAACAGCTTTTGGTTTGTTACTGGATCTTAGTAGAGACTGAATACTTAACCACGGACCATAAGTCATCTTACGGCCTGGGCTGCCTGTCATGAACTGGCTATTGTCTGACCCACAGAGTCATAAAGTTGGACATGCACAGCAGTACTCCATCATTAAAGGGAAGTGTTATATACGATATCTGGCCCGAGCACGACCTGAAGGCACAACAAGTAAGTTGCATGAGGAAGTGGACGAAATTCCCATGATCTCCACTACGCATTACATGCCCTCTCCCAGTCTGCACCTATGGCCTCATGGAGAGTTCCTTATGATCAGTTGACTGAGGAAGAGGAAACTTGTGCCTGGCTTACAGATAGTTCTGTGTGATATGCAGTCATTGTTTGAAGCTAAACAATGGCAGAAGTACAACCCCTTTCTGGGACTTCTTTGAAGGGCAATGGTGAAGGGAAATCCTTCCGGCAGGCAGAACTTTGAGCAATGCATCTGGTTGCTCACTTTGCTTAGAAGGAGAAATGGCCAGATGTGTGGTTGTATACTGATTGATAGGCTGTGTGGCAAATGGTTTGGCTGGATGGTCAGGTACTTGGAAGGAACATGTTTGGAAAATTCGAGACAAGGAGGTTTGGGTATGAGGTATGTGGATAGACCTCTCTGAATGGGCCAAAGAAGTGAAGATATTTGTGTCTCATGTGAATGCTCACCAAAGGGTGACCTCAGCAGAGGAGAATTTTAACAATCAAGTGGATAGGATGACACTTTCTGTGAAAATTATTCATCTTCTTTCCCCAGCCACTCCTGTCATTGCTCAATGGGATCATGAACAAAGTGGCCATGGTGGCAAGGATGGAGGTTATGCATGGGCTCAGCAACATGGGCTTCCACTCACCAAGACTGACTTGGCTACAACCACTGCTGAGTGCCCAATTTGCCAGAAGCAGAGACCAACACTGAGTCCCCAATATGGCACCATTCCTCAAGGTGATCAGCCAGCAACCTGGTGGCAGGTTGATTACATTGGACTGCTTCCATCATGGAAAGGGCAGCATTTTGTTCTTACTGGAATAGATGCTTACTCTGGGTAAGGGTTTGCCTTCCCTGCATGCAATGCTTCTACCAAAACTACCATTTGTGGACTTACCAGTTGCAGAAATGAGGACTGTAATTGTTTTGAGTATTTCTTCCTTCTATGTGTGCATCATCAAATATTTTTGTTTTTTTACTTAGAAAATATAAGATGTAAATGGAGTTAGAGTGTTTTCAGTTGTACATGTGTTAGTTGAATCATGTTAGGCACAAGTATGACTTTGTAATTGCCTTTATTCAGAGATTAGGTACAGTTTAGGGAAATGTGTACAGGTGCAAAGTTGAAAGGGGTAGACTATGATCATTAAGGTTGCCTGGGCTATGATTCTCAATGGTTTGGCAGTTATGATGTAGTTTGGCAGTCATATAATGTAATCACCTCCATGATGAGATATGATACAATGTGATCACCTCCATGATGGGACTTTCTTTGGGGATGTAGCCAGCGTTCAATGTACGTGGACTTTCTGGCAAAGCTGTCTGGCTTTTGCTCTGCTCTGGATCCTGCATTCAGCTTGTCGGCATCTAAGGTTCAGACTGCTGTCTTACCTGTTGATCTTGCATTCATCAGCCTTCACAGCTTTGAGCCAACAGCCTGCTGTCTGACCTGTGGATCTTGGGTTCATCACTCCCTGTAACTATGTGAGTCAGGGAAAGCCTGCAACCCGATGCCTAACACCTGACCCATGGACTTGGGACTTGCCAGTCTCTACAACAGCATGGATCATTTCCTTGAGATAAATCTCTCTCTGTCCATATATATGTACTACATATGCACACTTCACTGGTTTTGTTTCTCCAGAGAACCCAGCTTAAGGCATGCTGTATATGATTTGCCTGTGCACAGTGCTTCTGCCAAAACTACCACCTGTAGGCTTATAGAATGGCTTATCTACCCTCATAGTATTTGTCTTAGTCATCTAGTACTGCCATAACAGAAATACCACAAGTGGATGGCCTTAACAAAGAGAAATTTATTTTCTCACAGCCTAGTAGGTTATAAGTCCAAATTCAAGGCATCAGCTCCAAAGGAAGGCTTTCTGTCGGCTCTGATTGAAAGTTCTTGTCCTCAATCTTTCCCTGGTTGAGGAGCTTCTCGGGAGCAGGAACCCCATGTCCAAAGGACAAGCTCTACTCCTGGTGGTGCTTCTTGGTGGTATGAGGTTCCCAACTCTCCATTTGCTTCCCTTTCCTTTTAGCTCTTGAAAGATAAAAGGCGGTGCAGGCCACATTCCAGGTGACCTCAGTAAGGGTGGTGTTACAATCCCAACCTAATCCTCTCAACATAAAATTACAATCACAAAATGGAGGACAACCACACAATACTGGGAATCATGGCCCAACCAAGTTGATACACACATTTTTGGGGGGACACAATTCAATCCATGACAGTATTTCACACATCATTGCCTAGAATCAAGGGACTCACTTCGTAGCAAATGAACTACTGTAACATGCCCACAGTTATAAAATTCCACTGGTCTTACTATGCTCCCCCACCACTCTTCTGTCAGTTTGTATGCTATGGGGGGCTTGCATGTTGCTGTGATGCTGGAAGCTATGTCACCAGTATTCAAATACCAGCAGGTCACCCATGGGGGACAGGCTTCAAAACTAAGACAGACTAGGAAGAAGGACCTGGCAATTTTCTTCTGAAAAAAATTGGCCAACAAAAACCTTATGAAGAGCAGCAGAATATTTTCAGATAGAGTACCAGAAAATGAGCCTCTCAGGTTGAAAGGCACTCAAAACACAATTGGGGAAGAGCTGTCTCACCAAGGTAGAGTCAACCTTAATGACATGGATGGAGTCAAGCTTTTGGAATCTTCATTTGCTGATATGGCACGACTAAAAATCAGAAGAAAGCACAGCAAACTTCCATTAATAATAGGTACATGGAATGTACAAAGAATGAATGAATCTAAGATAATTGAAAGTCATCAAAAATGAAACAGAATGCATAAATATCAATATGCTAGGCATTAGTGAGCTGAAATGGACTGGTATTGGTCATTTTGAACCAGACATCTACTATGCCAGGAATGACAAATTGAAGAAGAATGGCATCACATTCTTCATCAAAAAACTTTCAAGATCTATCCTGAAGTACGACTCTGTCAGTGATAGGATAATATCCACATGCCTACAGGGAAAACCAGTTAATACGACTATTATTCAAATTTAACCACCAACCACTAATGCCAAAGATGGGGAAATTTGAGATTTTTACCAACTTCTGCAGTCTGAAATTGATCACACATGCAATCAAGATGCATTGATAATTACTGGTGATTGGAGTGCAAAAGTTGGAAACAAAAAAGGATCTGCAGTTGAAAAATATGACCTTGGTGATAGAAATGACACTGGAGATTGCATGATAGAACTTTGAAAGACCAATGACTTATTCATTGCTAATATCTTTTCCAACAGTGTAAATAGCACCTATATACATGGACCTCACTGGATGGAATACACAGGAATCAAATTGTCTACATCTGTGAGAAGAGATGATGGAGAAGTTCAGTATCATCAATCAGAACAAGGCCAGTGGAAAAAACCACTAACTGCTCACATGCAATTTGAAGTTGAAGATTAAGAAAATTAAAACAAGTAGGAGCCAAAGTACAACCTTGAGTATATCCCACCTGAATTTAGAGACCATCTCAAGAATAGATTTGATACAGTGAACACTAATGACCGAAAACCAGATGAATTGTGGAACGAATTGAAGGACATCATACATACTCTGTAGTATAGAGTCGCTAGGAGTCGGAATTGACTCGACGGCACTGGGTTTTTTTTTTTTTTTTATACATGAAGAAAGGAAAAGGTCATTAAAAATACAGGAAAAAAGAAAAGAACAAAATGGATGTCAGAAGAGACTTTAAGACTTGCTATTGAACATAGAGTAGCTAAAGCACGTGGAAGAAATGTTGAAGTAAAAGAGCTGAACGGCAGATTTCAAACGGTGGCTTGAGATGACAAAATAAAGTATTATAATGAAATGCACAAAGGACCGGAGTTAGAAAAACAAAAGGGAAGAACATGCTCAGCATTTCTCAAGCTGAAAGAACTGAAGGAAAAATTCAGTCCTCAAGTTGCAATAGTGAAGGATTCTATGGGGAAAATATTGAATGAAGCAGAAAGCATCAAAAGAAGGTTGAAGGAATACACAGAGTCACTGTACTAAAAAGAATTGGTTGAAGTTCAGCCTTTTCAGGAGGTAACATATATCAAGAACCAATGGTACTAAAGGAAGAAGTCCAAGCTGCTCTGAAGGCATTGGTGAAAAACAAGGCTCCAGGAATTGTCAGAATATCAACTGGAGATGTTTTAGCAAACGGATGCAACACTGAGAGAGCTCACTTATCTATGCCAAGAAATTTGAAGACAGCTACCTGGCCAACTGACAGGAAGAGATCCATATTTGTGCCCATTCCAAAGAAAAGCGATCCAAAAGAATGTGTAGATTATCAAACAATATCATTAATATCACACGCAAGTAAAATTTTGCTGAAGATTATTCAAAAGCGGTTGCAGCAGTGCATCTACAGGGAACTGCCAGAAACGCAAGCCAGATTCTGAAGAGGACATGGAAGATGGGTTGTCACTGATGATGTCAGGTGGATCTTGACTGAAAGCAGAGAATACCAGAAAGACATTTACCTGTGTTTTATTGACTATGCAAAGGCATTTGACTGTGTGGATCATAACAAATTATGAATAACATTGCAAAGAATGGTAATCCCAGAACACTTAACTGTGCTTACGCAGAACGTGTATATAGACCAAGAGGCAGTTATTCCAACAGAACAAGGAGGTACTGGGTGGTATAAAATCAGGAAGGGTGTGCATTCAGGTTGTATCCTTTCACCATGCTTCTTCAATCTGTATGCTGAGCAAATAATCTGAGAAGCTGGATTATATGAAGAAGAATGTGGCATGAGGTTTGGAGGAAGATTTATTAACAACCTGTGATATGCAGATGATACAACCTTACTTGCTGAAAATGAAGAGGACTTGAAGCACTTATTGATAGTGATTAAAGACTACAGCCTTCAGTATGGATTACGCCTTAGCATAAAGAAAACACAAGTCTTCACAACTGGACCAATAAAGCAGCATCATGATAAATGGAGAAAGGATTGAAGTTGTCAAGGATTTCATTTTACTTGAATCCATAATCAACACTCATAAAAGCAGCAGTCAAGAAATCAAAGGACGAGTTGCACTGGGCAAATCTCCTGCAAAAGACATCTTTAATGTGTTCAAAAGCAAAAGTATCACTTTTAAGACTCAGGTGAACCTGATACAAACCATGGTATTTTCAACCCCCTCATATGCATTTGAAAGCTGGACAATGAATAAGGGAGACCAAAGAAGAATTGATGCCTTTGAATTCTGGTGTTAGCGAAGAATACTGACTATTCCTTGGACTGCCAGAAGACTGAACAAATCTGTCTTGGAAGAAGTACAGCCAGAATGCTCCTTAGAAGTGAGGATAGAAAGACTATGTCTCATGTACTTTGGACATGTTGTCAGGAAAGACCAGTTCCTGGAGAAGGACACCATGCTTGGTAAAGTGGAAGGTTTCTGAAAAAGAGAAAGACCATCAATGAGGTCAACTGACACAGTGGCTTCAACAATGGGCTCAAACTTAGCAATGACTGTGAGGATGGCCGGTGAAAGGCATCAATTTTTCTTCTGTCTTCCTTATTCATACAGGACAGTGATTCATTCTATTGTACATAGGCTAGCCACGAGTTGGAAATGACTAGATGGCACCTAACAACAACAACAACAACAATCTTCAGTAAAGGAGCCCTGGTTGCACAGTGGTTAAAGTGCTTGACTACTAACCAAAAGGTCAGTGGTTTGAGCCCCCTAGCTGCTCCCTGGGAGAAAGATGTGACGTTTGCTTCCATAAAGATTACAACCTTGGAAACCCTATGAGGCAGTTCTACTCTGTCCTATGGGGTTGCTATGAGTTGGAATTGACTCAACAGCAATGGGCTTGGCTTTTGTTCTTGATCTTCATTGCAAATGCACCCCACTGGCATAGTGGCTAAGTGCTTGGCTGCTAACCGAAGGGTCAGTGATTCAAACCCACACAACAGCTCCATGGGATAAAGACCTGGTGATCTGCTCCTGTAAAGATTATAGCCAAGAAAACCCTGTGGGGCAGTTCCACTCTGTCCTATAGGGTCAAGATGAGTTGGAATCAATTCAATGGCACACAACCATATATAGCAAATGATCTTCACTACAGTCACTCCAAAGGCAAAGTTAAATGAGCCTGTCCCCTGCACTTGGTAAGAGCTCATGTGTCCACCTCTGGCCCTGGAAGGAAATCCTCTTTCAAGGTGCTCAATGCCATCCCCCTCTTTCTCTGGAGGCCTGCTGCCACTGTGTTCTGCTTGTCACAAGTCTCCAGGCCATGCAGGTGCTCCCTTTGGTCCTTTCCCTCATGGGGTTCCTTCCTGGAAGCTCCTCCTGGAGTGCCCACAGCCTTGCTGCTGCACAGGTTCTCAGACCAGCATTCTCTTCTGCTTGTAGTACACAGAGGACTCCTTCCCAGAGACAGGTGGTGACCTTGGACTGGCTGAGTGTCCCTTAGCAGGCTGAGGTGTGCAGACGCCTAGCTCTCAGGTGGTGATGGTGAGATCTTCTCTGCCTCCAGATTACAGCTGAGCCCTCCTCAGCCTCTGAATTTGAGCTAGGATGGCCTCCAGGTGCCATGAGATGAACCCATTGCTCAGCCACTGTCACTGCTGCAGCCAGAAACCTCTGCCCCATGCCTCAGAGCCAGCCACTCCCTGTCCTGGGCATGTCCTGACCTCTGTGCTAATGGTGCCCCAGCCCCAGATCTGTCCACCCCTGGAATAACAGCTCTGTATTCCAGGATGGAAGACCACACTCAAGTAGGACCCCTGAGAGCAGAGACAACCAGATGTCAGGGTGAGGATTGCTAACGTAAGGCTTTAGTACCTGAGTTGATTCTACCAGTAGTGTGATGTTCAGTTGACTTGTCCCTGATGGTGGAGGCCAAGACCACCTCATGCTGGAGCACCAAAAGAAAGGGGAGAGAGAAGAGACTGTTAACCCAAGCCTGTGGACAGTTGGTCAGGTTCATCCCTGATGACCCACTGAGCTTGGCTCCAGGGGCAGTGCAGAGGGCCTCTCCAACTACATGGGGACATGCTTAGGCACAGGTGGGTGAGAAGCTCTGTCTTGGATGCCAAGAGCCCTGGCCTGGCCACACTGTCTTCCTGAGCAGCTTTGTCATAGCTCCACTTCTAGGACAAGCTTCAAATGGAAGCTGAACCTGCTTGACAGCCCCCATGCACCCTCCCTTGACTGCAGAGGCCTGGTTTGTCTTACACAGCAAAGTGGATTTCCTGGTGAAAAGTGCAAAGCACAAAGGCCTTTGGGAATGGGCACTGACTCTTTCTCCACGGGAAGCTGTGAAATCCTCGGCCCCATTGTTTGAGCCCTCTTTTTGAAGTTCGAAAATAAAACTGCTTTCCTCAGAGCCTGGCACACTGGAACTGTTTCATTTTCCTCCTGTGTCCAGGGCTCCAGCCCCTCCTCCACCACTCGCCTTCGCCAACACTGCCAGGATCTGTCCTTTCCTCCTCAGCATTTTCCCTCTGGCCCTGGAAGATACAGTGGAAGGGAGGGAGGACTGGGAGTGGGGTAAGGAGAGAAGACACTAGTCTCTAGCAGAAGTGCCCTTGGTTAGAGAATGGGTCTTCATGTTTCATGCCTTGCCTGGAGTCTGAGTCTTCATGTCCTTTACAGCGCCCCCCCACCATGTTGGAGCTTGCTCCCACCCACTCACTGACTGTCACTGCAGGGGGCCTGAGTCCACTCATCCTGTGTCCCTGTGTCTGGGATGGTACCTGGTGGGGCCACGGTCAGCACCAGTGAGTATTGACCCATTTGTATTTTGCTGATGCTTTTCTGTCTGCCCAATAGAGGAGCAGACTATCGGAACCAAGAGCAGACCAACAGGGCACAGAGGATTGCTGACGGAACCAAGAGCAGACTATCGGGGCCCAGAGGATTGCCGAAGGAACCAAGAGCAGACTAGCAGTGGCCCAGAGAATTGCTAAAGGAACCAAGAGCAGACTAGCAGGGCCCAGAGGATTGCTGACAGAACCAAGAACAGACTAGCAAGGCCCAAAGAATTGCTGAAGGAACCAAGAGCAGACTAGTGGGGTCCAAAGAATTGCTGAAGGAACCAAGAGCAGACTAGTGGGGCCCAGGGAACTGTTAAGTAACCAAGGTTCTATTCCCCTCTGCCTTAGTGTCCTGGGTAGCTTAAACAAACTGGGTAGCTTAAACAATAGAAATTCATTCTTTCACAGTTCTGGAGGCCAGAAGTCCAAATTCAGGGTGATAGCAGGGCCACGCTCTCTCCTAAGGCTCTAGGAAAAGATCCTTCCTTGACTCTTCCAGTTTCTGGTGGCCTGAAGTGTTCCTTGGCTTGTGGCAGCATCACTCCAATCTCGGCCTCCCTTGGCAGGTGGCATCTTCCCTCTGTGTCTCTATCCTTGTTTGTTCTCCCCTTTTATATAAGGACGTCACTCAGATGGGATTAGGACTCACCCCACTCCAGTATGGCCTCATGTTAACTGAAAATATCTTCAAAGACCTATTTCCAATCAGTAGAGGGTCAGTGAAACGAGGAAGACCCTCAACAAGATGGATCGATATAGTGGCTGCAACGATGGGCTCAAACATAACAACGTTTGTAAGGATGGTACAGGACCAGGCAGTGTTTCGTTCTGCTGTACACAGGGTTGCTACGAGTTGGAACCAACTTATCGGTACCTAACAACATTTCCAAACAAGTTCACATTCACAGGTACTGAGGGTTGGGACTTCAACATATCTTTTTTGGGAACACAATTCAACCCACAACTGTTGACTTTCTGGCCCCTCAAACCTCATGCCATTCCCATGTGAAAAATACGTTCACTCCATCCCAACATCCCCAAAAGTCTTAACCCATTCCAGTGTTAACTCTGAACACAAAATTTCATCTAAATATAATCAACTCAAAAGGTCCCAAATCTCATCTTCTGAATCATCTAAATCAGGTGCAGGTGATACTCCGATGTGTTCCATCCCGTGGCAAAATTCCTATCTCTGGACCCATGAAACCTAGAATACAAGTTATCTACTTTCAAAATATAATGGTGGGACAGACCCATCGAAAAGGAAGAAATTGGAAGGAAAAAATATCCCAAGCAAGTTCAAAACCCAGCAGGGCAAATTCCATTAGGTTTCAAGGCTCAAGAATAATCCTCTGTGGCTTGAGCTACCCTCTGGGTCTGCAGAGTCCCCATCAGCCTCTAAACAGCCCTGGGCTGAAGTGACCTGAGCTCTCAGCCAGTGGTGGCGGTCCTGCCCTCTGTCACCTCTGAATAGCCTGCAGGGTCATCTATTCTTTTCTTAAATAATAATACGTGTTCATAGCCAAGTAGCTCCATCAGCCCATTTCCTGCCTGTAGAGTCTCAGGAGGCAGACTGGTTTCCTTCATTTGGTCTCATCTCTGTCCCCTTAGGTCCAAGCCGGCAGTGTTTCTGTTGAGGTATTTGATTAGATCAATCAGTCACATTCCTAATCTCATTATCAAATCCTTGTCCAGCCACACCCTTTATGTTTGCTCCAGAATATGGATAGGCTGAGAACTCTCCAAATTTTCCTGTTCTGGTTCCTTTTTGATTAACAGTTCATTCCTCAATTTATCTCTTCCTCTCACATTTTTTTCCATAAGCAGCAAGGAAAATCAGGCTACATGTTTAACTGAATATCATCATTTACAAGTTCTACTTTCCACAATACAGTAGAACGTCATTCAGCCATGTTCTCTGTCACTTTCTAAGAAGGATTGCCCTTCCTCCAGTGTCCAGTAACATGCTCCTCATTTTTGTGCTCACCAGAAGCACCTTTAAAGTTCGTATTCCTAGCAGCATTCTGTTCATGATGGTACATTTTTCCCTAAGATTTCAGAGCATCAATTCTTCTTCTGTCTTCCTTATTCCTTGTCCAGGTTTCACATGCATATGAGGTGACTGAAAACACCATGGCTTGGGTCAGGCACATCTTAGTCTTCAAACTGGCATCTTTGCCTTTTAACGCTTTAGAGAGGTCTTTTGCAGCAGATTTGCCCAATGCAATATGTCACTTGATTTTCTGACTCCTGTTTCCATGGGTGTTGATTGTGGATCCAAGTAAAATGAAATCTTGGACAACCTCAATATTTTCTCCATTTATCATGATGTTTCTTATTGATCTAGTTGTGAGGATTTTTGTTTTCTTTATGTTGACATACAATCCATACTGAAGGCTATAGCCTTTGATCTCCATCCTCTTCACTTCCAGCAAGCAAGTTTGCATCATCTGCATATTGAAGGATGTTAATGAGTCTTCCTCCAATCCTGACACCCCGTTCTTCTTCATACAGTCCAGCTTCTCAGATTATTTGCTCAGCATACAGATTGAGTAAGTATGGCGAAAGGATGCAACCCTGACTCACATCTTTGAATTATGGTGTGGGTGAAGAATATTGAATATACCATGGAATGCCCAAGAATGAACAAATCTGTATTGGAAGAAGTACAGCCAGAATTCTCCTTAGAAACAAGGATGATGAGACTTTGTCTCACATGCTTTGGACTTGTTATCAGGAGGGACAAGTCCTGGGAGAAAGACATCATGCTTGGTAAAATAGAGGGTCATCGAAAAAAAGGAAGACCCTCAATCAGATGGATTGACACAGTGGCTGCAACAATGGGCTCAAGCATAACAATGATTGTGAGGGCGGCGCAGGACAGGGCAGTGTTTCATTCTGTTGTACATAGGGTCACTATGAGTCAGAACCAACTCCTAACAACAACAACAAAGATGATAAAATTCTCTCTACAGCTCTACTCACTTCTTTCTAAGCTCTCACCAGAATCACCTTTGATATCCATAATCCTACTTGAAGTCTCTTGAAGGCAGCCTAAGCATTTACTATCAAGTGCCTCAAAACACTTCCAGTACCCAAATTCCAAAGCCACTTCCTCATTTTTAGATATATATATATTTTTTATTACAACAGCACCCAGAATCTGTACTAGTCTCCTAGACTGCTATAAAAAAGTTTCACAAACTGTGTGCCCTTAAACAACAGAAATTTATTCTCTCACAGTTCTGGGGGCTAGAAGTCCAAATTCAGGATGGTGGCTGGGCCATGCTCTCTCTGAGGGCTCTAGGGGAGGATTCTTCCATGTTTCTCCCAGCTTCTAGTGGTCCCAGGTATTCCTTGGATTACGACAGCATCACTCCAATCTCTACTCTGTCATCACTTGGCGTCTTCTCTTCATGTCTCTTCTTATAATGACACCACTCAGATGGAATTAGGGCCCAACCTACTCCAGTATGACTTCATGATTATATCTTCAAAGACCCTATTTACAAACAAGGTAATGTTCACAGGTACCAGGGGTTAGGACTTCAATATACGGGGAACACAACTCAATGCATCATACCCTCCCTACAAAAGACCTTTTCTCAGGTTTTCATGAACTTTGGTTTTCGTCTTTGGGATGCAACCCTCCGTAGGCTGTAAGCCCACACTGGGCAGGGCAGGGCAGGGCAGGGCAGGGCAGGGCAGGGCAGGGCAGGGCAGGGCAGGGCAGGATGTGCCTGAGTATGCTACCCAGAACCAGTACCCCTGTCACAGGGCGGAGCCTCCTGGCCTCGTCCACCCTGCTTCGTGCCCTGCTGCTCTGAGTTGTCTTCTGACCACTCCCTACATAGTGGTCATAATTGGGGCAGAGAGTTGCCAGCCTCTTTGCAGCTGCTGCTCAGATTCAGCCTTCAATGTTCGGTGAAAATGCTACCACAATTGTCTAAAACGTCACTTGTATTTTGAGGTATACTGTGTTTCCACATCTTAAAATGTGCTTTATTCCTTCCATCTTGATGATTCAGTTCTTCCTCACTAGGTTTGTTTATTGTGTTTATAAGTCCCAAAATAATTGGAAAAGAAAACTCTTTTTCAGAAATTGTCAGGTAAGATGCAATGTCCACCTGGGCCCTGCAGGCAGACACGTTCCCCCAGAATGTCATCTGAACAGTTGGCTCCTGCTGTTTTTGCCCCACTGGCCCCTACACACCCGCACCCCTTCGCACTCACACTTAAAGCTGCCAAGGACATCCATGAGGGCTCCAGCCCCCACCCACAACTTCACGGCAGGGTGGCAGGAAAACTGTCTTAGCAGCCAGCCCCCCTTGCACCCTGATGGAGGGAGCCAGGGATGGGGCAGCCCCCTGTGCACTCCAAGGAGAGGAGCTGGGATAGGTCAGCCCCCCACACACACCCTGATGAGGGGAGCTGTGAACCAGGTGGCCCCCTGTCCACCCCGAGTACGGGAGCTGGGGATGGGGATCTGGGTCTGCTCAAGTGCCAGCGAGAGCCAGGAGATGGGGACAAGGGCCACGAGGCAGGGGTGAGGGTCTTCTTCTCCTGACACCCCTACTGTCCCCCCACCAGAGCCTGCAAATACTTCTCAGTGTGTCACATGCTATGCACAGTGGCACTGGCTCGAAACGTGTTCAGTCAATGCCTCTCCAGGTCCATGCTCACGCAGGCTCTTAGAGAGCACGTACAGAGGATGAGAGGTATTTAAACCCGGGTGAGGCAGGTGCTCCTCCTCTGGTCTCTGGGATTGGTCAGTCCCCACTCAGCCTGCTCTCCATGCCCGATAGCCATAAGACCTTGGCGCCAGACCATTGGGGCTATGCTCATGGGCAGGTGCAAGGACATGCACCCCGTCTTCCATGTGACAATGCTGCAGCATCCTGCAGCCTGAGAGGCATCAAGACCCTGGCTTCCCACCCAGGTTAACCTCCCATAACAGCCCACTGTTGGTACAAGGAAACTGCCTTTCTTTCTACCCTTTCCCTCAAAGCTGTTAAAGTGGGGTCATGCTAGGTGAGGAGAACGAGGGTGGGGGTACCATGTTCACTTCCTATGTCATCGGCTGCCCCCCACCATCCCCCTTGATGATGTGTAAGTGTGTGAGGAGACATGGCGTGCACTCAACCGTCCCTGCCAGTTCTGCCCACTTGTGTGCATGTTGGGAGGTATAACCAGGCCCCTCTCAGGAGCTCTACAAGACCACCAGACACCACACTGAGCCTTTCCTTAAACAGAAGAATCCTTAGACAATGAACTAGCGGCAGCATTTGAAACTTAAACACCTCCCAGAGTGAGGACTACCATCATCCACGTATGTGAGGCTCCTTTCTGGGACTGGGGCCTTGATTTCACACATCTGCGCCTCGTTCTTATTTTCTCTACGGGCCAGAGAGAGGGTTCCTTGTGCAGAGAGTGGCTGCCCCTCAGGGCTACAGGACAGAGGATGGAGGTGACATGGCCAGTATCACTGCCAGCCCTCACCTTCAGACAAAGGTGAGGAGAAAAGCAGTTTATATTTGTAGCTGTTTCCCCATTTTCAAGAAAGAAATCGATGAAGTCTCTAGAATTTAGAGTCCCCGACCCCATAACATCCCCCAGGTACTTCCCCTTCCCTTTCCCCCTTCTCCTCTCGGGAACACACAAATAAACAGAACTCAGAAGATAATGTCTGAAGAGAAATCTTAAATTCACCTTCTTCTGGAAGAAGCTTCTAGAGCTGCACTGTCCAATATGGTAACCACTAGCCACTGTGTCTGTTAAATTTAATTAATTGAAAGTAGACAAAAATTAAGGCTCCTTTCCTCAGTTTCACTAGCTACATTTCAAGTGCATTGTAGCCACAGGTGGTGGGTGGTTATCACATTGGACCGCAGGGAGAAGCCCTTCTATTCTGCAGCAAGCTCCATCTGATAGTGGCGCTGTTCTAGAAGCACATAGGCTTGTGACTCAGCCTACCTTCTAACCACATATGTGAGTGCACATACAAGCACACACATGTGCAAGTGGTGATGGAGATGGGCTACACAGGACACAGGAGCACACACATGCACACAAATGCATATGTGATGGAAATGGGCTACACAGGGCGTGTGAGTGCACGCACACAGTTGTGGTGGAGACAAGTGCACACATGCACATGCACAGACACATGTGCAGTCATGATGGAGATAAGTTATGCAGGGCACATGAACACACACATGCACACACAGTCATGATGGAGACAAGTGTACACACACGCACACTCGCTGTTGTGATGGGGACAAGTGTACACATGTGCACACACAGATACGTGCAGTCGTGATGGAGAGGTTATGCAGGGCACATGAACACACACAGTCATGATGGAGACGAGTGTACACACACACGCACACGCTGTTGTGATGGGGACAAGTGTACACACATGCACACACAGACACATGTGCAGTAGTGATGGAGATGAGCTATGCAGGGCACATGAGCACACACACATGCACACACATGTGCACACACAGAGTTGTGATGGAGACGAGTGCACACACACAGGCCATCATAATGGAGGTGGCCATGCGGGGCACTTGGACAACATGGGGCTTGAACTCAGAAAACGATCTCCCCTGGAGACAGGCAATGGTGTGTGTGAAGTTTGTGTGGAGGGGTGTTGGCCAAGCCCTGGGTCACAAGCACAGCAAAGAACTGTGGGGGTAGATGTAGTTCCCAAACGGAAGGTTTAGGAGCACTGCTCAGGCACGGGGACATGGGTTGAATGAGAGGGTCACCATTGTGCCTTCATGGAGCTCACAGCTGCAGGATGGACCCGAACAAGCCCAAGACACGAGCAAAATGTACTCAACAGCTGCCGTGAGGTAGCCATGCTCATCCTCTGTGAGCAAGTTTAAGTACAGAGGAGGATTCAGGCATTGTTTAAGTTGCAGCTTTTGGTCCTTCAACAGACACCTTCCTTCCTGGGGACTTCCCAGTGACTCCTCAAGACAGACCACAGGGAGGTCTTGATGATGTCTCCTCACCTTGTCCACCAGGCGCCATGAGAGGCTCCTCACAGAGGTCATTCCAGGCAGGCACGCCGGTTTCCCAGTCCCAGCACCCTCTAGCCAAGGTGTTCACAGTGAGCAGAGTGTTCTCACACCTCCCCATGCTGGTAGCTTAGAGACAGGAGCTGAGAGGGCAGACTTGGAATGGAAAGCAAATTGGTCAGGGTGCTCTTGTTGCAAGCAACTTTGACATAAGTCAGCAGAAAGGGACTTGATGAGGGCCGTGGGGGAAGGGTCTTGGAAGTGAATCAGAGGCTAAGGAACAGGCCCAGAGAACCTGGGAACCAGGTGTGTCGGCTCACTGTCACAGGAGTCCCTGGACAGTCCTGCTGGAGCTGTCACTGGTGAGCTAAGCTGTCTGAGTCAGAGAGAGCCCTGAGAGCAGACCCCGTGGCCCAGCTCTCATCCAGTGTACACCCTCATCTGGACAGGCAGGCACCCTATGGCGGGGAGGTCATTGAGCAAAGGCAATCAGGGTGCTGCTGCCAGGAAAGAGGACCATGGATGCTATGCACCCAAAACAACGATCTACTCCGGGCCCTCGCTTCTCCCTCTGGGTTGTCCTGGACTGTTGTTTTTCCTGCATCCATTAAAGAGACCAGACAAACTATGAGGCTTCAACCTGTGTCAGAGTCTGTGATTCTAACTGGGAAGAAAGGCGTTGAGTGTTTAAGAACAAATATCCTAGTATTTAAAAACTAACATGAATAATTTAAAAATGTTTTTATTCAAGCTAATTTTATTAATACGTTTTTTAAAAAAATGTGAGGTTAAAACAACAGCACAAAAACGGGGCTACAAGGCCGCCTCGTGTTTCCTCTTGGTCCCTCCACTGGACGAGACCTCCCACCCCTGTGCCCCTCCAGGACCAGCTGCTGGGACTCTCACCGCCTCCTTCTCTCGGGGCCATGCTCTCATCCCCTTGAGGATGGCATCACGGCCCCCAGCACTGCCGTGGCCAGCAGCAAGAGGCTTGTAGCCACAGGAAGGCTCACTTCCTAATTGCCATTTGGGGTGATTAAGCCTCATCGATCAAGCTATTGCTTTTTTTTTTTTTAAACTGAGCACAAGATATCTTTGTGCTTCATAACTACATTTCTTGCCGCGGTTAATTATTTTTCTGAGTTTCCTGCTTGCCAACTGACTCTGTTTGCCATCAAACCCTAAATTAACTCTGATTATTTGGATGACTGATAACAGGGTTCTATCGCTCCCAATACCAAAACCGACCATTTGGAATTCAAAAGCACACGCGTTTCTCTTAGGCCAGTCCATCCAGCCTCTTCAGAACCCTGTTTGGAGTGGGTACTCAATAAATTTTTGCCAAATTCATTTAAATTGAATTACATTTAATTGAACCCTGTTAATAGCATTTTAGGACGTACACAGGCGTCTCCAATTAAACTGCTCCGACCGCCTTGCCATTTAGCAGATGTTCTCGGAGGCCCCTGGAGAGTCCCAAGGGCTCACAATGTGCTGGTCCACACAGGAGCAGGCCTGGGCCCTTTGTTGTGGGACCCTGGTGTCAGTGCCCAGCACTCCCGTCTGCTCTGCGGGGCCCTTCGGGCTCACACACAGGGCTTTGTCCCAGACTGATTATCTCACAGGCACCGAGTGATTTGCTGAGAATGAGCTCCAGGTTGGGATCCTGGGGCTGCACTTTGGGTATTCCCTCAAGGTCAGAGGGGTTAGTAAATGATTGGGCATGAAGATTAATTACTTGTCCCCCCTCGAGAGTGGCCCATTCCTGTTATGTCTGAGATACTTTCTCCACTTGACAGTGACAGCAATGTGGACACCCTCCAGGGCCTCTGCAGCCGAGGAATTCCCCAGAACCCAAAGGTCCCACCACAGACACAGGGCCCGAGGGCGCCCACTGAGGCTAGTACTAGCTGCCTCATACCTGTGCACAAAGGCAGAGGGGGCGCAGACCCTCTCCTCTGCCACTCAGCAGCCTCCACTCTCTCAGCCTTGCCTTTGTGCTCAAAGGTGGTCACAGGCATTTCTGCCTCTCTGTCTCCCCTGGAGCACTTGCCATTCCGCATTCTCTCACCAGCTCCAGGAGGTCTAGTGGGACCTGTGGCAAGAAAAGCTGCCCCAGAGAGGGTTTGCTGGACACTGTCAGGGTGTAACCTAGCCCTGCGTTAACATTCAACCATACCAGCTCAGAGCCCAGTTGGGAGGCGACAGAAGAGGAGGCTGCCAAGGAGAGCCAGGAGGAGCTGGGAAATCTTACAGGGGTAGGAAAGGGAGACGGAGGGCAGAGGGGTTGATCATGCTAGCGGGGCACACACAGCCAAAAACAGAACAAAGGCTCAACAGGAGCCGGCAGGGCTCAGCCCAACTCTTCATCATTTTCCAAAGCTCTAGTGTTTGTAAGAGAGAAATAGCCCCCTCTGGATTTGTCTTCAAAGGTCAGCTTTGCTGTCCACTGTCCTGTCAGGATCGGCTTGACGCAACGCGTATGGTGGCTCCATGTTCAGCTTTTCGAGAAACTGCCACACTGTTTTGCACAGTGGCTGCCCCATATTACGTTCCCACCAGCGATGGACGAGGGTTCCAATTTCTCCACATCCCAACAATACTTGTTATTTTGTTTTTTGTTTGTTTTTGCCACCCTAGTGGGTGTCAGTGACTCAGTTCTTTTTGATCCACAGTCTGTTGCTATGACACAAGTTTTAATTGAAAATGAGGCCATTGTCATCTTTAGTTGCTCTAAGAAAAGTTAGAATACAAATTACTGTGCTTATATTTCAGGTTCAGAGAACCAATTATCTGTAATTTTTTTTCTTTCTTGAAAACTTCCAACTCAACTAATAATTCCAAGCCTCTCCCCTACCCCCAACTCCCGTCAAAAAAACAAAAACAAAAAACCTTTCAACTGCTGAGGAGGTCTATTGAACCAAATCAATCCCTTGGAGCATTACCACACCCTTTTAAACCCAATGTGTTATCCTTTTAACAAGCCCAGCCCTTTAGCAGGTGTAGCCTTTAAAGAGGTTACTGCTGTTTTACGAGCTGCTGTGTGTCTGCTGGAAACCCTGGTGGCATAGTGGTTAAGTGCTATGGCTGCTAACCAAGAGATCAGCAGTTCGAATTAGCCAGGTGCTCCTTGGAAACTCTGTGGGGCAGTCCCACTCTGTCCTATGGGGTCGCTATGAGTCGTAATTGACTCGACGGCAGTGGGTTTGGGGTTTTGGGTGTGTCTGCTTCACAGAGAGGTACCCATTCAACAGCTGTCCACTTTCTTGGGGTCAGATATTTACTTATCCCCATTCCTCTCTCTTTTCTATGTTGGATCTTTGTTGCTTCATTGGGAGTTTGTTTCTTTATTCATTTTTCACTTTTGAATTATGTGCTAATCCACCTTCATAAAGTACACAAAGACCCATTTGCATTTGAAGCAGGTACTGCAGGTTTCACTGTAGGAACAGATATATCTACCACACATAGCTCCTGGGATGGGGCTATTCCCCTGAGCTGCCTGGCCTGGCTTTTCCGCAGCCATCCACTCCTTGATCATGGGCCAAGGTCTCACAGGGCCATTAGCAGAGGGCACAGTCACTTCTCACCAGTACCCCCAGGGCTGGAGGGGTTAATGCTGCACCCAGTGGTGGCTGATGCCATAATTTGCAGACGTCAGGTGTACTTCGTATCCAACTGTGAACAGCATTCATCCGTATTGCTGAGCTCCTACTGAGTGCCCAACAATGAGTGAGCTTGGCCTGCTCTGCAGCAGTCTAGACTCTGGACTTGTCATAAACTGACCGGTCATGAGACAACGGTCGTGGCGAACACTCTGGAGGGGCGGAATAACCTGTGTGATGATCAGGGAAATTCCCCTGAGAAAGGGACAACCCATGGTTCCTGATGGACGGGGCCATGAGGGGCTGCTGGAGGGTTCCCCTGAGGAGGGGACAACCCAGGTGTCCTGATGAATGGGGCCATGAGGGGCTGGCTGTGGATGAACAGGGAAGAAAAGGAGTTTTAGGCAGGGAGGTCAGCAACTTTGCAAGATACTGGAAGACAAGTGAGGCTCACAGGTGATGACCAGAGGGGGCTCAGGGAGGAGGAAGAGGGCCAGAGAACCATGGTCAGGACGTCAGACTTCACCCTGGAAATAATTAACAATAACTAGTAAAAAAAAATTTTTTTTTTTTTTTTTTTAGTACTTACAGAGTTGCTGTGAATCAGAATCGACTCAAAGGCAATGGGTATTTTTAGTAAGTGCTTGCTAGTTCCAGGCCCATTTTAGCATCACGATCCTGTAAGACGGTATAATTACTGTCCTCATCCCTGCTTCTCAGGTAAGGAAATTGAGACACAGAAAAGTTCAGTAACTCCTCTGCCACACAGCAGAGGAGCAGCAAGCCAAAAGTTGAACTAGGCAGATGAGTCCATTATGCTGCTTCTCTACCACGAGGCCAGCAAAGACACTGGGCAGCAGAAGGTTCTAGCCACGTTTGGCATAGGGTTTGGCCTTGCTTTGCTTTCTTGAACGATCATTCTGATCTCAACGTGAGAATAGACTGGAAGTGGTAACTGAGCTAGGGGCTGTTGCTGTTGTCCCAGGGAGAAAAGGACGTGGTTGATCAACGACATATTTTGGGGAGCCTCTGAGGCTCAGGACAGAGGAGGAGACACAGATATACACCCCTAAGTTTTCTTTTGCTCTCACAAAGTACAAGTGTACCCTGCTTCATGAGTGAGTGGACTTCTGGAAATTATATATACACTCAATTTTTGAAAATTGAATAATATTTGGAATGCAGTAGAAGTTCCCTGTTCAATTGAATTTTGGAGACCCTTTTTATAAAATGAAAAAAAAAAAAGATTTTGTAATATGATGAATTATTGCTTCCCGGGCCATCTGCTCCATAAGTCTGGGTTTCTGTGAACGTGATTAGATTTTCTCAAAGGAAAGCACACACCAGTTTAGCTACTTGGCATCCTTACTTCAGACAAAGGAAATGGGGGAAAGGCTGACTCAGAGCACAAGGATCAGAATCCAAATTCGAATCCAATGGCATAATGTGTAATAGTGGCCCCAATGCGCACCTCCTGCCTCTTAGCACCTGGACAGGCAAAGTGGAGTTGGTTGAGGCAGGCCAGGACAGAAGGGGAAGTCTGGCCTGTTGTTTGCTTCCCTAGGCTTTCAGGAGACATTGTTCCAAAAAACAGTGCCTGGAGCTGTTGCCTCCTCCCTGGGTGCAACCATGGAGACTCTCAGAGATCTGAGGGCCATTGCAGAACAAGTCTGGACCCCCAGGGCTCAGCTCCAACCTGCCCACCTCAGCACCCGCTCAGCCACCCCAAATTCTGTTCTTGTCCTCAGCGCCATCCAGCCCATCCTCATCTTGTTGAGACATATTAGTGGTGGCAGCTTGCTCCCACGTTCTTTATTCTTAAGTCTGTGCACACAAGCCTGTCAATGCCCCTTTGGAAAGAGAAGAGATGGCCCTGTGTGAAACCCAACCACACTGACCACCCCCCATCTTCCAGGTTCCTTGGGAACTCTGGCATTGTAGTGCAAGGATGTGGGAAATACACACCATGTCTCCATCCCCTTCCATCCCCTTGGATACCCACAGTACACGTTAGCGTGTTAAAAGTTCTTCCGTGTCTTGCTCTAGAGAGACTTACTTGTCATTTTCAACCCAGCACCTCCCAAATTTACTTGCGTTCTTTTTTTTTTGTATAACACATGTTAACATTTGGTGGAACATTTCTTTAAAAAACGGCTGTGGAAATTCTGGTCTACAGATCTTTTTTAATTTCATGAGTATCATTCAATAGAAGTTTTTTTTCTTTTGACAGCTTGAGATATAATTTACATACTACAAAAGTCACCCGTTTAAAGTGTAAAATTTAATGGTTTTTAGTTATATTCACAGAATTGTACAACCATCACCCATTGTAATTTTAGAACATTTTATCACCCTCAAAAGAAACCGGTGCCCATTAGTCACTCCCCCATTCCTCCTGCCCCTGGCAACCACGAATCAACTTCCCAACTGCATAAATTTGCCAGTTCTGGACATTTCATATAAACAGAATCATACAGTATACGATCTTTTGTGTCTGTCTTAAGTACGATTCCATTTTATGGATATACAATCTTTTGTTATCTATTCATCAGTTGATGGACATTTAGGTTGTTTCCATTTTCTCTTAGTTATCTAATGCTCCTATAACAGAAATACCACAAGTGGATGGCCTTATCAAGCAGAAATTTGTTCTCTCACAGTCTAGGAGGCTAGAAGTCCGAATTCAGGGCACCAGCTCCAGTGGAAAGCTTTTTCTTTCTGTCAGTTCGAGGGAAGGTCTTTGTCATCAATCTTCTCCTGGTCTAGGAGCTCCTCAGCACAGGGACCCCAGGTCCAAAGGATATGCTCCACTCCTGGCACTTCTTTCTTGGTGGTATGAGGTCCCTCTTCTCTCTGCTAACTTCTCTCTTTTATATCTGAAAAGAGATTGATTCAGTATAAAAATTCTGTGGATTGATTTCTGCCTCATGAACTTAACTGCCTCTAATTCTGCCTTATTAACATCATAGAGGTTAGGATTTACAACACATAGGATAATTGCATCAGATCACAAAATGGTGGACAATCACACAATACTGGGAATCATTTTGGGGGGGCACAATTCAATCTGTAACACATTTGTTGGCTATTATAAATAGTATTGCTATGAGCATTTGTGTGTGAGTCTTTGTGGGGACATATTTTTCATTTCTCTCGGGTACAGACCTGGGAGTGGAATTGCTAGGTCATAAAGTTACTCTATATTTAACATTTTGAGGAACTGCCAAGCTGTTTTCCACAGCAGCTGCACCATTTTACATTCCTACTAGTAATGTCTGAGGGCTCTGATTTCTCCACATCCTTACTTACACTATAATTGTCTATTTTTTTGTTTAAAGCAATCCTAGTGACTGCTAACTAAAAGATTGGAGGTTCATGTTCACCCATAGGTGCCTCAGGAGAAAGGTCTGGTGATTCTACTTAGGGACAATCAACCACTGAAAACCCTGTGGCACACAGTTCTACTCTGACATACATCCGATTGCCATGAATTGGAATCAACTCAAAGGCACCTGGCTGTGGGTGTGAAGTGGTACCTCGTCGTGGTTTTATTTGCACCTCAGTGATGACTAATGGTGTGGAGCATCTTTTCACGTGCGCGTTGTCCATTCGTATATCTTCTTTGGAGAAATAACTGTTCAAATCTTTTGCCCATTTTAGAATTGTCTTTTTATGATTGAACTGTAAAAATTCTCCCTATATTTGGTACATAAATCCCTTATCAGATATATGATTTGCAAATATTTTCTCCCATTCTGTAGGTTGTCTTTCCACTTTCTTGACAGGATCATTTGAAGCATGGAAGTTTTTAATTTTGATGAAGTCTAATTTATCAATTTTTTGTGTGTGTTCTCATGCTTTCGATGTCATAACTGAGAAACCATTTCCTGATCCAAGATTTTCACCTACATTATCTTCTAAGGGTTTAATTTTTTAGTTCTTACATTTAGGTCTTTGATTCATCTTGAGCTGACTTTTGGGCATGGAGTAAGGTAGGGACCCAGATGCATTCTTTCATGTGTGGACATCCAGTGTCCCAGCACCATCTCAAAAGGCTGTTTTCTCTTCATTTAATTGTGTTGGTATCTTTGTCAAAAATCAGTTGACCATAAAATGTATTTCTGGGCTCTCAATTCCATTCCATTGATCTATATGTTTGCTTATCCTTATGCCAGTACAAGTACTACTGTAGCTTTATAGTAAGTTGAAATCTGGAAGTGCAAGTCCTCCAATCTATCCTGTTTTCTCTTCTTGTTCTTGTTCTGTTTGTAAGAATGGCTTGCTGGACTCTTCTCCTTTCATGTGTCTGTGCTTCCTCCATGTCTCTCCTATCGTGGGGTTCGCATATTAGTGTTCACTGGTAAGGACTTCACAGTACATGCTTCACCTCTACCTCTGGACATCAGACGACTCCAAAGATGGTAAGTTAGACTAGATAATAAAGCTTCATGACCTTTTACCCATCAAGCACCCAAGGAGATCTCTGAAAATCAAATTATATTACCCCTCCCACTTTACTGCCTGGGGCCTGGAATGGTAACACTAAAGTCAGATGATGATGACTACCAGCCAAACTATACAGAACTAAGTGGAGCCCTGGTGGCACAGTGGTTAAGAGCTTGGCTGCTTACCAAAAGATTGGCAGTTCAAATCCAGCAGGTGCTGCCTTGGGGCAGTTCTACTCTGTCCTATACAGCCGCTATGAGTCTGAATTGACTCAACAGCAATGGGTTTCATTTTGGTTTTATACAGAACTAAAGAGTATCAAACACCCAATGTGATATCCTTTAAGCCCTTTTGTGAGACACTCACCAGTTATTAGACAATGAAGGTGTCATGGCCACTTTGGAGGATCAGTAGGTTTGTACTAGCCTACAGTATCCTCCCCAACCATCCCAGTTATCTAGTGCCGTGTAGCATACCACCCCACCACTTGATGCCTGAAAACATTGATTCTGCTCATGAATCTGCAATTTTGACAGTCATCTAAATGAGGCAATAAGGCCTGTGTACAGTATTGCCAGCATGTGGGGACAGCTTACCTTTGCTCCACTTGGTCTCAGCAGGAGGCTCAAAGGCTGGCTTCTGGAGTCGTCTGGAGGCCTACCATGCCTGGCTGTTGATGCTGCTAAGGCTCCTGGGGTATCTCTCTCTCTCTCTGACCTCTCCACATGGTCTTTCTGCATGGGTGCTTCACAGTAGTTGGATTTCATACATGTCGTTGGTTCAGAGCACCCAAGGGGCATGTTCCAAGAAAGAGCTGGAGGGAAACAACATCCTCTTTTATGACCCAGCCTCAGAAGACACACAGTGTCTATTCCACCAATTTCTGCTTGTTAGAAGCAAGTCACTAAGGCCAGCCCGTACCTAAGGGGAGAGAATTAGACCCCATCTTTGAGGAGAGAGGTGTCAAAGAATATGTGGATACTCTTTAGGGCCACTACTCAACTATATGTAAGTACCAGGCTACTGCGGTTTAACCAAGACAGAGAAACCTTGATGTAAACACAGTTGTTTTATTATTGTAGTTTTGTATTGGGACAGAATGGTTAGAATAAAAAGAGAGCTGATTAGCACCAGGATTATGTAGATGAAGAAGAGACTTGGCTGATGGGATTGGAATGATAAAAAAAAAAAAAAAAGCAATGTAAATGAAAGGGCATCCCTGAGGTCATTCACAGCCAAAGAGTTGAGAAAAGAAGATGTAGAGAGCAGATGTTTTTGCTGGAGCTAAGCCAGCAGAGGACTGTTTGGCAGGGGGCTCACACAGGATTGCATCTCACCAGTATAGATGCACCCGTTGTTAAAACATGAAATAGCTCCACACCAGATGGTAAAGAGAAAACTCTCTCCTTATTGAGACAAGTCACCTAATGATGCCACCTGGTAGCAGCGGTGGGGATGGTGATACGGCCTTTGCAGCACTGCCAGCCTGAGGCGGCAATGCCAATGACAGCACCAGGGGGATGAGGAATGGGTCGCACCCTTTAGCTGTGGGAAAATGCTGGCACTGAGGCCCTGATGATGCTTCTGGCACAAGGAAGGCATCAGAAGAGCTTGATGCAGGTCTTGACGTCAAATCACGGTTCAGACAGGGGCACCAATTGGCTAGTGTTAATTTTGTCAAACAAACAAGCAAAAAAAAAAAAAAAATGCCAGCAATTTCTAAAAATCAGAAAGTTAGGAAAATTTTACGGTGATTCGATGGACAAACAACTTATTCTACAACTTATATCATTTGGTAAGCAGTTCTATGAAGTATATAAACCCATTGCCATTGAGTTGATTCAGGCTCTTAGCAACCCTATAGGGCCGAGTAGAACTACTCCATGGGGCTTCTAAGGAGCAGCTGGTGGATTTGAACTGTCGATATTTTGGTTAGCAGCCGAGCACTTAACCACTACCCCTGCCTCCAGGGCTCCAGCATTTAAGATATTGGACACATACCATTGTGCCACCAAAGCTCCATGAAGTATACATATATAGTACATATATATGCATGTATGTGTATATACATGTACACACAGCGAGAAAAGTAAAAATTTTATTTTCTGATAATATAAAAATTTTCTCTATCTGTAAATAAATTTATAGATAGAAAGATAGACATAATGAGCTAGAGGGATTGATATTATCATATGGTTGTTGTTGGCTGCCGTGCAGGCACCCATGACTCATGGTGGCCCCTTGCACAACAGAAGGAAATGCTGCCGGTCCTGTGACATCCCCATGCTCATTTTTGAATCGGATCATTGTGATCCACAGGGTTTTCACTGGTTTATTTTTGGAAGTAGATCACCAGGCCTTTCCTCCTGGTCCATCTTAGCCTGAAGCTCCACTGAAACCTGTTCAGTATCACAGCAACACACAAGCCTCCACGGACAGGTGGATGGTGGCTGCACGTGAGGTGCACTACCTGGAAGGGAAGCCAGGTCTCCCACAGGGAAAGCAAGGATTCTCCCACTGAACCACTCCCGCCCCTGATATCACCATAATAGTTGTTAAGTATTTTGAACATCACCCCTGAGCTCACCCATCAGCTCTCTGTGCGGAGTGCAGATCTTCAACTTTAATTGAGCTTGAAGGTTTATTCAGAAAGAATTGGAGGCTCCCAAAGGAAACGAAGGTAGAACCACTAATGATAAATTTATGACTAAGCTAAATTCCTACAATGGTTTGTTGCTTTTTAAAGTCAGCTTTATTGAGGTATAATTTATGTATAATGAAATTTACCTATTTTCCATGTACCATCAACAAGTTCCAGGGATGTAATTTGAGTCATGTAATCACCTGGCAAACACTCATCCTTCTGTCACTGTAGTTTTGCCTTTTCTAAAATTTTATATAAATGGAATCATATAGTATGTAGTCATTTGTGTCGGGCTTCTTTCACTTAGAATAATGTTTTTAAGATGTATTTATATTGTTGCATGAATCAGCAGCTCATTTCTTTTTGTTGTTGTTGTTGAGTAACTTCCCATTTTATCAATATACCATAATTTATTTATTGACCAGGTGGAGCCCTGGTAGCGCAGTGGTTAAAGTGCTCGGCTACTAACAAAAAAGCCGGCAGTCCAAATCCACCAGCCACTCAGTGGGAGAAAGATATGGCTGTCTGCTTCTGTAGAGATTACAGCCTGGGAAAGCCTATGGGGCAGTTCTATTCTGTCCTATAGGGTTTATAAGTTGAAAGGGACTCAATGGCAGTCAGTTTTATTTTTTGGTTTATTTACCAGGTGATTGAAATTTTAGTTGTTTTCAGCTCTTGGCTATTATGAATAAAGCTGCTGAGAATATTTGAGTGTAAGACATTTATGAGAATGTTGTGTCATCTCTGTGATCTTCCTCCCCAAAACCCATAACCTTAGTCCAATCATGAGAAAAACATCAGACAAGTCCCAGTAAAGGGGCATCCTACAAAATACCCAACAAGTACTCCTCAAAACCATCAAGGTAATCAAAAACAGGGAAAGTCTGAGAAACTCATAATCTAGAGGAACCTAAGGAGATATGACAAGTAAATATAATGTGGCATTCTGGATGGTTTCTGAGACAGAAAAAGCACATTAAATGAAAACTTAGGAAATCTGAACCAAGTATGAACTTTAGTCAATAACATATCAATGTCCGATCATTCGTTGTAACAAAGGTACCACACTACTGTAAGATGTTAACTATAGGGGAAAATAGGTGTGGTACATATGGGAACTTTCTGTACTGCCTTTTCACCTTTTCTGTAAATCTAAAACTATTCTGCAGTAAAAAGTTTATTGAAAATATACAAGTGCACCAGAGAAATAAAGTGAAGGAAATATTCCCAAATGAAGAACAAAAAGACACGGAAGTGAAAAAGATGCACTTTAAAAGAAAAGTAGATGATCAAGCCAAGAGGTCCAAGATAAATTCCAGAAAACAAAATCATACAAGAGAAAATTATAAAAAAAAAAAAAAGAGGAGAGAGAATTTCCCCAAATTAATGGGCCACATGAACCTTTAAATGGAATGTACACACCAAGTAATGAAATGAATGAATGAAAAATACTATACCTAACAATCCTCATGCATTTCAGAACACCAATGCTTGAAATAAAGCAAAGCAAAAAAGCTGGGACAGGTCACCAACAAAGAAATGAGAATCAGACTAGTACAAAATTTCATACCAGCAGCCCAGGATTAAAAAAAAAAAAACTTTCAAGTGACTGAAAATAATTTTTAATCTTAGCATTTTTTACCCACAAAATTATTCAAACATGAAAACAACGTAAAGGCATCTTCAAGTATGTAAGAGCTCAGAAAGTTTGCTTCTCAAATGCCCTTTCTTCAGAGGTTACTTGAGGATGTGCTCCCTGAAAATGAGGATGTAACCCAAGAAAGAAGAAATAAAATCTAGGAAACAAGGGATTCAATCTAGGAGATCAGTGAAAGAAGATCAGTATTGTCCAAAGACTGTTCAAAGGCCAGGATGGCTGTTATAGAGTAGATCAGGAACACAGGGCTCCAGGATTGAAGTGTTCGATATTTAAAGAAGTGATTCTCTAACTGAGATAGTATGTGTAAGCCACCGCAAGAATTTACATATACAATAAAGGTAGAGAATAAAAGAAAAAAAATCAAACGCCAGGTAAATCCAAAAGTTTTAACAAAGGAAATGCAGCAGGCTAACCTTTCTGTGACTCTAAAGCAGTCATGTGCTGGTGAGTGTTTAACAACTGGCTCTCTGAAGAACAAAACACACGCAAACACAATGCTCTGACTTCCAGCATCTGCTGAATTCCGTGGTGTAACTACTTCGCCATGGCTGGTTTCGAGACACCAAAGTGAAGTTACTTAACATGGAGCTGGGAAAAGATGAACTCCTTCAGCTATAGGGACCCAGTAAGAGCTGGTTCCCTCACACCACTGCAAAGGAAAAAACATTTATCTAGGGTAACAATGCAAGTACTCACTCTCGTTTTTCAACTTTCAGAATCAGCTATAAGCAAGGCACATTGCTTAGTTATAGTTACGGAAGTGTATAAAAAGATTAAAATGCAGAGATGGGAAGTTAGGGTATGGAAGTGGGGGGAAGTGATAGCAGAGAGAGAATGAGAACTACTTTCCTCATCTTACAAGGTGGGGAGTCAGAAATACATTTTATAGAATTAGTTTAAGAAGTAGAGACCTAAGAAAGTTATTTCAAGAACAAAGGCATCAAATAAAGGCAATAAAATATTGAAGGCATGTGGAATCTTAGTGTCAGAAACCCACAGGTGCCAAACAGCTTTAAGTTCCCTATAAGTGAATTTCACTGGTGTTCCAGCATCCATTTCTGCTAATGAGAGTGGACTCCATCTTGCCAATTAAAGGTGAACCCAGGTCACTTCGAAGTTTTCCCAGCCCATATGAACAAATGCTCAGCTCATTCCAGATTCTCCCTCTCTTTCCTTCTCTTAGGATGAGGGATGGCTTTAGCCCCCAGGATCATAAGAAATGTTGGTGTGTTTCTGCACCACCCTTGCCCTAGCCTTCATGGCCATTGCCCACCCCAACCTCAGCCAGGCTCTCAGCACTGCCCTGGGCATGGCCAGAGGTGGCCAAGAGTTAGCACTCTGTGCCCACAGCCACTCTGGCTTCCACTTCTCCTCTATCTCTTTCCTCAAGCACTCTCCCAGCCCAGAAAAGAATGTTTACCTCCTCTCTGTACATTGGGTAAAACTGAGATGACAAAATGTCTTTTCAAACTTATTGTTTCTCCAGCACCCAGACTCCTGTCCACAGAGTCTTTCTACTTGAGGCGCCAGCCTCTCTGATTCCTCCTCCAGATTCTGCATTTGAATTCAAGCCTAGATGTTGGCTGTTTCCTCCTCTCAACGAGGCTGTTCCAGGAATCCTAACTTTAATCCTCCTGAGTCCTGGGGCCACTGAGAAACTGAAGGGTAGGTCATACTTGAGGGCAGAAGTGATGGGGGAGCCCAGGGTGAGTTCTCTGAGATGATGCCTGCCACCCAGTGAGAGAAATACATATTGGGGGGGTGGAGACAGTCCTCATGTGCCATAGGAGGAAGTCACTGAATAATGCCTGTTGTTGTTGGGTTCCATTGAGACAATTCCTAAAGTCGATAAGTCATGGCAACAGAAGGATGCTATTTTGGGATGTAAGAACAACCCAAGAAGAGCTAAAAATGGAATGTGAAAAGCACTTGTCTCTTGTTGGGGGGATGATCTGCCTGTACACATCCCATCAGGAAGCCTAAGCTGAGGCATTGGGCCCAGAACATTCTCTGATAAGGAGGCTGGGAATTAGGTCTCTCTCTCCTGGTCCCTTCTCCTTATTGAGGATGCCTTCCCTGTTCTGGGCACAGTACCTTTCTCTGTCTCTTGCTTGTGCAAGGGTACCGTATGGCACCTGGCCAAGCCCACTCCTATATCTGTTCCTGGCAAGGAGGGAGCAGAGTCTCTCAACTACGGCACAGAAGGGGTTAATGCAGAGCAATGCCTGACCTGGCTGTGACCAGTTCAGTGGCCACAGGGACCAGTACCCACAGTGGATGCTGATCCCGCTGTCTCTTATGAGTAGATGGTTGCCCCATGCATTAGGAAACTGTGAGCCTGTCTCCTGTTGGCGGCCTCAAACCTTGGTACAGTATCTCTTGAGCAAGAGGCTTGGGGCTGGAAGAAGTAGTACGCGTTATCTGTCGCTATTTAATTTTCTAAAGTTTAAATTAGAATGAAATTCATTTAAATGTACTAAATTCATAATTTAAAATTAAGTATTTGATTTTTTAAAATTTAATTTTAAATTGAAAAAAAGTTTGGACAAATTATGTAGACAGCTCTCATTTTAGGTAACAGCATAGTACATTTGCTCTAGAATAGATTATCCTAAACTGTTCCATGGGATGCCAATGACATGGTCTTTGAAAGAATTATCAAGGGAGAAGTGATTCCAGGGTCAAATTTAAAGTTAGTAAATATGAGATTAAACCACTTAGATCACCAGAAAGCAAAATACCTGGACCTTCAACTAATTTCTCGTCCCAGCTGAGTTTGCTAATGCTGTGAATTTCCAAGACGTAGTGTAACAGAAGCCTGTCTAAACTTCCTTTTCTTCAGACGGTTATTAATGTCTCCAAGGGCATGAGTGTTCCATGGAACACCAATCCGAGGCATCTTCTAGAGCCGTAGGTTGTGAAATTACTACAGTAATATTCCCCAAGGGCTGTTCAAGGCGTTCATTATTCGAGACAGTTTGCGTCTTTAGCATATTAGCTCTTTATTAGCCTAGATTTTCCAAGTTTTCACCTCATCTTGAGTTACCACCAAAAAAGCAAAATGCCTGGGTCCTCCTTTGAGTTATAAGAGTTAACTTATAGTCTCAGACTAGCTCATTTGAAAGACAATTGTCTTTTTAAAGACATAGGTGTTGGCCTTTGCCATTGTGTTGCACAATGTCTGTAGGGTGGAGTGACAAAAGCAGACTTCGAGCCAGGAAAGCTGAAGTCTAAAGCCCAAGAAGGCAGGAAGAAGATAGGAAGACCGAAGAAGAATTGATGGCTTTGAATTATAGTGTTGGTGAAGAATATTGAATATACCGTGGACTGCCAGAAGCATGAACAAAACTGTATCGGGAGAAGTAAAACCAGAATGCTCCTTAGAAGCAAGGATGGACTTTGTCTCACATACTTTGGACAGGTTATCAGGACAGACCAGTCCCTAGAGAAGGACCTCATGCTTGGTAAAGCAGAGGGTCAGCAAAAAGACAAAGACCCTCCCTCAATGAGATGGATTGACACAGTGACTGCAACAACGGGCTCAAGCACGGCAACAACTTTGAGGTTGGTAAAGGACTGGGCAGTGTTTCACTCTGCTGTGCGTAGGATTGCTGTGAGTTGGAACTGACTCGACAGCACCTAACAACAACAACAACAAAGCCCAACATCCCCACTTTCTAATTCTGTGATGTTTGGAAATGTCAGTCCTGTTTAACCTCAGTTTCCTAATCTGTAAAATGGGTGTGATAATATCTCCCTCATAGAGGTGCGATGTGGATGGCTAATTCTGTATATGAAGCACCTGCCTCAAAGTTGGCATTTAATAAACGGAGGTGGTAGTAGTGGTGCCAGTAATTTCCAAAAACATGTTCTGTTTTCTTTTGAAAGAAAATCAAATCTGTGCAGCAAATGTCCCTCTTCACCTCAGCTTCTAGAAAATTCATCAGCTTCTCTCAGCTCCTGATACCATTACTTCTCTCCATTCTTTGAAAGGTTTCTGTTCTGTTTTATTCCTGTGGTCTGTTCGCTCTGTGAAAGCTAGAACCCCTGAAAACCCTTCACAGAAAGGTGGACAGAAATCTTTCGAGCACCATTACAGAGGATCTTCCAGACTAAGACAGGCTAGGAAGAAAGGCCTGGTGATCTGCTTCCTAAAATCACCCAGTGAAAACTCTAGGGTCACAACAGTCCGATCCACAATAGATCATGGAGATGGCACAGGACCAGGCAGCATCGGGAGTTGGGACCAGCATGACGGTAACTAATAACAACTAAGAACACCTTTTCTATAATTAGTTGGAGCTTTGCTTTCAAACTGCAATGCCAGATTCTAGTGTTCTGGGACAGATAGCATGACATCTCCCTGTGGGTCTCTTTGCCAGCTCCTTGCTTGAAGGCCAAAGGGGATACTCAGGCCACCCCTCTCCCCTGCCAGTCCCTCCGCCCCACCTGTGCAACGGTGCATCCCTGCAAGTTGTGGATGTCCCCTCCTGTGATGGACGTGGGCTGGCTCTGCAGCTGCTGGGAAGCCAAACTTCTCCTGAGGGAGCCTGCCAGGGCGCCTGTGCTGTAAATCACTCTCCCTGCTCTGCTCCAGTTCCTTTAAAGCACAGACGCTGACCTTTACAAGCCCCTCTTGTCATCACCGCTGTGATTTGCAGACCCACTTTCTCCTCTTGCGGTCGATCACCTTACAGGAGAAGGGGTCTGTCTGGTCAGGGCCTCCGGCCCTCACGCACTTCCTGCTTCCTGTGGGCTCCAGGAGCAGAAGAGGCTGCTTCACCTGCAGCTCCAGTCCTGGCCATCTCCCCCCTCACTCTTGTTCCCTCCGGACAAACAAAGCAAGTGGATGGGGCTGGAAAGAGCATTCCCAGTGTGTCCTGGGGCACATTCTCTGTGGTCGCTGGCCCACCTTCAGTCCTGCACATATAAGCCTGTGCCACTGTTGGGCCCAGCTCTGCCTTGGAGCTGTGATTAAGGTTTCTAATTAAACTAAGCAAAGAGCAAAACACAGCTACAGTGGACAGACGGGTAAACACCTGTGATTTGACTCCCATGGCTGAGGCCCCAATTCATGAGAAGTGGGGACAAAGGCAACCATGTCAGTCAGCCCTGACTGCTGGATGTCCTCAGCAGCACTGCAGAGACACGTCCTCAGTGTTATTTCAGCCCCACTACAGGGCAAGAGGCAGAGGAGCCCCGTGTAGCATCCTGCATGTTAGGTATGGTCTTATCATCTGGCCGCTGCCAGAGGGACTTGAGCCAGGGGTCTGGGTCACAGCCACTCACTGCTCCCTACCTTGGGCACATTTCCTAATTTCCCTGAGCAGCAGTTCCCTCTTCTGTAAAGTGGGAATGGCAATAGCTCCTGCCTCCTTGGATTGCTGTGGGAATTCAACGAGATAAAAGAACAAAGCAAAGCACCAAGTGAAAGTTGGCTGCCACTCTGTTATGTGTGCATGTGGGGCAGTTCTACTCTGTCCTATAGGGTTGCAATGAGTCAGAATTGACTCGACGGCAATGGGTAATGGGTGCAAAATGTGTGTACAAACCGTAAAGAAACCACTCATACACACACCCAAAGATCAAAAAGGGATTAAAAACACACACACATACACACACATTCTCAGAATCATTAGTTCAAGTGTGAAAATTATTTCGAGTATAATTTGCTTCCATTTTTCTCTCATAGGAAGACATCATAGCAAAGGAATTTGCTTGAGGGTTCTTGAAGCGCTTGATAAAACCAAAAAAACCAAACCCAGTGCCGTCGAGTCAATTCCAACTCATAGCGACCCTACAGGACAGAGTAGAACTGCCCCATAGAGTTTCCAAGGAGAGCCTGGCGGATTTGAACTGACGACCTTTGGTTAGCAGCCGTAGGACCTAACCAATACACCACCAGGGTTTCCGAAGAGCTTGATAGATATCTGCATTTCTCTATTATGGGGGCAGACAAAAGGAATTCATACTTACTGGGAGTTACACAAGAGAAAATATGTGTGAGGCTTTCTGCGAAGTTAAAGTATTAATAACTTAGAGATCCATCATAGAGCTGCCATCTTTAACGACTGATCCAGTCAAGAAAGGCACCACGTGGGATGAGGGCTGAAAACCCTTGGTGGCACGGACATTTTGGCTATCATAACGAAGACTGGACGGTAACCTTCCTGGACCACAGAAGAGCAAATCTCTTTCATATACTAAGTGATACCCATGCTTGTCTGGAAGTCAGATCACAAGGATCCTGGTTCTGAAATTCTAGTTAGCCAGTTAAAAGTCTTTGGGCAGGTCCTTGTGCTCCTGTAGGTCTGAGACTATTCACCTGTCCATGAGGGGCAGGGCCAGGGGTCTCCAAGGTCTCTTTTAGCATCGCCTTCAGCCAAGGTTTGACACTGCAAGCCCTTTCACCATTGGAGGTGTTATTAAGGCAGGCCACCCAGATTCGTCCGTGGATTTGGAAACGTGTTCCATAGAATGACTGTTAGTATTTCTGCATGATGATCGATGACTGTGGGTGCCTCACTAAATCAGTGAGGGTAGTGCTGTCAATAACACACACACACGATTCCAAAATACAGTTCTAAAAGCCACTCAGAAGGCCCCATTTCAAACTTAACCTGTACACCTTCTTCAAACCTATCTGTACATATTCCATCTCTAGGGAAAACAGCTTCCTGGATTTGCAAGGAAATATTTTAAAAGGCTTCTTGGACACAAAGGAACTGTCACTAATCAAGGTTCTAACAAAAGGCAACTGAAGCATTCAAGATGTGTTAACCTTATTAGCCTGCGCAGGGATCAGAGGGTAAGGCTATGTCTGCCATATTGGATGCAGAAGAAACAAAGAGCAAGGCTCTGGAGGGCACAAGGCGTTGAGAAACCTCGGTGAGTGAGCCTTTAAAGACTTCCTTACCAAGCTCTCCAGCCATTTCTGTTTCTGCAGCAGAACAAGAAAGTTAATGAAAACCAGATCTAGCTGCACACAGAGTCTTATCTTGCTCCAGGAGCAACACTGATATTATATTTTTAAAAATACTTTTTTTAGTAATTTGGTAAAAAACAAAATTTCAAGATAAGATGTTCATAGTATTTTGACCTAGGACTCAGGATGCCCAAATCCTTCCAGAAGGGTCCCTGAGGGACATATATGCACAGGTGATATTTGCAATTAAGGCAAGGTAGGTCAGCAAAAAAGAGGAAGACTCTCAACAAGATGGATTGGCACAGTGGCTGCAACAATGGGCTCAAGCATAACAACAATTGTGAGGATGACACAGGACAGGGCAGTGTTTCGTTTTGTTGTAGCTAGGGTCACTGTGTGTCAGAACCTAACAACAGCAAATTTTATAATTTGTTGGAGCTTTGTTTTCAGTCTACAATGCCAGATTCTAATATTCTGGGATGGACAAATCAATTGTTCATTTTTCCCAGGCTGCCTTCCCCTCAGCACAAAACAAAACTTCAACGCTCACCATTTTAAAGCAAAGAAAGAGCCACCCTCCCTAGTGCCAGAACCAGAAAGGGTGCCTCTGTGAGAATTAGAAGCCGTGGCTTTGGCGGCTGCAGGATGCCTGGTGCATGCAGGAGAGGGCCGAGCTTGGGCTGGGTCTTGGTCCCCAATCGCCAGCATGGCCAGGTGCCCTTGTGGAGTGTGGAACCTGAGAAACTACACGTGGAGGCAGAAGAAAGAGAGCCTTTGCTCCAATATCTAGGCTAAACTGGCCAGACCACCAGCTTCAAACCACCTTAAGCCAGGGGCCTCTGGTGTGGCCTTTCCAAGTTGGCGCAGAGAAAGGAGGAGAATGAAAAAGAGATCCATCCCAGAAAATTAGGCTCAGCCATGTCCTAGCACAGGCCTCCAGCTCTGCACTTGCCCAGCAGCCAGGGAAGGGATCCTGACCTATGTTGGAGGCAGGGCTCATGTGGGCCAAAGTCAGGCCAATGCACAGGTCATCTAACATGTGAAGAATTATTGGCAAGGCAATCCTACCAGCCCATTTCAAAAGGAAGAAAGTATCCTATCGCCCTCATGCATTTGTTCACTCATGCATTCATTTCATCAGCGTTTTCCGGGTGCTGCACTAGGGATGAGAAGATCCCCGAGGCCAGTAAGTATATAAAAAGTGCCCCCAGGGAGTTCATCTGTGTGTTGGGGGGGAGGGGGGAGGTAGGTGTCAGATTGCTGTGTAATGAGCACTGTGCTGCACTTGATCATGTGTAGGATGGTGTTGGGGCCAAGAAAGACTGGCAGGGCTGCCAGGGCAGTTTAAGGCTGGCCAGAGCTTTTCAGATCATCAAAGTGATTAAGGAAACCTGGACACTTAAGATGGAACAATGCAAAGGCACTCAGTGCCCTTGGGCTGCCTCTGCTGTTTCTTAAGATGTTGACCAGAGGGGGGATAGGGCTTTTCCCAACTATCCTGGCTCTTCCCCTGCCCCCTAAAAGATAACTCAGAGGCACTCTGGAAGGAATTACCACATATGTGTTGACATAAAGATGAGGAAGAGCAGGTGGCTGAGAGTACTTCATGAGGAAGGGTTATAGACAGTAGGCTGAGTTCCAAACATTTTGGAGAAGGCTTGCCCTTTGAGAGTGAAATTGTAAAATAGCACCTTTGGGCCATAGCTGATATGTGAAGTCCTCTGAAATCAGCAGACTGTCTCTGACATGTAGGACCTGGCAGTGTCCAGATGGAGTAGATGTACACGTCAGGACAAGCGGCGATGCTTGGAGAAGGGCTTGGAGGTGACTCTCAGCCAAGCTTTGAGCGGACCAGCTTCCGTCCATGATGCCACGCCCTCGGTGTTGTGGCCGAAACACTCCCTAACCACCGTGGCCACAGCTTTGAAAGCCCACCGACTGTGATTGGCCCTGGGCGGGATCTGCGATATTCTGTCCGTGTCCCCCCCTTTTTCAAATGCTCATTTGCTGTTATTGGCAGAAGTTCATGTTCTCACCATGAGGACACCACCAAGTTGTCCAGAGGTCACTTAGTTCTCTGAGAGAACCAAGAGTCCCTCAGCCTCAGTTCCGGGCCTCCCCTCACACACCCTTCACACACTGACACACTCACATAGGAGCCCACACTAACGTGGTGTGACATGATGTGTCATGAGGTGAGGTGACGTGAAGTGATGTGACATGAGGTGACATGACATGATGTGATATGACATGATGTGACATGATGCAATGCAAGGTGAGGTGACGTGAGGTGATGCGATGTGAGGTGAGGTGATGTGGTATGACATGACGTGACATGAGGTGATGTGACGTGAGGTGAGGTAACATGATGTGACATGACATATGGTGAGGAGACGTGATATGATGTGACATGAGGTGACGTGAGGTGAAGTAACATGAGGTGATGTGATGTGAGGTACAGGCAGTGCTTCATCACTCACCGGCTGTCTCAGTGCCCTGCACTGGCAGGCTCTCCGGCCTCTACACTCAGGGCCTGGAACAGATCTCATGCTCTCTCATGGCTGCTCTGCCCAAAAACCAAACCAAATTTGTTGCTGTAGAGTCAATTCTGACTCATAGCAACCCTATAGGGTAGAGTAGAATTGCCTCATAGGGTTTCCAAGGAGTGGCTGGTGAATTCAAATTTCCGACTTTTTGGTTATCAGCTGAACACTTAACCAATGTGGACTCTAGGACCCTGCTTTCCGTTCTGCATCAGGTAGGCCCACACCATCAAACACCTCCAATCTCCTCTGGAGAAGGGAGGCCAGGACAGAGTTTTGGTACCTTTCCTCCTGGTGGGCTCTTGGCCATTTTCACACTGTCCAACCTGCTCCTCAGGGGTCAGCTCCTTTCTCCTCAGGGGTCAGCTCTCTCCTCCTCAGGGATCAGTTCCACCTTCCTCAGGAATCAGCACCCTCCTTCTCAGGGGTCAGCTTTTCCCTCCTCAGGGGTCAGCTCTCTCCTCCTCAGGGATCAGTTCTACCTTCCTCTGGAATCAGCACCCTCTTCTCAGGGGTCAGCTCTTCCCTCCTCCTCAGAGGCCAGTTCCCTCCCCCTCAAGGGTCACCTACCTCCTTCTCAGGGGTCAGTTCTCTCCTCCTCAGCTCCATTATCTTCAGGTGTCGACCTACCCCCCTCCTCAGGGGTCAGCTCTGCCTTCCCTCCTAGGGGTCAGTTTGCCCACTAATATTCAGCCCACAACCTCAGCTCATGAGGCGCCCATTAGTGCTCATCAGCCCCTCTGGCCTGATGTCGTCAGTCATCTGACCCATCCACTGCAGGATCTTTGTCTGGTTTTGCTGACCAGATTTTTCCTAACTATGGGTGCCAGCCCTGCCAACACGAGGACTCAGGCCCTGAAACAGTCATGCTTCTCATTATAAACAAAAGATAAGTCTGTTTTGTGTGGATTTCAGTCTACCTGAATTGGTTGTTTGGGAGTCTGAGCTCTCTAAGGCATTGGCAAGAGAGAATGTCTGGGCCTGAAAGCTAATGGCACACCCCTGGGTTGTGGTAAAGTCCCCACGGTAACAAATACCATACTCTTAAGAAAGCTTTTCCAGATGAGGGGCCGCCATCTTGGAGCCTGTCCTTAGCTCGTGGCTCAGAACCTGTTTAGGGTTAAGAGTCATCAACAGCCCTCAACCCAGCACAGAAGACCAAACACTGTGGTCTATTGAAAAGGCATCTCCAAATGGGGTGTCTGTGTGTCCTGTGGGAGTGGAGGGGTGGGGCAGGGTGCATTACAATCCTTTTGTAATTAGGCTGGGCATGCTGAGATTGAACATGCTCCAAAGCAGGAAAAACAGCTGCTGGTGAACAATGCATCAGTCCACTCGTTTATCCAGTGAGTAATTATTCTTCCATTCACCTTCTATTTAGTGCCTAGTATGTGCTAATAAAAACATTATTTATTCCCACCATGCTAGTACAAAGACAAGACACAGCCCCTGTGCTCATGACCTCGCAAGGGAGATGGATGGGTGAACAGACCATCGCACTGTGGGTGGTACGCTCTGTGGCAAGGGAAATGCACAACCCTACAATGGCACGTGGAGGGGCAGACAGTCCACACTGTGGCCGGGAGCAGGGAGGGGTATAATTCCAGGGAGTGGGCTCGGGGGCTGGGAAGGGATGGGCATCCAGGGAGGGGATGGCAGGCACAGAGTGAGCAGGTTCAGGAGGGTCTGTCCGAGGGCATGATTGGCAGGTGAGGGAGGCACTTCATGCAGTTCATGTCCAGGGCCCACTGAGAGGCCTGAAGCAGGGTGGGACATTCTGGATAAATCTGGGCAGTGTAGCTAAGGGCCAGAGGACAAGAAGTCAGGAGCCACTGTCGGGGTCAGTGACAAGAATGGGTAGAGAAGGACTGCGAGCGTGGACTGGAAAGAAATCAAGAAGGTGCAAATGATAGGGCCAGTGACCACCAAAGTCCAGTTATAAAAATTTAAAGGAAGATTTTATTTGGAAGTAAACCAAATCACTGCAGCAAGGAAGCCTGGCACTCCAGAGGAGAACCCAAGGACTTTGATTTGAGAAAGATAGCTGTCTCCTTTTATAAGAAGATTTGAGGAAGTTAGTTGGGCAAAAAATGGACAGATTCTGGTAAGTTGTCATTTAAGCAAACGTAGGACCTTACCAGGAGGGGGAGGGGCGTTTATGATTGGGCCACATGCCCGTTCTTTCATCTGTAATAGGTGCAGGATCTTGGTTTTACTATGATGAAATCTCAAGAGAAGGTGGGTTTGAAAAATGCCAGTTAAGTAAGGCCTGCAGATAGAAGCACCTGGAGCCGGTTTACACCGCTTACGGTCCTTTCTGGTTGACATTGCCATCTGGATAGGAGGGGTGAGGAGGGGAGTCATCAGCTATAATTCCCGTTTCTTGTAGGAGAAGGTGTCATGATGCGGGAGGAAGTGGTCTCTTTGAGAGGTGACAGGCCCCATCTGGGTGTGGCAAGTTGGACGTGCCTGCCTCACTGCTCCAGGTCTGTGCGAGCTTGTAGCAAAGGACAGAATTAAGCTGGACACGTGGATCTGGCAGCTGCCAGCACCTGGGTAGCCTTGGAAGCTCTAGGAGTAGTGAGGAGCCCAGGAGCCCATAGGGTCAGGAGGAGAATCAAGTGTGGACCCCAGTGTTTTCAGGAAAGGTCAAAGCAGAGCAGACACAAGAGAGATGGAGATGGAGCTGGAGGAGCCAAGAGGGGGCCTGGAAATCAAACCAGAACCTGCTCAGGACAGGGGTGGCAGCAGAGCCACACACTGCAGCTGTCTCAGAGGGCACTTAGGAGCAGTGTCCTTGGGACACAGTCACCTTCAGGAAGTGTCACCAGAGCCTGGGCAGCAGCCCAGTCACAGTGGTTTAAACAGAAAGTAGATGTTAAAGACAGGAAGAGCCCCACTAGTGGCAGATGTTCCCAGCAGCTAGGCATTCAGCACAAGGTCCAGATTCCTCATCGTGCCTGGTGTCTGCTCAGCTGCCGAAGTTCTTTTTCCACCCTCTCTCCACATTTGCTGCTTCACCCACACTGGTCTTTCTATGCCTTAAACACACCAAGCTGTTCCTACCACAGGACCTTTGCACTCGCCATGCCCTTGACTTGTGGGGCACCTCTCCTAGGTTTTCCATAACGGGCTCCCACACATCATTCAGTTGTCAGCTCCAACGTCACCTCTCACAGAAGACATCCCTGGCCACAATCCCAAACCATGGCAACAGCCTGCTAGTAAGACATGGGATAGATTTATAGACTGGGGCCAGTGGGTAGTCTGTTGTGATTTTGTTTTTTTTGAGAAAAGTAGATGAAGTAGAATGGAACATATCAGAATGCATCACACCTGGTCAGAGTAAGTGTTGTTTTGTGACGTTTTTGGATTTTGCACATGTGTGTTGTGTGTGTGTGAGTACTGGTACTGGACCACACTGTTACGTGTATTCCTTACCGTGAACCTAAGCCAAATGAAAAAGCAAGACAGAAGAAGAATTGTTGCATTCTCACTGTGGTGCTGGCCCAGAATGTCAAATATGCCATGGAATACTAGAAATACGAACAAATTATTTTAGATGAACTACAACTAGGATGCTTCTTAGAAGTGAGGATGGCAAGACTTCAGCTTGCTTACTTTGGACATGTCACCAGGAAAGACCAGTCACTAGAAAAGGACATCGTGTTTAGTAAAGTAGAGGGTCAGCGAAACCAAGGGAGACCCTCAATGAGATGGACTGACACAATAACCACAGCAATGGACTCAAACATGCCAACGTTCACGAAGATGGTGCAGGACCGGGCAATGGTTGCTTCTGTTGTATATGGGGTTGCCATGAGTAGGAGCTAGCTGACAGCACCTAACAGCAACAAAATGGGCTGAGTTATGGCCTAGGCATATAAAGCACTCGGATCCTGTCAGGGATGGTATCCCTCAAGTCCAGTCTGTGGCACCCCGGAGCAGAACACTCAGGGAAGAACATGATCACTAGACTCTCCCACGCCCCGAGGGCCGCTTCTTCCGGAACCCCCCCCCACCCCCGCCATGGTTGAAACACTCCACCAGTCCAAGGGGCAGGTCAGATCCCGTCCAGTAAGATATGAGGCAGGAGCTTCCTCCGGGCCCAGTGCACGACCTGCGGGCTTCAGAGCATGGAAATTGATGGCCCCTGAAATCATGTCCCACAGTGGAACCACAGGTGCTGTCCCCCCAAACCAGCCCTGGCCTTGCCAAGAGTCCTCCTCCAGTAAGCGTAGGGGTGAGGGGGCACCCCAAGGAGAGGAGGGAGCACAGCTGCAGGGGTCAGGGACCTCAGAGCATCCCTGTGCTATAGGCCCCTGTGGTCCTACAGCAGGCCTACCCTCAGGCTATGCCTACAGGAAGTGGAAGAGGACGAGATCTCCAGCCTCGACTTGAGTGTCTCAGTTTTGCCCTCTGTACAGTGTCAATAATGAGAGGGGAAAATGCACACACAGTTGCCCAGACAGCCTTGTATTAAGATGCCAGGTAGTGGGTCCCAGCCTCATCAGGTGTAGCCCTGTCTGGAATGTAAAGTGTTGGAACTTTTATGCTTCTCAAACTCAATGCCTACAGTTGTGCAGTGAGGTTAGGGCCTGAGGGAAGTGCAGAAAGGACCCAGGCGCCCCAGAAGGCAGTACCCTACCCAGTGCAGTGCATTGCGAAGCGTGCTCTACCTTCTCAACAGACACTTCCCTGGTGGCAACAGTACCAGGTGCTATGGGGCTTTTAGCAAATTAAGAAAAGTCTTCCCCAGGGTTTTCATCCCTACCTCTCAGTCCTTGTCCAGTGCTGGCCTGGATGGAATAATAGACGAGGGAGCCAGGAAAGAAGGAAGGGAGTCAGAGCGTAAACAAGCAGTCCCCTTAGGCAAGACCCTTTGGGCTAAAACAAAGGCAATAAACAACCACCCAGGCTCTGTTCTAGGCTGCTGGGTCTGTCCTTCTGACTCCTTGGAGGGTCTGTGCCTCCTGCTGCATGTGGTTCACAGGGAAGACAGGTCTCAGCTGCCCAGGACAGGGGTGTGTTCTTTCCTCATTACTTTCTCTGGCCCCACCCCACCTCCCTGAGCATGTTGAACATGAAGCCTGGGCTGGGCACTGCAGGCTGTGGGGAGGATGGTGCAGGACACGTGTGTCCAGTGGCCATACCTCCAGTCTGACCAGGGTGTCCACCTGTGCTGGCAAAAAGCCCTGCACTTCTGGCCTCATCCCTCCTGCTCATTCTGTCTTTCTACCTCAGGTCACCATCACATGTCTCCAGGCCCAGGAGCTGCTTGGTGACTCCAGAAAGCACAGCGAGGGCCTGCGGTGTGAGTCTACACACCTGTGTGCTTGGAACAGGGGGTGCTGTCCTGTCCCTACAGGTAGGTTGTTGTTGTTAGGTGCTGTCGAGTTGGCTCTGACTCATGATGCCCTCATGTGCAATAGAATGAAATGTTGCCCGGTCCTGTGCCATCTTCAGGGTCGTTTGTGTGTCTGAGTCCTTGTAGCTATTACATCAGTCCATCTTGTGGAAGGTTTCCCTCATTTTGCTGACCCCAGACTTTACCAACCATGGTGTCCTATTCTAGAGATTAGTTTTTTCTGATTGCCTGTCCAAAGTAAGTGGGCTGAAGTCTCACCATCCTCCTTCTAAGGAGCACTCTGGTTGTGTGCTCATCTCCAAAAAATATGTCAGTCAACACGAGCTGCCTTAGTGTCCTGGGGCTAACAAAGTACCACAAATTGGGGGGGGCAAAACAGGAGAAACCTATTCCCCCACAGTTCTGGAGACTGGAGGTCTGAAATCAGGGTGTCTCTGAAGGCTTTAGGGGAGGGTCCTTCCTTGTCTCTCCCAGCCTCTGGTGGCCCCAGGTGTTTCTTGGCTTGTGGATGCATCAGTCCAATCCCTGCCTCTGGCCTCACATGGCATCTTCCCTCTGCGTGTCTTTCTGTCTCTTCTCCCCTTTTATAATGACAGCAGTCATATAGGATTAGGGCCCCCGCTCCTCCAGGGTGACCTTATGTTAACTGATAATGTCTTCAAAAACCGCACTTCCCAACAAGGTCAAGCTCACAGATATAGGGCTTAGGAACTTTAACATGCCTTTTTGGGGGACACAGCTCAACTCATAGCACAAGGGAACAAAGATATGGATAGCATTTATGGTTCAAATCAGATTTTTTTTCACTTTTAGTCTACTCCTTCACTCATTCTTTTGCTAAGCATGTAGATGGAAACAGTGCTGGGGGCTATCCTAGTGTGTGTGAGCGCTAGCTGTGAACACGGTGCTTTCCTGTCATCTAATTAAACCTAATTAAATACCCACCCACGTTATGGAAGGTGGGCTGAGAGCCCAGGGATGGGTTGTTTCTCAACCTGGTTAGAGATTGCTTGTGATCAGCGGGCAGCCTGTCATTTGGGAAGTGCACATCCTGTCCTCCCTTCCTGCCGAATTAACTAATCTCCTGGAGTGGAGTTTGGCAGATTTGCTGCTTGGTGTGGGGGCTGGGCAGTGGAGAGCCAGCAGAGTGGTCAGCTTGCTCACTCCACCCACCCCATCAGGAGCAACTTCTCATGGGGAGGTGTAGGGACATGGGCAATGGCCGCCATAAGGCGTGAAGGGTGGGATCCAGAGACTCATCATTGTGGATTGAGTTGTGTCTTCCCAAAATCCATACTGAGTTTCTAACCCCTGAACCTGTGGATGAGTGTTGGTGGCACAGTGGCTAAGAGCTCAGCTGCTAACACAAAGGTCAGCAGTTTGAAACCACCAGCCACTCCTTGGAAACCCTATGGGGCAGTTCTATGAGTTGAAATCTACTTGACAGCAACTGGTTTGCTTACTTTTGGTTTGTATCTGTGGATGTGATCTCATTTGAAAATAGAGTTTTGATTTTTTTTATGTTAATGATATTACACCAGAGTGGGGTAGGTCCTAAACCTAACCCTACTGAGTGTGTCTTATAAAGGGAAGTACAGATGCCTAGGCAGACCCCAAAGAACACCAAGGACCTCACAGGGTACCGACAAGGAAGGACCTCCCTCTAGAGCCATGCCCTGAATTCAAACTTCTAGCCCCCTGAACTGTGAGAAAATTCATTTCTATTCTTGAAAGCCACCCACTTGTAAACCAGGACACAGAGTAGAACTGTCCCATAGGATATACAAGGAGTAACTGGTGAATTCGAGCTGCCAAGCTTTTGGTTAGCAGCTGAGCTTGTAACCCCTGAGTCACTAGGGCTTTACAGGGTACTTAGGCTAAAAAGAGCCATGGACACCACCCAGCCTCTGCCCGCATTCTACGTGTGGTAAAATGATGAGCTGGGGACAAGGGACTTCTTGGCAGCAGGGCCCCCACCGGGAGCCAGATCCCAGACTCAAGACTGGATGCTGGCATGGCTTCATTTTCACCAGGAAAAACAACACCCAAACTGGGGAGGGATGGGAAGCAAGGCATGAGGAAAGCCGTGTGGTTTGTGCTGTTTGTCTCACGACGTGAACGTCTCAGCAAAGCTGAAGTTGGAAAGAATGCACCCCCGATCTCGGTGCTATCCACGCTCCCACGTGCCACCGAGGAAAGTAAGTATCTTAGAAGAACTTCTCTGAACACCTTCTGTACAACCTTAAGGCTCGTGTGTGGTGTGGAGCGGGGTGGGGGCTATGGCTGTGTTTGTGCTTCTGAGGCTTCAGAGGGCACAGGAAACAATGCCTCAATGATGTTGCCTTTGGTGTTCAGACATATGGAAATTGATCTTGTAGAGTCATTATGTTCTGAGGGCTTATCACTCAACGTACAATAGATCTGAATTTCTTTAATGCTGCCTATAATGAGGTTCTCTTAGATTTGTAGCCCCTGAAACAGCACTGCACTCGCTTGGTTAATGCCTGTAATGGTGATGAAGGTGATGACGGCTGTTGTGAAGGCCACCGCGAGGTCAGCCGAGCATCATGAAGCACCGACTTCTCCAGCAAGGAAATGAGATTTCCCCTTCCACTCAGAGTTCCATTGTTGCGCCTGTATATCATGAGGAAGCCACGGAGTTATGAGGCAATAGTGCATTTCATAAAAGGTTCAGCCATGACTATGAATAACGGCAGTGGCTATAAAAACGCTCGCCAAGATAAACATTGTGAGGATTATCAGACTTTTTGCTTGAGGGCAAAACCTGATTACCAGATGGGGCCAGAGGAAATGGGCCCTGCCCTGCCTGCCCCTTCTGCCTGCCAACCGCCCTGGTCACTGCACGTCCCACGGAGGATGGGCAGCAAGGGCACTCTAGGACTCTGGGTTCTCACAGGCTTACTTCTTGCCAGAATTACTGCTTGCCTCAATTGAAGCAAGGGCAGAGGACACCTCCAAGGAGCAGAAGCTTGCTGAGTCCACATGGATTCCAAACTTCACACTCCATAAAGGAGAGAGCAAAGGGGAGAGCAGCAGTCATCAAACATACCAGCTCACGCTGGCACACACTGTCCACTTCTGACATCATGGTGTCAGGGCTGATCCCATTTTTCTCCAGGCTGATGTGAAGCCATAAATCAGAGGCTTCCTTTTAAATGCTTACCTGGTTAAACCAGGGGCATGGTGCCAGCCACCTGAGCAGCCGGCTGGACAGACAGCCGCAGGCGCAGCTATCACGTTTCTCCAAGACCAATGGATTCTCCCTGCCTCTCTGCAGGAAGGAGCCAGGGGTATCCATTTCCCCTGCTACTGTTTCCCCCCCATGTCCCTGCTCCAGACCTGCATGTAGGGTGACTTTAAAGACACAAGGAGGAGCTTCTTTGGGGGGAGGGGATCTTATTTTTGATCAGAGTAGAAGATAAAGCACATGAGGAATTAAACATAGTTTGCTTCAACAGGCAAATCCAAGTCCCTGGGTGGTGTAAGTGGTCACTTGTGCTCAGCTGCTAACTGAAAGGTTAGAGGGTTCAAGTCCACCCAGAGGTGCCTCAGAAGAAAGGCCTTGCAATCTACTTCCCAGAAATCACATTGTAAACCCCATGGAGCACAGTTCTACTCTGACGCACGCGGAGTAAGTCAAAGGTTTAGGGAGGTTTGTGAATATCTTCAGGTCGTTGCTGGGAGCCCCCGGCATGAAGGATGACTTTTCCTGCATTCTTTTCCTGGCTGCTCCTTCTTGTTCTGTCCTGCAAATCAGGGTTAATTCCAAGGAGGACTAATGCTCACACTCAGCAGACTGCCTTCTAAGACTGAAATGGTTAATGTCCCAGAGGACAACAGGGAAGCTCAGGCCTCTGCTTTAGAATCAGTAGAACACTCTGATGTACGAATGGTATATTCTGTGGACTGTCAGAAGAACAAACAAATCAGTCTTAGGAGAAATACAACCCAAAAGCTCCTTAGACATGAGAATGGCAAGATGTCAGCTTGCTTACTTGGGACACGTTACGAGGAGACACCAATTGCTGGAGAAAGACATCATGTTTAGTGAGGTAGAGGGTCAGTGAAAAAGAGGGAGACCCTCAATGAGATGGACTGACATGACAGCCACAAAAACAGGCTCAAATATACCAACCATCACGAAGATAGCACAGGATAGGGCAACATTTCTTCTATTATACCCAAGGTCGCCCTGAGTCGGAGCTGACTTGGTGGCAACTATTCATTCAGTCATTCATTTGACAACATTTATTGAGTGGGTAGAAAAATGCCTCATGCCGGGTGTATGGGTCTGTGTGATGATATTTTGTATTTTGCTTGCAGTTCTGAAGCTCTCTTCCAAATCTCAGGCAAAGTTGCTTTACGTATAAAGTTCTAGGAGTTAATGCAGAATTACAGCACAGGCCAAACTGCAAAAGTCCAGGGGAACAACAGCAAAAAATCATGAAGACATTGATATTTTCTTAGGGGTTTCAGGTCAGAAATTTCTACACTATGGGATTTCAACCCCAAACACCACCATGTTATTCAAAATCAGAGCTATCGTTTAATGAGCATGTTCCAAAGGACAGGTATTCTCCTGGGTCATCTGATCTCTGATGGCTGTCTGTCCAAACTGAGAGCTGGCAAGCACTTCTCCATGGAGGTAATCTGGAGGATTACCTGGAGAAAGGATTCTGTTTTCTCCTGAAGGAAGAACAAGAGAGGATTTTTGTGCACTTGTGTTGGAGAGGGAGAAGGGAATGGGAGTAACAGCCTGCCACCTGGCACTGCCCTTCCCGGCACCTCGGGTCTGAGGTGTGGTCAGAAGCGCTCCAGTGGGCCCGGGCACCGGCACGCCATCTCTGCATTTCCATAAAGGGCTGAGGAAAGATGGTCCACGGACACGTAAGGATTCCAGAGGGAAGGCGCTCCCTACAGGCAAGATGGCAATGCAAACACAAGGTGCATTATGACAGCTTAGAGCAGGCCTTACCACAGTCAGCAAAAGAACATTGCAGAGAAGCTGGTATTTAACAAGGAGAGGAGTGTTCCTCAATGGATAAATAGATAAACAAAACATAGTCTATCAACACAATGGAATATTATTCAGCCATAAAAAGACATGAAGTTCTAATACATGCCACATCATATATGAATCTTGAAACATTATGCTGAGTGAAATAAGCCAGACTGAACAAACACTTTATGACTCTGCTTACATAAAATATCTGGAACAGGCAAAAGCATAGAGACCAAAGTAGATTAGTTCCCAGGGGCTGGGGTGGAAGGGCATTCTTCTCAAGGGCACTGAGTTTCTGTCTGGGGTGACGTAAGTGTTTGAAAGTGGATAATGATGATGGTTGCACAACACCGTGAATGTAGTTACTGCCACTGAATGGTACACTTAAAAATAGTTAAAACATCAAGTTTTATTATTTATATACATATATATGTTAACACAATAAAATTTTTTAAAAAGAGGAAAATGATGAAAAGCATTGTGTATTAGAAGAATATTTTTTATGAATAAAAAAAGGCAGTACTAAATAAAACATCAATACGGACTCATGACCTGAAAAAGAAATCATGAGTTTTTCCACATTCCTTGCTGAGGCCTGCGGTCAGTGCTCACGTAAAGCGATCGGACAACAAGTCTTCCTCTCAGACATTCATCTCTGATCCTGCCGTCCACTAATGTCTCAAGGCTCTTAGAGAGCAGCTGGCTCCTTTTCTTGATGCAGAGAAAGTCAGTATGAGTCTGAAATATCATGTTGTTTCCAAAAAGCAAAAAAGCCTGAAAGGAGCCTGGGAAGAGATCAGAGGATGAGGCGTCCGTCCGAAAGGGCCACGTGGTGACAGTGTTAGTGTCAGTCAGGGAGAAGCCGGAGGCCGTGAGAGTCTCAAAAGGAGCAAGAGAGCAGCACACACAGGGGGTTTGGGAAGTGTTTACAAAAACACTGTAGATGGGCCCAACCAACAGGTGCCCCCTGTTCAAGGGGTCCACACCCAGCTGGTCACTCCAACGCACAAGTCTTGTTGAAGGCTGGTTGAGAAGACTGCAAACCCCTCAGTCAGCATGGGCAATAATGAGACAGCAGTGAGGAGAATGCCGAACCTGAGAGATCCGTGAACATTCGTGACACCCAGGCTGCTGGTAGAGTGGGGCTAATACTGCCACCCCAGGGCTTGTTCCCCACAGGGAGCACCGGGGTCTCCATCCTGGTCTCAGATCTCTGGCCAAATTCTGGATCCCTCTCTGACTGAGATTTTGACCAGAAACCCTGAACACATTACCTCAGTTGACCTGAGACGGCTCTTGTGCTTTTTCTAATGAGGTAAATATATCCCCTTGGCTAGGTAAGCATATCACCTTGGTTGGGTAAGTATATCCCCTTGGCTGGTTAAGTATACCCCCTTGGTTGGGCAAATATATTCCCTTGGTTGGATAAGTATATTCTCTTGGTTGGGTAAGTATATCTGTCTTGACTGGGTAAGTATATCCCCTTGACTGGGTAAATATATCCCCTTGGCTGGGTAAGTATATCCCCTTGGTTGGGTAAATACAGTCCCTTGGGTGGGTAAGTATATTCCCTTTGATGGGTCCTTGGCTGGGTAAGTATATCCACTTGGCTGAGTAAGTATATCTCTTTGGCTGGGTAAGTATATCTTCTCGGCCTGGTAAGTATATCCCCTTGGCTGGGTAAGTAACTCCAGAAAGAAAGACAAATAAGTAAACTGACAAAGACATAAATCTGACTTGGAGTATTAATGATTTTATAATCAATCAACTATATGTACAGCAATGAACTTTATAGTCAGAATAGTTTGGGTTTTTAAAACATTTGAAGTATTTATGAGCATCTGAAATATTAGCTTTGTGATTTTATCAAAATAATTAGGAATTAGCTCATTAAACATTTAACTAATGTTTAAATATTTAAGGCAGTGATTTTCAACCAGGGGTGACTTCACCCTATGGGGGACACTGGGCAATGTCTGGAGATGTTTTTCATTGTCACAAATTGGGGGTGAGGTGGGGGTGCTACTGGCATCTAGGGGTAGAGGCAAGCGATACTGCTAAAGCAAACATCCTACAGGGCACGGTGCAGTCCCACAACTAAGACTTGTCCACCCAAAAGGTCAGGGATGCTGAGGTGGAGAAACCCCAATGCAAGAGAGTCAGCTTCAGCAAACCAAGCAGTTTGTAAATATTGTTTAACTTCTTAAGAAGATTTTGTTGGTTAGATTTATGTGTCTTCCTTGTTAGGTGTTTGAAGTGCCTGAGACAACCAGGTGTGTTAAATTTATCATTGAAAAAGCAACTTTTGAAGAAATTTAGTTGATCAACTGGTTATAAAATACTTATTTGAATTTAATCTGTCAAGTTTGTAAGCTGGGTATTAAGCGAAGAAGCAGAGAAAATTAATGTGTTTAATCTTAATATAAAAGTTACTAGATCCATAAATAAAATGTGCAACTTCCACTTACAGGCTAAAGAAAACATCTGTTTTAAAATTTCAGTGTTAATGAATTAAACATCAATGAAGATAAGTACAGGCCTCACCTGTGATGACTGAGAGGCAGAAGTCTGGCCAGAGCTCTGGAGAAGAGTGTTTTCCTCAGCCTCAGAGGAGCAAGCCCAGCCACCCAATGCTGCGTCCTGAGGTCAAGACAAGGCTGCCTGAGGCCTGAGGTCAAGACAAGGCCGCCTGAGGCCTGAGGTCAAGACAGGGCCGCCTGAGAGGCCAGACAAGTTGAACGAGGTCATGTTGCTTTTGCTGCCTTCAAGTCAGCCCCTACTCATGAAGCCCCACACAAGAGGGAACGAAACGCTGCCCAGTCCTGTGCCATCCCCGTGATCGGTTGCAGATCGGACGCTCGTGATCTATAGGGTTTTCACAGGTTGGTTTTCGGAAGTAGATCACTAGGCCTTTCTTCCTAGTCCGTCTGGGTGTGTAAATTCCTCTGAAGCCTGTTCAGCTTCACAGCAACACACAAGCCGCCTCTGACAGACGGATTGTGGCTGCACATGAGGAGCACCGGCCGGCAGTTAAACCTGTCTCCTGCACAGAAGGGGAGAGCTCCACCAGAGAACCACCACTGCCTCAAACAAGGTAATTAAAAACAAAACCAAAAACCGGTCTCCGTCAGGTCGCCTCTGACTGACAGCAGCCCCCTGTGTGTCAGAGCAGAATTGTGCTCCACAGGGTTTTCAGTGACTGATTTTTGGGAAATGATCACCACCACCAGGCCTTTCTTCCAAGTGCTTCTGGGTGGACTGGACCCTCCAACCTTTGGGGTAGCAGCCGCGCATGTTAACCCTTTGCACCATCAGGGACTCTAACAAGGTAATAAACCCCAAACCAAACCAGTTGCCGTCGAGTCGATTCTGACTCACAGTGAAGGTTTATTGGACACCCAGCAGGCAACAGCTAAGTGCTACAGCTGAGATGATCAGTCTAGGCAGCACCACAAAGAGCCGGTGGGTCGCTGATGTGGGGCACATCTGGGGATTCCTGGGTCCACTCCTGAGTCTCCGACCAGCAAACACTGTGTTGTTACAGTTCTGCACCCCAGCCCTGTCTGGAGGCTGGAGTTCCTGAGGGGTCTCAGCCACTCGACCCAAAGCCCTGACAGCAGGTATCGCCCCCAGCTGTGCAGTCGAGGATGTGGAGGCCACTGACCCCACCCGAGGTCAGCAGCCAGGTGTGAGCAGCCGGTCAGGAACGAGGCTCTGTTTGACCCCTGCCGACATCCTTTCCACCAGGCCAGGCTGGTGGGGGCAGGGGGGAGAACCAGGTAACAGCCCAGGGTCAGGGCACCCTTTCTGTCAGCAGGCCGAAAAATGTGGGATCCCCCCAGGGCCTCTGAGTGTTTAATAATTCACAAACCACCTTTTATCACCCTGATCACATCTGGGTTTCCCCCCAGGTTTCCAAACTGACGCTCAGCTCTCCTCTGGGGAATCCCAGGCCAGGGAGACCCAGCTGCTGCTTCCTGGCTGGCGTTGAGGGTTGGGGAGAGGAAGTGAGATGCATGATAACCGCCCCCCATATGCCGTTCACGCTTCACACCAAAACAAACTGCTTTTGGAATTCTGATTCATGTAGGCAAAATTTAATTTTCTAAAAGTCTGGTGAAGCTCTAGCCAATCAAAAATTATTTATCAAGAGAGGGACAGCATCATTGTGTCCAGGCATCGGGGTGCAACAGGCCCTTGAAAGTTTCCCGGAAGATAGAACCCAAGACCATATCTGCTTGTTCAAGGGGCACTGTGCCCTGTGTTGTCTGATTCCGTGAGGGGATGATCAGATTTCCTGTCTTGATTGATACATATGCTGGTTTATAAAAAGGCTTGGAACCAGCTTCGGTTAGAACCCGTGCTGAGAACTTGCCCTTCTAACAAGTTCCCTGCTGAGAATTTGCATTCCCACCCCAGATATACTGACTCAGAATCCACATTTTAATAAGATCCCCAGGTGATTCTCATGTATAACTTCCTAGAAACTTATTAGGAAAGCAAATTCTCAGAGGGGTTCAGCCAGAAACAAACCAGTTGGAAGCCCTGGTTTATATATCTACTTAATAAATACATAATACATTCCTATTGCATTTATTATATATTTAATATGCCTTAAAAAAAAAAAAATTGTGGTCAAGTCAGCTCCTACACATAGTGACCTCATGTGTGTCAGAGTAGAACTGTGCTCTGTACGTAGCGTTTTCCATGGTTGTTTTTTCAGAAATAGATTGCCAGGCCTTTCTTCTGAGGCAACTTTCTAAGATGCAGGTTCATCACCTATAAAGCAAAACTGAGCACTACTTATAGCAAGTGGCTGTGGCACTCCAAGGCATTGCAAATACAACTGCTTGTCACTGTCAGTGCCAGGTATAGAATGAGCTCTTCAGAGTCCATGGGCTCCTTTCTTTTGGATCTAAGATGGACAACTGATTAGGCTGCACCTGAATGGGTGTGTCCCCTGCCCGCTGGGAGCAATACCAACACCTTACAGAAAAAGGCAGTGCACAGAGTTAAATTAACACAACACAAACCTGTCACCCTGGAGTTGAAAGTTACTTCTCTGTCCACATCTTCCACAACTGCCAAACCTGTGGTCAATGTCCTGTTAACTTTTCCACAGCGAGTAATTCCAATTATTACCCTAATAAAGGCAGTATTATTAACTAATATAGGAGCACTAGTGGTGCAGTTGTTAAGGTGATCAACTGCTAACCAAAAGGTTGGTAGTTCCAAACCACCAGTGGCTCTGTGGGAGAAAGATGTGGCAACTGGGGAAAGCTCTGCTCTAGGGAAAAGGAAAAATACACAGCCTGGCAATTCACTTGGGAGTGAATTAAGAATGCGCCTGTCCCTCTCCTTTCCCTCCCATTTCTACCGCATCTCCATCAACCCCCGAAGCATGTTGAACAAGAACTCCTTCTAAAGAGCTCTTAGTGTGGGAATTGCGTGTTCTTGCTCCATGTAACCTGATAGCTGGCTCACTCATGCCCAGAGCCCATCTGGCTAGTGAATTAGAGACGAGGACCATTCATCGGGAGTGTTACTTATTAACATTCTGGTTTGCTAGGAAACATTTAGGAAGTATGTGGAGTGGTAAATTTGGGAAGCCTGGGAGTTTCCAGTTTATGGTGTTGGCATTAACCATCATTAATAAGCATTTGTTAATCATCACTGAATAGTGAGACTGAGCTGGAACGCTGGTCATCAGTGGCCTCCACCTAATCCACAAGTTATGAGAGATGTTTGGATATGCTGATCACCAGGGCTCAGGTTCCAGTTAACCAGCCTACACCATAAGTTTCAGAACACAGAACTCCTGGATTTCTTTGGTTCCAGGCACTGAGACCATCTCTCCAACAATAAATATTCACCCTAAGACCAAGAGACAGTGGAAGGGGCTTAGTGTTGCTGTTTTCCTCTTTGCTCCTCTGTGTGGCCAATGTGAATCTCTGACTTTTCTTCCAACACTCGCAGGGGGTCCTGGGAGCAGCTGCCTGTGGGGTGAGCAGAAAGACTCATCGCCTAAAGCTTCAAGGCCAACTTTGCTCCCAAGCACACTAGACCCTGTACCTGAGGCCTCTGATCCCACCCAGCTTTCACCTGGCCCTCACTTCATACCCTAGTAACCCCAGTGCTCCTGTCGTCCCTAATGACACATAGGCATTGTGTCTGCGTCTTTGCCAAGTTTCCTCGTCTGTTGAACCTCCTACCCCACTGCTCCTGCTTGTGCTGGGTAACTCCTGCTGGCCTACAAGATTCACCAGACTGTTGTCAGACTTCACTCCCCAGGAACTTCTTGGGTCCCCTCCCCATGTGAATGAGCAACTCCTCCTTCCTTATCATAGTGATAAAACCAAAAAACTAAACCCACTGTCATTGAGTCGATTCCAACTCATAATGATCCTATAGGACAGAGTAGAATTGCCCCATAGGGTTTCCAAGGCTATAAACTTTTATGGAAGCAGACTGCCACATCTTTCTCCCGAGGAGCAACTGGTGGTTTTGAATCACCAACCTTTTGGTTAGCAGCCAAGCGCTTTAACCTCTGTACCACCAGGGCTCCTTATCATAGTGGTAAGGGAGGTGATAATGGTGATTATGATGATAATGATGGTGGTGGTGACAGTGATAGTGATGACGGTGAAGGTGATGATGGTGGTGGTGATGATAATAGTGATGATCCAAAACCCAAACTTACTGCTGTTGAGTCTATTCCACAGAAATGATGGTGGTGGTGATGGTGATGATAGCAACGATGGTGATGGTAATGGTGGTGATGAAGGTGATGATAGCGATGATGGTGATGGTGATGATGGTGATGATGGTGGTGATGATGGTGATGATGATGATGATGGTGATGATAGTAATGATGGTGATGGTGATGATGATGATGGTGATGATGATGATGGTGATGATGATAATGGTGATGATAGTAATGGTGGTGATGGTGATGATGATGATGGTGGTGATGGTGATGATAGGGATGGTAATGATGGTAATGGTGGTGATGATGGTGATGATAGCGATGATGGTGATGGTGATGGTGATGATGGTGATGGTGATGATGGTGATGGTGATGATGGTGGTGATGATGGTGATGATGATGATGATGGTGATGATAGTAATGATGGTGATGGTGATGATGATGATGGTGATGATAATGGTGATGATAGTAATGATGGTGATGGTGATGGTGATGATGATGATGATGGTGATGGTGATGGTGGTGATGATGATGATGGTGATGATGATAATGGTGATGATAGTAATGATGGTGATGGTGATGGTGATGATGGTGGTGATGATGGTGATGATGATGATGGTGATGATAGTAATGATGGTGATGGTGATGATGATGATGGTGATGATGATGGTGATGATGATGATGGTGATGATAGTAATGATGGTGATGGTGATGATGGTGGTGATGATGGTGATGATGATGATGATGGTGATGATAGTAATGATGGTGATGGTGATGGTGATGATGGTGGTGATGATGGTGATGATGATGATGATGGTGATGATGATGTGATGATGTACAGCTTTCTTAATTGGACTCCAGTTAACCAATTATTTCCATTTGTGCATTCTACCCTATAATCCCCTAAGACATGGTGCCCATGGCACCCTGGGACACCTTCTCACCCACATGTCAGCCTCCCTCCAGAGTGCCAAGTGCATCTTCTCCCTCCAGTCGAGGTATGTGCTCACCAAAAGCCGTGCATTCATATCCCAAACCAACCTAGGCCTCTCGTAATTACGGAATTTAATTAACCCTTATGTGTCAGCTACAGGGCTTATATATCAATGTTACATGCAATTTGTTAATTCAAAAATTATTTAACAAATTGCATGTAACATTGATATATGCGTGAAAGAGAAAGAATTGTTTTCATGAAAGCAAACACAAGTGCTTGGAATGACCTTTTAAAAGTGAGTGGGTAAACGCTGTCAAGTCAGGCACAGGAAGACAACCGCAAACACCTAGGACGACGCCGTCAGAGGTGGCAGGACCCTGAATTCAGCAGTTTCACAAATGTCCTGTGTCTCAGTCCATGTGGAGGAAGGTGCAGCTGGACACCGCGGCCCGTGCGTTACTGTGGTGGTGGGTGCGTGAAGGATGATGTGAAAGAGTAACAACAGCAAACAGCGCTAACCCTCTATGACAGGTTTGGAAGTGGGCATTTAGTAGTGTTTTCAGAGAAATTAAAATGCCACACCATATGTGTAAGAGCTGCTTAAAATTAGACTGACTACTTCACCTGAACAACCAGAGGTCCCTCCTGGTGTGGACACAGCTCCTGGTCATGCTGTGCTAACTGCCCAGACCGCACTCTGGCCAGAACAATAACAGTGGCCATGGTGGCCTGAGATGCCATTTGCAGGAGGGGCCTGGACACACCCTAAGCAGAGGGGCCATCCTGGAGGGGCCTGTTTTCCCGTCGCTGTGAACCACTGTCCCTAGATCGTTTCAGGCTTCCTGACACAGCCCCTGGGGGCGTCCGCCCACCCTCTCTTCCTCTCTGCACAGCCTCTGGAAAGCTCCTTCTTCCCCCTTCCCAGGCCGTCCAGCTTGATAAATGACCTTTGGTGATAGATTAAACAAATGTGTAAAAATTAGCAGCAAAATAAACTCCCTAAGCAGCCCAGCCTCAGTCTCCCACGCCTCTCCCCGCCCTCCCTGGGCCTCCCACTGTCCATGGATGGCCACCCACCGGAAGAAAAGGGAGGCCAGAGAGGACAGCACTGCACATCACCCCCTGCAGAGTCCACAGAGGTCTCTGCCTACAGGCAGCATGTGGGGTTCCCTGGGTCCCGGGCTCCGTGAACCTGGCTCTCATCCGGCTACCCCTCCCCAGTGGGACCCTTGCTCACAGTGTTCACTCTCTCCAGCCTCAGTTTCCACCTCTGCAAATTTGGGCCTCATGGTGCCTCACCTGCAGGGCTCTTAGGAGACATGCGTGCAGAGAACTCAGGGCAAGCCCCGCAGGGACGCATTTCTTCCCGTCGTGGTTTATGAGAGGGCTGGTGTAGGTGCCTGAGCTCTGTCAGCAGCTAACCTTAACCCTAACCCCACTGGCCCCAACAGCTTTCCCAGTGTCCTGCAAACTCATAAAATCAAGTGCTGTAAAATGATGTTAAACAAGGGTCATCAAGGCTTCAGGTCCACTACCTGTCTGACAGTCTGTTGTCCTGGGGTGGCCTTCATGTTGCTGTGATGCTAGATGCTACACCACCAGTATTTCAAATACCAGCAGGGCCACACATGGTGGACAGGTTTCAGCAGAACTTCCAGACCCAGATAGGCTAGGAAGAAAGGCCTGGAAATCTACTTCAGAAAATCAGCCAATGAAAACCTTATGGATCACAATACAGCATTATCTAATACAGTGCTGGAAGTTGAGCCCCCTACGTTGGAAAAAAAAAAAAGGCACACAAAATGTACAGTGCCTGCAACAATGGACTGGAGCATGCAAACGATCTTGAAGATGGCACAGGACCAGGCAAACTTTCATTCTGTTCTGCATGGGGTCACCATGAGTCAGAGCCACCTTGATGGCAACTGACAAAAACAGCATGGCTGTCAGTGGCAATGGGGTACTTTTGCTGCTGCTTCGGGGAGAATGTTGTCACTGGGGTCAAGATTGCAGCGGCTTGTTTTTCTATCTGGGGTTGCAGCCATAGATGCTGGATCTCCAATAAATATTGAAACACAATAATGATAGCTGACATTCATCAAATGCTTATTATTTGCCAGGTGCTCTGCTAAGCCCTTCTTATAAAATTTCCAATGTAATTCCTGTGACAGATCTAAGGGGAAGACAACTTTGTCCTTATTTCACAGTAGCTTGACCGAGGTTGAGACCAAGATGCTCGACTTGGTTTGAACACAGCTCTGGCTAGAAGCCCATTCCTTGACCTTCACAAGCCTTAGGGGTGAGGAATGAACGCCCCACCTTTCAGCTGCAGTGGACTTGCCATTTGATCATTGCCTGCTGAGAAGCGGTGGCCTGAAATTCCCCTGTGTCTGGGTGCTCCACATCTCCAGGGGTTCCCTGACTCGGTGAGAAGAGCTGAGCACATGGGTCTGGGGGACAGAGCCCACTTGGCAGACTGTGGGTCCTTGCCATTAATCACTGGTGGGTGTCACTGGCTTCCAGGTGCTTTCCTGGCAGGGGGGCGCTGCTGACCCCTTTCTTCTGCTGGTGTTGAGAGAAAGTTCCCAGGACCTGCTCTGCAGTTAAAGAGCCATCCTTCCAACCAGGATGGACCCACAGGGGGGTCGTGAGGCAAGAGGGTCTTGCACAGGGCCATAAAGTTGGCACTGCAGGAGAAACTCTGACCAGGGAACTCGTGATCCATGAAATTGGAGGCTTCCTCTGAGCTCCGCCATGCGGTCTGCTCCCGAGGTCAGGAGGAAGTGCAGGCTGCCTACCTTAACTCTCCAGCTCACTTGTCCCTGCTTTGTCAGTCCTCAAGGGTGACATCATGCCCACAGGTGTCCATGTTTAAAGTGCAGTCGATCCTCATTATTCACAAATTCCAATTTGAGAACTCGCCTACTCAATAAAATATATTCGTAACTCCCCAAATCAAACTCCTGGTGCTTTTGCAGACATTCATAGATACATACAGAGCGGTGAAAAATCTGAGTCACCAACACACACGTTCCCAGCGGTGACCCTCTGCTTCTGTTTCAGCTCTCAGACTGTGAACACGGGTCCCTTCTGGTCTCTTCAGTGCCATATTTTGACATGCTTATGCTTTTTGGTGGTAATTTTGCTGTTTCAAATGACCCTTAAGTGTAGTGCTGAAGCGCTGTCTCGTGCACCTAAGTGTAGGAAAGTTGTGACGTGCCACACAGAGAAAACACATGTGTTAGATAAGCCTCATTCAGGCATGAGCTATAGTGCTGCTGACCACGAGTTCAATGTTAACGCATCAACAATACGCAGAACAAGGATATGTACTGATCAGTGGATGAAAATGTTGTGACCAGAGGCTTGAAGGAACCTAACCCTGTGTTTCACCTCGAGCAGTGGCTCAGGCTAATGGATTTAGAGTTCACGGCGACTTGATAGACCTAACTACCGAAGACAGCAAGAGAAACGGCCTTAAGTGTGTGTGCATACATGTGAGTGCAGGCCCAGAGCAGGTTTATGTGGGTGTATATTCACGAAATCTTAAAATCCAAGAAGACATACTGTTAGAATGACTGCGAGAAGTTCCTCTACCAGCCACTGCATAACCTCCAGCACACATGCCTCAGTTTATTGACTCGTTTACTTACCAACCATGTTGTAGTGCCTGCCAGCTGTGCGGCACCAAGGTTGATGGTGGGCACACAGAGATGGGGAGATGTGGTCCTGCCCCCAGCAGCTCATGATTCAAAGACCCTCACAGGCAACTGTGTCCCAACCATCACAACCATGCCCTTTCCATTCACAGGCAAAGTGGGATTTAAAGAGTTGACTTAATTTCCTTTTTAACCAGGGTTGACAGCCCTGCCTGCCATAAAAACCATGCAAATGTCAGTTGATTCAAAGACTTGAGCACATAATAGCAGACTTTGCAACCATGTCCCTCTCAGAATTGTGTAGACAGGACCCCCCAGGGCCTGCCGCAGTTTCTCAATGTCCATCCTTACACAGGGGCTTGTGGAGGCCAGACCTACAGTTTTCGATGCCAGCTACCAGTTCTGATAACAGAAACTGCAAACAGGATAACTGATAGAGAACAGGGCTTCACTTCGTATTACGGGAAAAAAAAAAAGTTTCATTCAATCCATATTAAGTTATTTCTAGAAAGATCTGGTTTCAGTTCTGCCCACGTATTGTGACATTCTAGCATAACTTTATGTCAAAATAGTTCCTTTTCTGATCTTACATAAAAATTAAAATGCCAATGATTTTTAAATGTTTTGTTGGCACTATTCTTGATGATCGGGGAATTCCAACAACTATAACAAAAAAAGTTTACCTTGTATGCAATATCTAATTACCAACGCCAAACTTAGGAATTCTAAGTCCCAAGGTCATTCTCTTCTTAAGCCAGGAAATGATGCAATTCAATCCAAAAACAAAGGTTGAGTTTTCCTTCCCTCCCAGACACTGTAGCTATAGGCTGAGGACTAAGGAGGATATAAAAATGATAAGAAGTGATATCTTAAGATTCTTATTATTGTTAGGTGCCATCCATTCGGTTCCTACTCATAGCAACCCTATGTGCAACAGAATGAAATACTGTCCAGTCATGCACCGTGCCCACAATCCTTGTTATGCTTGAGCCCATTATTGCAGCCACTGTGTCAATCCATCCCGTTAATGATCTTCCTCTTTTTCATTGACCCTGTACTTTACCTAGCATGATGTCCTTCTCCAGGGACTGATCCCTCCTGACAACATGTCTGAAGTATGTAAGCCATAGTCTCCCCATCCTTGCTTCTAAGGAGCATTCTGGTTGTACTTCTTCCAAGACAGATTTGTTTGCTCTTCGGGCAGGCCATGGTATATTCAATATTCTTTGCCAACACCACGATTCAAAGGCATCAGTTCTTCTATCTTTCTTGTTCATTGTTCAGGTTTCGTATGCATCTGATGTGATTGAAAATACCATGGCTTGGATCAGGCGCACCTTAGTCTTCAAGGTAACATCTTTGCTTTTCAACACTTCAAAGAAGTCTTTTGCAGCAGATTTGCCCAATGCAATGCGTCTTTTGATTTCTTGACTGCTGCTTCCACGGGTGTTGATTGGGTATCCAAGTAAAATAAAATCCTTGAAAACTTCAATCTCTTCTCCATTTATCATGATGTTTCTTATTGGTCCAGTTGTGACGATTTTTGTTTTCTGTATTTTGAGGTGCAATCCATGCTGTAGGCTGTGGTCTTTGATCTTCATCAGTAAATGTTACAAGTCCTCTTCACTTTCAGCAAGCAAGGTTGTGTCATCTGCATAATGCAGGTTGTTAGTGAGTCTTTCTCCAATCCTATTGTGTTCTTCTTCATATAGTCCAGCTTTTTGGATTATTTTCTCAGAATACAGGTTGAATAGGTATGGAGAATAGATACAACCCTGATGCACACTTTTTCTAACTTAAAACCATGCAGTATCCACTTGTTCTGTCCAAACAGCTGCCTCTTGGTCTATGTACAGGTTCCTCATGAGCACAATTAACTATTCTGGAATTCCCGTTCTTCACAGTGTTATCCATAATTTGTTATGGATTCCACACAGTCGAATGCTTTAGCATAGTCAATAAAACACAGTTAAACATCTTTCTGGTATTCTCTGCTTTAAGCCAAGATCCATCTGACATCGGCCATGATATCCCTGGTTCCATGTCCTCTTCTGAATTTGGCCTGAATCTCTAGCTGTTGATACACTGCTGCAGCTGCTTTTGAATGATCTTCAGCAAAATTTTACTTGCATGTGATATTAATGATATTGTTTGATAATTTCTGTATTTGGTTGGATCACCTTTCTTGGTAATAGGCATGAATATGGATCTCTTCCTGTCCTTTGGCCAGGTAGCTGTCTTCCAAATTTCTTGGCATAGACAAGTGAGCACTTCCAGTGCTGCACCCATTTGTTCAAACATCTCGATTGATATTCTGTCAATTCCTGGAGCCTTGTTTTTCGCCAATGCCTTCAGTGCAGCTTGGTCTTCTTCCTTCAGTACCATTGGTTCCTGATCATATGCTACCTCCTGAAATGGTTGAACGTTGACCAATTCTTTCTGATATAATGACTCTCTGTATTCCTTCCATCTTCTTTTGATGCTTCCTACATCATTTAATATTTTCCCCATAGAATCCTTCACTATTGCAACTCGAGGCTTGAGTTTTTTCTTCAGTCCTTTTAGCTTGAGAAATGCCGAGTGTGTTCTTCCCTTTTGGTTTTCTATCTCTAGCTCTTTGCACATGTCATTATAATACTTTGTTTTCTTGAGCTGTGCTTTGAAATCTTCTGTTCAGTTCTTTTACTTCATTATTTTTTCCTTTTGCTTTAGCTAGTTGACGTTCAAGAGCAAGTTTCAGAGTCTCTTCTGACATCTGTTTTGGTCTTTTCTTTCTTTCTTATCTTTTCAATGACCTCTTGCTTGCTTTCTTCGTGTGTGATGTCCTTCATGTCATTTCACAACACATTTGGTCTTCAGTCATTAGTGTTCAATGCCTCAAATCTATTCTTGAAGTGGTCTCTCAATTCAGGTGGGATATATTCAAAGTCATACTTTGGCTTTTGTGGACTTGTTCTAATTTTGTTCAGTTTCAATTTGAACTTGCGTATGAGCAATTGATGGTCTGATCTGCAGTCGGCCCCTAGCCTTGTACTGACTGATGATATTGGGCTTTTCCGTAGTCTCTTTCCATAGATGTAGTCTATTTGATTTCTGTGTATTCCATCTGGCGAAGTCCATGTGTATATTCACCGGTTATTTTGGTAAAAAAAAAAAAAAAAAGTATTTGCAATGAAGAATTCGTTGGTCTTGCACAATTCTGTCAGTGACTTCTGGCATCATTTCTATCACCAAGGCCATATTTTCCAACTACCAATCATTCTTCTTTGTTTTCAACTTTTGCATTCCAATCACCAGTAATTATCAATGCATCCTGATTACATGTTCAATCAATTTCAGGCTCAGAAGTTGTAAAAATCTTCATTTTCTTCCTCTTTGGCCTTAGTGGTTGGTAAGTAAATTTGAATAATAGTCGTATTAACTGGTCTTCCTTGTAGGTATGTGGATACTTCAGCGTCGTACTTCAGGATAAATCTTGAAATGTTCTTTCTGGTGATGAATGCAGTGCCATTTCTCTTCAAGTTGTTATTTCCGGCATAGTAGACCATATGATTGCCTGATTCAAAATGGCCAATACCAGTCAATTTTGGCTCACTACTGCCTAGGACATTGACATTTATGCATTCTACTTCATTTTGGACAATTTCCAATTTTTCTAGATTCATACTTCATACATTCCATGTTCTAGTTATTAATGGATGTTTGCAGCTGTTTCTTCTCATTTTGAGTCATGCCACATCAGCAAATGAAGGCCCCGAAAACGTGACTCCATCCTTGTCATTAAGGTCAACTCTATTTTGAGAAGGCAGCTCTTCCCCAGTTGTATTTTGAGTGTTCTTCTTCCAGCAGTATATCAGACAATATTTTGCTGCTATTCCTAAGGTTTCCACTGGCTAATTCTTTTCAGAAATAGACAGTAGGGTCCTTCTTCCTAGTCTGTCTTAGTCTGGAAGCTCGGCTGAAACCAGTCCACTGTGGCTTACCCTGCTGGTACCTGAATATCAGTGGCATAGCTCCCAGTATTACAGCAATACGCAAGCCCCCACTGTACGACAAACTGACAGACGTGTGGATCAGGAGCCTAGAATTTAATGAGAAGATAAGAAGAGAATACATATATCCAAATATATGTCATACTTGGCAAGATGTGATAGCTGTCATAAGAAAATGTTTGGATGAGGGAGAAATCCCAAAAGTGGATTTCATGGCCCTTTTGTACTCTGCCAAGTGTAGAGACAACAAGTGCTGAGGAAGATAATGTCTCAGTTACCTAGGGCTGCTGTAACAGAAATACCACAAGTGGGTGGCTTTATAGAACAGAAATTTGTTATCTCACAGTTCTGGAGGCTGAAAGTTCAAATTAGTGTCTCTCCAGTATCAACTCCCTCTTTGCCAGTAGCCATGTTGTTTCTTGGCTTGTAGACCATCCTCAAGTGGCATCTTTCTCCCCCAGTATGTGTTCACATCTGTGTCTAACCTGCTTTTATTATAACTCAGACATGATTAGGTTTAGAACCCACCTTATACCAACATGGTCCATTAACATAACAAAGAAAACCTATTTCTAAACAGGATCACATCCACAGGCATAGAGGTGTCTTAGTTATCTAGTGCTGCTGTAACAGAAATACCACAAGTGGATGACTTTAACAAAGAGAAATTTATTTGCTCACAGTCCAGGAGGCTAGAAGTCCGAATTCAGTGCACCAGCACTAGGGGAGGGCTTTCTCTCTCTGTTGGCTCTGAGGGTAAGTCTTTGTCATCAATCTTCCCCTGGTCTAGAAGCTTCTCAGCACAGGGACCCCAGGTCCAAAGGACTCACTCCACTCCTGTTTCTTCTTGCTTGGTGGTAATGAGGTCCCTCTCCTCTCTGCTCCATTCTCTTTTATATCTCAAAAGAAATGAACTAAATATACAACTTAATCTGATAGATTGAGTCATACATGTGCTTTAGATGTGGTCTAGAAGATAAAGGAGAGACTGTGTGTGAAATTACTTTGCAAACTGTAAACAAATGTCAGTTGGTCAATTATCATTTCTGGGCACAAAATATTAATTCTGTATTTTCTTGTTATTTGGGTTTCCATTTAAGCATTCCATTTTTATAATACTAGCCTGAAACTGAAAGCAGATTGGCAATGTTAAGTTCGTATTATATTTGCTCTAGCACATGGGGCAGGCGGGCAGGTGGGGACGGGAGATAGCTACTAAGAGGCATGTTGAACATTGCCAACCATTAACACCTGCCTGTCCTTTCCTAGTCCCATATACAAGGAAAACTCCTGTTGACCTATGTAAGAGAGGCTGAATATAGCCTATCCCTTAGGAACACACACACATGCACCCACACACACTCACCACACACAGCACACACACACATACATACAGGGACAGATTACCCCATAAGCAAGTTAGGCATGTGCTTAGGGCATCAACAAAACAGGGATACTAGTTGTCCAAAGCAAAGACCCATAGATGCTAAGCAGACAGGACACGAGGGAATGTGAGCACCACAGGGGAAGGGAACTGGCAGGGCACTAAATGAAACTGATACCCCTCCAGTGCATGAGAATGTACCAGCTGGAAATAAAGTTTACCCGGGGTCACAAGGGCATCCACGCGCAAGGTTGTTTAACCTATGAAGTCCCTACCTCTTCAATGCCTTTGTTGACATCTGTCTCTGTGGTCCCTGCCTGTGTAATTGAAACTCCTTATCTTGGCAGTTCTCTTGGGAATATACTATTTCTAATAAACAAGAGGTAGGGGTGGGCTATTGAATCTAACTCTTGCTATATTCACCCAATATGCAACTGGATCCACCATGAGCAGTTACTGGGCAAGGACAGATTATATTAATAGATAACAGGTCTCTGATCCATTTTGAGAGAACTGTCTTGTACATCCACATCTGCTGAAAATATCGCGAACAAAATACAAACTCTAGAGATATATATTTATGTTGGTTATGTAGAATAATATACTGTAGCATTTTCATTGAATGAATCAAGCTCTCCAAGATTCAAACGTAAATTTAAAGACATGCACAGATCTCTACCAGTCATTAATAGGGTATTTATATATTTTAAGGGAAGATTTTGAAAACACCATAGAACAAATACTGTCAAATACTGATTACCAAGCAGTTCACCATCATAGAAGCATTAGAAAGAAACAAATAAATGACAGAAGTGCTCCAGAAGTATCTTTAAATGCCAAAGATCAATTTCGTTTAACCATATACTACATCATCATTGGCACACTTGAATCTTGCATGAAAAGAAGAACAAAACTGTATGAAGTTCTTCAATCCTTCATGATAAAAACTCTCAGCAAAATATGAATAGAAGGAAAATTCCTCAATATAATGAAGGGCATTTATACAAAGCCAAAACCCAACATCATCCTAAATGGAGAGAGTCTGAAAGCATTCCCCTTGAGATCGGGAACAAGTCAAGGATGCCCTTTATCACCACTCTTACTCAACATTGTGTTGGAGGTCCGTACCACAGCAATTAGGCTAGATAAAGAAATAAACAGCATTCAGATTGGTAAGGAAAAAGTAAAAGTATCTCTATTTGCAGATGACATGATCTCATACACAGAAAACCCTAAGGAATCCTCAAGAAAACTACTGAAACTAATAGAAGAGTTTAGCAAAGTATTAGGATACAAGATAAACATACAAAAATCAGTTGGATTCCTTTACACCAATAAAAAGAACATGGAGGAGGAAATCTCAAATCAATACCATTTACAGTAGACCCCAAGAAGATAAAATACTTAGGAATGAATCTAAGCATAGACGTGAAAGACCTATACAAAGAAAACTACAAGACACTACTGCAAGAAACCAAAGGAGACCCACATAAGTGGAAAAACACACCTTGCTTATGGATAGGAAGAGTTAACATTGTAAAAATGTCTATTCTACCAAAAGCAATCCATAGATACAATGCAATTCCCATCCAAATTCCAACAACATTTTCCAGTGAGGTGGAGAAATAAATCACCAAGTTCTTATGGAAGAGAAAGAGGCCCCTGATAAGTAAAGCATTACTGAAAAAGGGGAACAAAGTGGGAGGCCTCACACTACCTGATTTTAGAACCTATTATACCGCCATAGTGGTCAAACAGCCTGGTACAGGTACAATAACAGATACATAGACCAATGGAACAGAATTGAGAATCCAGACATAAATCCATCCACGTATGAGCAGCTGATATTTGACAAAGGCCCAAAGTCAGTTAAATGGGGAAAAGACAGTCTCTTTAACAAATGGTGCTGGCATAATTGGATATCCATCTGCAAAAAAGTGAAACAAGACCCATACTTCACACCATGCACAAAAACTAACTCAAAATGGATCAAAGACCTAAATATAAAATCTAAAACAATAAAGATCATGGAAGAAAAAATAGGGACAATGTTAGGAGCCCTAATACATAGCATAAACAGTATATGAAACATTACTAACAATGCACAAACACCAGAAGAGAAACTAGATACCTGCGAGCTCCTAAAAGTCAAACACCTATGATCATCCAAAGACTTCACCAAAAGAGTAAAAAGATTACCTACAGACTGGGGAAAAGGTTTTAGCTATGACATGTCAGATCAGCATTTGATCTCTAAAATCTACATGGTATTACAAAAACCCAACTACAAAAATACTAATAACCCAATTAAAAAATGGGCAAAGGATATGAACAGGCACTTCTCTAAAGAATACATTCAGGTAGCTAACAGATACACGAGGAAATGCTCACGATCATTAGCCATTAGAGAAATGCAAATCAAAACTCCAACAAGGCTGGCATTAATCCAACAAACACAAAATAATAAATGTTGGAGAGGTTGTGGAGACACTGGGGCACTTATACACTGCTGGTGGGAATGTAAAATGGTACAACCACTTTGGAAATGGATTTGGCGCTTCTTTTAAAAGCTAGAAATAGAACTACCGTACGGTCCAGCAATCTCACTCCTTGGAATATATCCTAGAGAAATAAGAGCCTTTACACAAACAGATATATGCACACTCATGTTCATTGCAGCACTGTTTACAATAGCAAAAAGATGGAAGCAACCAAGGTGCCCATCAACGGATAAATAAATTATGCTATATTCACACAATGGAATACTATGCATCAATAAAGAACACTGATGAATCCGTGAAACATTTCATAACATGAAGGAATCTGGAAAGCATTATACTGAGTGAAATTAGTCAGTTGCAAAAGGACAAATATTGTATGAGACCATTATTATAAGAACTCAAGAAATAGTTTAAACAGAGAAGAAAATATTCTTTGATAGTTATGAGAATGGGGAGGGAGCATGGGAGTGGGGTATTCACTAACTAGAGAGTAGATAAAAACTATTTTAGGTGAAGGGAAAGACAACACACAATACAGGAGAGGTCAGCACGATGTGACTAAACCAAAAGCAAAGAAGTTTCCTGAAAAAACTGAATGCTTCAAAGGCCAGCATAGCAGGGCCAGGGGTTTGGGGACCATGTTTTCAGGGGACAACTAGGTCAATTGACATAATAAAATCTATTAAGAAAACATTCTGAGTCCCACTTTGAAGAGTGGTGCCTGGGATCTTAAATGCTAGCAAGTGGCCATCTAAGATGCATCAACTGGTCTCAACCCACCTGGAGCAAAGGAGAATGAATACCAAAAACACAAGGTAATTATAAGCCCAGGTGACATAAAGTTCAACAATCTCATTCTTATGTGAAAACTAAGTTTACAGATTCAGGAAAGACAAATTTTACTCATATAGCATGTATGATTCCATAATAGAAGATAAAATACAATGCATATTTCCCAATGTTGAAATTGCTTTATGCATATTCCTAACTTTAATGATCACAAATAATACAACAGGATGCTCATTTTCATCCCTAATGAGACTCAAAAACCCTCAGCATACAACAATGATTCAACGAAGGCTCGATTCATTATCCTTATTATGGACAGAAGTAGATATTGCTCAACAGCTTAATTGTGACAAAATCACTGAATAATTCGTGACAGCAAAGAATAGAAAGATATGTTTTTGATTATAACATGTTAGAGATGAAAGAGCTATCTAAAAATAAAATCTAGTGATTTGTTGTAATATTTGTTTTTGGATCATCAATTTTCTTTTATGACATCTTTTCATTAATAATTATAGCAGTTATTATGAAAGAAGCATCAAAACTGAAATACGAGCCATTTAAGGCAAAAGTGGTGAAAGTTAATTTTTCACTGTGGGAGATCAACAGAATTTTACACTGATTGTTGAAATAAGTAAGTTGACTGACTCGTTTTCTTTGTTGTAGAAAATGTGGAATTTTTTTTTGTGTGTGGAAAATGTAGTATATAGGAAAAATCTTAGTACGCCACAACCACTAAAAATTTTATGATCCAGTTCATCTCATTTTGCTAAAATGGCATTTGCCACTTTTGCATTCAATCCATAATGTTATCCTACACGTTGCCATCAAGTCGATTCCCACCCATAGCAACCCTGTAGGACAGAGTAGAGCTGCCCCATAGGGTTTCCAAGGAGCACCTGGAGGATTTGAACTGCCAACCCTTTGGTTAGTAGCCGTAACACTTAACCAGTACGCCACCAGAGTTTCTGGTAATATTATGTCGTTGTTGTTTTTGTTAGGTGCCTTCGAGTCGGTTCCAACTCATAGAGACCCTAAGCACAGCAGAACAAAACACTGCCGGGTCCTGAGCCATCCTCACAATCGTTGTTATGCTTGAGCTCATTGTTGCAGCCACTGTGTCAATCCACCTTGTTGAGGGTCTTCCTCTTTTCTGCTGACCCTGTACTCTGCCAAGCATGATGTCCTTCTCTAGGGACTCATCCATCCTGACAACATGTCCAAAGTATGTAAGACGCAGTCTCGTCATCCTTGCCTCTAAGAAGCATTCTGGCAGCACTTCTTCCAAGACAGATTTGTTTGTTCTTTTGGCAGTCCATGGTATATTCAATATCCAACACCACAATTCAAAGGTATTGACTCTTCTTCAGTCTTCCTTATTCATTGTCCACCTTTCACATGCATATGATGCAATTGAAAATACCATGGCTTGGGTCAGACGCACCTCAGTCCTCAGGGTGACATCTTTGCTCTTCAACACTTTGAAGAGGTCCTTTCCAGCAGATTTGCCCAATGCAATGCATCTTTTGATTTCTTGAATGCTGCTTCCATGGCTGTTGATTGTGCATCCAAGTAAAATAAAATCCTTGACAACTTCAATCTTTTCTCCGTTTATCATGATGTTGCTCATTGATCCAGTTGTGAGGATTTTTGTTTTGTTTATGTTGAGGTGTAATCCATACTGAAGGGTGTGGTATTTGATCTTCATTAGTAAGTGCTTCAAGTCCTCTTCACTTTCAGCAAGCAAGGTTGTGTCATCTGCATAAAGCAGGTTGTTAATGAGCCTTCCTCCAATCCTGATGCCCCATTCTTCTTCATATAGTCCAGCTTCTCGTATTATTTGTTCAGCATACAGATTAAATAGGTATGGTGAAAGAATACAACCCTGACACACACCTTTCCTGACCAACCAATCAGTATCCCCTTGTTCTGTCCGAACAACTGCCTCTTGATCCATGTAAAGGTTCCTCACAATCACAATTAAGTGTTCTGGAATATTACATATTATAAACCCAAACCCAGCGCCGTCGAGTCGATTCCAACTCATGGCGACCCTATAGGACAGAGTAGAACTGCCCCACAGAGTTTCCAAGGAGCACCTGGTAGATTCAAACTGCTGACCCTTTGGTTAGCAGTGCCTTGGAAACTCTAAGGGGCAGTTCTACTCTGTCCTATAGGGTGGCTATGAGTCAGAATTGACTCGACGGCAGTGGGATTATATAGTCACCTTTAAAAAGAAGTTACATCATGGATAGCTAACACACACACATACGTATATGTACATGAATATATATAACTCACCCAGCACTTGTTTGTCTGTTTTATTATGGTTGCTTGCATGTTGTCGCGATGCTGAAAGCTATGCTACCAGTATTTCAAATACCAGCAGGGTCACCCATAGTGGACAGGTTTCAGCTGAGCTTCCAGACAAAGACAGACTAGGAAGAAGGACCTGGTGGTCTACTTCTGAAAGAACTGGCCAATGAAAACCTTGTGAATAGCAATGGAACATTGTCTGATATTGTGCTAGAAGATGAGTCCCTCATGTTGGAAGACACTCAAAATACAACTGGGAAAGAGCTGCCTCCTCAAAGTAGAGTCAACCTTAATGAGGTGGATGGAGTAAAGCTTTCGGGACCTTCATTTACTGATGTGGCATGGCTCAAAATGAGAAGAAACAGCTGCAAATATCCATTAATAAGTGGAACGTAGAATGCACGAAGTATGAATCTAGGAAAAATGTAAGTCATCAAAAATGAAATGGAATGCATAAAGGTCTATATCATAGGTATTAATGAACTGAAATGGACTGGTATTGGCCATTTTGGATCAGACAATCTTATGGTCTACAACGCCAGGAATGACAACTTGAAGAGGAATGGCACTGCATTCATTGTCAAAAAGAACATTTCAAGATCTGTCCTGAAGTACAATGCTGTCCGTGATAGGATAATATCCATATACCTACAAGAAGGACCAGATAATAAGAATATTGTTCAAATTTGCAGATGAACCACCAAGGACAAAGATAATGAAATTGAATATTTTTACCAACTTCTGCAAACATGCAATCAGGATGCATTGATAATTACTGATGATTGGAATGCAAAAGTTGGAAATAAAGAAGAAGGAATAGTTTTTGGAAAATATTGCCTTGGTGATAGAAATGATGCCAGAGATTGCCTAATGGAATTTTGCAAGACCCATGACTTATTCATTGCAAATATGTTTTTTCACCAAAATAAATGACATCTCTATACCTGGACCTCACTGGATAGAATACACAGGAATCAAATCTACAACATCTGTGGAAAGAGACAATGGAGAAGTTCAACATCAGCACTCAGAACAAGGCCAGGGCCAACTACTGAACACACCATCAGTTGCTCATAGGCAAGTTCAAGTTGAAGCTGAAAAAAATTAGAACAAGTCCATGAGAGCCAAAGTATGGCCTTGAGTACATCACACCTGAATTTAGAGACCATCAAAACAATAGATATGATGCACTGAATGCTAATGACCAAAAGCCAGAAGAGTTGTGAAATGACATTAAGGACATCACACATGAAAAAAGTAAAAGTCATTAAAAAGACAGGAGAGAAAGAAAAGACCAAAATGGATGTCAGTAGAGACTCTGAAACTTGCCCTTAAGCAGAGTAGCTAAAGCAAATGGAAGAACCAAAGAAGTAAAAGAACTGAACAGAGGATTTCGAAGGGTGACTTGAGAAGACAAAGTATCAGGATGACATTTGCAAAGACCTGGAGATATAAAACCAAAAGGGAAGAACACCCTTGGCATATCTCAAGCTGAAAGAACTGAAGAAAAAATTCAAGCCTTGAGTTGCAATTTTGAAGGATTATATGGTAAAATACTGAACAAAAAGGAAGCATCAAAAAGATGGAAGGAATACACAGTCATGGTACCAAAAAGAACTGGTTGATGTTCAAACATTTCAGGACGTAACATATGATAAAGAACTGATGCTATTGAAGGAAGGAGTCTAAGCTGTGCTGTAGGCATTGGTGAAAAACAGCCTCCAGGAATTGAGTGAACACCAATTGAGATGTTTCAACAAAGGGGTGCAACACTGGAAGTGCTCACTCTTCTATGACAAGAAATTTGGAAGACAGCTACCTGGCCAACCAACTAGAAGAGATCCATGTTTGTGCCATTCCAAAGAAAGGTGATCCAACAGAATGTGGAAATTATCAAACAATATTATTAATATCACACACAAGTAAAATTTTGCTGAAAATCATTCAGAAGTGGTTGAAGCAGTACATCAACAGGGAACTGCCGGAAATTCAAGCCGGATTCAGATGAAGATATAGAACAAGGGATATCATTGCTCATGTCAGATGGTTCTTGGCTGAAAGCAGAGAATACCAGAAAGATATTTACCTGTGTTTTGTTGACTATGCAAAGGCATTCAACTATATGGATCATAACAAATTGTGGATAACATTGTGAAGAATGGGAATTCCAAAACACTTAATTATGCTTCATGAGGAATCTGTACATAGATTAAGAGGCACAGAACAGGAGGATACTATACGGTTTAAAATCAGGAAACCTGTGTTAAGGTTGCATCCTTTCACCACATTTATTCAGTCTGTATGCTGAGAAAATAATCTGAGAAGCTGGACCATATTAAGAACACAGCATCAGGACTGGAGGAAGGCTCATTAACAACCTGCCTTATGCAGATGACACAACTTTGCTCGCTGAAAGTGAAGAGGACCTGAATCACTTACTGTTATTTTTAGGTGTGGTCAAGTTGGTTCCAACTCATAGTGACCCTATGTACAATAGAACTAAACACTGCCTGATTCTGCACCATCCTTGCAATCATTGTTATGCTTGAGCCCATTGTTGCACCCACTGTGTCAATCCCTCTCCTTGAGGGTCTTCCTCTTTTTCATTGACCCTCTACTTTGCCAGGCATGATGTCCTTCTCGAGAGACTGATCTCTCCTGATAACATATCCAAAGTATGTAAGAAGTAGTCTCCCCACTCTTGCTTCTAAGAAACATTCCAGTTGTACTTCTTCCAAGACAGATTTGTTTGTTCTTTTAGCAATCCATGGTATATTCAATATTCTTTGCCAAGACAGGATTCAAAGGCATCAATTTTTCTTCAGTCTTCCTTATTCATTGTCCAGCTTTTGCATTCATATGATGCAATGGAAAACACTATGGCTTGGGTCAGGAGCATCTTAGTCTTCAAGGTGACATCTTTTCTTTTCAACACTTTAAAGAGGCCTTTTGTAGCAGATTTGCCCAATGTAATATGTCTTCTGGTTTCTTGACTGCTGCTTCCATGGGTGCTGATCGTGGATCCAAGCAAATTGAAATTCTTGGCCTTGTAAAATTCTATCATGTGATCTCCAGCATCATTTCTATCACCAAGGCCATATTTTCCAAATACGGATCCTTCTTTGTTTCCAACTTTCCCATTCCCATAACCAGTAATTATCAATGCATCTTGATTGCATGTTTGATCAATTTCAGACCGCAGAAGTTGGTAAAAATCTTCAATTTCTTCATCTTCGGTCATATTGGTTGGTGCATAAACTTGAGTAATAGTCATATTAACTGGTCTTCCTTGTAGGTGTATGGATATTACCCTATCACTGTATGTCAGGATAGATCTTAAAATGTTCTTTTTGACAACTAATGTAACGCCATTCCCCTTCAAGTTGTCATTCCCGGCATAGTAGACCATATGATTGTCTGATTCAAAATGGCCAATACTAGTCCATTTCCACTCACTAATACCTAGAATATCGAGGTTTCTGTGTTCCATTTCATGCTTTACAATTTCCAGTTTTCCTATATCCATGCCCGGTACATTCCATGTCCTGATTATTAATGGATATTTGCAGCTGTTTCTTCTCATTTTGAGTCATGCCACATCAGCAAATGATGGTCCCCAAAGCTTAACTCCATCCAAGGTATTAAGATGGACTCTACTTTGAGGAGGCAGCTCTTCCCCAGTTGTATTTTGAGCGCTTCCAACCTGAGGGGCTCATCTTCTGGCACTGTATCAGACAATATTCTACTGCTCTTCATGAAAAAAATTTTTTTTTTTTACTTCATAAGGTTTTCACTGGCTGATTCTTTTCAGAAGTAGACTAAGTCCTTCTTCCTAGTCTGTCTTAGTCTGGAAGCTCAGCTGAAGCCTGTCCACCATGGGTGACCCTGCTGGTGTTTGAGTACTCGTGGCATAGCTTTCAGCATTACAGGAGTACACAAGCCCCCACAGTACAATAAACTGACAGATCAAACTGATGAAGATCAAAGACTACAGCCTTTGGATTACACCTCAACACAAAGAAAACAAAAATCTTCACAGCTGGACCAATAAGCAATATCATGATAAACAGAGAAAAGATTGAAGTTGTCAAGGATTTCATTTTACCTGGATCCACAATTAACACCCATGGAAGCAGCAGTCAAGAAATCAAACAATGTATTACACTGCGCAAACCTTCTGCAAACGACCTCTTTAAAGTGTTCAAAAGCAAAGATGTCACTTTGAGGACTAAGGAGTGCCTGACCCAAACCACAATATTATCCATCACCTCATATTTATGTGAAAGCTATACAATGTATAAGGAATACCGAAGAAGCATTGGTGCCTTTGAATTATGGCGTTAACAAAGAATATTGAATATACCATGGACAGCCAGAAGAACAAATCTGTCTTGGAAGAAGTACAACCAGAATTCTCCTTAGGAGCGAGGATGGAGAGACTTTGTCTCATGTATTTTGGACATGTTATCAGGAGGGATCAGTCCCTGGAGAAGTACGTCATGTTTGGTAAAGCAGAGGGTCAGCGAAAGAGAGAATGATCCTCAAGGGAATGGACTGACACAGTGGCTGCAACAATGGCTCAGACACAGCAATGATTCTGAAGATGGTACAAGGCTAGGCAGTGTTTGGTTCTGTTATCCTTTGGGTTGCTATGAGTCAGAGCTGACGTGAAGGTACCTAACAACAACAATGTATATAACTCACATATCCTGTTTGAATGTGTAAATAAGCAGCAGAGGGGGCACCACAGATTATCAGTGTTTAGGGCCCTCACATGCCTTAATCTGTCCCGAAACATACATGCATACTCATACACAGGCCACACACACATCACACATGCACACTCACACACACATCACACTCACACAATTGTGTTCATTCTCTCTTGCTGCATATTGAGCTCTGGTTCTGTGTTAGTATCTTGTGGCGTCCATAACAAAATGCCACAAAGTGGATGGTTTAAAGGAAAAGAAATTTATTCTTACCGTCTGGAGAATGGGAGTCCAAGATCAGAGTTTCAGCCATGTTGATTCCTTCTGAGGCTCTGAGGGAGAATCTGTTCTTGTCTCTCCTCCAGCTTCTGGTGGCCCCATGTGATCCTTGGCTGCAGCTGCATCACCACATGGCGTCCCTCCTCTGCCTGTCCTTCTGTATCTCTTCTCTTTTATAAGGATACCAGTCATACAGGATTAGGATCCACCTACTCCAGTGTGACCTCATGTTGACTGATAACATCTTCAAAGACCCTATTTCCAAACAAGGTCATGTTCACAGGTATCAGGGACTAGGACTTCAACATATATGGGGTGAGGGGGGTCGGGGGGGGAACAAGTCAATCGGTAACAGCTTCTTTTCTCTTTCACAAAATTTCAGGAAGAACTCCAAATGTTTTCATCAGTGATCTCAGCCATGGCATTTCTGATTTGGGGTTTAAAATAACATTGTATTGTTTATTATGACATGGAGAGTATGTTATTTGAAGGTAAAAACAAACAAACAAACAAATCTATTGCCTTCAAGTCCATTCTGACTCGTGGCAATCCTATGTCTTATAGAGTAGAACTGCTCCGTACTGTTTTCTTGGCTTAATCTTAGCAAAAGCAGATCACCAGCTCTTTCTTCTGCAGAATTGCTGGGTGAGTTCAAACTGCCGACCTTTAAGTTAGTAGCAGAGCTCAAACCATTTGTACCACCCAGGTCTCCATTTTGATTAGATGGGGCAGGTATAACACCACGCTGTATGGTCAGCCCACAATGGTGGGTGTCCAAAGCAAGATGGTCTCCTTTCACTCCATTTTATTGTTGTTTCCATTTAGGGAGAGGGTAGTTTAAAATCTGGATTTTGGGGAGGGGGGGGGTTGGCCATATTTACCATTTTTAAGTGTACATTTCAGTGGCATTAATTATATGCAAAATGTTTTTGTTTGTTTCTTAAAAATCTTCTTTCCTCTTCATTTTAAAAAGTAGGTGAAAAGGAGTTATTTTTTTCTGAGTTAAGAACTGATTCATATTACAGTTTCAAGTCAGCCGCTGCAGTTCGAGTGTTAAAAAGTGACAACAAGGCGCTGAGGGAGGTTTCCGTCCCTGGACTCCATCCAGCATTCTAAGTCTTGTTATGACTCACAGGCCCTAACAATGCCAGGCAAACCCATTATCTCCCAGATGGCCATTTATCTCAGGCCAGCCACAGCCTCCTTTGTACAAGGCATGAGGCTTTATCTTAAACGCACAGGGACTGACCTGCCTGACTCCACTGGAATCAGCTATGGTCACTTTCCAAACTCGGCAGCATCAATATTCACACATAAGGCAGAGGAGGAACACGCGCCAGTGCCAGGACCTCAGCAACATACTGTACCCGGCTCTACGTGTGCTACAGAACCGGACAGGATCTCTGCCTGCCTGGTGGGCCGCTGAATGGCTGACCAGAAGGTTCATGGTGTGAAACACGGATCTGAAAATGCTGCCACTTATGTGCCAATGATTTGCCTTCTTGGCCTACAAACAGCTGACATTTGGGGAACAGGATTTAGTTGCAATTAACAGCCTTTGACCACTGAAGGAAACGGTGTACAGGCCAGGAAGGAAGACAGGGCCTCCATGACGTCCATTTTCCATACAGCCCAAGTCCATTGATGGAGATGGGCTCAAACCACCTTCTTTTGGTTAATTAAGTGAGAAGCAGCCTATTCTTGTGGAGAAAACGCTGGATATTTTCTCAGCAGAATGGGGTCTGACTCCAGCTCTATTCCTGTTGGAATACAGCACATCTTTCCAGATGTCATCTGATTTCTCTGAACCCAGCTTACCAAAAAACAAACTAAGCCTGTTGCCATCAAGTCAATCCTGACTCACAGTGACCCTATAGGACAGAGTAAAACTGCCCCATAGGATTTCCAAGGAATGGCTGGTAGATTCGAACTGCCTACCTTTTGGTTAGCAGCTGAACTCTTAACCACTGTGCCACCAGGGCAGCATAAATACAGCAGCAATGTGCCTTACCTATTCAATCACAGGGCTGGTGGGGGCACCCATGGCATCATGCCTGCAGAGATGGGTGCTTTCATTTTGAAAAGTTGATCAATATTTTATCCTGCCCATTACTGACAATAACACCAGCAACAGAATCTCTCTGGCTTGGAAATAAATATCACAAAATAACACCCCACAGGGATTAATAACTTTCCTCATTCTGTTGAGCTCACTGGTGACAAAATGAGTAAAACTGGCATTCTTTTTTATCATCTGGATTAAATAATTTTCAATTTTGCTCAAGTGTTTGTTCTTAGTACTAAAAATGAATAATCTAAGAAAATGAAATTTTAAAATGTGGGACACTTGAAAAGGCCTAATAAAAAGCAGTAGCAGCTTCCCATCCATCCGTCCATCCGTCCATCCATCCATCCGTCCACCTGTCCACCTACCTACCCACTCACCCATCCATCCATTCATCCACCCACCCACTCATCCGCCCACCCACCCACCCATCCATCTATCCTCTACCCACCCACCCACCCATATATCCATCCATCCATCTGCCTAAGTCTGTATCTTTACTTACTCGTGCATTGAGTTTCTCCCCTATAGAATATAGAATATAAAACTCTAAGAGAGAGCTACTGAGTTGAAGGGCAAGTGTATTTTAATTTCAGTAATGCCAGATTGCTTTCCAAAATGGTAGCCACCCTTCACACTTCTACCAGCAATGTATAGGAGTACTGCTTTTCCACATCATCTCTGGCAATAACTGTTATCACGTTTTAATTTTTTAATTGATGTATATAAACTGATATCTCCTTGTGACTTTAGTTAGTGTTTCTGAACCTTATTTGTGGCCATTTCTGTTAATTACTTATTCATATCCTTCATCCATTTTTTTTTTTTGTTGGGTTGTTTGTCTTTAATCAATTTGTTAAATCTTTTTATATTATTGTGGATATTAGCCCTTTTTCTCACATAATTTTGCAAATGTCTCCTCATGTTTATCAGTTGTCTGTTGACTTCATTTAAGGTACCTCTTACCCTAAAGCGTTTTGATGTCATCTAATATACTCATCTCTTTGAGCTTCTGGGCTTGCTGCTTTCATTAAAAGTTCTCCCCAGCACATAGGTTGTACGTATGGTCTTCTAAGTATTCTTCTAGAATGTTTGCTATATTTTTTACATTTATCTTTACTCCATAAACCAAAACAACAATAACAAAAAAAACCAAACCCGCTGCCGTTAAGTCAATTCTGACTCATAGCAACCCTATAGGACACAGGTTTCCAAGGAGCAGCTGGTGGATTCAAACTGCCAAACTTTTGGTTAGCAGCCAAACTCTTAACCACTGTACCAACTAGGGCTCTATAAACTACATACATACATACACACATACATAAATAAAGTATTCCCTCACAACTGTATTGAAATTGTACTTTTGCCATGAGACCTCCTTTGTGTTTTGCTGTTCTGCCTTGTCTGTTCGACCTGATCTAGCTTCATTATCTATCCACACAGAGGTGAAGTGGCTGGTCTTTCTTCGTCAGTGGTTAAGGGATGTAAGTAGTAGAAAACCAACGGTTCAGTCAAGAGGCTACACCCCCAGTCAGAATATCCAAAGCCCTCTTTCATTTTTAACCAAAAACACAAAGTAGGAATTGATATTGCCATTTTAGAGATGACAAAACTAAGGCACGGGAGTTTCAGCAACATGCCCCATGCTCGTCAGTGTTCTTTACTTGTGGTCATACTCTCTCCCTTCAAAGTTGTGTTTGTGTCTGGTCTCACTGGTTTCTGACAGTTCAAACTCAGGAGACGGATGGGTCCAAGCCATCAGCTCCTCAAGCTGGCCGGCCCCAAAGGTAACACATGATTGGTCAGCCCATGGGCACCCAGCTCTCTGGCCAGCATCCTCACGTATGGGTGGAAGGCTTGCGGGGAGAAACAGAGCTAGTCCTAGAGGATTTGACTATGGAGAAGAAAGTCGGGTCACCTCCATCAACACAGCTTCCAGAGCAAGGACAGAGCAGCATCAGCCGGCCCTGCCCCCACCATGCTCCACAAGAGCCTGGGATGGCTGTCGCCATCTGCTGCCATGGTGACCTCCTGGACTTCCTGCAAAGTAAAACAAGCCAGAGTGAGGAAAGCATATATAATAGTCCACATTCATCGAGGAAAGGGGGGAGATAGATAAAAAATGCTAGAAAACTGAAGATAAACCCTACACTTAAAACAAATGGCCAATGATGAGGAATAGAAAAAAGGCTGGAGGGGACAGAAATAGGAGTGAGACTTCTTTGAATATATCTTGTTTTGTAGATTTGACTTTGGAGCCTGCAGATATTGTTTTAATAAACAAGATGAAACAAATGAACCTTACTTTGTTTGATAACAGAACCACACAGCGACAGAAACTATTTCAAGTGACTTTATTGTTAATTGTCATTGAAATGGCTTTGACTCACGGTGACTTCACGTACAACAGAGCGAAATGTCACCCAGTCCTGTGCCATCTTCATGATCGTTGATATGTTTGAGTCCATTGTTGCAGCCACCATGTATTTTGAGTGCCTTCCAACCTAAGGGGCTGATCCTCCAGCACTATATGAGACAATATTCTGTTGTGATCCATAGGGGTCCATATAGCTTCCAGACTAAGACAGACTTACAAGAAAAGCCTGGTGATCTACTCCCCAAAATCAGCCAATGAAAATACTGCAGATCACAAGTCACTAAGAAACAGAAGACCCACTGCCGTTGAATCAAATCCAACTCATAGCAACCCTACAGGACAGAGTAGAATTGCCCTACAGGGCTTTCAATGCTGTGACCTTTACGGAAGCAGACCGCCACATCTTTCTCCCATGGAGTGGCTGGTTGGTTCAAACTGCTGATCTTTCAGTTAGCAGCCAAACACTTTAACCACTGTGCTACCAGTTCCTTGGTGGAACACACCATAAGGTCAAAAAGAACTGGAAAAAAATACTTAAGCTTCTTTGATAATCATATGGTTGGTGTTAGTGGTGGTATTTTACACTAAGGCTATTATATGTATATGGTAAAATAAAGAAAATCAGTAATTAGGTTGTGTCATTCGGAAGCAGGAGTTTTGGCATGGAGAGAAGAAACAGATGCAAAATAAATGAGGCTAAGTCTTGAATTCGAATACACACTTCCAAGCTCTACCTACTGAAAGAGCCTAGAAATAGGACCAGCCCAGAAACCATGGATGTTGCTGAGCCCATGCTGTAGCATCTAAACATCGCTTTCCACTGAAAGGAACCAGCCCTCCATAAAATAGCTAATTCCAGGTCTGAAGCAGAAAAAGTTCAAAATGAGCCTGGAACATCACGTCTACCAAGAAGACCCCAAAGACCACCGGTGGTCTGTCAACAAGATACAGGAGCCACGTGAAGGGGTGCCCACTGACCAAACGTGGTACAACTTGAACATCAATAAGAACAGTCACAACTGCAATGGAATAAAACTTCAAATATGCCTAAATCCATGAGTTTATCATGGGTGCTAAAGAAAAACCTCCAAATGTGTCACTACTGTAGGATGCTGGCCTGGTGGTGCTCTGTGCAGACCCCCAGGTCTCTGTAACAGTTTTGTTGGTGTCTCACGGGTTCTGTGTTTACCTCTGCGACTTGCAACTCCAGCTGCCCTGGAGCATCTGGAGCCCACAGACATAGCCTTAGAAGTGTTGGGAATTATGTTCACCACCCACAGGCCAGTGCCCCTGTACCCAGTGTCTGGCCAGGCAAGAGTATGAAATCCCTGCCCCAGGATGAAATATCCTCCCCTCCCCAGCTCCCACGGGACCAGGCTGAGGCAGGGACTTTGCCAGAAATCACACACTTGCTCAGCATCTTCCCTATTCAGTCCTGCTTCCCAGCCCCTCTTACCTGTCTTAGCTGGGTCCTTCCTGGACTCCTCACGTGTACAAAAATCTACCTCTTGGAATCAGACTCTGGGAACCCAAACTAAGACAGCAACCTACTTGTCATTTTGCAAACTTGTAAATAAAAGGAAAGTATAAGTATTTATTCTGGGTTTCCTACATGGACTGTACCTCAAGGTAGTCAGATGGCTGGTCAACGGCCCTTTCGCCTTATAGAAATATAAGTCATTAAGAAAGAATGATAGGATTAGAAAATCACAATTTTGCAACCCCTGGGTGTTGCAAACAGTTAATGTGCTACTTATCAAAAGCTTGGCAGTTCAAACAGAGGCACCTGGAAAGAGAGGCCTGGCAATCTGCTTCGTAAAGATTACAATCAAGACAACTATCTTAGTCATCTAGTACTGCCATAACAGAAATACCACAAGTGGGTGATTTTAATGAGAGAAATTTATTTCTTCATAGTAAAGTAGGCTAGAAGTCCAAATTCAGGGTGTCAGCTCTAGGGGAAGGCTTTCTCTCTCTGTCAGCTCTGGAGGAAGGTCTTTCTCCTCAATCTTCCACTGGTCAAGGAGCTTCTCAGGCACAGGGACCCTGTGTCCAAAGGACACACTCTGCTTTTGGTGTTGCTTTCTTGGTGGTATGAAGCCTCTCTGCTTGCTTCTATCTTTTATATCTCAAGAGATTGCCTCAAGACACAATTCAATTCTGTAGGGCGAGTCCTACCTCACTAACACTACTGCCACCCATCCTCCCTCATTAACATCGTAGAGGTAGGATTTACAACATACAGGAAAATCACACAATACTGAGAATCATGGTCCAGCTCAACTGATACACACATTTTTGGGGGAACATAATTCAATCCATGACAACAACCCCATGGAGCAGCTCTACTCTGCACACATGGGGTCACCATGAGTCAGAATCAACCAGGTGGCAAGGGGCTTTTAATGAAATGATAGATCAAGAATGATCATAAATGTCAACTTAAGTCACAAAAAGAGAGGCAACCACACATCACTTGCCTCCTTGTGTTGTTGTTGTTAGGTGCCATTGAGTTGGTTCTAACTCATAGTGACCCTACGTACAACACAACCAAACACTGCCTGGTCCTGCACCACCCTCATGATCGTTGTTACGCTCGAGCCCATTGTTGCAGCCACTGTGTCAATCTATCTCGTTGAGGGTCTTCCTCCCTTTTGCTGACCCTCTGCCTTACCAAGCATGATGTCCTTCTCCAGGGACTGGTCCCTCCTGATAATTATGTCCAAAGTATGTGCCTCCTTGTAGAAGTGCAGAATGTCATCTCAGAAAGCAAGCGTACATCCGGCCAAGCCTTAGATCAACTATTCATAGAAAACACAGGGGAGACAGCATTGGGCAGGCAGGGGCCTGGACTAGTGGGCTTATGAGTATTCATTAGCTGATTGTGATTTATAACCATGGAGATGTTATATAAGGGGCAGTGGTTCAGTGGTGGGATTCTCACCTTCCAATGAGGGAGACCTGGGTTCTATTCCTGGCCAACGCACCTCATGTGCAGCCACCACCCGTCTGTCAGTGGAGGCTCGTGTGTTGCTATGATGCTGAACAGGTTTCAGTGGAGCTTCTGGACTAAGGTGGACTAGGAAGAAAGGGCTGGTAATATACTTGCCAAAATCAGCCAATGAAACCCTATGGATCACAACAGTCTAATCCACAACATATCATAGGGATGGAGCAGGATCGGGCAGCACTTAGCTCTCTTGTTCATGGGGTGCTATGAATCAGGGCCTACTAGATGACAGCCAACAACAACCCCATCTGAGAACACGGGTCTGGCTGGTCTTGAAGAATCCGCTTTCTGAGAATAGACAAAGTCCTCTCTGTGGTGGAAAGAAGAGCGTCTTTGTATGTTATCTGTGGGATCTGCGATGTGAGAGCCACCCTCCTCAGGGAGAAAGGAGACTGCCTGGCCATGGTGGAAGACAGGGAGGGCTGGTCCTACTAGACACCCCAAGTCCTACCCTGTGCTTGTGACTCACGCTACGGCGGCTATCGGTGGCTTTTAAGGCAGCTTTAACTTTGGAGCAGTCCACAAAAGGCCGGAGTGTCTGCTGCACGCTCGATTCCTGTGAGCTTGGCCAGCAGCTCTACAGCCTCCTCGGCCATGTGCGTCAGTAAGTGCATCTACCCCAGAAGCAGGAGCCGCCTCAGTTCGACCACCACCCTGCCTGCTGGTAACGAGAGTCAAAGCCATGCACCTGAGAGGACCCAGAGCTTCTCCTGCGCCCAGATGCTGACCTTTGGGTTTCCTATCACTGAGTTTCCCTTGCCCAGACCCTGGATGCTTCCATGCCATCCTCCCTTCTAAGTCCTCTGAATGAGCAAGGGAAGCTGCTGGTGCCACCAAGGCCAGATCAGGGTTCACACTGACCCTTTGCCCTGGGAAGGCATTGGATGGACAGCTTGGAGAAGAGCCCCAGCAGAGGACACCATGGAGCACAGCCCAGACCAGAGAACCACTTACCAAGAACCTCGATGCCCAGGTTTGGGCAGGTAACTCAGACAACGTTGCCACTAGGAGAGGCTTCCCTGGGACAGTCACCAACCCCCGTCACCTCCCTGTTCACCGTCCCTCCCCCACACCTTCTTCCAGGTGGTCGGCTGGCCTCGGGGGCAGGGGAGCTGTGTACCCCAAATTATCAGTCTAGGATCAGGACTTGTGGACACACCAACCATGCTCTCAGTATAGAAGTATGTTGGGTGAACCTCTTTCTTTAGGTACAGCCCTTCCCAGGAGGCGGTTATGAAATGGGATGTGTCCACAAGAAGCATCTAAACTTTCTAGATGATTGATTTCCAGGAAGTCAAACCTCAGTTGCCTCATCCTTAAAATGCTGATAAAAATACCTAACCTTGCAGGTGCTTTGGATTCTTTGGTGGATTAAGTGCCCTGAGCTGTGTTGCACAGAGCAGTCAGCCGCCTCCTGGGAGCAGCCAGAACTGAAGCCACAGGGCTGCTCTCGTGGGCTCCTGTGCCAGCATTCCCACCACCTGTTCTTGAAGTTGTGGGCAACTTTAGATTCCAAGAGTCAATATCTTCACGACGTGCCACTGCTTCCGCTGCTTTTCTCTGTCCTGATGTCAATTCAGTCATCGCTCCACATGTGCTTACTCCAGTCCATCTTCCAGTTTGGTGTTTGACTCAGTGAGGGCAGCACCTCCATCCTGACCATCGACTCCCGACACCCAGGGCTGCTCCAGTGCAGAAAGTGCCTCCTGTGGGCATCTGTGTGAGCACTGGGTAGGGCCACACAGGCGGCCGGGCAGCCCCAGAGGGCAAGAATAGAGCATACAGGCTCATTTACTCTGAGTTTCCAATCTTTGGTTTCCGAGGATATTTGTTTGGTGGGGTGTGTGGGAAACTAAGCTCTCTTTTCTCATTAAAGTTTTCTGAAAGATTTGTACGTGTTTCTCTGAAAGAACTATTTTGTGACCCAACCAGAGTAAAGGCCTGGGAAAAGTGTTGTTATTAACTGCCATGAAGTCAGCTCTGGCTCATAATGACCTCATGTACAACAGAGAACAACACTGCCCAGTCCTTTGCAATCTTCATGACTGTTGATATACTTGAGTCCATTGTTGGGACCACTGTGTATTTTGAGTGGCTTCCAACCTAGGGGGTTCATCTTCTAGCACTATATCAGACAATATTCTGTTGTAGTCTGTGGGGTTTTCATTGACTAGTTTTCAGATGTAGGTCAATTGCCAGGCCTTTCTTCCTAGTGTGTCTTAGTCTGGAAGCTCTGCTGAAACCTGTCCACTATGGGCATCTCTGTTGGTATTTGAAATACTAGTGGCACAGCTTCCAGCATCATGGCAACACGCAAACCACTGCAGTTCAACAAATGGTCAGGTGAGTGTTGGTGAGAAGGAGCAGCTCTCACACATGAAAGGAACAGGCCTGAGACCCAGGCCAGCTGGAGGCATCCAGTTAAAGGTGTAAACAGTATCTGCCAACCCCACCCCACCCTGGGTCCCACAGATCCCAAGCATCATAAAGTCTTTGGGGTTTCAGTTGTTTAGTCTTGGTGGAAATAAAAGAGAAAGAAAATTCCTGTGTCTAGAAGCAAAGGCTTAAAAGCCAATCAGAAGGGTTCCAGGACTTTCAACGACTACTGAGTGGAGATGGAGGAGCTGGAATCATAGGGGCTGCGTTTCCTTAAAACAGAGGGGCACGCAGCGAGGAGAAAGGAGGTGTGAGATCATGCCACCCCTGGGAAGGCTCCTGACTGGAACACAGGAAGAAAGACAGGCTTGTTTCTAACATGGGCTGTCTCAAAAGATCCCTGAGTAACTGTAGGTTCTCAGGCTTCAGGTGACAAATGAGTGTACGTAACTTTCCAACAGTTGAATGCCCGGGTTAAGATGACTCCCACTGCTGGACTTCCATGTCGGGCTGCAGGGAACACAGCCCACCATCAGCTGTGCGCATAGTGCCTTTCCACTGGCAAAATGCCAAGGCCTTTTTTTTTTTTCCTAACCTCAGCACAGGAACCATCATGAAAATGGCCTGAGTCACAGGTTGATTACATCAAAGAGTGTTTGTCTTGGTTTGCAGCCTGTTTGGGTGAAAACCAAGATAAATTGCAAATTGGCTAATGCTGCTAATAAACGCCCACACTGTAGTCGTTTTTGCTGAGGAATGCACGGGCGTTTGTGTTTGTAGCTCATGGTCTCATCCTGTCCTTATTCAGCAAATCGCTGATGGTGAAAACAAAATGGCGCCAGGCTTGCACTGCTGTTCCGGTGCTGGAGGCAATAGTGCGCATTTCTAATTTATGCTCGGCATATGACAGGCAACTCCTCAAGTTCTTTATACTTACCACCCTTTGGGTTAGATATTGTTCCTATCATCATCCCATTTTACAGATGAGCACAGTGAGGCACAGAAAGCTTAGGGAATTGCCCTCATTACATGTAACTGGTAAGTGGCCAAGCCAGAATTTCAAAGAAGGCAGACTCCAGAGTCCCTGCTCTAACCTGTAAACCATAGAGTGAGGACTGTGGCGGAGGACTGCTTGTTGTCCACCAAGGTCTCCTTTCTCCTGAGCACATGGCTGGACTGCATGCCCACCCCCGCATACACTTGGCAGCCATATGACCAAGCTCCTGCCAACGAGCTCTGTGACAGGATGCCTCCCCCCTCCAGACCTAGGCTTATACTGGCTTCCATGCTTTCTTCCCCTCCCGGGCATCTGCTGCACAGACATGTCCAAAGGGAAGATAGAGCAATGACCTGGAGGAAGCTGGATCTCTGAGTGACCACAAGGAGCAGAGTGGCTCTCCACCCCCCACACAGGAAGAGTTCAGGGTCACTGAACGGGGCTGAGACTCATGGCTCCTCCAGCATGTGGTTATGCAAAAACCAAGCAGGCGTTTGGTAGGTATTTGTTGGCTTTATTCCACTAAAATTCCATTTTCTTCTCTGAAAACTTGGAGAAGTATTCTTCCACTACACCCTGCCCCAAACTTCACACTATATGAAGCCCCTGCACTGTATCCCCAACCCAAAGTATATTTAACACAGACATTTGAACGCCATCTCTAAGAAAGCGCTTTGCAATAGATACTGATGCAGAGCAATGAAGAAGACAAAAGAGACACTCCCTCATGGGGCTTACCTCTGGTGGAGGAGCCTGACAATAAACCAGTAAACAAGTAAATGAACATGATAGTTTGAGGTAGCGGAGGGTGGCTATTGAGGACAGTAAAGCACAGTGATGTGTTCATGAGTAGCTTGCTGGACAGAATCCCAATTATCTATAGGATGTAAACTATCCAGCATGGTGAAGCAGAGACCTTGGTGGGCAGGAGAAGGTCTCCAGTTGTAATCTGCAAAGGGAGATACAGCTCAGGGAGCAGTGGGTGGGGGCTATGCCCACCGTGCTACATCCTGTGGGAGCCTCTCTGTACAGACAGCTCCAGGCAGGTCTGCCTCTGAGTGCCAGGGGATGAGCCATGATACTGCTGCTGCTGATGATGATGGTGAAGACAATGACCATGGTAACAACAAGGATGATGATGGTGATGACAATGATGGTGGTGATGATGGTAATGATGACAATGATGACGATGATGGCGATGATGGTGATGATGATGGTGATGATAGTGATGACTGATGGTGATAATGATTTTATGTGCCTACTTAATTTGGAGCACTGTTCCAAGTATCTTCTAGGTAATAGTCACATAATGCTCTCAAAAACCCTTGAACACTACTACCCAGAGTGGGGTCCCTGGGCTGGTGGCTTCACCACCCCATGAAATGCAGACCTTGGCCCACCCAGATCCTGATGAGATTCTGCATTTTATCTAGCCCTTCCCGCCATGAGGGGAGAAAAAAAAAAAATGTGATCATCCGCAAAGATCAGAAAAGGTATTCCAGTGGTCATGGAAATAAAACTAAAATGTCCAACTCCCACCTTGAAACAAGCTCCTCTGCACCCTGCACAGTGCCCTGCGGGTGTTTGGACGCCTCAGCCTGTAGCTCCTCCCACCTGTAGCTCCTCCGACCTGCAGCCCCTGTGGCCCCATCACTCCCACTCCCTGGGCCTGTAAAGTGCCCCAGGAGCCAGGAAAAGGGGAAGCACTGGGCACATAACCAAGTCCTCAGTCAGGGTTCAAGGTCCTGGACCTGGGTTGGAGCAGGTTGTACTAAGCCATTTGCCGGAAAGAGAACTCCCCCAGTCCCTCACTGTTGGTGCGACGGGGTTGAGGGAAAACCTACGCTTTCACAGAGGGTATTTTTTTAGTGATAACCAAGAAAGAAAGCAGGTCAGCGGAGCATTTCCCCCAATTGTTATCCCCTTTATCATGGCTGCACAGCCCCAACTGCAGCCCCAGTGCCTGGGGAAGACCAAGTTGCAGAGAGCAGGCTGGGGTCAGAAGACGGGAAACCTGGCTTTACACGCACCTTCAGTCCAGGTGAGTGGGTGGGGCGCTGCACCCGAACTCGTGGCCACTTTTGACCTGACAGATACTATACACATTCCCTTGTCTTTCTAAAGCTCTCTCTTCTGAAAAGGCCAGACCAATGTATGCACAAAGCCTTCCTTCCCTTGTGGCCTATGCATATGAGACCCAGGAATAAGAGAGATCCACCAGTGCCATTCGGGGGGAACCGTGGCCACCCCCAGTGACTCCTGAGTGTCATTCTTGGGACAAGTCACAGCATTTCTGAGCTCCAGGCTGAGGGTCACAATCACCATAACCTCTATATCCTGCCTCACAGAGCAATTGGAAGAAGGGAAGTTACGGCTCCAAAAAGGCCAAACAAACTGTAAAACTATCTGTGTTAGTGTCCTCAGGCTGCCATCACAAGCTCCCACAAACTGTGCAGCTTGAGACAACAGAAATTTATTGTCGTAATTCTGGAGGCTAGAAGTCTGCATTCAGGGTATTGAGAGGGTCATGCTCCCTCTGAAATCTCTAGGGGATGATCGTTTCTTCTCTAAGGCCCAGGCTTTCCTTGCTTGTGGCAGCATCACTCCCATCTCTGCCTCTGTCTTCACAGGGCTGATTTCCCCATCTGTCTCCTCCTCTCTCTTATAAGGACACCACTCAGATGGGATTAGGGCCCACCCTACTCCTGCATGACCTCGTATTAACTTAAATATTACATCTTCAAAGACATTATTTCCAAACAAGGTCATATTCACAAGTATCAGTGTTAGGACTTGAACACAACTTTTGGGGGGAACACGATTCAACCCATAACAGTGCCATATCAATTCAAACTAGGGTTGTTATTAAGAGCCCTGGAGGTTTCTCCAAAAAGGTTTTGGTTTGGGGAGGTTTCTCCTGTTCTGGGTTTTCTGACCCCAGTTGACCTGCCTCCCTGGCCTGCTCCAGCCTGAGGGCACATAGGCCAGGAGTCAGGACCAGGGAAGAACCCTGGGAGGAACGAATAGTTCTTTCTGTTAGCTGTTGTCGAGTCAGCCCCACTAGTGGCAACCCCACACAACGAAAGGAAACAATCCGTGATCGACTGTAGATGTGGACCCTCGTAAATCGTAAGGTTTTCACTGGTTGGTTTTTTAACGTAGGACACCAGGCCTTTCTTCCTGGTCCACCTTAGTCTGGAAGTTCCACTGAAACCTGTCCAGCATCATAGGAACACTCAAGCCTCCACTGGTGGAATGGTGGTGGCTATGCATGAGGCGGATTGGCCAGGAACCAACCCAGATCTCCCGCATGAAAGGTGGGAATTCTACCGCTGAACCACCTCTGCCCCCTGCTCGGCGTAGAGTGAGTGATATATAAGAGTTTTGAATATTAATAAATGAATGGATGAAAGAAAAGAGCTAGGATGTTGAAGAGAATTGAATCCGTATTGCATGAAGGAATGAGGTTTTTTGATGTGTTGTTTTGTTTTTGAGAAGAGCAGGGAAGGTACCCAGCTCAGGTGTCATCTTCTCTATCAGGATATCTCTGAGCCCTTGGATTGGCTGGGTGCTCACAGTCCCACGTGTGCCTCCATCTGCACACTGTCAGTGGTATTTCAAAAACAACCCCATCATCTGTCATGCTTCCATCTCTCTCTCTATCATCTATCTAACATCTACCTATATTTCTATCTCTAACACCTCTCTGTCATCTAGCTAGCTAGCTAGCTAGCTAGATATTATCTCTCTAATATCTATCCATCCATCCATTAATCATCTATTCATCTATCTATCTATTTAGCTAGCTAGCTCTTTCTCTCCTATCTGGAACTCTGGTGGTGCAGTGGTTAAGAGCTTGGCTGCTAATCAATATGTCAGCAGTTTGAATCTACCAGCTGCTCCTTGGAAACCTTGTGAGGCAGTTCTACTCAGTCCTATAGGTCTCTATGAGTCAGAATCAACTCCATGGCAATGAATTTGTCTGTTTTTTCATCATCTATCATCCAACTATCTAAAACATATGTACTCATCTTCTCTCTGAGTCCTGGAATGAAGGAACTATGCCTTGTACATTCTCAAACTCTCCAGTGTCTGACACAAAGCAAATCCTCAGCGAATGCTGATCTATGACAGCGAACTTACATAATAAAGATTCTCAAATATTCTAAAGGCTGTCACTGAGAGAGGAATTAGGTTTGTTCTTTTTCATTCCAAGGGGGATAGCCAAGATCTGAAAATAGGCCCTAGAAGAGCTTTCTAGCTGTTGGCAGTATCCAGAGATGGAAGGAGTATCTTCAGGGAGTCAGGAGATGTTCAGCTAGGGCTGTGGGGACATGGTAGGAAGAGTCCAGAATGACCTTTGACATGTCTTCCAAAAATGAGACTGCATAATTCCATCTCACAGGAAGTGATGGCTAACTCTGGCTTCACCCAGCCTTGCTGGGGCTGTGCAAAAAGGACGGGGAGACCAGAAGAAAGGCGTTGAGGTGGGAGGAGGGTTCTAACTGTTCTCCCAGCACCATGGGTATGGTTTGCTTTTTTGGTTCTTACCAGCCCATTTCTTTGAGCCCTGCCCTTTGGGTGTTCTGAATACCCCTGCTGAGGCTGATCCCCAATCATGCATGCTCTGTGCAAGGCCCCACCTTGTCCCAATGTGGAATGTCTGCATGGTGTTCACCCCACCCTCCCACCTCTGGAGCTCCACATGCATTGCTGCCATGATGAGGCCGCTCCTCAGCCCCTAGCCCCTTTGTCTGCTGATGCCCACACCCTCACTCTGCCTCACTGTGTCCTCATCACCACGGCACACTTCTCCCTCTCAAGTCACCCTCATCCACTATCTCACTTACTTCTCACCATCACTGAGTTTGTACCCACATGGGAGACCCAGGTTCAATTCCTGGCCCAGTGCAGCTCAGGGGCAGCCACCACCCATCTGTCAGTGGAGGCTTGCATGTTGCTGTGATGCTGAACAGATTTCAGTGGGGCTTCCAGTCTAAGATGGACTAGGAAGAAAGACCTGGAGATCTGCTTCTGAAAATCAGCCATTGAAAACCTTATGCATCGCAAGGGTCCATTCTTAACCGATCATGAGGATGGTGCAGGATGGGGCAGTGTTTGGTTCCCTTGTGCATGGGGTCTCCATGAGTTGGGTATCACCATGAGTTGGGGGCTGAATAAATGGCAGCTAGCAACAACAACTATGTCAAGCACTAAGTTTAGGTGCCAGGTCATCACAGGTTCTCAAGAGAGACACAGATCCTACCCACAGGCCCTTCACATCTAGTGGAGGCAAAGTAAGTACACAGGCGACCAGTGTGGTGCAGTGATCACAGTGGTGAGGGCAGCACCAGTGCTATGGGTCCACAGTGAAGACATGGCCATAAGTCAGGGACCACAAGAGGCCCCCTGTAGGGGATGACTTCTGGGTGCAAACCCAACGGTGATGACCAGTCAGCCAGACAGAGATGAGGGATCAGGAGAAGTGATCAGCAAAGGAGCAGGACAAGTGCAAAGACCCAGGAGCTGGAAAGGGCAGGACTGGCTTGAGGAATTGAAAGAGGCTCATTGTCTTAGTTTCTTAGTGCTGCCATAACAAAGAATACAAGTGGGTGGCTTTAAAGAACAAAAAGTTATTGTCTCACAATTTTGGAAGCTAGAAATCCAAATCAGCTCTAGGGGAGGGTCTTTCCTTGTGGGTAGCCCTGGGTGTTCCTTGGCTAGGTGCCCACTTTCCCCTGTGTATGACTCTCCCTCTCTGTTTTCCCTTTGGAAAAGGTACCACTTAGAAAGGATAAGGTTTAAGACTCATACTACTCCAATATGGTGTCACTAACAAAGCAAAAGAAAGCCCTTATTTTGAAGCAGAGTTATAATTATAGTAACAGGGGTTAAAAAAAAAAAAAAAAAAAAAAAACAGGGGTTAGGACACAATTCAACGCACAATGCTCCATCCTCTGTTGTTGTTGTTAGGTGCTGTTGAGTCAGTTGACTCTTAGCGATCCCATGCACAACAGAACAAAACACTGCCTGGTCCTGCGCCATCCTCACAATTGTTGCCATCCTTGAACTCATCGTTGCAATCACTGCATCAATCCATCTCATTGAGGGTCTTCCTTTCTTTCACTGACCTCTTGAAATGGTTGAACGTCAACCAATTCTTTTTGGTATAGTGGCTCTGTACTCCTTCCATCTTCTTTTGATGCTTTCTGCGTCATTTAATATTTTTCCCTGTAGAATCCTTCAGCATTGCAACTAGAGGCTTGAGTTTTTTCTTCAGTTCTTTCAGCTTGAGAAATGCCGAGCATGTGTTCCCTTTTGGTTTTCTATCTCCAGGTCTTTTCCCATGTCATTATAATACTTTGTCTTCTCGAGCTGCCCTTTGAAATCTCCTGTTCAGATCTTTTACTTCATCATTTCTTCCTTTTGCTTTAGCTACTTGACATTCAAGAGCAAGTTTCAGAGTATCTTTTAACATCCTTTTTGGTCTTTTCTTTCTCTCCTGTCTTTTTAATGACCTCTTGTTGTCTTCATGTATGATGTCCTTAATGTTATTCCACAACTCATCTGGTCTTCAGCCATTAGTGTTCAATGCGTCAAATCTATTCTTGAGATGATCTCTAAATTCAGGTGGGATATACTCAAGTTCGTACTTTGGCTCTCATGGACTTGTTCTAATTTTCTTCCACTTCAACCTGAACTTGCATATGAGCAATTGATGATCTGTTCCACAGTCGGCCCCTGGCCTTGTTCTGACTGATGATATTGAGCTTTTCCATAGTCTCTTTCCACAGATGTCAATTTGATTCCTGTGTATTTCATCTGGCAAGGTCCATGTGTATAGTTGCTGTTTATGCTGGTGAAAAAGGTACTTGCAATGAAGAAGTCATTGGTCTTGCAAAAGCCTATCATGGAATCTTTGGCATCGTTTCTATCACCAAGGCCTTATTTTCCAACTACCAATCCTTCTTCTTTGTCCCTAACTTTTGCACCCCAATCACCAGTAATTATCAATGCATCCTGATTGCATGTTCAATCAATTTCAGACTGCAGAAGCTGGTAAAAATCTTCAATTTCTTCATCTTTGGCCTCAGTGGTTGGGGTGTGCAAATTAACTGTCTTCCTTGTGGGCATACAGATATTATCCTACCACTGACAGCGTTATACTTCAGGATAGATATTGAAATGTTCTTTTTGACAATGAATGCAACGCCATTCCTCTTCAAGTTGTCATTCCCAGCATAGTACACCATATGACTGTCCGATTCAACATGGCCAGTACCAGTCCATTTCAGCTTACTAATGTCTAACATATCAATGTTTATGCGTTCCAGTTCACTTTGGATGATTTCCATTTTCCTAGATCCATACTTCGTACATTCCAGGTTCCGATTATTAATGGATGTTTGCAGCTGTTTCTTCTCATTTTGAGTCATGCCATATAAGCAAGTGAAAATCCCAAAAGCTTGACTCCATCCACATTATTACGGTCAACTCTACTTTGAGGAGGCAGCTCTTCCCCAGTCTTTTGAGTGCCTTCCAACCTGGGGGGCTCATCTTCCAGTGCTATATCAGACTATGTTCATAAGGTTTTCACTGGCTAGTGCTTTTCAGAAGTAGACTGCCAGATCCTTCTCCCTAGTCTGTCTGAGTCTGGAAGCTCAGCTGAAACCTGTCCTCCATGGGTGACCATGCTGGTATCTGAATACCAGTGGCATACTTCCAACATCACAGCAACATGCAAGCCACCACAGTATGAGAAACTGACAGATGCACTTATTAATGTGGCCTCTTCCTGGGTTTGAGGCCAACTATAGATTCAACAGTCTACTCCTCCACATTGCATTTTCAGCCATGCTGGGGGCATGTGGGCTGCAGAGGGGCTGAACACACCAAGGAAAATGTACAGGAGGGCACTGCAATAGGGAAGTTCACAGCTAGCCTGAGGGGCTCTGTAGGACTCTGACAGGCTGCTGAACTCTAACTCCAGTTATTTTGGTTCTGAGGTGTTGTTGAGTCAGCTCCCACTCATGGCAACCTTACATATAACAGAATGAAACTTTGCCTGGTCCTGCCCTATCCTCAAAATCGTTGGTATGTTTGAGTCCATTTTTATGACTACCTTGTCAATCCTCCTCACTGAGGGCATCCCTAGTTTTCACTGGCCCTTTACCAAACATGCTGTCCTTCTCTGGAGATTGGCCTTTCCTGATGATGTGTCCAAAATAAGCAAGATGAAGTCTCACCATCCTCGCTTTTAAGGAGCATTCTGGTTGTATTTCTTCTAAGACTGATTTGTTCATTCTTCTGACAGGATATTGGCCTATCTATCTAGCATTCTCTGCCAACACCAAAGTTCGAACACATTAATTCTTCTGTCTTCATTTTTCATTGTCCAGCTTTCACATGCATAAACCACAACATACACACCTTTTCTCCTTCTAATGGCCGGGCCTGTCCAGTGTTACTGGGTGCTCCTTAGGTCTTGGTCCTTGAACGTGTTTGGTAAGAATGAGGATTTGGTACATGATCCTGTGAATGAAGGTCTGGTCTGGAGGAGGCTGTGAGAAGTTGGGGAGATGAGGGGCGGGATGTCTGAAGGCACCATCCTCAGATGTATGTAAGCCCATGCACAGTCATGGCAGCAGGGAGGCAATGGGCAGAGCACGAGGCAGAAACCAGACGTGAGGACTGAAGAGCCAGAGGCTGTCCCGCAGTACAAGAGCCAAAATGGCCAGGAAGGGAGAGCCCAGCACCCCTGCTAGTCACCCCTAAATCAGAGCCTTGCCCTTCCCACAGGGCAGTGGAGCAGTGTGGAGTGCAGCATAGGGCTCCAGGTGTGACCCTGAGACTGGGGAATGGGGCCCTCTCTCATGCAGAAATAACTCTCTCCTGGCATCCCCATCTGTTCTGTTTGATGTCCCAAAAAGTAATAGCTGAAAAGCATAGAGACATGAGTCAGAACTGACTCAACAGCAATGGGTTTTTTGGTTTTCACCAGGGATTGGGGGGAGGAATGGGGAGTTGTCATTGAAGGGACACAGAGTTTCTCTTTGGGGTTATGAAAACATTTGGATGGGCAGTGGTGATGGCTATACAACATGGTGAATGTAATTAATGCCACTGAATCGTACACTTAAAAAAGGTCAAAATGGCAGATGTTTTGGTGTATATACTTTACCACAATAAGAAAAGATAGCCTAAAATTATAGAAGTACATGATTTTTACAATGGCAGATGAAATCAATACATATTTGAGAAGAACTCTATTTCTATCTTTTCCTACCAAGATATGCATTCATGACATAGCAACAAAAAAATTGAATTAGAAGCTTATAACGCCGTGAGACTCAAACATAGTAATGACTGTGAGGATGGCGCAGGACCAGGCAGTGTTTTCTTCTGTTTTAAACAGGGTCACTATGAGTTGGAACCGACTCAAGAGCACCTAACAACACAACAAGGCCAGGAGAAGGAGTCCCTGGGTGGTGGAATCAGCTAAGTGCTCTACTACCAACTAAAAGTTTGGAAGTCCAAGACCAGCCAGAATCAACTCTGAAGATAGGCCTGGTGATCTGCTTCTGAAAAATCAGGCATGAAAATCCGAAGGAGCACAGTTCTGCTCTGACACCTGTGGGGTCGCCATGAGTTGGGGTTGACTCAGCAGCAACTGGAAAAACCGGAGTGGCACTAGACACCATTACCCCCCACCACCCGTGAAGGCACCAACACATGGCAGGTCACTGATGGAGCTCTCAGGGCTCCTCCTGGTCCTTCTCAGTCCATGCTCCCCCTTTTCTCTTCCTCCCCTTCCATGCTGTTCCTCGGATAAGCTTGTCCTTGCCCAGGACATCACGTTATCTCTGATACCTGTTGAGACTCCGAGAGTGCACTGGTGGCCGTGTTGGACCAGAGTGATCTTCACTCAGCAAGACCGTGGTGTCATCTGCGACATCTCAGCAAAGAACAGAGGAACCCAAGTCTTTTGTTCCCAGGCTCCGGATAATGAACATCTGTGCAAAAACAAGACCCCTAGGCTATCATCCAGATGTTTCCAAGCAAGGGATGCAGCATCCTGGGCCTGATTCTTCTGCCTAATGGGCATCTTTCTGACCACAGCCCTGGAGCTGACCATGGGCACAAGGGGAAGGGTCACTTGAGGGCCCAGTTAGACTTTTCCAGAGCAGATCCCAGACAGTGGTCACCCCAAATCTGCAAAGTTCTGAGTCTGCAAAGGTGGAGACCTTCCTGCTTCATTCTCTCTTGTCCTTGCTCATCCACAGGAAGGCCCGTACAGCACACCCAAGGAGCAGGCAATCATGTGAGCCAGCACACCTACCCCACTGCTGCACATGTGGTGGAGTCCAAGCTCCTCAGTGCCGTGTCTCATGCTCAAGGCCCTGAAAAATGTGGTCACAACCTGCCTCCCAAGTCTCCCATCCCCCCACCCTGTTTACTCACACACAACTCAGCCCTTCCCCTATACACTTACACTCACAAACACTCATGCACCGGCACACACAGACACACTCTTGCACGTGCTCACACAATGCTTACACACTCACGCTCATTAATGCACACTCACACACTCGCTCATACACACACACAGTCATACACATGCTCACATAATGCTTACACACTCACACATTCATTAATGCATACTCACACTTGCTCATACACTCACACAGACACACACTCATACACATGCTCACACACACTTGTACACAATTGCACACTCACAGTTATACACAGACACACCCATACACATGCTCACACAATGTTTACACACTCACACATGCTCATACACACACACACATTTTTAAGCACCCATGCATACACACTATCACACTCACGCACGTGCACATCCCTCTCGCCTCTCATTAGACACAAAAACAGGGACTGCGCTGTATTTTCCTGCCACCCCCTCCTCTGTGTGTACCCAGGTGCTCACAGCAGTCCACACAAGCCCCTGTCCTTCTTCAACATGGCAGCCTACCTGCCTTGGTCGGCCTAGCATATTTCAGTGTTGGCCTTGAGATCCTGGGAGGTTTCCTGGCCTGCCCCAGTTTTACAACTGAGAGCCCATGCCCGGGAGTCCCAGCTGCAGGTGAGTAGACAGCAGCCCTCTCTTCAAGCCACAGTGCTGCCCTCTCAGGCACCACTGGCCACTTCCTCTTTCTTCCCACACGTCCACCACAAGCCATGCCACAGGTGTTCCTGCATGCCATGGATGGGCCCCTGCTCACGGGGCCCTCAGAGTGGCTGCAGACCAAACGTCTTCAGAGCAAACTGGTGAGCTTGTGGAAGATGCAGGCTCCAGGGCCCTCCCAGGTGAGTCAGTACCTTTAAACGAGGCCCAGGAACCCACAGCTCCACAGGCCACTGCTCTGCCTAACTGCACTACCAGTTTCCATCAAGTGGATCCCATGTGTACAGAGTAGAACTGTGCTCCATGGGGTTTTCAATGGTTGATTTTTCAGGATGGCTCACCGAGCCTTTCTTCTGAGACACAACTGGGTAGACTACAGCCTCCAGCCTCTTGGCTAGGAGCTGAGCACATTAGCTATTTGCACCACCCAGGGCCTCCTTAAGTGTATTAGCCTCAGAATCACTCTTGTACAGATGGGCCATGGACCTCCACGTCCTCATCTTCCTCCCATCCCCATCTCCCAAAACATACAGAATGGGCTTCTCAGCAGAGCTCGCTCAACCGGACCATACTGACCCAGGGCTGGGCTCACTCCTGCAGCATCTCTCCCAACAAGTGTCCACCTGGAAGAGTGTTGCCCACTGGTTGCAGTGAAGCTGAAGACAGAGCAGAATCCCCATCGGATGACACCAAGCTCACCTCGGAGTCTCCCTCCCCTCCTGGGACCCCACATCAACCCCACAGGGAGGCCCCAGCCTCTTGTAGGCCCTCTGGGGCACGGCAAGAGAAAGCTGAAGGATGGGACTCCAGCTGTGAGCTCTTCTCAGACCCCCTTCTCTGCTAGAGCAGCCTCATCCGGAGCTTGCGAACCACCAGGCTGGACATGATGCTCTCTTCCTGAGGTTTCAGGACATGAGCCAGTTACATGATGGCATTGATGGCAACTTTGTAGGAGGTGAGTCCCAAGGAGCCTCTGAGTCTCTGGCAGGTCAGATGGCAGAGCGGAGAGTCCCAGGAAGTGGAGCGGAGCAGTGTGCTGAGCACAACAGCACATGGGGACCCTGAGGGAACACACCATGGATAAGAGCCCCACGGACAGAAAAGGGACCTTCAGGGAAACCACCCAGACAGGGACAGTCAGGGAATGACTGGTGAGGACAGGGCTCCAGGCCCAGCCTGTGACAGTCACAACCTGCCCATGCCAATGCCCCAACACCACCCTCCCCATGCTGTGCCAGGATTGGCAGTTTCAGCTGATATGACTCGTCCCACCCTCCACACTCCAGACAGATGTTTTAATCTACCATTTGAAGAATGGCTTCTGCGAGCTCTGTGCTGCACATCTGTTTCTGTTTAGGAGAACAGAGGTATTTCAAACTGCGCTGGCCATGCCACACACTGGGAATTGTTTAAACGGCAGCCGGGGTTGCTTACATTATCCGTTACAGCAAGAGCAGGATCTACTGCAGTCAGGCCGCCGTGTGTTCAAGCTCTGTGAAATAGATCACTCATAAAAAGAGCTGGACAGCTTAGCTTCCTAAGTACATCCTTTCTGAAAGGAGGCATTTACACTATTAACCCGTAAAGCGCATATAGGGAAGCAAAGCTTCTAAGACAGTTCCTGTTTCCACTCTGTGAAGACATGTTAACTACTATTTTGCCAGCCTTTTCCCCTGGCTCTTACACTGTCCCTTAACAGACTTCTCTCAGCTCACCACCCACAGCATAACACGTGGATGCCCATGACAGGACCCTTGCCTTGGAAGATGGGAGGTTGAGGCCAGGGCCTTTGAGAATCCCAAAGCAAGACAGCATAACACTCTGTCACCAAGAAACCAGAACACACCAGAGAGGACAAAGGGCCAAGGTCACAGTGTTGGTTTGGACCAAGTTTTAATGTTTCCACTTTACAGTTAGGGTATGTCCTTTCTCCATCCCACCCAGTTACCTGTTGCCGCCAAGTCAACTCCTACCCATGGCAACCTCAAGTGTGTCAGAGTAGAACTATGCTCCATAGAGTTTTCAATGGCTGACTTTTTGGAAGCAGATCACCAGGATTTTCTTCCAAGGTGCCTCTGGGTACTTGTAAACCACCAGCCTTTTGCTTAGTAGCCAACCATGTTAACCATTGTACCACCCAGGGGCTCTATCTCCATCTCTGGGTAGACAGCATCTTAAAGTCTACTTGTTTATTGGGTTTCTAATTTGCTCAAATAAGAGATACTGTCTTATTTGTCTTCATACCCCCAGAGATTAACACATACCAGGCATGCGATAAGTGTTTGCTGAAATAATAATGGCCACCACATTCATCTGAATATGGGAAAACCAAGAGGTATTTGTAGATTAAAAATGTTGTTGTTGTTAGCTGCCACATGTCAGCCCCCGACTCATGGCAACCACACTCACAATAGAAGAAAATGCTGCTCAGTCCTGCACCATCCCCATGATTGTTAGCAGTTGGGACCATTGTGATCCAGAGAGTTTTCATTTGCTGATTTTTGGAAGTAGATTGGCAGGTCTTTTTTCCTAGTCCATTTTAGTTTGGAAGCTCTACTGAAACTTGTTCAGCATCACAGCAACACGCAAACCTCCACTGACAGATGGGTTGTACATGAGATGAACTGGCCAGAATCAAACGCAAGTCTCCTGCACTTGTTGTTGTTGTTAGGTGCCTTCGAGTCAATGCTGACTCAATTCTGACTCATAGCGACCGTGGGTACAACAGAACAAAACACTGCCCAGTCCTGCACTATCCTCACGATCATTATGTTTGAGCCCGTTGTTGTAGCCACTTTGTCAATCTGTCTCGTTGAGGGTCTTCCTCTTTTTCACTGACCCTCTACGTTACCAAGCATGGTGTCCTTCTCCAGGGACTGGTCCCTTCCGATAACATGTTCAAAATATGTAAGATGTGGCACCTCCTGCCTGTAGGGGAGATGGGAGGGTAGAGGGGCTTAGCAGCTGGCAAAATGGACACAAAAAGAGAGAGAGGAAGGAGGGAGCGGGCTGTCTTATTGGGCGGAGAGTAATTGGGAGTATGTAGCAAGGTGTATATAAGTTTTTACGTGAGAGACTGACTTGATTTATAAACTTTCACTTAAAGCACAATAAAAATTATTAAAAAAATATAAGATGAAGTCAAACCATTCTTGCCTCGTTCTTCTGGCAGTCCACGGTATATTCAATATTCTTCGCCAACACCATAATTCAAAGGCATCAATTCTTCTTTGGTCTTCCTTATTCATTATCCAGCTTTCACATGCATATAAGACAACTGAAAACACCATGGCTTGGCTCAGGCGTGCCTTAGTCCTTAAAATAACACCTTTGCTTTTTAACATTTTAAATAGGTATTTTGCAGCAGATTTGCCCAAATGCAATGCATCAGTTGTTTCTTGACCGCTGCTTCCATGGGCGGGTCTCCCGCAGGGAAGACAAGAATTCTGCCACTGAATCGCCACTGTCCCCAGATTATAAATAATCGGGGGTTATTTCTGAGAACATCAGGCTGGTGCCTTCCTTTTTCTCCACCTACAAATGGGATGTTGAGCCAAGTTGGGAAGAAAGGAAGAGAAATTAACTCACTGAGCTCATGCTGCGTGCTAAATGCCTGCCCATCACCATAAAGAAGAGTGGCCCCATTATGTATGGGGCTAGCATTCAGCCCACATCTCTTTACCCTTCCTCCCAGATACTCTGAGCACTGAAATGATGTCCACTCTGAGCAGGAGAACACCATGGCTGAGACGCAGAGGAGCCAGTTTACAGTCACTTGGCTCACATGACTCAGGATGGGTTTGAGCTCAAAGCCCTTGCCCACAACCACTGCACTGTGATGCTTCACACCCCTGCCTGGCCTGCTCTCCATGAGCCTGGGAGGAGGGGGAGATGACTGGGATCCCAAGAGGCAAAATAAGTCACTCTCCCAAGATCAAACAAGTAGTAATTGGAAGGTGCAGGGCTCTAATTCAGGTCTGCTTGACACCAAAGCCCATGTGGTTGCTAGTAAAACTCACCAGTTTTAGGTTTAGGATATACAGTAGGGAAGTGTATACCTGGGCAGTGCGGTTTGGAGATTATCTGTATTTTCAGTTGTAAAAGAAACTCCTTTTTGTAGATTGAATTGTCTTTCCCAAAATTTATGTCCAAGTCCTAACCCCCAGTACTTCTGAACATGGCCTTGTTTGGAAATAGAGTCCCTGAAGAAGTTATCAGTAAACATGAGGTCATACTGGAGTAGGGTGGATCCTAGTCCATTCTGAGTGCTGCCTTATAAAGGAGGAGAAAAAAACACCCAAAGAAGAAGGTGATGTGAAGATGGAGGCAGAGATTGGTGGGATCTACAAACCAAGGAACACCAAGGATCGCTTGTTGTTGCCAGACGCTAAGAGAGAGGCCTGGAACAGATTCTTCCTCAGAGCCTCAGAAGGAACCAACATGACCCACCCCCTGATTTGAATCCCCAGCCTTAAGAACTGTGAGGCAGTACCTTTCTGTTCTTACAAGCCATCCAACTTGTGATATTTAGTTTTGTTACGAAACTAAGGCACCTTCCTTATTTTTACATTAACCTTCCTTCATCTTTTCACCAAGTGAGCTCCATTTTCCCATTAGAGTATACAGAATGATTCGGAAGTGGAGAAATGCATTTCTCTGTTGTTTGCGGGGGTTCCTTTAGTAGTGGTGACGAAGTAGCAGTGACCCAGTCTTAGAATCTTCAGCCCATGCTAGTGGCTGGCTATGGGGGCAGGAAAGGGGCAAGGAACTGGAGTCTGGGGCCGCAGTGCTCATGTGCAGACACGCGCAGAAAGAAATGAAAAGGCACTGTGCTGGGTGGCCTCTGACTCAACGAGAATGCGACGGAGAAATCTACCTGCTGGAATATCACACTCCTCTACTTACTCTCTCCTTTGCCCTTCCTTTCCAGCCAGAGAAAACAAACATCTACGCAAAAGTGCCTGCCGCGAGGCATTCACCAGGTGTGACTCACACCACCACACCTGCCAGCCATGAGCAGGAGCCCGTCTCCTTGGATTACACACTTCATGAACCGTGAGCTTGGAGATGTTCCAGACATCTTGTTCCAGACAAGTTGGGTCTAAGACATCATCCTCTAGTCAATTATGACTGACTTCAAAGCCTCAGAATCTCGTTGGGAGATGCGCTCTTGGAAAGTGGGACTCACTGTGTGGAAGAAAGGGCTGTAGCTTTTTGGAGTATTTTGGGGGTATTGAAGGGAAAGTGTCATGTTTTCTACACAGAGCCCTGAATTCAGGGCCTCCACCATCTGCTTTTCAAGCCCATTCATCACGTGGAACTTCAGATATTTTTGGTAAACGTGTATGCAGTTGATGCCTTGCATATGACAGTGCCCAAAAGACACAAATAAAAGTGTATTTACGCATTTAAAAGGGGAAGAAAACTCTACAAACAATTGCTGCAAGTACTGGCTCTCTCACCTTGCGATAATGCCGAGCATGGAAAGATGGTTGCAGGTGGCCCTTCTCCCACAGGTCCTTCCCTCACAGACATTAACCAGCAGGAGGGACTGAGTGAGCTTGTTTTGAACAGCACACGCCGCCTGGGGGGCACACAGGCCAACCCCCATCCAGCTCCCCCCCCCGCCCACGGTTAGTGCGGCAGGATCTGGAAAGATGAGTTCACTGCGGAGTGATGTAACCCACAGCGCCAGGCCTCCCTGGTCTCCACAGTGCTGCCTGTTGTGTCTGCGGCCAGCCGTGCAGGGCATCTGACCCATAAACAATGGTGGTCTGTCCCCAGCACCCCCATGAGCAGGGCCCATTTGGGGTGCAGCTCTATTTGTCAGAGTTCTTCAGTCAGAAGCAACTCAAACACATTCTCAGCACTTCAGCCAAAAATGGATTTCCTAGAAGCAGAAGGAAGGCCAAGGGACAGGCTCAGAAAGGAAGGTGGGGCCAGCAGGCCAGAGGCAGAGGACCCCATGCATCACAAACAGTATTCACTGGATTTATTGAATAAATGCAAGCACCTGTCCCTGAGGTTCTGGTCCTGACACTGGCCTAGCCCAGGCCCCAAACATCAGCTCTCCTGACAACATCCTCCAGCCCCAGGGAGAGCATCAGCACCTGGGCGCACAGCCCAGACACAAAGTCAGTGGGTCTGAGTGGCCAGAGATGGGTGTTGTCTACACAAAAATAGACACAGGGGAGTCAGGAGGGATAAAACCTTCTCACCCAAGACAAGGATGGAAATCGGAGCAAGCATTTAGAAAGGTTTGCAGATATTTGAGAGAGCCATTTTACATCTATCGACGATAGTAATAATTTTTAAGAATTGGGGCTTGTATTTTTTGTGTGTTTGCTTTTTCATTTCATTTTTCTAGTAACTCATTTTATTGTATTTTTCGAAAGTCTAAGTGTGCAACAAATTGAAAATGAAATCTTGGAAAGTGGCCCTCACCACAGATAGCTGAGGATTGACTTAAACAGCAGAAATGTAGGTAAAAGAAATGATAGGCCAACATTTTAAATCCTTTCTCCAGAAGTCCTAAGGCCATAAATCTTGCACAGCACAGAATAGTTGCCAGTGACGCCAAGGACCTGTCTTACTCCCTTTGTGTTCCAGCTTGTGCTTCCAAAAGGACATACTTAAGACATAACCATTTTGGGAAATGATATGGCACATCCTTAAAAAGGTAGACACAGAAATACCATACAATCCAGCAATCCCACTCCTAGGGATGTATCCTAAAGAAATAAGAGCCATCACATGAATAGACATATGCACATCCATGTTCACTACAGCATTATTCGCAATAACAAAAAGATGGAAACAACCTAAATGCCTGCTATACCAGAAATACCACAAATGGACGCCTTTAACAAAGAGAAATTTATTTCTTCACAGTAAAGTAGGCTGAAAGTCCAAGTTCAGGGTGTCAGCTCCAGGGGAAGGCTTTTTTGTCTCTGTTGGCCTTCTCATCAATCTTCCCCTGAACTAGGAGCTTCTTTGCACATGAACCCTGGGTCCAAAGGACACACTCTTCTCCTGGCACTGCTTTCTTGGTGGTATGAGGTCCCCCATCTCTCTACTTGCTTCTTCCTATTATACCTCAAGAGATTGCCTCAAGACACAATCCAGTCTTGTAGATTGAGTCCTGCCTCACTAACACGACTGCTGCCCATCCTCCCTCATTAACATCAGAGAGGCAGGATTTACAACAATAGGAAAATCACACAATACCGGGAGTCACGGCCCAGCCAAATTGATACAAACATTTTTGGGGGGACATAATTCAATCTATGACAATTTCTATCAACAGATGAATGGATAAACAAACTATGATACACACACAGGATGGAACTGTTGTTGTTAGGTGCCATCAAGTCGGTTCCAACTCATAATGACCCTATACACAACAGAACGAAACACAACACGGTCCTGCGCCATCCTTACAATCATTGTTATGCTTTAACCCATTGCTGCAGCCACTGTGTCAATCCACCTCGCTGAGGGTCTTCCTCTTTTCCGCTGACCCTGTACTTTGCCAAGCATGGTGTCTTCCTCCAGGGACTGATCCCTCCTGACAACATGTCCAAAGTATGTAAGACGCAGTCTCGCCATCCTTGCTTCTAAGGCGCATTCTGGCTATACTTCTTCCAAGACAGATTTGTTCATTCTTTTGGCAGTCCATGGTATATTCAATATTCTTTCCCAATGCCACAATTCAGAGCTGTCAATTCGTCTTCGGTCTTCCTTATTCATTGTCCAGCTTTCACATGCATATGATGCAATTGAAAATACCATGGCTTGGGTCAGGCACACCTTAGTCTTCAAGGTGACATCTTTGCTTTTCAACTCTTTAAAGAGGTTCTTTGCAGCAGATTTACCCAATGCAATGCGTTGTTTGATTTCTTGACTGCTGCTTCCATGGAAGTTGCTTGTGGATCCAAGTAAAACGAAATCCTTGACAACTTCAATCTTTTCTCCATTTATCATGATGTTGCTCATTGGCCCAGTTGTGAGGATTTTTGTTTTCTTTATTTTGAGAGGCAATCTATACTGAAGGCTGTGGTCTTTGATCTTCATTAGTAAGTGCTTCAAGTCCTTTCCACTTTTAGCAAGCAAGGTTGTATCATCTGTATAACACAGGTTGTTAATGAGTCTTCCTCCAATCCTGATCCCCTGTTCTTCTTCATGTAGTCCAGCTTCTTGTATTATTTGCTCAGCATACGGATTGAATAGGAATGGTGAAAGGATACAACCCTGATGTTGCACCTTCCCTGACTGAACGACTGCCTCTTGATCTATGTAAAGTTTCCTCATGAGCACAAGTAAGTGTTCTGGAGTTCCCATTCTTTGCAATGTTATCCATAATTTGTTACGATCCACATAATCAAATGCCTCTGTATAGTCAATAAAACACAGGTCAACATCCTTCTGGTATGGTGTACAGGATGGAATACTACACAGCAATAAAGAACAATGATAAATCTGTGAAACATTTCATAACATAGATGAATCTGGAGGGTATTATGCTGAGTGAAATAAGTCAATAACAAAAGGACAAATACTACTAAAAAGGAGAATAAAGTGGGAGGCCTCACTCTACCTGATTTTAGAATCTGTTATACTGCCACAGTAGTCAAAACAGCCGGGTACTGGTACCAACAACAGACACGTAGACCAATGGAACAGAATTGAGAATCCAAACATAAATCCATCCACATATGAGCAGCTGATATTTGACAAAGGCCCAAAGTCAGTTAAATGGGGAAAAGACAGTCTTTTTAACAAAGGTGCTGGCATAACTGGATATCCATCTGCAAAAAAACGAAACAAGACCCATACCTCACACCATGCACAAAAACTAACTCAAAATGGATCAAGGACCTAAACATAAAGTCTAAAACGATAAAGATCATGGAAGAAAAAATAGGGACAACATTAGGAGCCCTAACACATGGCATAAACAGAATACAAAACATTACTAAAAATGCCAATGAGAAACCAGATAACTGGGAGCTCCTAAAAATCAAACACCTATGCTCATCCAAAGACTTCACCAAAAGAGTAAAAAGACTGCCTACAGACTGGGAAAAAGTTTTCAGCTATGACATTTCCAGTCAGCACCTGATCTCTAAAATTGACATGATTCTGCTAAAACTCAATCACAAAAAGACAAATAACCCAATTAAAAAATGGGCAAAGGATATGAACAGGCACTTCACTAAAGAAGACATTCAGGCCACTAACAGATACGTGAGGAAATGCTCACGATCATTAGCCATTAGAGAAATGCAAATCAAAACTACAATGAGATTCCATCTCACTCCAGCAAGGCTGGCATTAATCCAAAAAACACATAATAATAAATGTTGGAGAGGTTGTGGAGAGGCTAGAGCACTTGTACACTGCTGGTGGGAATGTAAAATGGTACGAACACTTTGGAAATCGGTTTGGAGCTTCCTTAAAAAACTAGAAATAGAACTACCATACGATCCAGCAATCCCACTCCTTGGAATATATCCTGCAGAAATAAAAGCCTTTACACGAACAGATATGTGCACACCCATGTTCATTGCAGCACTGTTTACAATAGCAAAAAGTTGGAAGCAACCAAGGGGCCCATCAACAGATGAATGGATAAATAAACTATGGTATATTCACACAATGGAATACTATGCATCTATAAAGAACAATGTTGAATCCATGAAACATTTCATAACATGGAGAAATCTGGAAGTCATTACGCTGAGTGAAATCAGTCAATTGCAAAAAGACAAATACTGTATAAGACCACTATTATAAGAACTGAAGAAACAGTTTAAACAATGAAGAAAATATTCTTTGATGGTTACGAGAAGGGGGGGAAAGGAGGGAGGGAGGAAGAAGGGTATTCACTACTTAGATAGTAGATAAGTTTTATTTTAGGTGAAGGGAAAGACAATACACAATACAGGAGAGGTCAACACAAATGGACTAAACCAAAAGCAAAGAAGCTTCCTGAATGAACTGAATGCTTCAAAGGCCAGCATAGCAGGGGTGGGAGTTTGAGGACCATGGTTTCACGGGACATCTAAGTCAATTGGCATAATAAAATCTATTAAGAAAACATTCTGCATCCCACTTCGGAGAGTGGCATCTGGGGTCTTAAACAGTAGCAAGTGGCCATCTAAGATGCATCAATTGGTCTCAACCCACCTAGAGCAAGAAAGAATGAAGAACACCAAAGATACAGGGTAATTATGAGCCTAAGAGACAGAAAGGACCACATAAATCAGAGACTACACCAGCCTGAGCCCAGAAGAGCTAGATGGTATCCAGCCACAACCGATGACTGCCCTGACAGGGAACTCAACAGAGAAACCCTGAGGGAGCAGGAGAGCAGTGGGATGCAGACACCAAATTCTCTTAAAAAGACCAGACTTAATGGTCAGGCTGGGAGTGGAGGGACCCTGAAGTCCATGGTCCCCAGACCTGTTAGCCCAAGACAGGAACCTTTCCCAAAGCTAACTCTTCAGACAGGGTTTGGACTGGAATAGGGGATGGAAAATGATACTGGTGAAGAATGAGCTTCTTGGATCAAGTGGACACATGAGACTATGTTGGCATCTCCTGTCTGGAGGGGAAATGAGAGGGCAGAGGGGGCCAGAAGCTATCCGAATGGACATGAGGAGAGAGACTGGAGGGAAGAACTGTGCTATCTCATTAGAGAGAGAGCAATTAGGAGTATACGGCAAGGTGTATGTAAATTTTTGTATGAGAAACTGACCTGATTTGTAAACTTTCACTGAAAGCACAATAAAAATTAATTTAAAAAAAAAGGACAAATACTGTATGAGACCATTATAAAAACTCATGAAAAGGTTTACAAACAGAAAGAAACAATCTTTAATGGTTACTAGGGAAGGGAGAGGTCAGAAGGGAAAAACACTAACTAGACAATAGATAAATGGTAACTGTGGTGAAGGGTAAGATAGTACTGGGGAAACCAGCACAACTTGACCAAAGTAAGGTCATGGAAGCTCCACAGACACACCAAACTCCCTGAAGGACCAAATTGCTAAGCTGAGGACTAGGGACCATGGTCCCAGAGGACAGCTAGCTCAGTTGTCCTAACAGTTTATTAAAAAAAAAAATGTTCTACATCCTACTCTGGTGGGTAGTGTCTGGAATCTTAAAGATTATGAGCAGCCATCTAAGATATTCCACTGGTCCCACCCCAACTGGAGCAAGGGAGAATGAAGAAAAGCAAAGACAAAAGGGAAAAATTAGTCCATGGGACTAATGGGCTGTAACCACCACAGCCTCCACCAGACTCAGTCCAGCACAACTAGATGGTGCCCAGCTACCACAACAGAGTGCTCTGACAGGGATCACAATAGAGGGTCACTGACAGAGTTGGAAAAAAATGTAGAACAAAATTCTAACTCACAAAAAAAGACCGGACTTTCTGGTCTGACAGGGACTGGAAAAACACTTAGAATATAGCCCCCAGACACCTTTTTAACTCAGTACTAAAGTCACCCCTGAAGTTCATCCTTCAGCCAAAGATTAGACAGGCCCATAAGAAAAATGAGACTAAATGAGCACACCTGCCCCAGGACAAGGACAAGAAGGCAGGCAGGGACAGGAAAGCTGGTAATAGGGAACCCAAGTTTGAAAAGGTAGAGCATTGATATGTTGAGGGATTGGCAACCAATGTCACAAAACAACATGCGTATTGATTGTTTGATGAGAAATTAATTTGCTCTGTAAAACTTCATCTAAAGTACAATAAAAATAAATAAGTAAAAGAGCTCAGCTGCTAACCAATAGGTCAGCAGTTTGAATCCACCAGTCGCTCCTAAAAAAAAAAAAAAGGACATACTCAAGAATCAGTACAGTGTTCAACACAGCTGGGCATGGTAGCTGAGCAATGTTTTGCAATACCATTGTATTGTTGTTAGGTGCTGCCCAGTCAGTTTTGACTCATAGCAACCCTATGTACAACAGAATGAAACACTGCCCAGTCCTGCACCATCCTCACAATCATTACTATGTTTGAGTCCATTGTTGCAGCAGCCACTGTGCTAATCCATCTCATTGAGGGTCTTCCTTTTTTTCCCTGACCCTCTACTAAGCATGATGTCCTTCTCCAGTGACTGATCCCTCGTGACAACATGTCCAAAGTATGTGAGATGAAGCCTTGCCATTCTTGTTTCCAAGGAGCACCCTGGCTGTACCTCTTCCAAGACAGATTTGTTTGTTCTTCTGGCAGTCCATGGTATACTCAATATTCTTCACCAACACTGCAGTTCAAAGGCATCAGTTCTTCAGTCTTCCTTCCTTTCGCATACATATGAAGTGATGGAAAATACCATGGTTTGGGTCAGGCGCACCTTAGTCCTCAAAGTTGTATCTTTGCTTTTTAACACTATTTAAAGAGGTATTTTGCAGCAGATTTGCCCAATGCAATACATCGTCTGATTTCTTGACTGTTGCTTCCCTGAGCATTGATTGTGGATGAAAGCAAAATGAAATCCTTGACAACTTCAATATTTTTTCCATTTATCGAGATTGTTATGCATTGAATTATGTCCCCCCAAAATATGTGTCGTAAATCCTAACCTCTGTGCCTGTGGTTATAATCCCATTTGGGAATGGACTGTCTTTGTTATGTTAATAAGGCAGATTAGTATAGGGTGTATCTTGAGTCAACCTCTTTTGAGATATAAAAGATACTAAACAAGCAAGCAGAGAAGAGATGGAGGAACATTGATGTCAAGCCACACAGAGATTTCTAAAAACCAGGAGACAAGCTTAAGAGACAAGGACCTTCCCCCAGATCCAAGAGAGAGAGATAGATAGGCTTCCCCTAGTACCAGCACTCTGAATTCAGAATTCTACCCTCCTATACTTTTTTTTTTTTTATATACTTTGAGATATACCATGGACTGCCAAAAGAACAAATAAATCTGTCTTGAAGGAAGTACAACCAGAATGCTCCTTAGAATTAAGGATGGTGAGACTACATCTCACATACTTTGGACACGTTATTGGGAGGCACAGGTCCCTGGAGTAGGACACCATGCCTGGCAAACTAGTGGGTCAGTGAAAGAGAGGAAGATCTTCAACAAGATGGATTGACACAGTGGCTGCACCAATGAGCTTAAGCAGAGCGACAATTGTGAGGATGGTGCAAGATCGGGCAGTGTTTCATTCTGTTGTACATTAGGGTTGCTATGAGTCAGAACCTACTCGACAGCACCTAGCAGCAACAACAAACTTTGAGAAAATAAATAGCTGTTTATTAAAGCCATCCACTCGTGGTATCTTTGTTAAAGCAGCTCTAGATAACTAAGACAATGATGTTGCTTATTGGTCCACGTATGACGATTTTTGTTTTCTTTATGTTGAGGTGTAATCCGTACTAAAGGCTGTGGTCTTTGGTCTTCATCAGTAAGCACTTCGAGTCCTCTTCCCTTTCAGCAAGCAAGGTTGTGTCATCTGCATATAGCAGGTTGTTAATGAGTCTTCCTCCAATCCTGAGGCTGCATTCTTCTTCATATAGTCCAACTTCTTCAATTATTTGCTCAGCAAACAGATTAAGTATGTTGAAAGAATACAACCCTGACACATGCCTTTCCTGATTTTAAAACTTGCAATATCCCTTTGTTCTGTTCTAATGACTATCTCTTGGTCTATGCACAGGTTCCATATGAGCACAATTAAGTGTTCTGGAATTCCCATTCCATGCAATGTTATCCATAATTTGTTTTGACCCACACAGTCAAATGCCTTTGCATAGTCAATAAAACACAGGTAAATATCTTTCTGGTATTCTCTGCTTTCAGCCAGGATCCATTTGACATCAGCAATGATATCCCTCGTTCCACGCTGTCTTCTGAATCTGGCTTGAATTTCTGGCAGTCCTGTTTTGATGTACTGCTACAACCATTTTTGAATGATCTTCACTAAAATTTTACTTGTGTGTGATTTTAATGATATTGTTCGATAATTTCCACATTCCGTTGGATCACCCTTCTTTGGAGTGGGCATAAATATGGATCTTTTCCAGTTGGTTGGCCAGGTACCTGTCTTCCAAATTTCTTGGCATAGACAAGTGAGCGCTTCCAGAATTGCATCAGTTTGTTGAAACAACTTAATTGGTATTCTGTCAATTCCTGGAGCCTAGTTTTTCCCCAATGCCTACAGTACAACTTGGACTTCTTCCTTCAATACCATTGGTTCTTGATCATTATGCTACCTTCCGAAATGGTTAAACATCAACCAAGTCTTTTTGGTACAGTGACGCTGCGTATTCCTTCCACCTTTTTTGATACTTCCTCAGCATTCAATATTTTATCCATAGAATTCTTCAATATTGCAACTTGAGGCTGTAATTTTTTATTCAGTTCTTTCAGGTTGGGAAATGCCAAACATGTTCTTTTCTTTTGGTTTTCTACATCCAAGTCTTTGCACATGTCATTATCATATTTTACTTTGTCTTCTCCACCTGCCCTTTGAAATCTTCTGTTCAGCTCTTTTACTTCATCATTTCTTCCTTTCACTTTAGCTATTGGACATTCAAGAGCAAGTTTCAGAGTCTCCTTTGACAAGTATTTTGGTCTTTTCTTTCTTATCTGTCTTTTTAATGACCTCTTGCTTTCTTCATGTATGATGTCATTCACAACTTGCCTGGTCTTCAGTCATTAAAAAAAAAGCATTCAGTAAATCAAATCTATTCTTGAGATGGTCTCTAAATTCAGGTGGAATATACTCAAGGTTGTACTTTGGCTCTTGTGGACTCGTTCTAATTTTCTTCAGCTTCAACTTGAACTTGCATATGAGCAATTGATGACCTGTCCTGCAGTCCCCCCCGGCTTTGTTCTGACCGCTGATATTGAGCTTTTCCATCATCTCTTTCCACAGATGTAGTCAATTTGATTCCTGTATATTTCATCCAGCAAGGTCCACATGTATAGTGGCTATTTATGTTGTTGAAAAAATGATATTTCCAATGAATAAGTTGTTGGTCTTGCAAAATTCTATCATGCGATCTCTGGCATCATTTCTATCACCAACGCCATATTTTTCAACTACCAACCCTTCTTTGTTTTCAACTTTGGAATTCCAATCACCTCTGCCAGGTGCTCCTCGGAAACTCTACGGGGCAGTTCTACTCTGTTCTATAGGGTCGCTATGAGTCAGAATCGACTCAACGGCACTGGGTTTTTTTAGTCATTATCGATGCATCTTGATTGCATGCTTGATCAATTTCAGACCGCGTAAGTTGGTAAAAATCTTTCATTTCCTCATCTTTGACATTAGTGGTTGGTGCATAAATTTGAATAATAGTCGTATTAACTGGTCTTCTTTGTACGCATATGAATATTATCTTATCACTGACAGTGTTGTACTTCAGGATAGACCTTGAAATGTTCTTTTTGCAAATGAACGCAATGCCATTCCTCTTCAGTTTGTCATTCCCAGCATAGTAGACCATATGATTGTCTGATTCAAAATTACCAATACCAGTCCATTTCAGTTTACTAGTGCCTAGTATATCTATCTTCAAGCATTCCATTTCATTTTTGATGACTTATAATTTTCCTAGATTCATACTTTGTACCTTTTATGTTCCAATTATTAATAGATGTTTGCAGCTGTTTCTTCTCATTTTCAGTAATGCCACATCAACAAATGAAGGTTCTGAAAGCTTGACTCCATCCACGTCATTAAGGTCGACTCTACTTTGAGGAGGCAGGTCTTCCCTAGTTGTATTTTGAGTGCCTTCCAACCTGAGAAGAAGCCTTGGTGGTGCAGTGGTTGAAGTGATTGACTGTTAACCAAAAGGTCTGTGGTTCAAAACCACCAGCAGCTCCATGGGAGAAAGATGTGGCAGTCTCCTTCTGCAGGTTTACAGCCTTAGAAACCCTATGGGATCACTATCAGTTGGAGTTTACTTGATGGCAGTGGGTTTTGGTTACACCTCAGGGGCTCATCTTCCAGCATATCAGACAGTGTTCCGCTGTTATTCATAAGGTTTTTACTGTCCAATTTACAATGTTAAACCAGTCCTTTTATGCTGACATTTGTATAAATCATTCTAGATGCAAGATGGATGAAACAGTATACCAGTTCTTTCCTTTGGTCATTCATTAGATGGACAATTCTAGATGCCTAATTACAAAAGTTTATTTTTATAAAATATCTCATTAAATTTAAATTAAAAAAATTTAAAGAATGTAGCTTTATTTAAATAATTTTGAATCAAAATTTTTTATTTATTAAATGTAATTATAGCTGTAATTAGTTACTGCACCCTAATGGGGCAGTGGTTAACATTTGGCTGCTAATAAAAGGTCAGCAGTTTGAATCCACCACCTGCTCCTTGAAAACCCTCTGGGGCAGCTCTACTCTGTCCTATAGGTTCGCTATGAGTTGGAATCAACTTGATGGCAACAGGTTTGGTTTTGTTTTTTGTATACCAAAAAAAAAAAAGTTGTAATTCACATTTCTTTTATTTCTGCTAGATAATTTTGAATATTTTAGAAGAGATATTTATGTCTTAAAAACAAAATAGTTTTAATTTTTATATTTAATTTATATTTTTGATGTATATATTCAAAATTTATACATATTAAGTATAATTTTAAGTATAATTATATTTTATTTTTATCTTAATTTAGATCATTGCTATCAACAGAACATAGATTTTTTTTTAACAACAGTGATTTGTTTAAATGAAGGCAAAAAATAAATTTTTCAAAATATACCAGAATGCATGAGTTATGAATGCTTTTATTTTAGCATCATCTGAATATTACCAGCCCATCAACAGAACACACAAACATGTACAGTAAAAATGAAATAAATTCAGTTGCCTTTGATAGTTTGCCAATTTTCATCATATAAAAACCATAGTTTTACACATTTTTAGATTTTGTCTCTGTGAATTGCTATTTTTCAGTCCAGAAGGATAGAAAATACTTTATTTAGTGGTGGGTTGCCTTGGTTTATAGCTTTTCAATATTTAGATATATATTATGTGGGTCTCCATTTGTGCTCAGGGGCTAGGGCAGCCTTGGCATCACAATGAAACCATTCAAACTTTATTTTTCTCTCCTGGTATCATTCAGCTTTATAGTACAAAGAGAGCGCCTCTTCATTGGCTCAGCTTTGTTCTTCCCCATTCTGAGCTGGGGCAGGCAGGGCACCTGGACTTGCGGCCCCAGCAAGAAGGAGTAGAATGGACACGGCAACTCCTCCCAGGACACCATGGCACCCTTCCAAAGGCAGCAAATACTCACAGTGGCTTAGGGGATGACAGCACTGCCCATGGCCAGAGATGGCTGCAGATCCCAGCTCACACTTGGGCAATTCCCCACATCAACCTGCAAGCTTAGTAGACCTATGCTCAATGAAAGAGAAAATCTCCCACAGCCAAGGAAATGCCGAAAAGAGGCCTCCAGAGGAAGAATAGCATCAAAGAGTAGCCGTCAGCAGTGCAGGGGAGGCTCTTCCAACCTATCCCGTCCAGCAGGCTGCCTGCCAGTGGACACATGCCCCTAGTTAAGCTACGTGTACATCAAGCTAGTCTGTGTTTGTTTCCAGACTTGTTTGTTCCAGAGGTACTTACTATTGTAATTGCATAATTTTATTAGGTAAGCCCCATTCAGGCAGAATATGTGTGAAAACAAAGAAGTATTATGTCCATGAAGACTAAGCAAATCCTTTGGGAATAATCAATAAAGAAAATTCACCAAAAATCAGTGTCAATTTAGGTGTGGAGAAGACATCTGTAAATAAACGGAGAAGAAATAAATCATAAAAATCAGGTAGGATTCTGTTTACAGAGTCCTCTGCAAGCGTACAGTGTTTGCTCCAAAAAGCATTGCCTGGTTCCTGAGCTTACCTGGCCATGTTCAAAGGCAGCCATCTCATCTTAGGTGAGAAGGATGCCTGGATGGATAAATGGTTGGGGAATTGTAAAGATAGGTGGTTAGATGCTGTCTTAGTTACCTAGTGCTGCTATAAAAGAAATACCACAAACGGGTGGCTTTAAAGAACAGAAATTTCTTTTCTCACAGATCAGGAGGCTAGAAGTAGAGAAACTTAGGGCATTGGCTCTAGGGGAAGGCTTTCTTTCTCTGTTGGCTCTGGGGGACAGTTCTTTTCTCTTTCCAGCTTCTGTTCCTTGGTTCCTTGGCAATCTTCATGTGGTGTGGTATGTATCTTCTGCCATCTGTGCTTTCTCTGTCTCTGTGCCTAATTTGCTCTTTTTATATCTCAGAAGTGATTGGCTTCAGACACACACTACACTGACATAGGCTCATTAACATAGCAAAGAAAACCGTATTTGGAAATGAGATTACATCCAGATGTAGGGTTTAGGATTTACAACACATATATTTGGGGAACACAATTCAATCCATAACAGATGCAGTGATGAACTACTGAACGTTCAACTACCCACTCTCTGAAGAGAAAAAGATGAGCCCTGGTTTGTAGCATTTGACAATTTCCATGGTGTAGAGGCGTCCTTCCCGGCCACTTCCAAACCTTCAATGTGAAGTCTCTGAAGAATGAGTTGGGAAGAATTGATACCTTCACTTTGGTGAGCAGGAGGAGCTGGCTTCAGATCCTCCTGGTTGGATGGATGGTGGGCAGGTGTTCCTGAGGACATCACACCATAACTACAGAAACCACCCCAAAGCGACCAAAAGGTTCTGAAACTCCTGTGTGGCCGCACCCACTCTTGCCCACACACAGCCCTCTCCAGGTCTGGTTACAAGCTCTCTAGAATCAGTGATGCCAGGAGTCCTCTTCCTCCCAGCTGGGTGCACAACTCTGCCAACATTCTCCTACTCATCGGAGACAGAACGCTCTCATGAGGACAGCTCTAAACCTGTATCTCTTATCATATGTACCCATTTCCTCCCCTCCTCTTATGACCACTAAGACCACCCATCATCCTCAATTCCCATTTCTCAAGGACCTGCTGTGTAACAGCTCTGACAAGCCAATTTTGAAAATTAGCAAAGACTATCTAGGAACCCTGTCACCCATAATCCAAGAATCCAGAAATGGTCTGACACCTGGATAGGACCACTTTCTAAGCTGGATTTGAGAATCTGAAGGTTTTCTTTCATTTTTTTTTTTTTCCTTTTTTGTTTGGGGGTTAGTCTTTATTTCCAAAGATGTTGTTGTTGTTAGGTGCCATCAAGTCAATTCTAACTCATAATGACCCTAGGTACAACAGAATGAAACACTGTCCCACACAATTGTTGCTATGGTTGAGCCCATTGTTGAGAACATTGTGTCAGTCTGTCTCATTGAGGGTCTTCCTCTTTTTCATTGACCCTCTACTTAACGAAGCATGATATTCTTCTCCAGTGAATGGTCCCTCCTGATAACATGTCCGAAGTACTTGAGATGAAGACTTGCCATCCTCACTTCTAAGGAGCATTCAGGCTATACTTCTCCCAAGACAGATTTGATCTTTCTTCTGACAGTCCATGGTATATTCACTATTCTTCACCAACACCATAATTGAAAGGTATCAGCTCTTCCTCAGTCTTCCTTATTCGTTGTCCAGCTTTTGCATGCATTTGAAGCAATTGAAAATACCATGGCTTGGGTCAGTGGTACCTTAGTCCTCAAAATGACATCTTTGCTTTTGGACACTTTAAAGACAAATGACATTAAAAACCAAAAAAAAAAAAAACCCACTTCCGTAGAGTTGATTCCGACTCATAGCGACCCTATAGGACAGAGTAGAACTGCCTGATAGAGTTTCCAAGGAGCGCCTGGCAGATTTGAACTGCTGACCTCTTGGTTAGCAGCCATAGCACTTAACCACTACACCACCAGAGTTTCAAAATGACATTAAAAACAATTTTTTTTCTTCATTTACTTATAGTTGTCTCATTCATATCTAAATTGATACTAATTTCCAATGAATTTTCTGTATTGAGTTTCAGAAATGTACTTCCAAACCTTTCATGGGAAGAAGCTCCCTTTGCTTTCTTTTGATTCTTATATTACTGGGATTTGAGATGAGACTGGCACAGAGAGACATGAGCTGCCCAGAGGTGGGGAGAGGAGCACAGAGGAAGGAGTAAGGGTAATGCCATTCTCTCCTCCATTCTTCTTTCTCTTAGGAATCCTGAAAGTCACTGAAAGGGATGTGGCAGGGTGGCTGAGGGTTGGCTGGAGGTCTACCAGCAGCCCTGATCTACCAGGTGAGTCCCACTAGCCACCATGCTAATAGAACCGGATCTATCCATCGCATGCCCAGAATTAAAGGGACTCCCTCTCTAGCTGCAAAGGGAAGTCCTTATTTCCCAAAGTGCTACACATCTCCAGCTGCACAGATCATGAGTGGAATGTTTCCATCTCCCCAGCTCATCATGGTAGCCAAGTTCAACTGTATGTTGTATATATAGATCTTGATCTTGTGATCTTTGCCTTCAGATTTCACTCCATTGCAATCAATAACCTGCTGTATATAACTAAGACAAATGCTACATAAGGGCCTTCTGTTTATTAAGTCAATATATGGCTTGTAGGGAATCCCTTGGCATTGTTTGTATGCGGTATAAATATTTTAAGATTCTGCCGGTAACAGGAGTTTCTGTGTATATTACACAGAGTTCTCTTTTATCCGGTTTCAAGTAGTAGTAGGAAGGAGCAGATGCAAATTGTCCAAACAAACATTTGTTTCTCCCTCCAGCTGGGTGGATTGTCATTGCTCCCTTCTAGGGGAACCCTGGTGGTCCCAGCCTTCCTTTATAGGTAAGGGTTGGAGTTAGGGGAAGGGGGTGGAGATGCTGTGTTATGTTGCTCTCTGCTGCCTCCTGTTGTTGGAGAGTTGAGTGATATAAAGGGTCAGTGCTGGCAGGGGAGCTGATGGTCTCCTGTAAAGTTCTGGAAGGCCCCATCAAACAAAAAGGAGCATTGACCTGTGGGAAGCAAGGCAGGGTCAGCAGAGGCCAGCTGCTGTTGCTGGTGGGCAAAGTCTTGTAAAGAATAAGCCTTTCTCTACAAAGAAACCAGGCCTCACTTTACCTCTCTGGGGTTTTCCTTCTTTAAATCCTGATAAAATATGTGTCCTGACTTCTCTCCTGTGCCAGTGAGCAGTCACTGACTTACAGAGAAAAGTAAGATGGCCCAGGAAGCAAGGGTCTCAAGGCTCACCTCAGCACTTGGTGCAATTCAAGGGTTAGGAAATCACGGTGTCAGTACCGGAATTCCTAGTGGTTCAAGTGGTTAAAGCACTGGGCTGCTAACCCAAAGGTGAGAGGTTTGAGTCTACCCAGAGGCATCCAGAAGGAAGGTCTGGTGATCTACTTCCAAAAAATCAGCCACTGAAAACCCTATGGGGCCTAGCTCTTCTCACCGTGTATTTGCAACACACATACCAGAAGCTAAATCCACATTCTTCCTTCATTCCCCAGCAAATATTCATACAGCACCTACTGGGCACTGTGCTATGGGCAAGATACAGTGGCTGGCCCTGCAGACAGGCGAGGCCTGGGGGTAAAGAGGACAAGTCTGTGAAAAGGTAAACACTCCATTCATTTTCACCTTGCAAATTGGACCTGCAGAAGCTGAAATGGCCAGAGATATGTAACTCTAGGCCTTCTTAGTCTAGAAAGGCAGTGTAGAGACAAAACCCAAGCCTGAACACAAGCTCCATTCAAATGAAATAATACTAGCTACAAATTCCTGTTACGTCAAGAACGGGAGGAAAGGAGATGTAAGTCACTGTTTCCTTACCAGCCAACTATGATGAAATTTCAATTAATAATGAAAAACACTTTAAACTTCCCATTGGAGTCCAGCTGTCAATACTCATGTGCTTAGGAAGTTGTGTTAACATTCTCTTACAAGATGTGCCACTTCATTTGCTAAAAGAGAAGCGTAAGATCACAGTGATCCAACAGGATGTGGAAATTATCAAGCATTATCATTAGTAACACATGTGAGTAAAATTTTGCTGAAGGTAATTCAAAAAGAGTTGCAGCAAGTAGTAATTTTGGTGAAGGGTAAAAGAGTACACAATACTGGGGAGGTCAGCACAACTTGACCAGGCCAGGGTCATGAGGGCTGGGGACCATGGTCTTGGGGGTATCTAGCTCAATTGGCATAACATTGTTTATAAAGAAAATGCTCTACATTCAATTGTGGAGAGTAGCATCTGAGGTCTTAAATGTCTCTGAGCGGCCATCTGAGGTACATTTACTGGTCCCACCCTGCCTGGAGCAAAGGAAAATGAAGAAAACCAAAGACACAAGGGAACGATTAGTCCAAAGGACTAATGGACCACAACTACCATAGCCTCCACCAGACTGAGTACAGCATAACTAGATGGTGCCCAGGTACCACTACTGACTGCTCTGATGGGGATCACAATAGAGGGTCCCAGACACAGCTGGATAAAAATGTAGAACAAAATTCTAACTCCCCAAGAAAAAAAAAAAAAAAAGGACCATATTTATTGGTCTGACTGAGACTGGAGAAACCCTGAAAATATGGTCCCTGGACAACTTTTTAACTCAGTACTGAAATCACTCCTGAGGTTCACCCTTCAGCCAAAGATTAGACAGGTCTATAGGGCCAACAATAATATACATGAGGGATGTGCTTCATAATTCAATCATGTATGCAAGACTAATGGGTGCACCAGGCCAAAAACAAAGACAAGAAAGCAGAAAGGGACAGGAAAACTGGACGAACGTAAACAGGGAAACTGGGGTGGAGAGGGGGAGAGTGTTAACGCATCACAGGGTTAGCAACCAATGTCACAAAACAATCTGTGTAATAACTGTTTAATGAGAAACTAATTTGCTCTGTAAGCTTTCACCTAAAGTACAATTAAAAGAAAAAAAAAGGATTACCCACAAAGACAAAAACAAAACAAACAGTTGTAGCAGTATCTTGAAAAGGAACTGCCAGAAATTCAAGCCAGATTTAGAAGAGGACATGGAATGAGGGATATCATTGTTGATGTCAGATAATCTTGGCTGAAAGCAGAGAATATTAGAAAGATGTTTACCTGTGTTTTATTGACTACACAAAGGCATTAGACTGCGTAGATTATAACAAATTACGGATAACATTGCAAAGAATGGGAATTCCAGAACACTTAATTGTGCTCATGAGGAAACTGTACATAAACCAAGAGGCAGTCATTTGGACGGAACAAGGGGATACTGAGTGGTTTAAAGTCAGGAAATGTGTGTGTCAGGGTTGTATCATTTCACCACACTTACTCAATATATATGCTGAGCAAATAATCCAAGAAGTTGAACTATATGAACAAGAATGTGGCATCAGGATTGGAGGAAGATATTACCAACCTGCGTTATGCAGATGACACAACCTTGCTTGCTGAAGGTGAAGAGGACTTGAAGCACTTACTAATGAAGATCAAAGACCACAGCCTTCAGTATGGACTGCACCTCAACATGAAGAAAACAAAAATCCTCACAACTGGACCAATGAGCAACATCATGATAAATGGAGAAAAGGTTGAAATTGTCAAGAATTTCATTTTACCTGGATCCACTATCGGTGCCATGGGAGCAGCAGTCAGGACATCAAACGATATATTGTACCGGGCAAGCCTGCTGCAAAAGTCCTCTTTAAAAGTGTTCAAAAGCAAAGACATCACTTTGAGGAGTAAGGTGCGCTTGAACCAAGCCATGGTATTTTCAATCACCTCATATGCATGAAAAGGTGGACAATGAATAACGAAGACCAAAGAAGAATACGGTGTTGGCAAAGAATATCTGAATATACTATGGACTGCCAGAAGAACAAAGAAATCTGTCTTGGAAGAAGTACAGCCAGAATGCTCATTAGAAGCAAGGATGGTGAGACTAAGTCTCATATACTTTGGACATGTTATCAGGAGGGACCATTCCCTGGAGACAAACATCATGATTGGTTAAGTAGAGGGTCAGTGAAAAAGAAGACGCTCAACGATATGGACCGACACCGTGGCTACAACAATGGGGTCAAATATAGCAAGTATTGTGAGAATGGCACAGGACAGGGCAGCATTTCATTTTGTTGTACCTAAGGTCACTATGAGTCAGAACTGACTCAAAGGATGCACCTAACAAAAACAATAACAAAGGCCACAGTTAAGCCTTCTAAATACAAAGAATAGAATTTCCTTTCCAAGGGATCAAATTAAGAGGAAAGTGAAAACCGCACTCAGCGAACATATATGCAGCTACCGAGAGCCACCCGCCCAGGTGAGGCCCAAGGTCAGACCACTCAGACAGGCTCCAGTGGCCCCTCAGGATGCCCAAGGAAGCAGGCCAACAGCTCTGGATGCAACCCATGCACTCCCTCCCCACCCAAGGACTTGGAATCAGCTCCCCAAGAAAAGCCAGGTCTCAAGCAGATGGAGCCAGCCCAGGAAGAAAGGCAGACATGAGACGCCCTTAGATCTTTTCGGTGGGCCTTCATATTAATACTTTGAGCAAATATTTATTACTTATGTGCAATCTGTACTACTGGAGGGTAGGACAGCTGGAGAGAGGTCTATTCGCCTTAGAACAATTGTCCCTGGCAGGTACAAGGGGGAAGGTTTCCCTTGGCAACCCAAGATGGCCCAACCTCTTAACTCCTGGTAGACCAGCGCTCACGTGTTTTCTTTAAATGACTCCCCAGAGGCAGGGGTAAAGGGAACAGGTGGTGGGAAGGAGGGCTTCAGGGCAGAGGGGGCACCCAGAGAAGATCTGCAGCTTTGTGTCTGGGGAGGTCAATCCTCAGGTGGAAAGAGGAAGAAGAACAACTCAAAGGAACCCAGACCCCCAGTCATAGTCAGAAGGAGGGAGACAGCCATGCCGGCTTGTTTACTAGGCTCCTGGGGCCTTGGGTGCATACATACTGGGCTGGTTGAGGAGAGAAGAGCCCACGGGGACAATGACCTCAGAGAAACCCAGGGTCCAAGAGCTAAACACCAACTACTCTTGACAAAGGCCCAGGTATCCTGCCCTGTGCTGGGATCCATAGGAAGAAGTCCCAAATGTAGTTTCAAAGTCCTGTAACTGACTTCCCAGGCAATGCACTTGACTCAATACCCAACTGGAAGCTTCTTCCTTACAAGTGTTACTTGTGGAAGCTATATGCTATTTTTGTTTAGAAGATTTGGGAACTTCCTATTTCCGTATGGCTTTCAGAGTCGGCAAACAACTTCTAATTCTCTCAAAGGACATCATTCTCCATCTTATTAGGACAGATTTGACTGTGGATGTAACCAGGAGTCAAGTGGAATCAAGCCAAGAGGAGAGGAGGTGATAATACCGAGGGATGCCATTGTACTTTAAAAATGAGATGTGACCATAAAGGATTAAAAATACATGCTCTGTGGTCCATTAACCAGGGACAACAGCAATTCCAAAAGAACTCCCTCACTGGAGAATCCTAAAGCCCTCCAAGGTGGTTTGATTAAAGAAAGGGTATTCATTTACTTCTGCCCAAGTTCAGACCTGTTTCTGGAAATTCATCCTCGTTATCTCAGTCTTTTCTCATGTAATACTTTCTTCCCGCCCTTGAGCAACACTTAATGTGGTTGAAAATGGCAGACTCGTACATCTGAAGCAATTAAGTCCAGACAGCAAACCCTCACATGCCATTTACCGCTCACCCTGCCCATGTTTGTGGCAGACATTGCTAATCAATCACCTCACTTACTCCCTCTGGGCCTGGGTCTGTTCATAAGCAGTTTCATGAAGCTAGGATGATAGGTGCAGATGGAACAAATCCACTTGTTCTCCCTGAAGAAAGAGATTCAAGTCTGCCTAAGGAAAGACGCTGGTTAGACAAATCAGGTTCAGAGAGGCACTTTGCCTAATATCAGATTAGTCTTCATTAGGTAGAGGTCTTGAGGTCATGGGGGTGGTTCAATGGTAGAATTCTTGCCTTCCATGTGGGAAGTCTGTGTAGCCACCACCTGTGCGTCGGTGGAGGCTTGTGTGTTGCTAGGATGCTGAACGGGTTTCATTAGAGCTTCCACAGTAAGATGGACAAAGAAGAAAGGCCTGATGACTGACTTCTGAAAACCAGCCAGTGAAAACCTATGGATCCCAATGGTCTAATCCACAACTTAGCATGGGGATGGTGCAGAACTGGGCAGTGTTTTGTTCCCTTGTGCGTGGAGTCACCATGAGTTGAGCCAATAGCAACGTGTAGAGGTACTGACAGGTGACACAAACAGGACAAATCAGTCTGCTGTTTCTGTAGACCAGGGGTTAGAGCACAACAGCTGTGGGTTGTTTCGGGAATAAAGTTTTATTAGAACACACCCACTTGTTTATGTATTGACTGTGGCTACTCTCATGCTACAGTGAAAGAGTTAAATAATTGTGACAGAAACAGCCTGGCCCCCAGAACCTAAAATAGGCACTATCTGGTCCTTACAGAAAAAGTTTGTGTACATCGCATGATATAGGCCACAGCAGAAAAAGCCAGCACTCCTCATCGGGGCCTTCTGTTTCCACCTAAAACACTGGTTTACTCCTTCATCTCAGGATCATAAGCACAAACATAATTTACTTCCAAAACATGATCACAAGGAAAACTTGCCTGTAACCCAGTACTACTCCTCTGCCCCACCAGACCTTAGACTTTCCCTGTAGCTTGTTGTGTGAAGTTTTCGAGCAAGTTTGTGCTTAGTGATAGAAAGAAGAGCAGAATGTTTCTGAGAGAAGCTAAAATCGTAACCCCAAGGGTCTACATCATTGGTGACTGGTCCACACGGTGGGATGGTGGTGACGATGATGGTGGCGGTGTTGGGTAGAGTTTGACACCTGTCTCCACACACAGCCTCTCACCTGAGGTTCAAACGCTCTCGGAGACGGACAGGTTAGAAATTATTGTTTGATTTTTAAAATGAGGCAGAGATTAGGTGACTTGTTAAAGACCCAAAAAAAAAAAAAAAAAGGCTTTGGAAAAATGGGACTAAAACCCAAGTCTTCCTAAAACGAGGAGAAGACCAGGGCCGGGGAGACAGGAAAGAACCCACCTGTACAGACCCCACAGTTAAAGTGAGGCAGTAGACTAGGAGCCTTGCAGAGTCTGCCTGCCAGGGCCCAGGCCCCAGACCCTCACCCCATCCGTCTCATCTAAGCCACCGCCCACTATAAGATGCCCCTCAAAAAAAGCCGCCCATTGATCTGAACTGACACCTGTTTTCTGATTTCAGAGACACGAAAATGTGAAAAACTGTGAGTCTTTGAACAGAAGACGCATAGCATCTTATCTCAGTTAAAACAGGATCTCCTCCGGCGTCTTTCTACCCTGGGCCCCGGATCACCCTGTACCCAGCCAGGGTGCGTCACACCAGGCCTCACCTTGAGCTTAGACAGGAACCAACCAGAACCACAGTCATTGTGGCTCCAGGCCTCTCTCCCTGACGTCAAGAAAGGAACCAGGCCAGAACCATGGTCACCACGGCTTCAGGCCTTTCTCCCCGACCTCTAGACAGGAACCAGCCAAAACCATGGTCACTGCAGCCCCAGGCCACTTTCCCTGATGTCTAGAGCGGAATCAGCCAGAACCATGGTCACTGCATGCCCAGATCTCTCTCCCTGACCTCTAGAGAGGAACCAGGCCACAACCATGGTCACCACAGCTTCAGGCCTCTCTCCCTGACCTCTAGGCCTGGGCCTGGAATGGCTCAGGGACCTGCCAGGCCATGCAGCAGAGTTAGGGTCACTTTCCTGTTTGACCCACATGTGCTTCTGCCACCCACCCGCCCGTCCACCTGCACTTTCAAGGTGCAGGATCGGTGGCCAGGTGGCCCATGTCCACTTGCTTCCCCCACTGCCAGGGGTCGTTGAAAGAAGGAAGAGACACCCGGACAAGGCCAGGTGCTGGAGGCACTCTAAATCTGCATGTTCTTGGCAAAGCCCCTGTGGAAAGTCCTGGGTGCCAGGACAAAGACCACATGCTTGGCGGCTTACAACAATGGAAAGTGGTTCACTCACGGCTCTGGAGACTACAGTCCACATTCAGGTGTCGCAGGGCCTTCTCCCTCAGCGCCTGATGGTTCCAGGTCTTCTCTGACATGCAGAAGCATCTTCACACGGCCGTCTTCCTTCGGCTTCTCTCTGTGTCTCTCTCCCCTTCTATAAGGACACCACTCAGACGGGATTAGCACCCACCCTGCTCCTGTGAAGGAGCTCTGGTGGCGCAATGGTTAAGTGCTCAGTGGCTAACCGAAAGGTCAGGGGTTCAAACCCACCAGCAGCTCTGCAGGAGAAAGACCTGGCAATCCTTCCTTAGGAAACCTGTGAGGCAGTTCTACTCATCACATAAGTTGCCCTGAGTCAGGATCGACTTGATGGCGCACAACAACAACTACTCCTGTGTGACCTCGTGACCTTAAATAATAATATCTATAAAGATCGTATTTCCAAACAAAGCCAGGTTCACAGGTACTGGGGTGAGAAGTGTGGTCTGAGGGAACAGTGTTCAATCCCTCACACTTGTGTACAGTGTGTGTGCACATACTCGACACATCAAACACAGGCCCTGCTACACCTCTTTTCTTGCTCTGCAGATTTAGCTACTATGTGTGAACACTTGTGTGAGTGTGTGTGTGAACATGTGTGGGTGTGTGAGTGAGAGTGTGTGTGTGAGGGTTTGTGTATGAGAGCTGTGTTAGAGTGTGAGTGTGTGAACATGTGTGGGTGTGTGTGTGTGAGGGTTTGTGTGTGAGAGCTGTGTTAGACTGAGTATGTGTACATGAGTGAGTGTGTGTACGTGTGTGTGTGAGTAAGCCAGTGTGTCTGTGATGGTTTATGTGTGTGAGTTGTGCTAGAGTGTGAGTGTGTGTACATGTGTGAGTGTGTGTGAGTGACTGAGTGTGTCTGTGAGGGTTTGTGTGTGAGAGCTGTGTTAGAGTATGAGTGTGTGTACATGTGTGAGTGTGTGTATGTGTGTGCGTCAGAGTAAGCCAGTGTGTCTGTGAGGGTTTATGTGTGTGAGTTGTGTTAGAGTGAGTATGTGTACATGTGTGAATGTGTGTGAGTGACCGAGTGTGTCTACGAGGGTTTGTGTGTGACAGCTGTGTTTGAGTGTGAATGTGTATACGTGTGTGAGTGAACAAATGTGTCTGTGACGGTATGAGGGTTGTATGACAGTGCGTATGTGTGAGTGTGTGTACATGTGTAAGCGTGTGTGTGAGCGAGCTGTGAGGGTTTGTGTGTGAATCGTGTGTGTGAGTGTACGTGTGCTGGGGAGATGGTTCAGCTGGTGCTGTGACACTGGTGATGTTGCCCTGGAGACAATTCTGAGAGAACCAGAGAAGGAGGCCAGGTAAAGGGAAGGCCGTGCCCTGCCGTGCAGCTAATTAAAAGGTCTGGACACCACAGCCACTTTGGGATCACCTCAGGCCAGGGTGCTGTAGGTGGGGTGGCATGATGGCTGTCGCTGACCAGCTGCCTGCACTGTGGCCCACAGAGTGGCCTTGTCCCATGTCAGGGGCCGAGGGGCAGACAGACCAGCTGGCTCTGTGGGGGCCGTGGGAAGGAGCAGAAGATCACAGAGGACCTGGGACAAGACACACCCACCCCAGAAAGGGCCCCTCCTCCCCTCTCACCTGCCTGGTCCCACATCCCCAGAGCAGCCCCAGCCAAGCAGCAGGGGGCACTGACACCAGAGTGTGGGGGTCAGGAGTGGACCCTCCTTCTCTGGGCTCCTGCCGCGCCACTTACTGTCCCCTCGGCCACAGACAAGACTGAAACAGCCTCCTCGTCTATAAAAGGAGACCAGGGTCGGCTTTACGAGGCCCCTGTGGGACTTCATAAAACCACACTCATAAACGCCTGCCAAGGTGTAAGCGCTAGAAAGAGATCGGGAAGCGTGAGCAGACGCGTCTTCTCCCAAACAGCGTCACCACTCAGCCCCAAATCTTCATCAGACTCGCTGACCCCCCCAAACACAGTACTCACAATCACGCACTCACACCCACCATCACACTCTCACTCACTCATGCCCACACAAGTACTCACACATATACACACAATCCCACTCTCACACACTCACGCATATACACACAATCATACCATCACACTCACACATTCACATACTTGGTGCTCACACACGCACATATAAGCACACAGACACACGCACACAAGCACTCAGTTCACACACACACTCACACACATTCACAAATGCACACACACCATACGCTGACACAAACTCACACTGTTACAAAGACCCAGACCACGGCAAGCACCCAGGTGAACCGTAAGAATCCTGTGAATTCTGTCTATGGGTGTTTGCTATGAGTCGGGGTTGGCTTGATGGCAGTGGGTTGGGTTTCGTGGGAGTTCAAGCCTGGGCATCACTGGAGCAGTGAGTGAAGCCAGAGCTGCTGAGAGGGCCCAGAAAAGTACCTGGGCCTGGCTGTCAGGCCGCCTCTACCACTCCCCCAACACTCTGGGTCTGTCCACGACAGCCGCGCCCTCAGATGGCCCATGGCGGCAGCTCCCTCAGACTGGCCACCATGGCAGCCCCCTTAGGCTGCCCATGGTGGCCACCCCCTCAGGCTGACCATGGTGGCAGCTCCCTCAGACTGGCCATTGTGGCAGCCCCCTCAGGCTGCACCCGGCAGCCATTCCTCAGACTCCCCATGGCAGCCACCCCCTCAGGCTGCCCAGAGCCAGGATGGCCCACTGGCTTGGTGTCCGGGTAGACAAAAGGCAAAGGGCTGACTGAATTCCCCTCATGGCTGGGAAATTTTAGCATCGGGTAGACGCAGACACAAGCATGTGTATACCGGGCACCATATGTCACACAGATAGGAACACCACAGACATCAGTTAGCAGTGCTGAGTGTGCTTCCTGTATATGTGTTATTATTATCACTAAAAACAAAAGAAGTCGGTTAAACATAAAGAGACAAAGTTATTTCTGAGGCCAAAGTGTCTAGATGTTAAGCTGCTTTTCCCATAACATTGTATTCTCTTTGTTAAATATTTAAAACATGGAAATGAGACAAATGGAGTTAAATGTCCATATGCCCACGTAGACATGAGTTCGTAAAATAGTATAGTAATAGATTAATGTATGTAGACAAACTAGATTAATATTTATCCAAGAATAAACTGAATAGCTTACGGAAGCATTAACAGTCCATTACTGACTATACAACACAATACGTCAAAACCAAAAGGGCTCTCAGTATCTGTAAGAAGTGGGTTATTATGATAAAAATAGAAAGCGGTGTTTCCTGGCACTCCAAGCCAACGCCAGCTGTAACACAGGAGGGTGCTTACTCTAAAAGGAGGATTGACTCCTCCACACTGAACGGCTCACACAATCTACTGCTAACAGAAAGGTGGCTTTGAGTCCACCCAGAGGTGCTCGAAGGAAAGGCTCGGTGGTTCACTTCCGAAAAATCAGTTATTGAAAACCCTGTGGAGAAAGGAGGGTGAGAATAGTTGTACAACATGAAGGATGGAACCAATGTCATTGAATCACTCATGCAGAAACTGTTGGATTGGTGTACGTTTTCCTGTGTACCTTTTCAACAACAACAAAGTAAAATTTAAAAAAGAAAAGAAAATCCTTTGGCTCACAGGTCTACTCTGACACACATAGGGTCGCCATGAGGCAGGATCAACTCTATAGCGACTGGATGATTGGTTATGGTGACCTGCTTTCCTGCCTTTGTTCCCTTCCTGGCTCGCTCCGATCCTCGTTGTGTTTCCCCATATCCACGTACTTTGTCCCCATCAGGTCATCTTGTGTCATAGGTGGCTGACCCAGCTTCATTTTCCAAGTAAGTATAAATACTTCCTAAAGAACCAGAGGCTTGTTTGAGCGACTGGCTGAAACCTTTGGTGTGGCTGTTTGCTTTGTTTCAGGAGGCTTTGGACTCCAGACACTCTATGAACCCATAAACCAGGTGTCGTGGGTTGAATTGTGTCCCCAGAAAAGATACGCTGAAGTCCTCACCCCTGTGCTGGTGATGTGACTTTGTTTGGAGAAGTAGGGTTTTCTCTGCAGATGTTACCAGTTAAGATAGGAAGTCACGCTGGGTGGAGTGGTCCTCATCCTACAGGTTGGTGTCTTTTAAAGAGGACAGACATGAAAGCAGAACCACTCACGGGGACGAGACAGATGCCACGTGAAAATGGAGGCAGGCACGTCCACAAGCAGCAAAGGCAGGATCCTGGGAGCCACCAGCACCAAGGAGAGAGGCTTAGGGCAGCTCATCTCCAGACTCAGAAGGAATCAATGCAGCGATGCCCTGATCTGCACTCCTGGCCTCCAGAACCATGAGACAGTAAATTTCTGTTCTTCACAGCCGCCCACTTGTGGCACTCTGTTATGGCAGCTCCAGAAGACACGCCAAAAAACATTCCCCTTGGGGTGGGCCTGGGAGCTCAGAGATGGGCTGCTTTCCCTCAGCTCCGCACTGAGGAAAGGTGCTGTCACCGTCCACACCCTGCTCAGGGTCTGTGCTCTCCATGAACAGTGTGCAGGCCATCTGCACCCAGGACCTCAAGGAGATTCGAGCCACTGTGGGTGAGGGCAGTCCCTGCTCCCTCCCACACAGGAGCTCATGCACAGCCACGAAGGGGGAGCCTCTTATAAGTGCCCAGACCATGTCTGCAGGGGACCTCTCATACAAGCCCCCAGGCCTGTCCCACAAGAACCTGGGCACTTACAATCACGTTGTATGGGCCCAGCTCCTGGTCTCATGGTCACCCCTAATTCAAGGGGCCGTGCAACAGAGGCAGACTTGGCGAACAGTGAGCCTGATTCACAACAATAATAGTGATAACAAGGAGGCCACATGTCCCCGCACGCCGGGCCGTTTGCCCACATCCTGTTGTGGCCCCTTCCCAGCTAACACTGTCACTCTTCCCATGGATGCTGAGGAGGACACTGGGGCTCAGCTCGCTGCCACCTGCTGCTGAGTGCAGGGCCCAGGTGAGGGGCTGGGACTGTAGCCCTCCCATGGATTTGGGGAGATGAGACTCAGGGCTCCCAGCCAGAGGGGCAGTACACAGCCCAGCCAGCACAGACAGCCAGGGCTGGTGAGGGAGCCACAGCTTGTCGGGGCAGGTCTGGTGTCAGACGGGGTCCTGAGGAGCCCAGGCAAGGGGGGATGAGGGCAGGGCCCTGGGCTTTTGACGGCAATGAGGGGTCTGAGGGAGGGGAGGGAGGTCAGGTTGTTGGTGACTCCGGGGCCACGTGGAGGACACAGCGGAGACCCGAGTGCAGTGTCCCCTACTGGCAGCCCCAGGCTGGTGTGCTGGGCAAGCCCCAGTTAACCAGCTGATGCTGTGAGACCCAAGTGCCCAGGACAGGGGATGTGTAAAGACCAGCAGTGCAGGGTCACGGGCTGTAGCAGATGGAGCAGTTTGGATGCCTTTATCCGCCTTCCTCTCTCCCTGTCCCTCCTGGACCAGCTCGCGGGGACAAGGGCAGCCCCTCCACAGCCTGGATGCACGGCTGTCAGCTCCAGCCCATGCAGAACTCCCCCACCCCCACCCCAGGCAGCAGCAAGTGGCAAGCTGGAGGCCGTGGGGTCGTGGGAAAGGTCCCAGGTCGGCAGGACGCGTGCAGCACAAATGCAGCCACACGGCGCGTGAAAACACGCCCCGGGGGATGCTCAGACATATGTTCGGTGTGAATGGGCAGGCCTGAGGCCTCCAGGAAGCAATGCTGAAATTCCATCAATCAGGCTCCGACTGGGAGGTAGGAAGCTGAGTGCACAGAGGGACACAGGCTCGCTCCCACCAGCTGCCCGTTGGCCTCCCAGCCCTTGGCCTGAGGACAGCAGTCTCTCCTGGCTGCCTGGGCCAAGGATGCTGCCGGAGGGGAGGGGAGGGGAGAGAGAGACAGAGAAAGGAGAGAGACAGACAGAAAAAGATAAGAGACAGAGGAGAGAGAGGGGAAGGTATTGAGGAGGGAAGAGAGAGACAGAAGGAGAGACAGACAGACAGATGGGGAGAGAGAGAGACGGAGGGCAGCGGGGAGAGATGGGGGAGAGAGAGAGACAGATACAGACAGAAGGAGAGGTGAGTGAGAGAGAAGAGACAAGGACAGATACAGAGAGAGGGAGAGACATAGAGGGATGAGAGAAGGAGAGAGACAGAGTGGGGAGCAGGAGAGACGGAGAAAAGGAGACAGAGAGAGAGAGAGAGGGGAGACAGAGACAGAGGGAGAGAGAGAAGAGAGAAGGGGACAGACACAGAGGGGAGAAAGAGGGAGAGAGACAGAGAGAAGCACAAAGCTTGGGGCAAGGCTCTTGGCCTGCAGTTGGGTGTGGAGCCATGTTTTCTGTCAGGCTCTTGTGCTGCATTAAGGAAGTGGATCTGTTACGGTTTCGTGGGCTGAAGGCCCCACTAAGGTCTGCACTGGCCAAACCACTTCCAGGCACCTCCTTGCAAGAGGAGTGGCTTCTCACCCTGATGTGGGGACCAGGGGACAAGGGTTACCAGGGAGCCCTTCACTGCATGGACACTTCCCCTCCTGTCAGCCCTGGGACTCTCACAGGGTAGTGAGGTCCATCCTAGCTCCCCCTCTTCTGGGGCTTTCTGCAGGGCAGTACTGTGTGGGCTCTCCCCGGCCTGGAAAGGAGCTGGCTGGCTTCCACCCAGGGTGCTGAGACTCAGGAGAGTGAAGAGGTGAGCCCTGCTGCTCAGGCCCCTCCTCAGGAAACTGGAATGAAGGTGTTGTCCTTATCGCGAACTCCTCCTGCCCCCTGAAAGCTTACCATCAGCCACGTCACCACCAGCCATCAGGGCTTCCCTCCTGCTGACCCCAGTCCGGTCGGGTGCATCGCAGAGAGAGCTGCAGCAGCATCAGCTGGGTCCAAGTACAGGACAAAGGGAAAACAACCTACACTTGTGTCAGGAGTCAAGATCCCAGCCTGGCTGAAGCTTTATATGTTTTATAGGCCTGCTACCCACCAACCCGCGGCCAGCCCCTCGTGCTCAGAGTTCAGGGCAGATCGCCATGCACCCTTTTCTATTGTGTTATAGGTTGAATTGTATCCCCCACAAGTGTGTTGTAAGTTCTAACCCCTATGCCTGTGGTTATAATCCCATTTAGGAATGGGCTTTCTTTGTTATGTTATGAGGCAATACTAGTATAAAAACCAAAAACCAAACTCGTTGTTGAGTCTATTGCAACTCATAGAGACTTTATAGGACAGAGTAGAACTGCCCATAGGGTTTCCAAGGAGCCCCTGGTGGATTTGAACTATCGACATTTTAGTTAGCAGCCCTAGCTCTCAACCACTATGCCATCAGGGTTTCTGATATTAGTATATGGTGTGTCTTAACTCAATCTTTTTTTTGAGATATAAAAGCAGATTAAGCAAGCAGTAAAAAGGCAGAGATGGAGGAAGACAAACGTCACACCACATGAGGAAACCCTGGTGGCGTAGCAGTTAAGTACTATGGCAGCCAACCAAAAGGTAAGCAGTCCGTATCCACCAGGTGCTCCTAGGACACTCTGTGGGGCAGCTCTACTCCGTCCTGTTGGGTTGCTATGAGTTGGAATCAACTCGACAGCAACAGATTTTTAACCAGACGCCATATAAAGATCACCAAGTAGCCAAGGAACAGAAGCTGAAAGGAGGCAAGGACCTTCCCCCAGAGCTGACAGAGAGAGAAAGTCTTTCCCCTAGAGCCAGTACCCTGAATTCAGACTTCTAGACTCCTAAACTATGAGAAAGTAAGTTTCTGTTTGTTAAAGCCAGCCACTTGTGGTATTTCTGTTACAGTGGCCCTAAGAGCCTGAGATGCTGCCTGACTCCAGGGAAACCAGGGCACCACAGGAGTAACGGGGCTGTTCCCGCCTTGGTGTGGAAGTGGCTGCACTAAGGACAGTTTAACAGGGGAAATGGCAGCACAGCCAGGTGGAGCTGCCTCAGCACACATGAGCGTCTTAAACCCAGGCCATCTGATCCCCACCGAAATCACAGAACGCAAGTCACCAAGGGCCACCTAGTGGTCAGGTCCAAGGCCAGCTCTCAATGACACCTACAGCCACGTGAAGTGTCTCCCGATCCTCCATTATCTGCAACCCGTCATGCTGGGTTCCATAGCACTGCACACTGCCTAAGCAGGCAGTGACCAGGGGACCCTCAGGGCTTCCTGCCTTTGCCTATTGTTAGCTGCCGTCAAGTGGGCTCTGACTCATGGCGACCTTATGTGTAACAGAATGAAATGTTGCCCAGTCCTGCATCATCTTCTGTCGTTGGTATGTTTGAGTTCATTGTTGCAGCTGTCTTGCCAACCCATCTCATTGAGGGTTTCCCTCGTTTTCACTGACCCTCTACCAAACAAGATATCCTTTTCTAGAAATTGGTTTTTCCTGATAATATGTGCAAAGTATGCAAGCTGAAGTCTTGGACAATGTTCCATTGTGATCCATAGTGTTCTCATTGGCAGATTTTCAAAAATATATTTCCAGGCCTTTCTTTCTAGTCTTAGTCTGGAAGCACCCTTGAAACCTGTCCACCATGGGTGGCCCTCCTGGTATCTGAAATACTGATGGCATAGCTTCTGGCATCACAGCAATACAAGCCACCACAGTACAACAAACTGACAGACAGACGTTTGCCTAATCCTAAATGTCTGTGAAATCCCAGGTCTTACTGCCGTTACATTTTTTTTCCAAATAGGTGGTCTCACACACGCACACACACACACACACACACACAATAACTGTGTTCGTGCCTCAGCCTTGTCTCCTACAAGAATCTCCACATCTGGGAGCTCATGGTGAGTCATCTGCCCCTCCTGGAACTTGGCATCAAGTCTACCTCACACCACTGGCCACCTCATCCCAGACCGTCCTCCTTCTCTCATTTCTGAAGTGAGCAATCTCTACAGATCTCTAAGGATATGTCCTCCGATCTTGCTTTGCTTTAAGTCAAAGCTTCATCTCCCACCTCTAAGCAGACGATTCTCAAATCTATTTCTCAAAGCTGGCCATTTCCTGCTCTCCAGACTAATTGTCCATTCCACGAATAGAAAGAGGGCATTAGAATTAATATCTCTTTTTCTACCTGACAGAGACCCTGAGTGGTTCAAATTAGCAGCTAAGCGAAATGTTGGAGGTTCAAGTCCATCCAGAGGCACCTCAGAATCAAGGCCTGATGATCTACTTCCAAAAATTAGCCATTGAAAACCCCGTAGAGCACAGTTCCACTCTGACACTTGTGGGGTCACCATGAGTCAGAGACAACTTGATGGCAACTGGTTTGGTTGGGTTGGATATCTACGTGATATATCTCTGCTCCCTTTTCAAGGTGAGCTCAGCTGCCGACAAAGCGTCAGTGAGCCCAGAGGTAAACATGGGCTTTGGGAGTGTCAGCTTGGACTCAAGTCCCAGCTTTCTTCCTATGAGTTTGTGACCTTGAATGGGTGCCTCATCTTTCTAAGGCTCATTCCTGCCTTATTTGCAGATTTGCTGGGAATCTTAACTGAGATATTCATGTAATGGGCCTAGTACATTATCTGGGCCTGACAATTCAGTGTAAAAAATATACCTTTAAAGACTGAACTGAAGTGGGTTAGATTTCCGGCCTCTGACTTACCCCAGGGCAGACACTTATAATCTGAGAAGCCCAAAGATTTCCTGGTGAACAAGCACCACCAGGTTTCCTGAACCTCCAGAATGGCCAGGAGGAGATGTCCCAGGACTGGGCACTACCCCTCCACTTCCCAAAGAACCAGCACATGAGTGCCTTAGACAGGAGTATCCCCAGGCCCTGCCAAGTCAGAAGATTGGTTCTTTCTGCTATGAGCCAATCACAAAATAACTAAAAACTAGAGAAATCAGCCTGTTGTTGTTAGGTGCCATCGAGTTTGTTCCAGCTCCTAGCGTCCTATGTACAACAGAATGAGAATTCAACTTAGAATATATATATATATATATATAGCTGTTATTGTTTCTGTCAGCTGTTACTGAGTTGGCCCCCAACTCGCGGTGACTCCACGCACAGCGGAACAGAACGCTGACCAGCCCGGTGCCTTCCCGTGATTGCGTGCAGATTGGATTACTGGGGTCCACAGGGTTTTAATTGGTTAATTTTCAGGAGAAAATCACCAGAACTTTCTTTCTATATAAGTAGCTACTAATATAAAATTATCAAGTAGAATGCAATGACAATTTTAAGGTATTAAAATCTCTTCCCACAAATAATTTTTTAACAATTGTTATATTGGGATGATCTGTACAATTTCAAATAAATTTGTGCTATTGAAATGTTAAACTCAGACCCATTGACTTGAGAGCACCGAAAGAATGTATTTATTGAAATGTATTTGTGCTCTATACCTTCTGAAAAAAACTTTTGAGGTTTTTTGCCAAAAACAGTCAAACCAATAAAAACAGGAATTAAGACTGGAATCAATGAGGAAACTATGAAGGAAACTGCTTTTTAAAACAGAAACTAAACATAGTTCTTATAATTATGTGTGAAATTTGGCTCTCAGTTTCCTAGCAGTGAAGGCAAAAGTGTCAATGTGGTCCTTCCCACAACTTTCAGTTTCTATTTTTCAGGAGAATAAAATATTTTCTTAACTCTAGTTTCTGAGAGAAATTTCTCACACAGTGCAAAAAGTAGGGGTATAAAGTGACCTAAATAAAGCACATTTTTCTCTACAATAGTTTCATAGTAAATGAAAAATCTGATTTGCACATGGTTATTCTTGAAGAAACTGCTATTAGAAGTTCAAGATGTAATATTCAAGTATAAGCATTTGAAGAAAGTCCATGGGTGGGTGTGCTTATTGTGCAAGGAGTCAGCTTTCCTAAAATCCCTTAATCCAAGCTCATAGAACACCCAGAGCTGGGGCTGGAAAGGACAGCCTTTCCTAATATCCTATCTCACCCAAGTCTGTGATAGATGCTGCCTAGTTACACACTTTGGACATATCATCAGGAAGGACCAGTCCCTGGAGATGGACATCATGCTTGGTAAAGCAGAGGGTCACTGAAAAAGACCCTCAACGACATGGGTTAACACAGTGGCTGCAACAATGGCCTCAAGCATAACAAATATGGTGAGGATGGCGCAGGACGAGGCAGCGTTTCCTCCTGTTGTGCTGGGGTGGTCATGAGTCAGAACTGACTCGAAGGCAGCTAACAACAACAGCAGCATCGGCAGACAATTCACCTCTGGGGTGCTGGAGGTCTAACTCACTTCTACATCTGTGCGCCGTGGAAATCAGACAAGCAAGGATTAACACGTATTGTACAAGGAAGCCTGATGAGCGACCCCAGCCCTACCCTCTCCCTTGGTGGAAGACCCCTGGTAACTAGAAAACCTAAGGACAATCAGGACTCACCCCAGAAGCAGCTTTGGACCAGTCCCAGCCCCAGGACCAAAACTGGCTCCCTCTGATGTGGTTTTGGTCTGGAAGACTTTCAGACCAGGTCTCAAAAGTCCCCCATCATGGCCATAAACAGCGTTTACTCACTTTGACGGCCAGGAGAAATAGTTGCGAACATGCCTCTGGGTAGCTGAACAAACTGGCTGGTTTGCGTCTTTAAAACTGAGCATTCCACAGCCCATGATTTTGGTATTGTCTCAATCGTCTTAGTTACCTAGTGCTGCCATAACAGAAAATACCACAAATAGGTGGCTTTAAAGAACAGAAGTGTAGTGTCTCACAGTTTTGGGAGCTAGAAGTGTGAATCAAAGCATGGTCTCTAGGAGAGGGTCCTTCTTTGTTGGCAGCCCCACGCATTTCTCGACATTCCTAGGCTTGTAGATGGATCCTCGCTTGTCTTCCCATGTGTGTCTGTGTGTCTGTTCTGCTCTTTTGATAAGACTCCACTAAGAAGCGATTAGGTTTATGACCCACCCTACTCGGGTGTGACCTCATTAATGTAACAAAAGAAAACCCTATTTCCAAGCAGGGTCACATTCACTGGTGCAGGGGTTAGGACTTTCACAGTTCTCTTGGGGGACACGGTTCAATCCACAACAATTACATTGTGCTGTCCTTCCTGGTAGAAACCAAGAGCACTGCCTATTAAGGCCGCTCACATCCATGATGTTCTTTCTCACAACAGAGATGGCACCGTGGATAGAACGAGCCCCCCTGCCATTCTGTAGACAGCATCTACTCAGATGGGCCATCCTGTGCCATACTGAGCTTTCATTTAAATAGATACTACGGACATCATCCCCTCTTCCTTATGGTGAGGATGGAGTAATATATCTAATTAACCTAGAAGCAGTCTCATTGCATTTATTCATTTGCTCTTAGCTCATCAGATCAGGTGTGTGGTAGACCTGGCTTGGTAACGAAGACAGCGAAAATCAGTGTGGGGATCCAGCCCCTACAGGAGCACACTGACACAGTACTCTGATGTCGCAGGGCTGCTTTCCCAGCTACTGTTGAGATTTAAATGGTGTTAGCGGTTGAACTGTTTCCCAAAAAAGATATGTTGAAGTCCTAGCCCCTGGTACCTGAAAATATGACCTTGCTTGGAAATAGGGTCTCTGAGGTCATACTGGAGTAGGCTGTGTCCTAGTCCCATCTAAGTGGTATCCTATAAAAGAGGAAAAGAGGCAGAGAGACAGAGACAGAGGGAAGATGGCCACGTGAAGTTACGGCTGCAAATCAAGGATGCTTGGGGCTACCAGAAGCCAGAAGAGACAAGAAATATCTTCCCTACAGACTTCGGGAAGTATATGGCCCTGCTGACATCCTGAATTTGGACTTCCAGCCTCCAGAACAGTGAGACAATAAATTTCTGTTCTTATAAGACACCCAGTTTGGGTATTTTGTTACCACAGCTCTAGGACACTAATACAAAGAGATCTTAGCTATCCATACGTATTAGTCATCTAGTGCTGCTATGACAGAAATACCACAAGTAGATGGCTTTAACAAAGAGAAGTTTATTCTCTCACAGTCCAGTAAGCTAGAACTCCAAATTCGGGGTGCCGGCTCCAAGGGAAGGCTTTCTGTCTCTGTCCAGTCTGGAGGAAGGTCCTTGTCATCAGCCTTCCCTTGGCCTGGGAGCATCTCAGAGCAGGAACCTCAGGTCCAAAGGACGCCCTAGGCTCCCAGCACTGCTTTCCTGGTGGTACGAGGTTCCCATGTCTCTGCTCACTTCTCTCGGCTTAAGACACTATCTAATCATGTAGATCTCATTAATATACCTGCCACTAATCCGACTCATCACATCGTAGTGATAGGATTTACAACACATAGGGAAGTTACATCAGATGACAAAATGGTAGACAATCATACAATACTGGGAATCATAACCTAGCCAAGTTGACAGATATTTTTTGGGGACACAATTCAATCCATGACGCCATACATTGAGAAAGGCTCGTGAGTAGCACTAACAGTTTGCACTTGACTGCTAACCTAAAAGCTGGCAGTTCAAACCCACCTAGTGGTACCATGGAAGAAAGGCCTGGCCATCTGCTTCCATAAAGATTACAGTCAAGGAAACCCAATGGAGCAGTTCCACTCTGGAACACATGGGACGTTATGAGTCAGAATCGACTCCACAGCACCCAACAATGACAACGTATAGTGAGAGTAGGTCAGGAGAAGGGACCATACAGAAAGAGGGATAACGCTCCCTGGGACTGAAAATGTGGGTGGGTTTTTGTACCTTTGTTTGTAGATGGAGGGTCATTTGCGATGTGCCTTCCCATGTTAGAAAAAAGATCCTTTCATCTCACTAGCTATATCATGCCTGTTTGGAAGCCATCTTGAGTAGATTTTCCTGAGTTTATTGCCCTGAGAGATCAGAAGCCATGGTCCTGGCACCCTTGGCATCCTCATTGATACGCCAGAGATGGACAGCAACACCCACAAAGACTCTGTCCCCAAAAGGCTGAATCTGAATCTAGCCCAGTCCAGTAGCTCTAGCTACCAGTTCACAGGAAACACAGGAAAGAGAGAAAAACACACAAGGACCCAATCAGCAAAGCCCAGAAAGTAGAAAATTCTATAAGAAAGACGGCCTCATTTCTTAATAAAAACACTGTTAAAAAGGGACAGGAAACCTCTAAGGACTAAGGGACTTTGAGAAGCCTGCCATCCAAAAGTAGTGCATGGCATTGTTGAGTCTGATGTTTCAGGCAATCGGAGAACACTGAGCACAGGCTGGGTTAGGAGGTGGCAAGGAATTGTTATTGTGTTGTTAAGGCAATGGTGCTGCAGCGATGTAAAAGAGAGAACTGGTTTGTTAGAGATGTGAAATAGATGGACGAAACTACACGCTGTCTGAGATTAGCATTAAAGCACACCCACCAAGAAATATGCAGCCACCTAGATGGTGCTGTTTCTTGAAGCTGCAGGACCAAGCTCATTATACTTTCTCTTTACTGTTGGGCCTGTTTGAAAATTTTAAGGTAAAGGGTTTTTTAAAAATAGGCTTATTTTTCCACTGCAGTTGATGACTGTGTGATTTTTATCACCCGGTTTTCCCATGTTCTCCTGCTCTTTTTCCCCACACAGAGGAACGCACTCCCTTCTCCCATTTACGTGCTCAGAAGGAGCTCTGTGGTCCGTACACAGCATGGCGAGGGGCTGTCACATGCACCAATGGTGTCCCTTTCCACATGCTTCTCCCTGACCCTTAACCAAACCTGTTGCCCTCGAGTCAACTCCAACTCATGTCAACCCCATGTGTTACGGAGCAGAACTACTCTATAGGGTTTTCTTAGCTGTAATCTTTACGGAAGCAAATCACCAAACCTTTCTTCTACAGTGCTGCCAGGTGGGTTTGAACCATCAACTTTTTGGTTAGTAGTGGAATACAAATCATTTGCTCCCTAAGGTGCAGCAAATGAAACTGAGGCTTTAGGTGCTTCCAGGATGTCTTCTCAAGTGTGAGGGTGGGGCCAGCATCAAGGCAGCACTGCCGAAAACATACCCTGGAGTCGCCTCTGAGAGCCTGAGGGTAGAAATAGGTTGTGATAGGTTGTGACACAGCCAGAGCAGGAGGCCTGTAGGAGTGAGAAGAGAAACCAAAAGCAAAAACAAAAAAACCAAACCCATTACCATCAAATCGATTCATGAGGAGAAGGAAAGTGGAATGAAAACCAAGGGCAGAAAAGGTCAGGGTACAGGAAGGCAGCCCGAGGGCACGGGAGTTTTGATGAGCTCTGAGGGTCTCTGTGCTCTGGGACTAGCCTTCAGCAGCGGGACGCGCTGTGGGAGAAGGGAGCATCATGGAGGTAGTGGCCGTACATCTGTCATTTTGGGGTGAGGCTTACTGCTGTTACGGGCTTTGTTACACATGACACAGGGCCATCGCGGTGAGAGGACAGCTGAAGAGCTGACATGCCAGCCCACCAATGCCATGAGGCCAGAGCTCGGTTTTCCCGGAGGTGGAGGGAATGGTGGCAGGAACTTCTGCAAAGACTGGACTCAGGCCAGCCTCACTGAGCAAAAGAGGGGGTTCCCTGAGACATGTGAGGCAAGCCACATAAGCTCAACAACTGCCTGTTATAGGGGGTCATTATCCAATAACCACAGCTATAGGTTGAATTGTGCCCTCCCCCAAAATATGTGTTGGAATCCTAACCTCTATACAAGTGCTAGGGCTGCAAATCAAGAGGCGCTCCTTGGAAACTCTATAAAAAAAAAAAAAAACATAGGGCAGTCTTACTCTGTCCTATAGAGTGGCTGTGAGTCGGAATTGACTCCACGGCAATGGGTTTTTTGGGATAGGGTCACTATGAGTGGGAATTGACTGGATGGCAGTGGGTTTATACCTGTAGATGTAATCCCATTTGGGAAAAGGGTTTTCTGTCTTATGTTAATGAGGCCGTATCAGCATAGGGTGTGTCTTAAACCTAGCCCCTTTGGAGATTAAAAAAAAAAAAAAGAGCAGATGAGACACAGAGCTAGCACAAAAGGAGGGAAAGATAGATGCCACATAGAAATCTCCGAGGAACACTGAGAATGCTAGAGAAGCTGAGACAAGGATTTTCCCCAGAGCAGACAGACAGAGCCTTCGCCCAGAGCCCTGAATTTGGACTTCTAGCCTCCTGAACTGTGGGAAAATTAATTTCTGTTTGTTAAAGCTACCTACAGGTAGTATTTCTGTTACAACAGCACTAGGTAACCAAGACACCACATATTTCTAAGAACTAGCCTCTGCTTTTGAGGAGCTTGGTGGAGAGCTCTCTATGGGAGTGACCGCTCTCAGTGTTGCTTCCCTCCTGAGGCAGCCAGACTGGCAGGGCTCGGGTAACAGGTCATCCCTATTGTATGCCAAGCACAGTGCCCAGGAGGGAGCTGACTCTGAAGAGGAAGCCAGGCTAGCGCCTTGGCTCAGCCCTGTCTCGTAGCACTTCCTGTGACAATGGAAAGTTCTATGATCCATACTGTCAAACGTGGTGGTGGTGAGCCACCTATGACCAGTGTGACTGAGAAGCTGAATTCTAACTTGCAATCTAATTTCACTCAATTTAAATGTAAACAGCCACAGGTGGCTCGTGGTTGCCTTATTTGGCAGCACAGCTGACCTCTGTGTTCACTTGGTATTTTTACTTTGTTATAAGTGAGACAATAGTCCTTAAGGTCTCAGTCACCTGAAGATGGTCACCTTCAGAATTCTGAAAATTAGAATCCCTAAGAAGTGCTGTTGAGAGCTGTCCCTACAGGGAAACGCTTTCCAATTATTCCAAGTGAGCAGCTGTTTGAAATGACACTTGGTCCAGCTGTTTCCCATGTCACAGAACACACTGTGGGCAGGTGCCAGACTCCCTAGGGGAGGATCACACTAGTGATAGAATAGGATCACAAGGCTGGGGAGCCTGGAAGAGCATCAGTTCAGTGTCCTACTTTCAGCTAGTGAAGGTTTTGCATTAGTTAATTACTGCTGCGTAACAAGTTACTCCAACACTTACCAGCTAAACAACAAACACATCTCACAGTTTCTAAAAGCCAAAAATCTGGGGGTGGCGCTGGCCTAGGGTCTCCCATGAGGTTGAGGTCATCTGAAACCTTGACTGGAGCGGGAGGATCTAACTCCCAAGACAGCTCAACTCCTGGCTGTTGGTGGGAGGCCTCAGTTCTTTGCCATAGGGTGTCCTCACAAAATGGCAGTTGGCTTCCCCAAGAGCAAGAGACTTCAGAGAGAGAAAAGAGAGACGGAGAGGGAGAGGAGAGAAGAGAGGCAGAGAGAGAAGCCAGACTATCTTTTGTGACCCAGCTGACCCTTCCAGACCCCCTGCTAGCCCTCTGTGATGAGAAGACAACTTGGATGGGAACTGCCTGAGCCTCCCCTACCGTGTCTTGTCTCTCTTGAGGCTGCTTATCTAATGCTCACACTATGGCAAACTCCATAAGAGCACCAGAATCAGGGGCTGACCGCGGGCCCACACCACTGTGACCTGCACAGGAATGCATCTCAAAAGACCCCAAAGTCCCTGAGGGGGACTGTCTTGGCCTCTGTCCTGCCTTGGGAATGTGTTACTCACTCAGCAAGGTCAGCGATGTCTTGTGCTAGAAGCAAATTTTAAACATTTTCCTCCACCTGGCATGAATAATTATTTCAGCATCTTACAGTGGGTGAGAACTGGCTGAGATGAAGAAACCCTCAAGCCCCCCTGTACAGCATTATTTTCAGGACCCAAGAGTTTTCACAAACTCAGAGCATCGCAGCAGGTAACAACTGCCTCCTCTGAGAAACAAACACAGGTCCGCGTCTCTGCTCTGGAGCCCGGGCACAGACGGAACACTGCAGAATCTCCCCTTCCTCTGAGCGTCTCTGCGTGTCCCAGGTCAACTACCCCAATTCTGCTTCTTCCCTCAGATCCCAGCCAACTTTCTCCTTTTATACAGAAATGAACTCCATGCTGAAAGCCCTCCGCAGGCTCAGACAAGCTTCCCGGGGTCAAAAGGGGCCGCAGGGCCTTCTGAGATTTCGATTCTTATCAGACAGATGAAGTGACTGTGTGGAGCCCCCCTGTCTTGGAAGGAAACCGAAGCATAGCCCCCCTCTCTGCACGTGGCCTCCCTGCTCTCTCCTTTGTCTGGTCCAGGCCAGGCCCAGTGGGAGCCTTCCTGAATCCTGGCCTCTCTGCTTACAAGGTCCTTGAGACCTCTCCTCTTACCGGTGTCTCTCCTTACCAGGGCTCCGCAGACGGCCCTCTCCGCTTACTGGGAATGCGCCCTGGCCTGCTTTTGTGGTTTCCTACGATGGAGTTCTGTTTCCCCACCCCGTGGCATGGCCCACCTTCCTGCCCCAGCCTTCCCAGCCTCACTTTTGTAGCTCAGGTGTGGCTCCCAGAGGTGCAGCATTTCATTGCTGCCTTGACAGCAGGCACCCACCTGCCCAGGCCTTCCTACACCTGTGTCCCCCCACCTCCAGGAAGTCCACCTGCCCAGGCCTTCCTATACCTGTGGCCCTCCACCTCCAGGGCATCTACCTGCCCAGGCCTTCCTATACCGGTGGCCCTCCACCTCCAGGGCATCTACCTGCCCAGGCCTTCCTATACCTGTGGCCCTCCACCTCCAGGGCATCTACCTGCCCAGGCCTTCCTACACCTGTGGCCCTCCACCTCCAGGGCATCTATCTGCCCAGGCCTTCCTACACCTGTGGCCCTCCACCTCCAGGTCATCACCCTCTTAACGTGGGAGCCATCACCCCACATTTCTGAGCTTCTACAGATCAGCGATGGCTGAGACAAAACTAGGAGACTCTTACTGCCAGTGGTCTCAAATCGGGCTTGCTGAGGCTGATACACACCTCCTCCTGTGTTCAGGTGCTCTCTTTAGGATGCTCGAGTACCACAGTTCACCTGTCAACCTAAGTGAACTTCCTGTCCCCCTTCACACCTACTACCTGTCGGCTGGCTGGGCCGTTCTAAAGCTACCTATGAAGCACTGTCCCCAGCTTGGGTCCTGAGCAACAGGTGCTGTATTCGTGTTCTCCCAGAAAGGCCCCAGACAGTTCCCAGCCACAAGAACTGCCAGGTCACTTTGGTGTCAGATGGTGTGAGTTCAGGTCCTCCACAAGGCAGCCCTAGAAATGGGGGGTGTAGGGCCCAAAGAGTCAGAGGGCACGATGCTCTGCTTCTTAATCTAAGGGAGAAGAGGAAAAGCGGCCTTAAGAAGCCATTCACACAGGCTCAGCGGGCAGAACGTCCAGGTCACCATGTCCTTTCAGCTGCCATGTGGTGCCGCTAAGAGCCCTAGGTCCCCTTGGAGTGAGTACAGGCCCGGTGAACATGCCCAGCTCTCTCCCTAGCGTGCGGAGGAAAGGGCAGTGAGCCGAGTGCAGGTGGACCTGAGACCACCAGGGTAGCTTCAGCGGAAGGGTCCGATCAGGGGAGGGGCCTGAGAGGGGAGGGGCCAGAGGGGGCTGGAGAGACGAGGGGCCTGTGCGGGGGAGGGGGCCTGGATGGGGAAGGACCTGGATGGGGAGGGACCCAAGTGGGGAGGGGCCTGGATGGGGCGGGGCCTGAGAGGGGTGGGGCTGGAGAGAAGGGGCTTGTGGGGGGAGGGGGCCTGAGTAGGGGAGGGGCCTGGATGGGAGGGGCCAGAGTGGAGGAGGGGCCAGAGTGGAGGAGGGGCCTGAGTAGGGGAGGGACGGGACTCGGGGAGGTTCTCGCAGGGGAGGGTCTGTGAAAGGGGGAGGTCTGAGGGGAGAGGCCTGAGCAGGGGTGGATCTGAGTGGGTCCTGGGGGAGGGATGGGGCAGCTGGGGATAAGCGCGCTCTCTGCGGTAACAGCACTGGATCATGCGCCCTGCTCTGGCGCAGGTGTTTCCACTCCCTGTGAGCAGGTGCAGCCGGCGGGAAAGCGCATCCATTCAAGGGGAAGGGGCTGTGTCAGGAAGGCCCTGCTTTAGAGAAGCCAAAGCCCTTGTGACCCGAGCCCCTCACCCACCAGGCTGCCCTTTGCCAGGTGGGAGCGGCACGCAGAGAGTGAGGCTAAGCCTGGACACACCGAGGGCACCAGTGATGCGTCCGCTATTAAACCGCAAGAACCAGTGAATCTGATGTTGGTGGCACGAACAAGGGTTTATTGGGCCTATTTTCTTCGTTTACCTAAATCTGTGGGCTTTGTAACACACATGAAAATATTTTTCATAAAATTAATTTGTATTTGCGTATTAAAATTTTCTCCTTGTTCCAAAATTTACATCTGCATAATTTCTCTGCTTTTTCCATCTAACTTTCATACAGTTGCCACCAGCTAATTTATAGCATAAAACATGGGATACAATATACATATGTCTTCTGTGGCTGTTAAGTTTTATTCTCGCTGACCTCAGAGTAGCAAATACAGATGTCATTTTAATCCTGCTTGATATGATCTTTATAGGGTATAAACTGTCTCTCCCTTTGGTGTAAAACACCAGCCCAAAGTGAAAGCCAAACCACAAAGCGTTTCACTTTTCACAACACTGGGTTTTTCTTTCCGCAGCTGCAGCTGAGCAGCAATCTGAATGAACATGGTCACATGCTGGGAAAGGAAAACAGGAATATAAAAGTCGGGAAGGAAAGCTTGGTACAGGTGTGTGCCCATAATCAAACCTCTCTAACCTACCAGAAGTCTCTCAAAGCTAAATAAATGATCACATGGACAACAATCCAGTTACACTCAAACTTTTAAGAACTCTACATCCAATGAGGGACATCTGAAATAGTAAATACCAGATTGGCAGCTCTCTCTTCCAAAGGAAAATCATTATATTTACATGTCCTCTTCCCCAAACACCACAAACCAACCCTTTCCTTAGCTTACTGAGTCAAGGTGACAGTAATGATATCAGCGAGTGTTTCAGTCTCATGACTGCTCGCTTGGAATCAAATCTTTCACTAAACAGTGTCTGCTCTCTATCTAGAAATTGAGATTCTACACAGCAGGGTTTAGGACACAACATCTGTGTCCATGTTTATTGACTGACTACTTTTTTACTATACACAAAGCAACTCACTGGGCTAAAATCTAACTTCTTTCACATCCAGTATTCTTTGGGCTTGGAACAAACATCCTCAAATGTCAGAAGTGAGGTTGTCATTACTGTTAATTTACAGTTATTGACATAGTCATTTTATTAAAAATAAGTAAACAAACCCACTGCTGTCAACTCTATTCCAACTCATAGTGACTCTATAGGAAGAGTAGAACTGCCCCATAGGGTTTCCAAGGCTGTACATCGGAATATCAGAAAGACGTTTTCCTGTGTCTTATTGACTATGCAAAGGCATTTGACTGTGTGGTTCATAATAAATTATGGATAACATTACGAAGAATGGGAATTCCAGAACACTTAATCGTACTCATGAGGAACCTGTATATAGACCAAGTGGCAGTCATTTGAACAGAACAAGGAGATACCGCATGGTTTAAAGTCAGGAAAAGTGTGTGTCAGGGTTGTATCCTTTCACTACACTTATGTAATATGTACAATGAGCAAATAATCCAAGAAGTTGAACTATATGAATAAGAATGTGCCATCAGGATTGGAGGAAGACATTAACAACCTTCAATATGCAGGTGACTCAACCTTGTTTGCTGAAAGTGAAGAGAACTTGAAGCACTTACTGATGAAGATCAAAGACCACAGCCTTCAGTATGGATTACACCTCAACATAAAAGAAAACAAAAATCCTCACAACTGGACCAATAAGCAACGTCATGATAAACAGAGAAAAGATTGAAGTTGTCAAGGATTTCATTTTACTTGGATCCAGAATCAACACCCGTGGAAGCAGCAGTCAAGAAATCGAAAGACACATTGCACTGGGCAAATCTGCTGCAAAGGACCTCTTCAAAGTGTTGAAGAGCAAATATGTCACCCTGAAGACTAAGGTGGGCCTGACCCAAGCCATGGTATTTTCAATCACATCATATGCATGTGAAAGCTGGACAATGAATCGTGAAGACCGAAGAAGAGTTGACACCTTTGTATTGTGGTGTTGGCGAAGAATACTGAATACAGCATGGACTGCCAAAAGAACAAACAAATCTGTCTTGGAAGAAGTACAACCAGAATGCTCATTATAAGCAAGGATGAGGAGACTTCATCTCACATACTTTGGACATGTTATCAGGAGGGACCAGTCCCTGGAGAAGGACATCATGCTTGGTAACATATAGGGTCAGCGGAAAAGAGGAAGACCCTCAAGGAGATGGATTTACAAGTAGCTGCAATAATGGGCTCAAGCGTAACAATGATTGTGAGAATGATGCAGGATGGGCAGTGTTTCATTCTGTTGTTCATGGGGTTGCTATGAGTCGGAATGGACTTGATGGCACCTAACAACAACAACAATAAATCTTTACCAAAGCAGACTGCCACATCTTTCTCCTGCAGAGCAACTGTGGGGTTCGAACCGCCAATCTTTTGACTTCAGCTGAACTCTTTAACCACTGTGGCACCAGGGCTTCATCCATTTATTAGGTATGTGTTATATCAAGAGCCCCAACCCCACCTGTCTTGAGTGAAAATAAGCTAGTAGCGCTCACTTCCCATTAAATAGACAGCCCAACCACAGGTGAAAGAAACCAACAGGCACCTCCATGGGGATATGCCTGGTTTCCTGGCAGACAACAGGGTCCCAGAGCCCTCACATTTTGCTGAGTGATTGGGAAGAGCCAAAATATGTCCCCATAAGAAGCCCTTGAATGATGTGACTCAAAACCAAGAGTGGCTTGTGAGACAAAGGTGGGAGCCCAGACACTTCCTTGGGAGACCTGAGAGGTGTGAGGGGCAGATTAGCTCCAGGCCTCCCTCACAAGATGGCCCTGGGCGGGCTTCCATGGGCCCTATGTGGCCCTTGTCTGCCAAGAGGGGGCGCGCTCGGCCCGTCCTGAGCAGGCATGGCTGTGGACGCAGCACCCTCTGGTGGGATGAAGGTGTAACTGCAGCTTGAGTCCCTGAAATCAAAACCTCTTGCTTTGGGAAGATGGAGAGAGAGTTCGTCAGCAACGCAGCGATGAGATACAGAAAGAGTTGACTCGTGGTAAGTAAATAACCAAAGCCAGAAAAGCAAACCTGTTGCCATCGAGTCAACTCCTACTCATGGCGACCCCATGTGTATCAGAGTACAACTGTGCTCCACAGGCTTTTCAACAGCTGATTTTTCAGAAGTAGATTGCCAGGCCTTTCTTCCAAGGTGCCTCTGGGTGCACTCAAACCTCTATCCTTTTGGTTAACGGCCAAGCGCATTACCCTTTTGCACCACCCAGGGACTCCAGTTAAATCACACTACTATGTACATTTCTTCACCCCTTTCCTTGGATTATCCCTGGTGGGGTCACTGTGAATTGAAATCCACTCGACAACAGACAATAACAGTAACAATTTCACCTTATTGGCTAAAGATCTCATTAGTGAGGGTCAGAAAGGGTCATAAACACAAATAAAAGAGTAAAAAGGAATTAACTGAATGTGGAGGAGGAAGAATGGATCATGAGATCACAAAAAAATAACCCTGAAGTCAATTCCTCAATTAATTTTTAAATATTTATTGAGCTTCCATGATGCAAAAAAGCCATAGTCTATTCAACAAACATAAGACACAGTCTCTATTCTCTGGAAGTATTCTTGAGTAGCTTAGGTGTGGGAAATATAGATATAAAAGTATACTTCGTCATTTAAAGTAGTGTTTAAGTTCCAAACAAGTGGTTTAAACCACAATTGCTGTAACAGTTCTAAAGAGCAGGACTTTGTGAGCTGATATGGTCAGCAAGAATGTGAGGGCAGGGAAAAAAGACTGCAAGAGTAGGGAGCTGGGCTCACACTGAGATCCGTAGGTACTGAGGGAGGTGTGGCAGCAAGAATGCCCAGTGCCCATGGGGAGGGCGTAGGCCAGTCTGAGTGGAGTAGACAAGGGGGTCTGGGAAGCAGTGGGAAATAAGACAAGAAAGTCATGGAAGCTCCATAGACATATCCAAACTCTCTGAGGGACCAAATTACTGGGCTGAGGGCTATGGGGACCATGGGCTCAGGGAACATTTAGCTCAATTGGTATAACACAATTTATGAAGAAAATTTTCTACATTCTACTTCGGTGAGTAGCATCTAGGGTCTTAAAGGCTTGTCAGTGGCCATCTAAGAGTCTCCACTGGTCTCACCCCATCTGGAGCAAGGAAGAATGAAGAAAACCAAAGATACAGGGAAAGATTAGTCCAAAGAACTAAAGGACCGTGTCTACCAGAGCCTCCACCAGACTGAGGCCAGTACAGCTAGATGGTACCTGTCTACCACACCAACTGCTCTGACACTCTGACAGGGATCACAATACAGGGTCCCGGACAGAAATGGAGAAAAATGTAGAACAAAATTCTAACTCACAAAAAAAGAAAAAAGACCAGCCTTACTGGTCTGACAGAGACTGTAGAAACCCTGAGAGTATGGCTCCCGGGCACACTTATAGCTCAGTAATGAAGTCACTCTTCAGGTTCACCCTTCAGCCAAAGATTCGACAGGCCCATAAAACAAAACTAGACTAAATGGGCACACCAGCCCAGGAGCAAGGAGGAAACAGCAGGAGGGGACAGGAAAGTTGGTAATGGGGAACCCAAGGTCTAGAAGGGGAGAGTGTTGACATGTCATGGGGTTGACAACCAATGTCACAAAACAATGTGTATTAATTTTTTAATGAGAAATCTGTTTGCTCTGTAAAACTTGATCTAAAGTACAATGAAAAAAAAAAAAAGATTGGCAATAAATGCTTTTTTTCCTCTACCAATGTACATCTTATCTATCAGAGTCCATAGTATACCTCCCTTACATTTCAATTCAGTACAAGTCAGTGAACGTTTATGGAGTAATTGATGGCTAATTCCTTCCCATTGGACTGATGAGTCTCTAGTGAAACAAATAAGGGGTGGGCCCTGTCTAAGGAAGAAGATGAGGATGGGAAATGAAAACATTCTTCTAAAAGAAGGCCAGTTCTTCCCAGGTATGACACAGATCCTCTTTACTGCCAGGAATGATTCTCTTCAGTGATAAACCTACTCTTCATTCTTTGAAGACACAAAAAACTCAATTAATTGGTTGATTCCACTCAGAATACTCAAGACTGTATTTATTTTGCTGAAGATCATTCAAAAAGAGCTGTAGCAGTATATCGACAGGGAACTGCCAGAAATTTAAGCCCGATTCAGGAGAGGACACGGAATAAAGGATATCATTGCTGATGTCAGATGGATCCTGGCTGAAAGCAGAGAATACCAGAAGGATGTTTACCTGTGTGTTATTGACTATGCAAAGGCATTTGACTGTGTGGATCATAACAAATTATGGACAACACTGCAAAGAAGGGGAATTCCAGAACACTCAATTGTGCTCATGAGGAACTGTACATAGATCCAGAGATGGTTGTTCAAACAGAACAAGCAGATACTACATGGTTTAAAGTCAGGAAACGTGTGTGTCAGGGTTGTATCCTTTCACCATACCTATTTAATCTGTGCTGAGCAAATAATCTGAGAAGCTGGGCTATATGAAGAATGATGGGGCATCAGGATTGGAGGAAGACTCATTAACAACTTGTGTTATGCAGATGATACAACCTTACTAGCTGAAAGAGGACTTGAAGCACTTACTAATGAAGATCAAAGACCACAGCCTTCAGTGTGGATTGCACCTCAACATAAAGAAAACAAAAATCCTCACAACTGAGCAATAAGTAACATCATGATAAACAGAGAAAAGATTGAAGTTGTCAAGGATTTCATTTTACTCGGATCCAAAATCAATGCCCATGGAAGCAGCAGTGAAGAAATCAAATGACATATTTCATTGGGCAAATCTGCTGCAAAAGACCTCTTTAAAGTGTAAAAAAGCAAAGATGTCACCTTGAAGACTAAGGTGCACCTGACCCAAGCCATGGTGTTTTCAATCACCTCATATGCACACAAAAGCTGGACAATGAATAAAGAAGACTGAAGAAGATTTGATGCCTTTGAATTATGTTGGTGAAGAATATTGAATACACCATGGACTGCCAAAAGAACAAACAAATCTGTCTTGGAAGAAGTATAACCAGAATGCTCCTTAGAAGCTAGGATAGTGAGACTTCATCTCACGTAATTTAGACATGTTATTAGGAGGGACTCTTCCCTGGAGAAGGACATCATGCTTGGTAAAGCACAGGGTCAGCTAAAAAGAGGGCAACACTTGATGAGATATATTGACACAGTGGCTGCAACAAACTGTGAGGGTGGCACAGGACGAGGCAGCGTTTCATTCTATTGCACATATGGTTGTTATGAGTCGGAACTGACTCAACAGCACCTAACAACAGGGACACACCTTCAAGATCTCTTCATTAGCCCTTCCTGTGGAACACCTTCTTCCAAATTGCCAAAGACTATGGGGCACCTGAAATAAAGATTGTCTGGCTAGAGATTAGCTTCTACAGTGAAAAGAAAATACAAAGATTCAAGTCTGGGATCAAGGCAGGACTTGAACCCAAGGCTCGAGACTACCTTCAAGAACTGGACTCTTCTGAACCCTGTTGCCATTACCTTTCTCTGAAGCTACCTGGGTGTTTTCTTTGTCATCAGGCAGTTCATCAAGGGATCATGTCTTTACATGGAGGAACCTCATTATCAAGTTCAAGCTTTTCTTCTTCGTATTCTTTACTGGCCACAGAAAAGGGAAATGATTTCAACAGCTCCAGGCTCAGTACGAAAATTACAACTAACCAGCAAGAGAGAGAAAGAAGTAGTAGAAGAAACAGCATAATTAAACGTATCTTATATTTAAGATCTGCTGGCTGTACAGAGCTCTCTGCCATTCAGAGGTTTCTAATTCACCCCCAGCAGGAGTGGAAGATAGGTAGCCCTGGTGGTCCAACAGTTAAGTGCTTGGCTGCTAACCAAAAGGTTGGTGGTTAGACTCCATCTAGCAGCTCTGCAGGAGAAAAGACCTGGCAATCTGCTCCCATAAAGATTACAATCTAGAATACCTCCTGGGGCAGTTCTACTCTATCACATTGGGTCTCTATGAGTCAAAATTGACCCGGCGACAACAACAATGAATTGGAATATAGATATACAAGGAGGTGTTTTCTGTGAATGCGATGTTGACTCTAGCATTTTGGTTATTTGTAATACCTACAATAACAAAAAGATTTTGAAAATTGTATTGCTATGTTGTATATTTGAAGAGACAGAAAGAAAGCAAGCAAACTGATAAATTGAGGCCAATCATCTTAAAAAGAGACCCACTGGCAAAACTGAAACGTCTTAAAATGATTTCTGGCTGAGCCCAGGTTTGATACACAATACGATGACTACAATGTGAAACCGTAAGACTGGATCGCTATAGGCTATATCAAGCCTATCATCCAAGACAGCACCATCTGTCCAAGACCAAAACACTGCAAACCCAACATCCTGGCTGGTGGAAGAAGACCAGCCCCTGAGATCTATTTGAAGATAATATTCCAGAGAAGATGTCCCACAATGTCAGCTGGGTTTGGAACTGCTCTATTGGATAGCTGCATGCATTTACTATTTATAGCTTGAGGTTCAGTGGTGCTCCCTACAAGCCATTGGTGAGATGTATCTTCTAGTGGCCACAGAGTCAACAGGTGCAGGACGATGACCTCTGTGCCAGGGGTTCCTTTCTCTGCTGGCTATTGTACAGCCTCATGGATGATAAGTGAGAAACAGCAGAAAGTGTGCAGTATGCTCGTCTCCTTTATGTTGTCTTCAGCCAAGAGGAGAAGCAGACCCTGGAAGCTGAAAGAGGGGTGAGTCAGAGTCCCTGGGCTGGGTCCATCAGTCAGTCACTGCAGAAAAGTCTGTGTTTGTTGTGTCCCTGGCACCCGAACAGTGACCAGCACATGTGACACACCCACCCTCAGGAACGTTTTTAGCTGGTGAGTGCTTTACTAAGATCTGAAGCAAATGAGGAGTGCCCTTGGACCTCTCAACAGTAATTTCTGATGACTCGATTTTGATTTTTTAGGGAATAGCAAGAAACCTGCTTCCCGGTTCGCTCTGGGCAGCTGAAGAGCTGTAGGACACACAGCCAACGTCTTGCTGGGCACCTGAGGTGTTGGGCATGGGATGTGCTAGGTCGCAGAGCAACACTGCTCCTGCCTCCAGGTCAGAGGCAGGTCATCGCTGTCCATCTGGAAGGCTCTGTGGAGATTCACAAAGCTCTGTGATGGAGTGACTCCACGTGGCCCTGTCTGCACAGAGGGGCTTCAGAGAAGCACTGTTAGACCCCAGGCAGAGCTTCAGAGGGAAGGTTAATTGACCATGCATCAATTAACCTTCACCTGCATCTACTGAGGAATCATAAAGGACAGCAGTACTTCTCAAAAACCTCTCATGTCACCGGAGTCCTGGCACACCTGCCGTCCTGCCTCTCTGCCCCTTCCCCGGCCCTACCTCCCACATTTTCCACCCATTTTCCAGAGTCCTCAACGCACCAGAACTGACACGCTGCACAGACGCAGGGACAGCTGCCCAGGGAGGAGTAGGGTGTGGCTGGAGGGCAGAGGGCAGGTGAATACCTGCTGTCCCCATCACAAGCGAGCAGGAAACTGAGCAGGAGGATTTGGACAGGTGAAGAGTGTGTGTTGAGGGGAGGGGCTGGGAGTTTGAATTAGGGCACAGAGACCTGTGGAGAAAAGACAGGGGAGCCTTGCAGGCACCAGGTCTGGCCCTGGGGAGCAGGGCAGGGGCTGGAGGTGACCCCGCTGCACTGGAAAGGTGCTAAGGGTTCTGAGCAGGGGCTTATGGCTCTGACTTGACACTTTGAGAAGACAGTGCTGGCTCTTGTGTGGGGAACGGATGAAATGGAGTGAGGGTGGAAGCAAGGAGGGTAGCAGTCCAGGTGGGGTAAGGTCGCAGGACGCTTTGCTCTCCGAGGCTGGGTTGGCATGGAATCCACAGTTAGAAGCACTACCACTGCGCTTGTTAGTGAATTGGTTGTGAAGGGAGGCCACGGAGGCATCGGGATAAACCTGCATGGGGGTGGATGCCCTCGGCTCTCTCTCCTCATGGCACCCCCATGCACAACAGAGAGAAGCCTGCCGGGTCCTGCGCCATCTTCAGCATCGTTGGTGTGTTCCAGTCCTTTGTTGCAGCCACTGTGTATTCTGAGTGCCTTCCAACCTAGGGGCTCATCTTCCAGCACTGTATAGGACAGTGTTCTGTTGTGACTCACGGGGTTTTTTTTTTCTAAGTTTTATTATTTTTGTTGTTGAGAATATACACAGCAAAAAATACACCAATTCAACAGCTTCTACATGTACAATTGAGTGACATTGATTACATTCTTCGAGTTGTACAACCATTCTCACCCTCCTTTTCTGAATTGTTCCTTTTCATTAACATAAACTTGCTGCCCCCCAAGGTTCCTATCTAATCTTTTGAGTTGCTGTTGTCAATTTGAGCCCATATACAAAACAAAAACCAAACCCATTGCCATTGAGTCAATTCTGACTCATAGTGACCCTATAGGACAGAGTAGAGCTGCCCCATAGGAGCGCCTGGTGGATTCGAACTGCTGACCTTTTGGTTAGTATCCATAGCTCTTAACCACTACACCACCAGGGTTTCCTTGAGCCCATGTAGATAGTTCTTAGAAGAGCATGATGCTCAAATTGGGCCTTTTTTACTAGTTAAGCTAAACTATTATTCAGTTTTAAGATGAGTTCAGGGGTTAAGGATTCAAAGATTATCTCCAGGCAGACCCATAGGGTTTTCATTGGTTAATTTTTGGAAGTAGATCACCAGGCTTTTCTTCCTAGTCTGTCTTAGCCTGGAAGCTTCGTGGAAACCTGCTCACCATGGGTGACCCTGCTGGTACAGAAATACTGGTGGCAAAGCTTCCAACATCACAGCAACACACAAGCTACCACAGCAGGGGAAGCTGACAGGTGGGTCCTGGAAGCACAAAGTAGGCTTTGAAAATGAGTAAGGTAACATCCAGGAATGTTATCAGTCATGTTCATTACCTCTATTGTTGTTCCTTCCTGCCGTTTGTTCTTTCTCTGGCCATTCTCTTCTTTCTCTGAGAACTACCCCCACGGCCTCCCTTGGTCATGGCTGCCTGGTACCTGTATGGACCCATGTGCCCCATCTCTCCTTTTCCCCTTGATGATTTTAGGCACTAGCTCCCCAAGTCCTCCTCCCTTGGGTGCCTACCATTGGTGGGTGGTGTCACCTGCTCTCCCAACCATGTACTCTGGGATGCTTCCTGCTCCTGCTTCAGGAGCAGCCCCACCGGACCGTCCTGCCAGCCGAGGCATTTAATTAACTAATTACAACCTACTGACATGAACACACATCGCGTGGTGCTCAGAGGGTAGGCTTTCTCTTCCAATCTGTTTGTTCTGAGCCCTGTGCCAGCTGATAGGCTCTCCCGAGGGGATGGGGCGGTAATTGGTCCCTTCAACACCAAGTTCTCCGGCTAATCCATCAGGGCGGAGACCGAGTGTCACCATCTGTCAGTGTCTGCATTGTGCCCGCCTGCCTTTACACTCCTGGCTGCAGAAGGAGACAGCAGGCGACCTGGGGGTTCAGATGGAAGGTTGGGAGAGTGTCTTTTTGTGATGTCACCCACGCCCCAGCCCAGGAGGTAACCATCAGGAGGCAGTGGGAAGACCGCTTCTTCTAGTCACACACATGAGAATCAGCCCACTTCTTTCCACTGTCGATTACAGCGCTGCATCACACAGCTACTGACAGGCTGGTAAGGAGTCAGAAACATCACAGCCGCCTGCTCTGGTTCCAGATGAATGCTGGCTCGTAATCATAACAGAAGACACGAAAATGGCCGTGACATCATTTCTGTCAGCAACTTGAGAGACCACGGGCCTGGACCCCCTCAGGGTGTGCCTGCAGGTGGGGACCAGGGGAATGCGGTGCCTTCCAGCTGGAGTGGGCAGCTGGGAGGTAACAAACACAGCATCTAGGGCCCCGTCTCTAAGGATTCTGGTGCAGTACCTCTGGAATGGGGCCTGGGATCTGAATTTCTCATCGGCACCAAGGGATCCCAAAGCAGAGTTAGAGGACCACCAAGAGTTAGTAAAACACACTATATGCATTTCTTATTGCTCCTTAGAAGGAGGATGGCCAGACTTCGATTTGCTTGCTTTGGACACGTCATCAGGAAAGACCAATCACTAGAAAAGGGCCTGATATTTGGTAAAGTAGAGGATCAGCAAAAACGAGGGAAACCCTCAATGCAATGGACAGACACAGTAGCCACAAAAATGGACTCAAATATACCAACGATCATGAAGATGGCACAGGACTGGGCACCATTTCATTCTATTATACACGGGCCACCATGTGTCAGAGCTGACTCAGTGGCAACCGACAACAACAGAGCTGCTGTAACAAGAGACCACAAACTCAGGGACGTAAAGCCACACAGATTCACTGTCGTGTAGCTCTAGAGATCAGAAGTCTGAAGTGGGTCTCGCTGGGCAAAATCAAGGTGTTAGGAGGGCTCGATCCTTCCGGAGACTCCAGGGGAGGATCTGTTTCCTTGCCTTTTCATCTTCTAGAGGCTCCCACGTTCCTTGGCTTGTAGCTCTTTCCTCCATCTTCAAAGCCGCTATGGTGGGTCGAGCCTTCCTCACAGAGCCTCACTCCGCCTCCCTCTTCTGCACCCCACCGCGTTTAAGGACCTTGTGATTGCATCGGGCCTGCTGGTAATCCAGGGTAACATCCCTATTTTAAGGTCAGCTGGTGAGCAATCTTAATTCCATCTATCTTAATTCTTTTTTGCCATGTAATATATTATCAGGGCCTGGGGTTTAAAACATGAATGTCTTTGAGGGGCCTTTATCCTGCCTATCACATGCCCTAAGAGGACACTTCAGGTGACGGAGGTGAATGCTCTTAAAGTTGCAAAGGAAAACATTGCCTCAGTGGCGGGCAAGAATGACAGCGTCTGTCTCTGTGTGACTGATCCAAGAAATCTGTGCCTTGCACGAAGTAGTATTCCATAACATTTATTGTGTTGGAAGAATCACGACGGTCTGCAATGAGGGTAAACACTTTTTAGGTAAGTGTATGATTTATAACGAGTCAGGACATGCGTTTTTAGCTTAAATACAGTAGGCTCTTTCCAATTCATGTTATTTTCTTAATTTACGTATAGTAAATAAACCTTTTTTTTTTTGGTATAAAGTTGTATGAGTTCAGCACATGATAGATTTAGATTCACATGACCACCATGACAATTAGGATATGAATAGTTCCATTACCTCAAAAAACTCCTTCATGTTAGTCTTTGTAGTCCCATTCTCCCCACCCTGATGCCCTGGCAACCCCTGATACGTTGTCTGTCCCTACAGTTTTGCCCTTTCCAGAACGGCATATAAATTGAGTCATACAGTATGTAGCCTTTTGAGACTGTCCTCTTTCACTCATCATAATGGCTTTGAGGCTTACCAAGTTGTTGTGCATCTCAATGGTTCTTTTTTTTATATTACTATTTTATTATTTTTTATTCTGCAACCAGGATGCTCTTTAGAAGTGAGGATGATGAGACTCACTTACTTTGGGCACGTCATCAGGAAAGACTAGTCACTAGAAAAGGATACCATGTTGGTAATGTAGAGGGCTGACAAAAATGAGGGAAACTCTCTTTCAGATGGATTGACACAACAGCCACAACAATAAACTCAAACATGCCAATAATTATGGAAATGGCACAGGACTGGGCAGTGTTTCCTTCTGGTGTACAGGAGGGCGTCGCGAGTTGGAGCCAACTCGTCGGCAACCAGCAACAACAATATACCATTCTATGAATATACCAGTTTGCTTATTCATTCACCTATTAAAGAATATTGGGGTTATTTCCAGTTTTTAAGGTTATGAATAAAGCTGCTATAAACATTGGTGGACAAGCTTCTGTAGTAACACGTGTTTTCCTTTCTTTAGGGTGTATACCAGGAACCCTGGTTACGCGGTAGTTAAAGTACTCAGCTGCTAACCAAAAAGTTGATGGTTCAAACTCTCCAGTCGCTCCATGGGAGAAAGATGGGACAATCTGCTTCTGCAAAGCATCCTTGGAAACCTTATGCACCAATTCTACTCTATCCTGCAGGGTCGCTGTGAGTCGTAATTGACTCAACGGTAATGGGTTTGGTTTGGTTTTCTTAAGGTGTGGAATTAAAGTGCAATAAGTGTATGCTTAATTTTATAAGAAACTACCAAACTGTTTCTACAGTAGCTGTACCATTTTGAATTGTCACCAGCAATCAGCTTTTTTTTGTTTTCAGTCATTTGTTAGATGTGTGGTGATACCTCACTGTAGTTGTAATGATCATTTCTCTAATGGTTAGCGATGTTAAGCATCATTTCATGTGCTTAGTTTCATCCTTTTATCTTCTTTGGTGAAGTGTCTGCTCCAATGTCCTGCTCACTTTTTAAGTTGGGTTGTTTATCTTATTAGTGTTTAGACCATTTATGTTAATTTAATTATTTATATGTTTAGATTTAAGTCTACTCTTTTATTACTTGTTTTCTGTTTGACCTTCCTCCAGAGCCAACAGAGAGAAAGCTTTCTCCTGGAGCTGATGCCCTGAATATGAACTTCTAGCCTATTAAAAAAAAAAAACTATTAGGCTGTGAGAAAATAAATTTCTCTTTGTTAAAGCCATCCACTTGTATTTCTGTTATAGCAGCACTAGGTAATTAAGACACTCAGATACTTAATTTTTTGTTGCTCTTTCTTCATTCCTGAAGTTCCATATTACCTTCTGATATAATTTCCAATTTTTCCACGTGAAGAATATCCTTTAGCATTTCTTTTAGCACAAGTCTGTTGGAGATAAATCTCTTACCTTTTCTCCACTAAGAATGTCTGTATCTTACATTCATTGCTGAAAGATATGTTTGCTGGTTATAGAATTCTATGTTGACAGTTACCTTCTTTGAGTACTTTAAAACTGTTGTACCACCATGGTTTCTGGTGAGAAATCCACATTTTGGTTTCAGTAATCATTCCCCTATATGTAATGTTTTGTTTTTCTCTAGCTACTTTCAAGAATTTTTTCTTTGTTTTTAGTTTTAGTTTTGATTTTGATGTGCTTGGGTGTGGATTTCTTTGAGTTTATTGTGTTTGGGGATTGCTTTATAAATTTCACAAGTAGTTTACCCATAATTTCTTAAATGAATTGTGGTAATTTTTAATTGGGTAAAGGGAACCCTAGAGTCTTTAAGGGCTCAATATTTTCCCCTAAAGTAGCTGATCAGCAGTTCAAGAGTAATTTGCAATCCTTAAACATATGCATGCCCATTAGATATAAAAAGAAAGAAGATACGTTACTCTTTTTCCTTTTAAGGTAGAAGAAAAAAGTGGCAATCTAAGTTTTATTCCTGGCTTTTCCATATTACTTTTGCACTCTAAAATAGGGTTAATAGTAGAGCAAAAGGCCTTGTGTGATAATTAGAGGTAAGATAGTTATTGAGGGCCAATAAAGTGCCAGATAATGTATTGGGTGGGTACCTTTGCTAATCATAATAATAGCTAATATTTACTAAGCAATTGTTATATGTTGAGTACTAGAATTTTTACCTGCCTTCTCGTGTCATCATCATAACAACCCTGTAAGAAAAGTATTATTAACCTCAATTTACAGGTGAAGAAGTTGAAGCATAAGCAACATACCCAAGGGAACACAACCAATAAATCTGGAAAGCCCCATGTTCTTAAACCCTAAAACAGTGCCTATTACATTCTGAGAAAGCACAGTGCTGAGCAGGTTTAGAGCATTTGAAAGAATCACAATTTGAAATGCAAGTTCAAAAGAAATTCTCTTACATAGCGATAGCCCCACGTATTGTAATTAGGAAATATTGCTGCGTAAAATCCACCACCCACCCCAGTCTCCTCACCTCCACATGCATTTCTGCAGCTGCTGGCTAGCCCCTGATGTGTTGGTTTCACATCCCCTGGCTGGAAAATCTCTTTGCAAGTAGGCACAATTTGAGAGCTTTGGCTCCATGACCGTCTCCATTTCATTGACCTTGAATTATTGAAGCAAAACCATGCAGCCTCTAGCTGCCATGTTGGGCTTCCATCAAAATACTTTCCACTCTCCAGAAGAATGGAATCAGGGTGAGAGGATGAGGGAAAGAGGAGAGGCACCTTTTTCATTCTGTGACTACAGACAGTACCCTACCATTTGGGTAGTAAAAAGAAAAGCCATGCTTTCTGAGAATGTCCTAATACAACCATAGCTTTGGAACACCAGTCCTTTCAGCCAGCGTTTGTGGTGTGCACCCAGCCAGGAGAAGAAATCACTCCAGCTATTTGAACAGAATTTAACATAAAGAATTGTTAATATAAAGAATCGTTAGATAGAAGGTTGCTAACTGAGTGGTGCAAATGGTTAACACACTGGGCTGCTAACAGACAGGTTGGCAGTTCGATTCCTCTCAGAGGTGTCTCAAATCAAAATGACAAAGGAATAGAAAGAGGAAATCACTGACCCTGGTCTCCCCTTTTCTCTCCCTTTTCCTCTTGTATGGTGATCATGGCCACAGATAAGCCGACACACTCTGAGTAGAAGCAGTTTTAGAATTTCCATGTGTAATTAACATTTATGCCCTTCTCAACTTGTCTTTGACCAAAAAAAAAAAGGACTTAACTCAAAAGGTGTAAATTCCTCATAGAAATTGTGTTCAAGTTGCGCTGCACCAAGGCTCTGGACCAGGAGCCTGGAAGGAAGCTGCAGGCAGATGGAGACAAGAGGCAGGGACATCACCATGCAGACAGACTTCAGAGAGTGTAAGAGGGAAACCAAAGAGCAAGGAGAACCTGAGGCTAGGCTTGCGAACCAGCACTTCGGCTCAGGAAGAAAACCTCCTTCCAGTGGTACATGCAGTTTCCTCTGAACACCACAGGCCACATCAAGGGGACTGACACAAGCAAAGTCCCGAGAGCACAGTGCAGAGGAGCGTACTGGAGGAAGAGATGGTGTGACCGTGTCCCTCCTCCAGGCCATGAGTGTCTAGTCAGTCCATCAAGAGACTGATATTCTATTTATTTCTTGAAAATGTCTGACCCAATGACCCCTGGATCATCCTTGGTAGCCTTGTCTCCTGTTTGTTCATTCATGTGGTACATGGGGATGGTCAGACACAGCCGAACCCACAGCAACGGCAGGTGACACCTCACAGGAATGGAGGGGCGGTGAGCAATGCACAAAGGGAAACGGAAGCAGTGACAAAAGAAGTGTAGATAAGTGTTGAATTTTCCTAAACAAACCTGATCTCCTTTTTGCTCTTGGCAAAATAATAATAAAAACAGCAACAACAGCAATAAATTTGTTTCATTCCAAAAATGAGTCAGAATTCCTTAGGTGATTACTCAGAGCTGTGTTGGCATAGCGTGTAGGTTGCTGGCTCCTCAGACCAGCACTGGATCTAAGAAATTGCATCGAGTTTCTCGGAAAATAAGCGATCAATTTCCTGATTATATTCAAAGAAAAACAAGTTCTAAAAATTCCACTGAAAGAGTAATTACTTGGGGATTTGCAAAACACCTTTCTTCCAAAAAGCTGAAGGCCTCTTCAAACTACTGTCTTTGTTTTCATCACAGAGAAATCCAGGGGGGCTTCTTCTCTCTGGTAGAAGCCAGGTCTCTGGGTGAGCAAGCCAACTGCACTCAGCCATCACTCAGCACTTGACACTCTGGGTTTATTAATTGTCGAGATAAGCTCCAGGAAGCATTGTCACCACACACGAGTCTGTCAGCATCTCCAGAACCATGGATGGCCCACCCTACTGCCTTGTCTGACCAAACAACCTCATCACTTATTTCTAGGAGCAGAAATATGGCTTAGAGAGCTGTTCAACATTATCTTAAAAAGGTGGTGATTCAAGAAAGAAACCAACATCTTTAACCTAACATCCTCATGCCAGTTGGCCCAAATAAACACCACAGCCCATGGACATCACTAACTCATGGTGACCCCGTGTGTTACAGGTGACCCCGTGTGTTACAGGTGACCCCGTGTGTTACAGAGTAGAGCTGCCCCACAAGGTTTTGTTGGCCGTAATCTTTACAGGAGCAGATTACCAGGCCTTTCTTCCGTGGTGCCACTGGGTGTGTTTGAACCACTGACCTTTAGGTTAGTAGTCAAGTACAAACCATTTACACCACCCAGGGGTCTTAGTAAACACTATAGAAATTTTAATTTATGGTGAAACCAATTATTTAATATTTTTTCATGGGAAACCCACTGAGGGTTGCATTGTTTCAACATTTCCTACTTAAAGCTTTTTTCCATCACGTATGTCCCGTGCTGTCTCAGACTTCTTTAAGTTGATAGAATCCTATTATTTCATTATATCCCCATAGGTAATGCTTTCTTTGATTTGATTCATGTTCCATGTAAAGTACCATATTCATACAACAGCAACTTAGTTAACAAGTTCTGACAGCCAGCAGCTCTTCTTCCCTGCTGCTGGCCAGGGCTGAGTTCTGATCCCTGAGTGTGCTTGGTGCCACACATCCTGACAACCGCCAGCAGTATGCACTCAGCTTTACAGCCCACAGTATTCACGTTCACAGGCCACAGTACTCACCCTCACAGACCACAGTACTCACGCTCACAGACCACAGTACTCACATTTACAGGCCTCAGTACTCACGCTCACAGACCACAGTACTCACGTTTACAGGCCTCAGTACTCACGTTTACAGGCCTCAGCACTCACGCTCACAGACCACAGTACTCACGTTTACAGGCCTCAGCACTCACGCTCACAGATCACAGTACTCACGTTTACAGGCCTCAGTACTCACGCTCACAGGCCGCAGTAATCACGTTCACAGGACGCAGTACTCAAGTTCACAGGTCACAGTACACAGGTTCACAGGCTGCAGTACGCACATTTACAGGCCACAGTACTCAGGTTTACAGGCTGCGGTACCACTTCTATAGGCCGCAGTGCTCAGGTTTACAGGCCACAGTACTCACGTTCACAGGCCAAAGTACTCATGTCCACAGGTTGCAGTACAGAGGTTCACAGGCTGCAGTACTCAGGTTCACAGACTGTAGTACTCAGGTTCACAGGCTGCAGTACTCACTTTTACAGGCTGTAGTGCTCAGGTTTACAGGCCAAAGTACTCACATTCACAGGCCAAAGTACTCATGTTCACAGGTCACAGTACTCAGGTTCACAGGCTACAGTACTCACGTTTACAGGCTACAGTACTCACGTTTATAGGCCACAGGACTCAGGTTTATAGTCCACATTACTCATGTTTCCAGGCTGTAGTTCACATGTTTACAGGCCACAGTACTGGCTATGGCAACAGTGCCTAAGTTTTATGTTTTACAAACCTCATAATACCTTTTATTCGGTCTAAGTGATTATCTGGCAACACACAACCCAAAAGATTCCTCAGATAAAGAGCCCTACTATTTAAAGTACTTTCCCTGAGATGGAGGGGTGAGGCATTGTTTTTGTTGTTAGGTGCTGTCAAGATGGTTCTGGCTCATAGAAACCTTAGGAACAACAGAACAAAACACCGCCTGGTCCTGCACCCTCCTCACAATCATCGCTGTGTTTGAGCCTATTGTTGCAGTCCCTGTGTCAATCCTTCTCATCAAGAGTCTTCCTTTTTTTCACTGACCCTCTGCTTTACCAACTGTGATGTCCTTCGCCAGGAACTGATCCTTCCTGATAACAAATAAGGAGCCCTAATATTTAAAGTACTTTTCCTGAGATGAATGGCTGAGGCATAGGTCCAGATGTATACCGTGTGGTTTACTAAACAGCTGAGTAAATAAACCAGGAACATGCTTGTGCACAAAGGCTTGCATTTCCTAGGGAGGCTGGGGCCATGTTCATTGTCAGCTGATCCAGAGCCAGCTCTCCAAGCGCTGCCCAGGCCTTGGAACCACCCACATTCCTGACAGGCCTGGAGCCGCCACCGAGGCTTGTTCTGACCTGATGTGCCCAACATAAACCTCCAGATACAGTTCAGGTTAAAAAGTATGACCCCAGGGCTAGTTCATGCTGAGTATGACTGGAGCCAAAATCCCCATTTCTCTCATTGTGCCCTGGCACAGCAGCCTGTGTCCTGGCTGGGTCAGCCCCCTTACACACGCAGGTCACAGGAGCAAGCTGGACTGCGGGAAGTAACACACGTGGAGAGAGTGAGGTCTTCACCATCAGGAAGGGGAAATGAGAACACATACTCAGTCATCATTATCAGCAGTGATTGTTTGAGTAGTCACAGCAGCATCGCTAGACAAGGCTTCTGAACATTTACCAGTGTGTTCACGTTTTTTTTTTTTACACGTGTGTACCATGTGCTATGCTAGGCACTCAGGCGGCTTTACATGACAGGGGTGATGTTAGTGGTCTCATTAAAAAAAACCAGTTCTCCTCCAGTGGATTCCAACTCATGGTGACCCCATGTGTGTCAGAGTAGAACTGTGTGCTCTTTAGGGTTTTCAGTGGCTGATTGTTTAGAAGTAAATTGCCAGGACTTTCTTCTGAGGAACCTCTAGGTGGACTAGAACCATCAAACTTTCAGTTAGCACTGAGCATATTGCTTAATCTCCAATTTGCAGGCAAGGAACTTGAGGCTCTGGCAGGCAGTGGGGCTCACCCACTTCACATGGATGGGAAGAGGTTTGAAGCCAGATCTTTCCCTTCTGCACCTGGCTTCTTTTCTTGGAGCACAAAGGATCTAAAATCACAGAGCTCCGCCCCACTCCATAGCAAGACTCACGTTTTACAACAGTGCTGGGGCCGTTCTTGTACCGGGGTCAGGAGTGGCCGCAGAAGAAGGCATGCTTGTATCTGACTTGGTTCCCCTTAGGGGGTCTCTGAACACAGGAGGTCACCAGGTGACATTACCAGGTCTTCTCCAGCCCTGAGGGGCGTGCTGACCACCACTGTTCACAACGGGAATACCAGAGGCAGGGCAGTCCTCCCATCGGAGCCTGCGATTCCATTTAGTGGGCTCTTGACAAATTCCATTATCCCAAGGAATGCTATGTCGGCAGGCAAAGCTCAGAGAGATGCCCCAAGCCAGTCACAGGATCCATGTCCTGAGCCACAAAGCCCAACTCATCTCCCTGGCCCACCTCCAATGGTCCCCCATGCCGAGGATGGCTGGGACAATGCCACCTATTCCCTGGAGTGCCCCGGCCCTAAGGACTGGCCTCGTGCTATTGAGATTAAGACACTAATCCATGCTTCGCCTCTGGCCCTTTGAGGCCACTCTTTAAAGGTGATTCAGTACTGCCCATTTGAGGATTTAAGGATACAAAACCTTAGGCAGGAGTGACCTTTGCTCCTATTGGAGGCACAAACTAAGGCTTCCACAGGTGAGGCCCCTAAAGTGAGCCTTTTGATTCCTTCCTGACAATGCTGATTGATAACACAGAGCTAATCTCTCGCCTTTGTTCCCAGGGGCAAAGGTTCCAGCTGCCTCTTTGAATCTGGGTCTTAACTATCCAGAGAGAAAATGGAAGCAGACCTGCAGCCCTGGATTAACTCCCTCCAGGAAGCACTTCTGGAGGAAACACCACCTCTCCCAGACCCTGGAAGCTGGGGATCCTGCATAGGTCTTGTGCTCGGTATCCCATGAAAGGACAATCACAATTAGAGTTTAATTATCTGCACAGTTCACACAAATTGATGTGGACAGAGGGGAGCTATCGGGAGTCAGGTTGTGTCCACAGCTGTTTGACCAAGTTAAAAACTCTGACGTTGTCAGCTTCACTCTAGCAAACACTTAGCAGTCTAACATGGTCCCTCTCTCAGGTACAGGTGTAAAACTTGCCACAGACAAAGCCACCCTGAGATGAAACCTTCCCGTAGGCGAGGGTTTTCTCTGGAGTAGCTCACTCCCTGCCACCTCTCCTGTGTGTGTGTGTGCGCCCGCACACACACACACACAGAGTACTCAGGAACATCACGCTCCTCAGCCATCTGCACTTTCTGACCAGGTATGTGTTTTAATCCATTCTAGTTCCAGCTTGGGTATTTGGTATTTTTGCTTTACTCACCATAATCATGTTGGAATTATTTGATCAGTGATTTTCATGTGGAAAACTTAGAATCTTAATTTTACATTACTTATGTTCTCATTAGCTTTATGCTGTAGTCCACATGCTGCCTTACTGTCATAGCATCTAAAAAGATGCAGAAAAATGAAATTTTCACTATAAAATACTTCTACATTTGAAATATGGAAGAACCAGATACACTTTTCTATTCAAAATTTGCTTCTTTCAGCATTGTTCGGTTCAAAAAAAAACTGAAGTTCCAATTAACCACTTTCTCTCCTGAAATTTCAAGATGATGGTGCATGTTAGCTTTTTTAGGTCTATCTCAAGCTCTAGTGTATCACTCATTGTTATAAAATTCATTATTTGAATTTATTGAGAAAGCATTCCTAGCAAAATAAAATATTGAAATAATCTTAAAAAGAAAAATCAAGTGTTGTCAAATATTTCATTTTACTTGGATCCACAATCAAAATGATTGTAGAAATGAAGTAAAAAAGCTGAACAGAATTGGTCAATGTTTAACCATTTCAGGAGGTAACATATGATCAGGAACCAATGGTACTGAAGGAAGAAGTTCAAACCGCACTGCAGGCATTGGCGAAAAACAAGACTTCCAGAATTGATGGAATACCAATTGAGACGTTTCAACAAACAGATGCAGCACTGGAAGTGCTCACTCGTCTATGCCAAGTAATTTGGAAAACAGCTACCTGGCCAACTGACTGGAAGAGAACCATATTTATGCCTATTCCCAAGAAAGGTGGTCCAACCAAATGCAGAAATTATTAAACAGTGTCAGTAATATCACATGCCAGCAAAATTTTGCTAAAGATCATTCAAAAGTGGCTGCAGCAAAATATCAACAGGGAACTGTTCGAAATTCAAGCCGGAATTAAAAGAGGAGGTGGGACAAGGGATATTATTGCTAATGTCAGATGGATCCTGGCTGAAAGAAGAGAATACCAGGAAGATGTTTACCTCTGTTTTACTGACTATGCTAAGACCTTCAACTGTGTGGATTATAACAAATTATGGATAACATTGTGGAGAATGGGAATTCCAGAATGCTTAATTGTGCTTATGAGGAACCCGCACATGGATCAAGAGGCAGCCATTCAAAAAGAACAAGGGCATACTGAGTGGTTTAAAGTCAGAAAAGGTGTGCGTAAGGGTTGTATCCTTTCACCATACTTACTCAATCTGAATGCTAAGCAAATAATCCAAGAAGCTGGACTATATGAAGAAGAACGGGGCATCAGGATTGGAGAAAGGCTCTTTAACAACCTGCATTGTACAGATGGCACAACCTTTCTTGTTGAAAGTGAAGAGGACTTGAAGCACTTACTGATGAAGATCAAAGACCACAGCCTTCAGTATGGATTACACCTCAACATGAAGAAAACAAAAATCCTTACAACTGGACCAATAAGCAACATCATGATAAACGGAGAGGAGATTGAGGTTGTCAAGGATTTCATTTTACTTAGATCCAAAATCAACAACCATGGAAGCAACAGTCAGGAAATTAAAAGACACATTGCATTGAGCAAATCGGCTGCAAAACATCTCTTTAAAGTATAGAACAGCAAGGATGTCACTTTGAAGAATAAAGTGCATCTGACCCAAGCCGTGCTGTTTTCAATCACCTCATATGCGTGGGAAAGCTGCACAATGAATAAGGAAGACCAAAGAAGAAATGACGCTTTTGAATTGTGGTGTTCATGAAGAATATTAAATATACCATGGACTGCCAAAAGAACGAACAAATCTATCTTGGAAGAAGTACAACCAGAATGCTCCTTAGAAGCAAGGATAGCGAGACTATGTCTCACATACTTTGGACATTTTATCAGGAGGGATCAGTCCCCAGAGAAGGACATCATGCTTGGTAAAGTAGAGGGTCAGTGAAAAAGAAGAAGACCCTCAACGGGATGGAGTGACACAGTGGCTGAACAATGGGTTCAAGCATAGCAAGAATTGTGAGGATGGTGCATGACCAGGCAGTGTTTCGTTCTTTTGTGCATAGGGTTGCTATAAACTGGAACTGAACTCACGGCACCTAATTACTAACAACAAAGATCTGGAGATAGAAAACCAAAATAGAAGAACATGCTGGGCATTTCTCAAGCTGAAAGAACTGAAGAAAAAATTCAAGCCTCAAGTTGCAGTATTGAAGGATTGTACAGAGAAAATATTGAAAGATGCGGGAAGCATCAAAAGAGGATGGAAGGAATACACAGAGTCACTATGCCAAAAAAGAGTTGGTCAACATTCAACCATTTCAGGAGGTAGCATATGATCAAGAACTGATGGTATTGAAGGAAGAAGTCCAAGCTGCCCAGGCATTGGTGAAAAACAAGGCTCCAAGAATTGATGGAATGCCAGTTGAGATGTTTCAACAAATGGATACAGCACTGGAGGTACTCACTCATCCAACCCAAGAATTTTGGAAGACCGCTACCTGGCCAACATACTAGAAGAGATCCATATTTGTGCCCATTACAAAGAAAGGTGACCCAACAAAATGAGGAAATTATTGAACGATATCATTAATATTAAGCACAAGCAAAATTTCACTGAAGATCATTCAAAAGCAGCTGCAGCAGTATATTGACAGGAAACTGCCAGAAACCCAAACAATATTTAGGAGAGGATGTGGAATGAGGGATATCAATGCTGACATCAGATGGATCTTGGCTGAAAGCAGAGAGTACCAGAAAGATGTTTACCTGTGTTTTATTGACTACACAAAAGCATTTGACAGTTTGGATCATAACAAATTATGGATAACATTTCAAAAAATGGGAATTCCTGAACACCTGTGTTCATGTGCTACCTATACATAGGCCAAGAAGCAGGCATTTGAAAAGAACAAGGAGATACTGTATAGTTTAAAATTAGGAAAGGTGTTGCATCAAGGTTATATCCTTTCACCACACCAATTCAATCTGTATGCTAGGCAAATAATCTGAGAAGCTGGGCTATATGAATAAGAACGTGGCATCAGGATTGGAGGAAAACTCGTTACCAACCTGCACCATGTAGATGACACAACCTTGCTTGCTGAAAGTAAAGAGGACTTGAAACACTGGTGAAGGTCAAAGACTAAAACCTTCAGTATGGATTGCCCCTCAACATAAAGAAAACAAAAAATCCTCACAACTGGATTAATAAGCAACATCATGATAAATGGGAAAAAGACTGAAGTTGTCAAGGATTTTATTCGTTTTACTTCGATTCACAATCAATGCCCTTGGAAACAGCAGCGAAGAAATCAAACAACTTATTTCATTGGGCAAATCTGCTGCAAAAGATCTCTTTAAAGTGTTGGAAAGCAAAGATGTCACTTTGAAGACTAAGGTGCACCTGAACCAAGCCATGGTACTTTCCATCCCTTCATATGCATGTGAAAGCTGAACAATGAACAGGGAAGACTGAAGAAGAATTGATGACTTTGAATTACGGCATTAGCGAAGAATATTGAATATACCACGGACTGCCAAAATTAACAAAACTGTCTTGATAGAGTACAGTCAGAGCACTCCTTAGATGTGAGGATGGTGAGATTTCATCTCTCGTACTTCGGACATGTTATCAGGAGGGGCTATTCCCTGGAGTAGGACATCATGCTTGGTAAAGTAGAGCATCATCGAAAAAGAAGAAGGCCCTCAGCAAGATAGATTGACGCAGTGGCTGCAACAATGGGCTCAAACAGCAACTATTGTGATGGTGACGCAGGACTGGGCAATGTTTCATTCTATTGTGCGTAGTTTCCCTATGAGCTGGAACTGACTGGACAGCACCTAACAACTGTAACAACAGGCCCAGCTTGCCTAGGTTACGTTCCATGCTTTAGATAGCACTGTCCAGCAGAAATATGATGAGAGCCACATTAAAATAAAAAAAAACACGTAAATTAATTTTAATAAAGTATTTTATTAAACAAACATAACCAAAATTTTATTTAAACATGCAATTCATATAAAACAATTGTTAATGAGATATTTTACCTTTTTTGTACTCAATCTTTAAAATCTCATGTGTATTTTATGCTCCTAGCCCATCCCAATACAGACTGGCCATATTCAACAGCCACATGTGGCTCATGGCCACCCTATTGGATACAGCAGCCCTCTTCTGCTCTGTCAAAATATTCCTGTCTGGTGTACTATTCTGAAATAGCTGAGCATGCATAGAGTCAATTATACAAATGTTTATAGGTGAGGTGCTATTCTCGTTGTTAGGTGCCATCAAGCACATAGCAACCCTGCGTAAAAGAGAATGAAACACTGCCTGGTTCTGTGCCATCTTCGCAATTATTGTTATGCTTGAGCCCATTGTTGCAGCCACTGTGTCAATCCATCTCATTGAGGGTCTCCCTCTTTTTTGCTGACCTTCTACTCTACCAAGCATGATGTCCTTCTGCAGGGACTGGTCCCTCTGGATAACATGTCCGAAGTATGTAATTTGAAGTCTTGCCATCCCCACTTCTAATGACCATTCTGGCTGTACTTCCTCCAAGACAGATTTCTTTGTTCTTCTGACAGTCCATTCATTATTCTTTGCCAACACTGTAATTTAAAGGAATCAATTCTTCTTCAGTCTTCCTTATTCATTGTCCCGCTTTCACATGTATATGAGACGGTTGAAAACACCATGGCTTGCATCAGGCGCAGCTTAGTCCTTAAAGTGACATCTTTGCTTTTCAATACTTTAAAGAGATCTTTTGCAGCAGATTTACCCAATGCAATACATCATTTGATTTCTCGACTGTTGGTTCCATGGGCATTGATTGTGGGTCCAAGTAAAATGAAATCCTTGACAACCTCAATATTTTCTCCATTTGTCATAATGTTGTTTATTAATCCTTTGCATAGTCAATAAAACAGAGGTAAACATCTTTCTGGTAGTCTCTGCTTTCAGCCAGGATCCATCTAACATCCATGTCCTCTCCTGAATCCGGCTTGAATTTCTGGCAGTTCCCTGTCCATATACTGCTGCAGCTGCTTTTGAATGATCTTAAGGCATGAAATACTAAATTTATTTCTGGAAACACAAATAGGTACATGTATGTTACATAGGGTATGTTCTATATGTTTAAACTTTATACAACTATACACACACACATAAAAAAAAATCCATTGCCATTGAGATGATTCCAACTCATAGTGACCCTATAGGACAGAATAGAACTGCCATACGAGGTTTCCAGGGAGCAGCTGGTAGATTTGAACTGTCAGCCTTTTGGTTAGTAGCCAAGCTCTTAACCATTGTACCACCAGGGCATATATAACAATATGTAACAGATTCAGAATAGGGTAACATCTGGAAACAGAGGAATCAATTTGGGGAAAGAAATTCAAAGGGTATCACCATATCTATAAAGTTCTGCTCACAAAAAAAATAAAGCAAGTGTGGCAAAACATTGTTTGCTAGGTGGTAGGGATGTAGGGGTTCTTTATGTTATTCTCTGTACTTTTCTATGAGTTGTGGGTATAAAGCACAGTTTTCCTTAAGTGGGTGTTCATTTTCAGAATCTTACACTGTCTGGTCCCCCACATGTCTGTCAGTTTGTTGTACTGTGGGGCTTGCACGTTGCTGTGATGCTGGAAGCTATGCCACTGGTATTCAAATACTAGCGGGGTCACCCAAGGTAGACAGGTTTCAGCTGAGCTTCCAGACTAGGACAGGCTAGGAAGAAGGGCCTAGAGGTCTACTTCTAAAAAGAATTAGCCAGTGAAAACCTTATGAATAACAGCAGGGCACTGTCTGATATTGTGCCAGAAGATGAGCCCTCAGGTTGGAAGACAACTGGGGAAAGAGCTGCCTCCTCAAAGTAGAGTCAATCTTAATGATGTGGGTGGAGTCAAGCTTTTGGGACCTTCATTTGCTGACGTGGCACCACTCAAAATGAGAAGAAACAGCTGCAAATGTTGATTAATAATTGGAATGCGGAATGTACAAAGTATGACTCAAGAAAAATGGGAAACTGTCAAAAATGAAATGCAACACATAAACATCAATATCCTATGCATTAGTGAGCTGAAATGGACTGGCGCTGGCCATTTTGAATCAGACAATCATATAGTCTACTATGCTGGGAATAGCAAATTGAAGAGGAACAGCATTGTATTCATTGTCAAAAAGAACGTTTGAAGATCTATCCTGAAGTACAACGCTGTCAGTGATAGGATAATATCCATACGCCTACAAGGAAGACCAGTTAATATGACTATTATTCAAATTAACACATCCACCACTAAGGCCAAAGATGAAGAAATGAAGATTTTTTACCAGCTTCTGTAGCCTGAAACTGATAGAACATGCAATCAAGATGCATTGATAATTACTGGTGACTGGAATGCAAAATTTGGAGGGAAACAAGAAGGATTGGTAGTTGGAAATATGGCCTTGATGATAGAAATGATGCTGGGAATCGCATGATAGAATTTTGCAAGACCAATGATTTCATGCCTTTTTTCACCAACATAAATGGTGACTACACACTTGGACCTTGGCAGGTGCAATACACAAATCAAATCGACTACATCTGTGGAAAGAGATGATGGAAAAGCTCAAAATCATCAGTAAGAACAAGGCCAGGGGACCGACTGTGGAACAGACCATCAATTGCTCATATGCAAGTTCAAGTTGAAACTGAAGAAAATTAGAACAAGTCCATGAGAGCCAAAGTACAACCTTGAGCATATCCCACCTGAATTTAGAGACTGTCTCAAGAATAGATCTGACACGTTGAACACTAATGACTAAAGACCAGGTGAGTTGTAGAATGACATCATGAAGAAAGCAAGACGTCATTAAAAAGACCAAAAATGGATGTCAGAAGAGACCCTGAAACTTGCTTTTGAACATCAATTAGCTAACGCAAAAGGGAGAAATGATGAAGTAAAAGAGCTGAATAGAAGATTTCAAAGGATGGCTCGAGAAGACAAATTATTATAATGGCGTGTGCAAAGACCTGGAGGTAGAAAACCAAAAAGGGAGAACATGCTCGGCATATCCCAACCTGAAAGAACTGAAGGAAAAATTCCAGCCTCGAGTTGCAATATTGAAGGATTCTACACGGAAAACATTAAGAAACGCAGGAAGCATCAAAAGAAGATGGAAGGAATAAACAGTCACTAAAATAATAATAATATATATATTTTTAAATAATAATAATATATTATACCCAAAAGAATTGGTCCATGTTCAACCATTTCAGGAGGTAGCATATGATCAGGAACCAATGGTGCTGAAGGAAGAAGTCCAAGCTGCACTGAAGGCATCGGCAAAAAACAAGGCTCCAGGAATTGATGGAATATCAATTGAGATGTTTCAACAAACAGATGCAGCACTGGAAGTGCTCACTCGTCTATCCCAAGAAATTTGGAAGACAGCTACCTAGCCAAGCAACTGGAAGAGATCCATATTTATGCCTATCCCCAAGACAGGTGATCCAACCAAATGCGGAAATTATCAAACAATATCATTAACATCACACGCAAGTAAAATTTTTCTGAAGCTCATCCAAAAGCGACTGCAGCAGTATACTGAGAGGGAACTGCCAGAAATTCAAACCAGATTCAGAAGAGGACATGGAACCAGGGATATTATCGCTGATGTTAGATGGATCCTGGCTGAAAGCAGAGAATACCAGAAAGATGTTTATATGTGTTTTATGGACTATGCAAAGGCATTTGACTGTGTGGATCATAACAAATTATGGATAATGTTGAGAAGAATAGGAATTCCAGAACACTTAGTACATAGATGAAAAAGGCAGTTGTTCGAGCACAATAAGGGGATACTGAGTGGTTTAAAGTCAGGAAAGGGTGTATCAGGGATGTATCCTTTCACCATACCTATTCAATCTGTATGCTGAGCAAATAATCCAAGAAGCTAGACTATATGAAGAAGAATGGGGTGTTAGGATTGGAGGAAAACTCATTAACAACCTGCTATATGAAGATGACACAACCATGCTTGCTGAAAGCGAAAAGGACTTGAAGCACTTACTGATAAAGATCAAAGACCACAGCCTTCAGTATGGATTACACCTCAACATAAAGAAAACAAAAGTCCTCACAACTGGAGCAGTAAGCAACATCATGATAAATGGAGAAAATACTGAAGTTGTCAAGAGTTTCATTTTACTTGGATCCACAATCAACATCCATGGAAGCAACAGTCAAGAAATGAAAAGATGCATTTCATTGGGCAAATCTGCTGCAAAAGACCTCTTTAAAGTGTTGAAAAACAAAGATGTCACCTTGAAGACTAAGGTGTGCCTGACCCAAGCCATGGTGTTTTCAATTGCCTTATATGCATGCAAAAGCTGGACAATGAATAAGGAAGACCAAAGTAGAATTGATGTCTTTGAATTTGTGATGTTGGTGAAGAATATTGAATATACTATGGACTGCCAAAGGGAGGAACAAATCTATCCTGGAAGAAGTACAACCAGAATGCTTCTTAGAAGCAAGGATGGTGAGACTATGTCTCGCATACCTTGGACACGTTATCAGGAGAGACCAGTCCCTGGAGAAGGACATCACACTTGGTAAATTAGAGGATCAGGGGAAAAGAAGAAGACCCTCAACAAGATGGATTGAGACGGTGGCTGCAACAATGGGCTCAAGAATAACAACGATTGTGAGGATTGCTTAGGACCAGGCAGTGTTTTGTTATGTTGTGCATACGGCACCTAACGACAACAAAATGGGTCACAACAGAAAAGTGTCTGACTTGCTTGCTTTGGACACATCATCAGGAGGGATCAATTGCTTGAGGAAGACATCATGTTTGGTGAAGTACAGGCCAGTGAGGATGGGGGAGACATTCTGTGAGATGGTGACACATTAGCCACAGCAATGAACTCAAATATGATTGCGAGGATGACCCAGGACCAGGCAATGTTTTGCTCTGTATATAAGTCGCCATGAGTCAACTCAACTATCTATCATCTATCTGTCTGTCTGTCTGTCTATCTTCATCTATCTACAATCTATCTATCATCTATCATCCATCGATCATCTACTTATCTTTCTATCATCTGTCTGTCATCAATCGTCTATCATCTATCTGTAATCTATCTACTATCTATCTATTATCTATCTATCCAATATTATCTATCTAGCTATCTAATGTACATCTTAAGCCTCCTGCATCCCCAAGTCTGGGTCTGAGGTGGTCAATCCATCCTGTTGCCCCAGCACTTGTTATGATCAGATAATCAATAGGGAGAGGTCTGGTGTGGAAAGATTTCCTCTTCCTAGTTGGCTGAGTGGCCTGCTTCAGTAAGTTCACCCTGGGGGCAATCGGTTGGCCTGATCAGAGGGACTCAGTGTTGCTCAGGTGCTAATTAGAAAGGAGAACCTGTACGTGGAAATCCCTCCATGGCTCTGTGACTGCACAGACAAATGACCTGCTGTGGATGAGTAGACAAGTCTTAAGGTCATTTTGTGCCCAGGAAACATTGAAACCCACAAAGGCTTCCAGTTTTGTTCTGTTTTTTCTTTTTATTTATTTATGTTTAGCATTCTTAGCATTAGGGCAAACCCCTCATTTGGGGTAGGTCTATGGCTTCTCAATCTGAAGAACAGCCCCCTGCAGTGGCCTGACCAACCTGGTGTGGAAAAACCAGAGGGAGAAGGCCCAGTGGAGATCCGAGGCCCCAGGAGTCTCATGCCCACGGTGCAGACAGACACGCTTCATTCCCAAGACCACAGGGAGATGGCTGGTGGTAACCCTGGGCTCCAGAACCACAGTGACCCTTACTGATAGGACACCCTAGCCTTTGTCAGGCCCCAGGCTCTACCCCCCTACCCCAAACAGCTGGCAGTGCCCCATCTGTGCCTTCCTCTCTGTGTCCACACTTGGTTCCATGGGGCTAGGAGGGGCGTGCTACCTCCCCACCCTGCAAACTGGCTGGCTGTCCTACCCAGGGCAGAAACAAAATCAGCCATGTAGCCAGGATCCTCTGCCAACACAGCTGGGGTTCAGGCCTAGGAGAAGTGGGCCTCCTCCACATAGAAACTGCCCTCTGGACTGAATCTGGGAGCCAGCACCTCTGTGTCTTCAAGAAGCCACATCAGTGTGGTCATTGAGATTGGGTGGGTGTCCACGGCCTCCAAGGTGGGTGAGGATGGGCACAGGGGGCTGGAGCTCCAGCATGTCCCAGCCCAGGGCTCAGGCCCTGACACCCACAGGCCAGAAGACCAGGCCAGGTCCTGGGAGGGTGCTTCCTGTGGAGGGAAACCAGAATTAACTGCAGACACTCTGCCACCTTAGTTTAGCCCAGGCCTCAAAGGAAGCACAGTGGGGGCTGCAGCATTCAGACGGTCTGATTCCACCTGACGCCAAACAGACTGGGCTCTGGCCGTTGAGATAACGGCTGGTGGGCGCGGAGAGATGTGCAGGTTGAAAGCAGACAAATGATGTGGCTGATTAAAGGCCGTCTGGCCGGAACACCAGGTGAGGCTGATGGCAGGAGGCCCCGGCACACATGGGCGCGGCTCCAGGCGGCTAGTCCAGCATCTGTGTGCACAGCAGCCAGGAGAGAAACATTAACTTAATCGTGATTCCCATCGTTTGTCTTGCTGTTGCCACAGAGAGAGTTTATCTCTCTGGAGCAGGCCCACCTGTTCGCCCTGTAAAAGTTTATTCCTTTATTCAGGCTATTAAGGTGCGTTATCGATGCTGTTCAAACATTCCACGGGAGGGTTGCACAGGGGCGTGGGGAGGAGGGCAAGGAGGAGGGGCAGGGGCAGACAGGCCTTTTCCTATTTGGAAGCCCCCATGGGAGCCACAGCAGAAAGGGAATTCTAAGGTTGGAGGTCTGCACCACGAATTTCCCTCTGGCATCTTCAGGGGGAGCCTTCAGCTGCTTCCAGATGGCCCAGCCCTCTGTGGGCACAGGGCCCCGACACTGTGAGACATCCCAGTCCTTTGTGGGTACAGGGCCCCAGTACTGGGAGATACCCCAGCCCTCTGTGGATACACGGCCCCAACACTGAGATGTCTCAGCCCTCTGTGGGTACAGGGCCCCCATGCTGGGAGATGCCCTGGGCCCTCTGTGGGTACAGGGCCCCAGTGCTGGGAGATGCCCCAGTCCTCTGTGGGCACAGGGCTCCAGTACTGGGAGATACCCCAGCCCTCTGTGGATACACGGCCCCAACACTGAGATGTCTCAGCCCTCTGTGGGTACACAGCCCCAGTGCTGGGAGACGCCCCAGCTCTCTGTGGGTACAGGGCCCCAACACTGAGATGTCTCAGTCCTCTGTGGGCACAGGGCCCCAACACTGTGAGACACCCCAGTCCTTTGTGGGTACAGGGCCCCAATACTGGGAAATGCCCCAGCCCTCTGTGAGTACAGGGTCCCCATGCTGGGAGATGCCCTGGGCCCTCTATGAGTACAGGGCCCTAATGCTGGGAGATGCCCCAGCCCCCTGTGGGCACAGGGCCCTGACACTGTGAGACACCCCAGTCCTTTGTGAGTACAGGGCCCCAGTATTGGGAAATGCCCCAGCCCTCTGTGAGTACAGGGTCCCCATGCTGGGAGATGCCCTGGGCCCTCTGTGAGTACAGGTCCCCAACACTGGGACATGCCCCAGCTCTCTGTGGGTACAGGCCCCGACGCTAGGAGATGCCCTAGCCCTCTGTGGGCACAGGGCCCCAACGCCGGGAGATACCCCAGCCCTGTGTAGACAGGTGGCTGCCTGCAGTAAAGAGCAGAGGTCAGGGGACACACACCTGCCAGGGAAGCTCCTTGGCATTTCCTCTGAGTGATTTCAAACACCTTCCTTGTATGTGGAAGTGATACTCCCTCATCTCAAATGCGTGTGTGGTGCTCTGTTCTCTGCGAATGATCAGAAAGAGCATTCATGAACCCCCTGGCCCTTACCGTATATTACTCTTGCTACAAGGCACATTTAATAAACATAGATCCTCTTACTTGAATGCATACACTCTTGTCTTGGATTATCCCAACAGAAATTCAGGCCAAAGGCAGAGATGTAAATTTTGGTCCATTTTATATTCTGAAAGGAGCCCAGGTGGTGCAGTGGTTAAGCCCTTGACTGCTAACAGAAAGGTTGATGGTTTGAACCTATCAGCTGCTCCACAGGGGATAGATGTGGCAGTCTGCTTTCCAGCAGCCTTGGAAACCCAATGGGACAGTTCTGCTCTGTCGTACAGAGTCGCTATAAGCCAGAATTGACACCATGGCAGTGGAGTGGGTGGGTTTTATCCATCTTTACGGTTGTAAGGCACACAGCAGAGTCCAAGAATGGTCTTCGGTGATTTCTACTAACCTAATGCTTGCCCTCCATGAGCTGGGTGACATAGCAGCCGTAACAATGGGCTCAAACACACCAACGATCACAGGGCCATGTTTCCTTCTGTCATACATAAGGTCATCACGAGTCAGAGCTGAGTCCACGGCACCTAACAACGACAGTGCTAGTGGTGCATATAAAAGGTAAATCACATTAAAATCTCTTCTTCCAGAGTGCAGAAGATAAGGAGGCTAAATGTGGGTTAATCACAGGTAGGACACAGCACAGTGCACGCGCTGTGCCCTCCACGTGGTATCTGTGTGTGTGTCCTGCGGCCCTTCTAACAGAAAGTTGTTGTTGTCAGTTGCCATCAATTCCAACTCATGGTGACCCCGCGTGTGCAGAGTAGAACTGCTCCATAGGGCTTTCAAGGCAGCGGTGTTTCTGAAGCCGATCCCCAGGCCTGTCTTCCAAGGCACCTCTGGGTGGGTTCAAACCACCAACCTTTCAGCTAGTAGTTGAGCTTTTAACCATTTGCACAGCCTAGAGATTCCCTCCTAACAGAACTGTGAATGCTAAGCACACAGACATGTCCACACACCTTCTGTGCAGCCAGGGCAGAGCTGAGCACTCAGTATGAAGGCAGTGTACGATACTCATTCGTTAGCAGTCTATTTGAGTATCAGCCAACAAACATCCACAGACTCATACTCTTCTTTAGGGGGGTAGCAGTGGTGGTTCAGTGGTAGGAGTCTCTCCTTCCATGTGGGAGACCTTGGTTCGATTCCAAGCCAACGCACCTCCAGCAGAGCTACCACCTGTCCACCAGTGGAGGGTGTGTGTTGCTATGATGTTGAACAGGTTTTAGCAGAGCTTCCAGACAGAGACGGACTAGGAAGAAAGGCCTGGCAATCTACTACCAAAATCCGCCTACGAAAACCCTGTGGATCACAACTGTCTGATCCACAACCCATCACAAGGATGGTGCAGGACTGGGTAGCATTGCATTCTATTGTGCCTGGGTTGTCATCAGTCAGGGGCCAATTGAAAACAGCTATCAACAACAGCTCTTCTTTGCATCTGCTTGTTTTTAAACAACCTTTGAAAATTTAAGGAAGCCAGTCTCCCTTGCTGCCTCCCACCTTTGCTCAGCTGTCCCACCCCCGCTTCCCTACCTCCTTCCCTGTTGACTTAGGAGGTTTCACCCAGTTTGCCTCTCTCATACCGCGAGCATACTTGGACACAGGCATTCGGCTGAACGAAGCCCCTGTCTGCTTTTGCCATTCCTGGCAGAGCAGCACCTAGGCTTTTTCATCTCGCCACTCACTTTCAATGCGTTGCTTTCTGGCTATTCTGTTGTACAGTTTGTCCCAGGAAGACAGGCACACCTTTAAGAAACATTGAAGCATAAGGAAAGATGGAGACTCATAGAACCAGTGTATGGAGAAAGCCTGCAAGACTAGAAAGCAGGCTTCATTCACCTGGATTGTCGTTATAACATGAATTTTGTTACTCTTGCTAGTGGCAGCTTAGCCTTTTTAGCATCGAAGCTATTGATGCTAAAAACCACTGTTGCTTTAAACTAAAACAAGCTCTGGACCCAAAGACAATTGTGTGCCAGGTCGAGTCTCAGCTCCAGAGCTCCGTGCTGAGCCCCATCCCCGACCCGGGACCACCATGTCATTGGACACGTCCCCTCCGCTGTCACCAAGGAGGGTGCAGCCCGCCTAGCTGCCTGTGACAGACGGTCCAAGAGGAAAGAAAAACATCATCAACATAATGGCTTCTGACTTGATCATTTCTCTTTCTTCCCCACCTCCTAGGAGATGTATTTTTTATCAGCTTCCTGGCAGAAGGGACAAATTAATAATCCTGTGGGTGGTGTTGCAGCCCAGTTAAGGACCCTCCGAGAGACACATCACATCACTCGCTGGGTTCTGGGTGGAAAGCTGAAGCCTTTCACTTCCAGGCACTTCGGTGGCTCTCCTGGGGACCTCACTACAGTCCCCAGAGATGAGTATCATTAAAAGGCGAAAATGGCTTCCTTTTCACAGCCAACACGTGCTCCATGCCTTGGGGTTGGGGATTTTTCTACTGCTGGTTCACAGAGACCACCAACTCATGTCGTGACTCAGCAGAATTGAAGAGGGACGTTAAGTAAGTTTAGGGAGTGGTGATGTTTTAGGGAATGAAGTGGGGGTGCTGGAAAGGCCCTTTGGTGTCCTCTTCCCCCTCCTCCCTGCTATTTCCACAGAGACCAGAACTGGGCTGGACCCATGCTCATAGCACGCGTCGTGTGGATTAGAATTTCTTACTGACGTGTTTTCTTACTTATTTCTTCTTTTATTCAACAAACGGTTTGAAAAGTATACTTCGTGTTAATTTAACGTTTCCAGCTTAATTTTTACTTTTTTTTTTTTTTATCTAGCTACCTACCTCCCTTCCTGCCCATCTGGGCCATCCATGCCAGCTTTGTTTCAGAAAGAATTTAAGGTTGGCATCATGCAAATTGCTTTATTAAAAAAAATAATATGTTCTTTTTTCAAATTCATTGAAAAATGTAAGCTTTTAAATAATGCCACAAGAGCATTAGCTCTAAGCTTTTTCTGCTCCAAGTTTGTTAAATACATTCAAATGGCTGTTGAATTTCAATTGCTTAAGAAAACAGTATATCCTTATGAAAAATCGAGTTTTGAATGATACTTGCTACAGACTACAGCTAGACATAATTTCATGTCCAAGTAAAACTCAAAAACTTAAACTGGTTTCAAAAGCTGGTTATGTGCATTTTTATCTTTCCTCGGGTATCCTGTCTGTGTCACTCTGTTCGCACCACACTCCTCCCAAGTCTCTTCTCACCTCAGTTCTTACACTGAGGCTTTCCCAGGCCATGGGTCCCCTGGGTGTGCTGAGTGTAACCTTTGTGCATGCAATTCAGGACTAAAGGGCACCACGGTGAAAGAGCATTAGACCAGGAGCCAAAAGACAAGAACTGGTCCAGGATTCACCCTGTACAAGTCACACAATCTAGGTCAAATCATTTTGCCTCAATTTTCTCTTTGTGAAACAGAAATAATAACCCCAGTGCTTGAGGAAGCAGAGAAACATTGGTAAAACTTCTGGAAAACAATTTAGCAATACCAGAGACTTTAAAACAAGTGCAATACTTTAAAATAAGTACCTTATACTTTAATCGTTCCTTAAGGGACTTATTTGGTCTAGCCCTGCCAGTGGGTGCAATGTGAAATTCAACCCAAGCTTTAAAGATCAGATAATTCCAATGTTACCTAACCTGATCCAAGCAGAGAAAAACTTCCAAATACATTTTATAATATGAGTAAAATGTCAAAACCAAAGTCTTTCAAAGATTGCTCATACCCAAAAATCTATAGAGCAATCTCACTTACGAATCTCAGTGCAAAAGTCCTAAATAAAATATCACCTAATTCAAGGAGGGGAGGGTATTAGGAGATGTTTTAGGGTAGGTACAATATGACTTTAATAGGTACAATAATAAAAATAATAGAGCATCTTCACAGAAGTTGAAAAAGTGATAAAATTCAACATTAAAAAAGAAAGTAATAAAACAGAACTAGATAAATATTTTCTTAACATGGTAAGATACATCTACCTCAGCCCAAAAATCAATATCATACATTCCCTTTTAAGTCTGTAATCAAAGAAGCCCACTATTGTTACTTATTCAGTGTTGTTCTGGCAGTAGAGTACAATTAGACAAGGAAAAGTATAGCATTTGAAAAGGAAGAGGTAAAATATCGCCATTTGCATTTGAAATTACTGAATACCCAAGAGTTTGTAGTGAAAACTTTCTACAAATAAGAAAATTTAGTAAGATTGAGAAACCAGTCGCCATTGAGTCGACTCCTGGCAACCCCATGTACAGCATAAAGAAACATTGCCCAGTCCTGCACCATCTTCACGATTGTCGGTGTGTCTGAGTGCATTGTTGCAGCCACTGTGTGTTTTGACTGCCTTCCAACCTAGAGGGCTCATCTTCCTGCACTGTATCAGGCAGTACACTGCTGTGATTCACCAACACAATCTCCTCCTCCAGTGACTGATCTCTCCTGATGAGTCCAAAGCAAGCAAGTCGGACAACATTCTGTTGTGATCCATAGGGTTTCCATTAGCTGATTTTCGGAAGTAGATTGCCAGGTCCTTCTTCCTACTCTGTCTTAGTCTGGAAGCTCCACTAAACCTGTCCACCATGGGTGACTCTGCTCAAATTTGAAATACCAGTGGCATAGCTTCCTGCATCACAGCAACATGCAAGCAACCACAGTTAAACACACTGCCAGGTGGAATCCATGGCAGCCAAAGCAGTATTAATATGAAAACTATCCTTTCCACTCCATCCCTAAAGAAACTGCTTGGGAAACCAGAACATATTCTTGGCTGTGTTCTAGAAACCACAAAGGGATGGTGTGGGGATGGGAAGGTGTGGGGAGGGGAGACACAAGCTTAAACATTTTCATCTTAGATCACCTCCTGATGGCCACAGAGGAGAAGTCCTTGGGGCTCACTGGTAAACTTGTCCTCCTCTTGCCTCTAGATGCCTTGGGCTTATAGCCTATCTGCTCTGAAAGAAGTGACAGTGAGAATTTGGAAACCCTTTGCAGTGGCAAAAATCATAAAAGAATGAAGATATGACCCTCAATAGATTTAGCTTATAGGGTGATGCTAAAGAATAGCAACAACAATGTATTTCTCGTTGTTGTTGCTGTTAGGTGGCGTCAAGTTGGTTCCAACTCATAGTGACCTTATGCACAACAGAACAAAAACACTGCCCGGTCCTGAGCCATTCTTACAATCATTGTTATGCTTGAGTTTATTGTTGCAGCCACGATGTCAATCCACCTCGTTGAGGGTCTTCCTCTTTTCCGCTGACCCTGTACTTTGCCTAGTATGATGTCCTTCTCCAGGGACTGATCCCTCCTGACAACATGTCCAAAGTATGTAAGAAGTATCCTTGCTTCTAAGGTGCATTCTGGTTGCACTTCTTCCAGGACAGATTTGTTCATTTTTTTGGCAGTCCGTGGTATATTCAATATTCTTTGCCAACACCACAATTCAAAGGCGTCAATTCTTCTTTGGTCTTCCTTATTCATTGTCCAGCTTTCACGTGCATATGATGTGATTGAAAATACCATGGTTTGGGTCAGGCACACCTTAATCTTCAAGGTGACATCTTTGCTTTTCAACATTTTAAAGAGGTCCTTTGCAGCAGATTTACCCAATGCAACGTGTCCTTTGATTCCTTGACTGCTGCTTCCATGGATCCAAGTAAAACGAAATCCTTGACAACTTCAATCTTTTCTCCATTTATCATGATGTTGCTTATTGGTCCAGTTGTGAGGATTTTTGTTTTCTTTATGTTGAGGTGCAATCCATACTGAAGGCTATGGTCTCTGACCTTCCTTAGTAAGTGCTTCATGTCCTCTTCACTTTCAGCAAGCAAGGTTGTGTCATCTGCATAACGCAGATTGTTAGTCTTCCTCCAATCCTGATGCCCCATTCTTCTTCATATAGTGACACTAAAGAATAGCACCAACAACATATTTCTCATAGGTTCTTGAAATACAAGGTCTTGGATTCTTAGATGCTAGAATCTTTTGCACTTGGTAATTTGGCATTAGTAGATGGCAGAGGAAAGTGGTTGGCATAGTGCAAAGCAGGGCCTAGTACATTATGGGCCTTGAAAAGCAATGAAAGGGTGAAGAGGAAGACGCAGAGGGGCCAGCACCTAAGGGTGAGTTTTATCAAACACATGGCACTGTGGCATTGAACATCTCAGTAGCCATTTGGAGAAGAACAAGCTTTAAAGGTAGCAGAATCCCCACCATTTGCCTCTCCCTGCTGGACCTGACACCTCACAACCTGGCTGGGTCTCTGGAGAGGCCGATGCCCTCACACCTTCGGGCTGTTTTGCTTCCTTGACTCAATCACAGCAGCTCCATATGGTGTATAAACACCACACAGCAAATGGCTTCCACATCGATTCATCAGGCACCTAAACCGGCAACCTAGCCCTAAATTTCTACTTGTGGGTATGATGGGCCAGACTAAAGAAAACGTCACTGTTTACTTTTCTCCCATTTATAAGTCACTGAAGGTTAGAGAAATAACAAGAAAATGAAGTTAGCAGATATCCACGTGTTGAGATTTGTAAAGCTGAGCAGCGAGGCCTAGAGAAAATTCTACTGATTTTTTTAAAGTGAATTTATTCATGATCTGGATAGACCAAGTTAATTTTACAAACTAGGCTGTAAAAAGTTACATGGAAGGTCCTACAATACTTTCAGGGAAAAAAAAAAAATCAAACCCGTTGCCGTTGAGTTGATTCTGACTCATAGCGGCCCTATAGGACAGAGTAGAACTGTCCCATAGAGTTTCCAAGGAGTAGCTGGTGGATTCAAACTGCCGACCTTCTGGTTAGCAGCCGAGCACTTAACCATTGTGCCACCAGGGCTCCAAAATACTTTCAGAGGCCCCCTTGAATAAAACCCAAAGCACAAATGAGGTGGGTTAGAAGGCAGTGAGGTGGCTTAGCTGGGTGCCCGCACACCCACAGCTCCTTTTTTTTTCTGTTCTGACCAGCACAGGTGGGGGAGTGAGTGGACACTTTGTAATGGGGGTCCCGTGTCTCTCTGCTGTACCACTCTGGGGAGTCACAGAACCTGATTGATCTACCTTCTTTTCGTCTATAAATGGGGTTCACATTGCTCCTTCATAGGGCGGTTATGGGATTCTTTTTTTTTTTTTTTCTATCATGGTAATATTAAAAAAAACAAAATTTTCCATTTGAATAACTTTTATGTGTACACGAGTGGCATTAATAACACTCACAGTATTGTGCAACTTTTTCATCACCAAACAGAAGCCCTGTACCCGTTAAGCAGTTCCTCCCCATCCCTCCTCCCTCAGCAAGAAAAATTTGCCTCTGTTTATGTTTGAGATGGTGGTGCAGTGGTTAAGAGCTATGGCTGCTAACCAAAACATCTGCAGTTCAAATCCACCAGCCATTCCTTGGAAACTCTCTGGGGCAGTTCTACTCTGTCCTATAGTGTCACTATGAGTTGGAATCGACTCAACAGCAATGGTTTTTTTTTTTTTTTTAATAAATGGGCATAGTCAACCCATAAAGCGATTGCCATCCCTGGGTGGTGCAGACAGTTAACACACTTGGCTGCTAACCAAAAAGTTGGAGGCTTGAGTCCACCCAGAGGCCTTCGTAAGACAGGCCTGGAGATCTACTTCTGAAAGATCTGCCACTGAAAACCTTAGGGAGCACAGTTCTACTCTAACATACATGGGTCACCATGAGTTGGGGTTGACTCAACAGCAACTGGAAAGTGATTGCCATTCAATTTAGAGGCATTATCAGCTGTAGTATCAAACATGCACCGTGCAGAGCAGCAGCTAACAGCCATGAGGAGGAGGCTGTGAGCAGGAGTAAGAAGGGTGGACTAGAGCCCAAGGCGACGTTTCACCCCAGAAGACACGGGAGAGGACAAGCAGCCCCAGGGTCTCTCACTCACATGGAGGGATTGACTCCTTAGTTTTCTTGTGAATTGGTCTCCTCCCTCGTAAATGGAGTTAATGACAGTGTCCATCTCACAGGCTCTCAGATATGAACAGCTAATGACTGCCAAGCACTTTGGAATAAATGCCCTTACTGGTAATGGCGGTGAGTAATATAATAACCAGTCTGTGCCTGCTGGCTTCGGAAACCGTAATCATTGCTATGGGGTTTAGCTTTATGACTGGCTGTTTTGAACTTCACATAAAATATTCTTATTTTAAAGTAATTAAACATGTCAGAAGAACACCTTGCATTCAGCCAGAGTCTTATTTGATCTTAAGATTTGATCATTTATGTAAACAGTCCCAAATTAGCTCACATGAACTCGGTATGATTTGGGGTCTCTGGGGCATCCAGGGAAACCCTGGTGGTACAGTGGTTAAACACCAGGCTGCTAACTGAATGGTCAGTGGCTCAAACCCACCAGCCTTTCTGCAGGAGAAAGATGTGGCAGTCTGCTTCAGTAAATATTACAGCCTTGGAAACCCTATCGGGAAACTTTACTCTGTCCGATAGGGTTGTTGTGATTTGGAATCAACTCAGTGGTAATGGGTTGTCAACAGGGGATGTCCAGAGGCATCTGACTGCAGGAGTTTGATGACTGAGGTCAACCTCTTAGACCTAGAGACACTGCAAAGCTAAACAGTGACTCAGTTTTATTAAGATTTCCAAAAAGTGGTCGTAAACCACACCACAGCCACTCCCTCCTCAGCAATGTCAGGAATGTCTTCTGACAGCTGGAAAAGCCCTCGATGAGCCCTGACAAGCCCTGTGCCCACAGGTCCGCAGGCCCTGGGCAGGTTTACCATGTGGTGTGAACCCGGCTCTGCAGACTAACAAAGAGGCGTAGCTAGAAGACCATTTCCATCACAAACTTCACCCTGACATCCTCCTCTGTGGCAATCCTTACTGTTGCTTTAAATGAAAAGCTGCGCCCCCACCCCGAACCCAGGATAGGTGCTGTCGTTCCGCCGTGAGCTGTCTGTAAATATAGGACATGTTTAAACACTGTATGCGATGCAACTTTCACCCCCAAAATGGAGACAGAGACGGAGATCTCAAAGGAGAAGGCCCTCATCTCCCAGATGGAAATCTCATCCATCAGGTGTGCAGCGACGTCCTCCTTCAGGAGTCCTCTCTCCAGGGCCCCCTTTGCACCACCTGGAGAAGCCTGGTGCTATCTATTAGCTGTCAGAACGAAAGGGAGGGCACATTCCACCTGAACAGCGCTCAAGCCTGACTCACTCCGTTTAAGGAGGCTTTTACTTTAATTACAGCTGGAGAGAAAGTCCTTCATCTGCCCCACCCACTGCACCTTTAAAGACCTATGGGTAGGCGCTGTGAGGTCACTGCTTTGCCAACAGCGCCACCAAGTGTCTTTCTGGAGAAAATGCAAACACCATCCATGGATCATGCTGTGCCAGAAATTCAAAGTTCACCAGAGGAGCAACTTCCTCACAGACCCCAGGTCACACACAGGAGCAGCTTCTTCACAGACCCCAGGTCACACACAGGAGCGACTTCCTCACAGACCCCAGGTCACACACAGGAGCAGCTTCCTCACCAGACCCCAGGTCACACACAGGAGCAGCTTCCTCACCAGACCCCAGGTCACACACAGGAGCAGCTTCCTCACCAGACCCCAGGTCACACACAGGAGCAGCTTCCTCACCAGACCCCAGGTCACACACAGGAGCAGCTTCCTCACCAGACCCCAGGTCACACACAGGAGCAGCTTCCTCACCAGACCCCAGGTCACACACAGGAGCAGCTTCCTCACCAGACCCCAGGTCACACACAGGAGCAGCTTCCTCACAAGACCCCAGGTCACACACAGGAGCAGCTTCCCCACAGACCCCAGGTCACACACAGGAGTGACTTGCCCACAGACCCCAGGTCACACACAGGAGCGACTTCCTCACAGACCAAGGTCACACACAGGAGCAGCTTCCTCCCCAGACCCTAGGTCACACAGAAGAGCAACTTCCTCACAGACTCCAGGTCACACACAGGAGCAATTACCTCACAGGACCCAGGTCAAACACAGGAGCGACTTCCTCACAGACCCCAGGTCCCACACGGGAGCAACTTCCTCACAGACCCCAGCACAAACATAAGGGGTGGAAATAGGAGTGGCACCACTCACTATTACCCCTAGTGACCCACTCGTAAAATTTTCGATCCCTTGTCCCCAAGGCCCTATGTTCTGTGGGTCTAGAGGTCTTAGTTCCAAACAGAGAAATGCTCCCGCTAGGAAATACAACACTGATTCCAGTGAACTGGAAGTTAAGAATGTTACCTGGCCAATTTGGGCTTCTCACTCACTCTCTGGATCAACAGGCAAAGAAGGGAGTTACTATATCGGCTGGTGTGATTGACCCTGATTACCAAAGGGAAATCTAATTGATATTACATAATGGAGGTAAAGAAGAGTATGTATGGAATGCAGGGGTCCTTTAGGGTGTCTCTTAGTACTACCATGTCCTGCAATTAAAGTCAATAGCAAAGTATAGCAACCTATACTGACATGACTACTAATGTTCTAGACCCTTCAGGAATGAAGGTTTGGTCACCCCACCAGGCAAAGAACCACGACCAGCTGAGGTGCTTGCTGAGGGCAAAGGGAATACGGAATGAGTGGTGGAAGATAGTAGTTCTAAATACCAGTTACGACCACGTTACCAGTTGCAGAAATGAGGGCTGTAATTGTTACGTGTATTCCTTTCCTGTATGTGTGCATCAAATATCTTTGTTTTCTTCAGTTATAAAATATAAGGTGTAAATTGGACTAGTGCATTTTCGGTTGTATGTATGTTAGTTGTATCGTGTTAACTGCAAATATGACTTTGTAATTGTCTTTATTTAGAGTTTGTGTGTGGTTTAAGATGTGTACTGGTGCCAAGTTGACAAAGGGCGGGCTGTGGTGGTTAAGGTTTTGTGTCAACTTGGCTGAGCCATGATTCTCAGTGGTTTGACAATTATGTAATGATGTAGTTTGGCAGCTGTGTATTGATGTAGTTATCCCTCATTTTGTGATAGAATACAATCACTTCCATGATGTGATCAGGAAATCAGTTGTAATCAAGAGTTTCATGACGGGTACAGCCTGCATCCAATACATATGGGCATTCTGACAAAGCTTGCTGGCTTTTGATTGCTCTGAACCCTGCTTCCAGCGTATTATCATCTGACCTCCAGTTCCTGGGACTTGAGCCAGTGGCCTGCTGTATTGTCTACTGATCTTGGGGTTTGTTAGCCTCTGTAGCCTGTGGGCCAGTGGCCTGCCATCTTAACTGCTGGCCTTGGATACATCAGCCTCGGCAGCCGGTGAGCCAACAGCCTGCTGTCTGACCTGCCAATCTGGGGTTCATCAGCCCCTGTAGCTACTGAGTTGGGAGAAGCCTCCAGCCTGATCTCTGACCTATGGTCTTGCGACCTTGAGACTTTCCAGCCTCTACAACTGCATAAGCCATTTCTTCGAGATAAATCTCTTTCTGTATATATATATATATATATATATATTATATATATAATACATGTGATATATATATATATATATATAATATACATATAAAATCCCCCACGTGTCTGTCAGTTTGTCGTAGTGTGGGGGCTTGCGTGTTGCTGTGATGCTGGAAGGTATGCCACCGGTATTCAGATACCAGCAGGGTCACACATGGAGGACAGGTTTCAGCTGAGCTTCCAGACTAAGACAGACTAGGAAGAAGGACCCAGCAGTCTACTTCTGAAAAGCATTAGCCAGTGAAAACCTTATGAATAGCAGTGGAACATTGTCTGATATAGTGCTGGAAGATGAGCACCAGATGACTGGGGAAGAGCTGCCTCCTCAAAGTACAGTTGAACTTACTGATGTGGATGGACTAAAGCTTTCAGGACCTTCATTTGCTGATGTGGCACGACTTAAAATGAGAAGAAACAGCTGCAAACATCCGTTCACAACTGGAACCTGGAATGTACGAAGTATGAATCTAGGAAAATTAGAAATCATCAAAAATGAAATGGAACGCATAAACATCGATATCCTAGGCATTAGTGAACTGAAATGGACTGGTATTGGCCACTGGGCAATCATATAGTCTACTATGCTGGGAATGACAACTTGAAGAGGAATGGTGTTGCATCCATCGTGAAAAAGGACATTTCAAGATCTATCCTGAAGTACAATGCTGTCAGTGATAGGATAATATCCATACGCCTACAAGGAAGACCAGTTAATATGACTATTATTCAAATATATGCACCAACCACTAGGGCCAAAGATGAAGAAATGGAAGATTTTTATCAGCTGCTGCAGTCTGAAATTGATTAAACGTGCAATCAAGATGCATTCATAAATACTGGTGATTTTAATGTGAAAGTTGGAAACAAAGAAGAAGAATCAGTCATTGGACAATATGGCCTTGGTGATAGAAACAATGCTGGAGATCGAATGATAGAATTTTGCAAGACCAACAACTTCTTCATTGCAAATACCTTCTTTCACCAACATAAACGGCGACTGTACACATGGACCTCACCAGATGGAAACACAGAAATCAAGTCGACTACATCTGTGGAAAGAAACGATGGAAAAGCTCAATATCATCAGTCAGAACAAGGCCAGGGGCCAACTGTGGAACAGACCATCAATTGCTAATATGCAAGTTCAAGCTGAAACTGAAGAAAATCAGAGCAAGTCCACAAGAGCCAAAATATGACCTTGAGTATATCCCACCTGAATTTAGAGACCATCTCAAGAATAGATTTCATGCATTGAACACTGGTGACCAAAGACCAGACAAGTTGTGGAATGACATCAAGGACATCATACATGAAGAAAGCAAGAGGTCATTAAAAAGACAGGAAAGAGAGAAAAGACCAAGACGGATGTTGGAGGAGACTCTGAAACTTGCTTTTGAACGTCGAGCAGCAAAGCAAAAGGAAGAATTGATGAAGTAAAAGAACTGAACAGAAGATTTCAAAGGGCAGCTTGAGAAGACAAAGTAAAGTATTATAACGACATGTGCAAAGAGCTGGAAATGGAAAACCAAAAGGGAAAAACACTCTCGGTGTTTCCCAAGCTGAAAGAGCTGAAAAAATTCAAGCCTCGAGTTGCAATAGTGAATGATTCTATGGGGAAAATATTAAACGATGCAGGAAGCATCAAAAGAAGATGGAAGGAATATACAGTCATTATACCAAAAAGAATTAGTGGATGTTCAGCCATTTCAAGAAGTAGCATATGATCAGGAACTGATGGTACTGAAGGAAGAAGCCCAAGCTGCTCTGAAGGCATTGGCGAAAAACAAGCCTCCAGGAATTGATGGAATATCAACTGAGATGTTTCAACAAACAGATGCAGTGCTGGAGGTGATCACTCGTCTATGCCAAGAAATATGGAAGACAGCTTCCTGGCCAACTGACTGGAAGAGGTCCATGTTTATGCCTATTCCCAAGAAAGGCGATCCAACTGAATGTGGAAATTATAGAACAATATCATCAATATCACATGCAAGCAAAATTTTGCTGAAGATCATTCAAAAACGGCTGCAGCAGTATATCGACAGGGAACTGCCAGAAATTCAGGCCGGTTTCAGAAGAGGACATGGAACCAGGGATATAATTGCTGATGTCAGATGCATCCTGGCTGAAAGCAGAGAATACCAGAAGGATGTTTACCTGGGTTTTATTGACTATGCAAAGGCATTTGACTGTGTGGATCATAACAAATTATGGGGAACATTGTGAAGAATGGGAAATTCCAGAACACTTAATTGTGCTCATGAAGAATCTGAACACAGATCCAGAGGCTATCGTTCGGACAGAACAAGGGGATACTGAGTGGTTTAAAGTCAGAAAAGGTGTGCGCCAGGGTTGTATACTTTCACCATGCCTGTTCAAACGGTATGCTGAGCAAATAATCCGAGAATCTGGACTATATGAAGAAGAACGGGGCATCAGGATTGGAAGAAGACTCATTAACAACCTGTGTTATGCAGATGACACAACCTTGCTTGCTGAAAATGAAGAGGACTTGAAGCACTTACTAATGAAGATCAAAGACCACACCCTTCAGTATGGATTGCACCTCAACATAAAGAAAACAAAAATCCTCACAACTGGACCAATGAGCAGCATCAAGATAAAAAGAGAAAAGATTGAAGTTGTCAAGGATTTCATTTTACTTGGATCCACAATCAACAGCCACGGAAGCAGCAGTCAAGAAATCAAAAGATACATTGCATTGGGTAAATCTGCTGCAAAGGACCTCTTTAAAGTGTTGAAGAGCAAAGATGTCACCTTGAAGGCTAAGGTGCACCTGACCCAAGCCATGGTATTTTCAATAGCATTATATGCATGTGAAAGCTGGATAATGAATAAGAAAGACCGAAGAAGAATTGATGCCTTTGAATTGTGGCGTTGGTGAAGAATATTGAATATACCATGGACTGCCAGAAGAAAGAATAAATCTGTCTTGGAAGAAGTACAACCAGAATGCTCCTTAGAAGCAAGGATGGCAAAACTGCATCTTACATACTTTGGACATGGTGTCAGGAGGGATCAGTCTCTGGAGAAGGACATCATGCTTGGCAGAGTACGGGGTCAGCAGAAAAGAGGAAGACCCTCAACTAGGTGGATTGACACAGTGGCTGCAACAACGGGCTCAAGCATAACGATTGTAAGGATGGTGCATGACCAGGCAGTGTTTCGTTCTATTGTGCATGGGGTTGCTGTGAGTCGGAACCGACTCGACGGCACCTAAGAACAACAAAAAACATATATATATAAAATCCACCTACTGCCATCGAGTCAATTCCGACTTACAGCGACCCGATAGGACAGAGTAGAACTGCCCCGTAGCATTTCCAAGAAGCACCTGGCGGATTCCAACTGCCGACCTTTTGGTTAGCAGCCATAGCACTTAACCACTACGCCACCAGGGTTTCCATGTATATATATGTATATATATGTATATGCTTCACTGGTTTTGCTTCTCTAGAGAACCCAGCCTAAGACAGTGTGTCTTCCATCTCTTTCCTTCCATCAGCTCCATTCTCTTCTCTCTCAACACTTGGTGCTAATCCCACCTGACACAGCAGACCCAGCCTTTGCTTGTCCACCCTGATCTGTTAGCTACTCTGCTTCTGCTTCTTAGTTTTGTAAGCGAACAGGGGTTCTTGTCCTGTCTTATTAGCCGATTAAATAAGATGGACGCCACACCACCCCAAAAGTGGAAAGTTATCGTCTGCACAGACAAGGAGCAACGTGGGGTCTAGTGACCACAAGGCCACATTCTCCCGGTCTAAGGAGCTGGGAAGCTTTTTGTTTCCAATGGTGTCGGGGGTTGGGTTTGGTACCTGGAACCCTCTGCCCTCAGCTCTCCCATGCCCATACTTGGAGGTCTGGATATTAAATGATCTTCCGTCAGATGTGCGTGTAGTGGGACTCCTCGCTTCTAAAATGGAATTGGGTGAAATCTTGGGCTGTGAAATATCATTCTTTCCGGTGACAATTGGGTCCGGGGTGAGTTGAAGGACGTGGTCTCTTCAATCTGCGAGTGCTTCAAGGTGTAGCTTGGACTAGTTCATTGGATGAAGCCACATCCTGCTGCGACTTCCTGAAAAATGTTGCTCAAAACAAGCTTGTGGTTAGCAAGAAAAAGAAAGGGGCGGGGGGAAGGGGTGTTGATTGGGGTTTTCAGTTTCCCCATCCCAAAATCCCCAGAGAGGAACCCAGGAGGCTGCTCACCTCATCAACCAACAAATGTCTTGAGCTGTTGGCCCCAATAGACAGGCTTGCCACTAGCAGTGGCTACCGCTGGTCCAGTCAGCTGTGGCCAGAGGGCAGAGGAGCTAGGAGGGCAGAGGGGCTCACTGTCCATTGACCTGGGAAGATTTCCTGGGAGAGGACACAGGTGAGGAAGCACTCAGTGAGTTTAGAACAGATGCACGCACTAAAAAAAAAAAAAAAACTATTTACATGATAACTACTTTTCCAGGATTATTTGAGTAAAGCAGATCCAAAATGTGTATGCTTCAATTTTCTGTTTCTTTTCTCCATTTCTCTGGGTCTTGTGTCTCTGTAGAACTGACTGGAGATGGCTCTTGTCTGGTGATGCACAGATTATTTGTTTGGAGGGCCATGTATCATTTTCTTTGTACACTCAGTGGGCATAGCCCCTATTATAGAACATGCCCAAAAAGCTTTGGTCCATCGGCAATGAATTTGAGCATGTGTCATCCAACTGGATACTCTCCTGGCAGGATCCAGCGGAATGCAAGCCAGGGCCTCTTGTTAAGGCTTGCACACCTATTTTCACCACGTAGGTCCCTTGTATGTGCTTGTTAAATGTGCTGCATGGCCAAGGTTTTATTCTTGGCTTGAGGCACTGTTTAAAGTAGTAAATACAGCCAGATTTATATGGATCAGAAAGAGATAAAAACTAACGGTACTAGGGACCAATGCAGATAAGCCAGCAAATGATTTCCTCAGCCACTAACCAGGTTGTAAGTTGCATGGATTTACTGCCTATGAAGTCCAAATTAATGAATAAACTTTCTTCTGAGCTGCTGTGGACACTGCTTAGAAAACCTCCACAATGTGTGGTCTAATTTTAGCATTATGAAGCCTTCGTTTATTCCATGGATGCTGGCCAGTAGACTGTTACTGCCCTCATCCTGGGGTTAGGAGAGAAGATTCCCCCTTGGGAATCTAACACATGACTGCATTTTTCACAGGAATACTAAGGACTCTATTCTAATATGTCACAATTCCATTTTTCTACATAGATGCTGTAGCTTCTTTCCCCATGATGATATTCCAAGACAATATTTTTTGGAATTCAGTACTCAGCAGACATTTACTTATTGTCCAGGGTGGGGCAAGCCCTGTTCTAAGTGCAGGACAGGTGGCAGAAGGGAAGGAGCAGCTGTGTCTGGATGACCGGAGTGGAGGTTAGCTGTCTTCACATACGGGATTTTAAACAACTGTTTGAGAAGAAGCACCAAAATGGATCCAAATAGAGCTTCAAATACAGGTCCCTCCTGGCCCCTCATCTTGTTGCTGATGAGATGGGCAGGTGGCTGGGGGACAAAGGTCACACATCTGACACCCAGGTCTGGACTCAGGGCCAAATCTACTCCCTATAGGAAAACAAAACAGCCTGGAGCCCAGCGAGGGGATGGAAAATGGACAGCAACAAGGACACAGTGCAGGCTTGGCTACCCCATCACTTTAATTTAGAGAGGGATGGGCCTCCATGCAATTAGATAACAAGGCCATGCAGCCCAGACTCTACTGCATGTGCCCAGACTGCTCAAACCTCTCCACGTCTCCAGGACCATGGCTCACCAACACAAGAGGACACCTCACCCTGAATTCTATTCTGCATTGGTGCTTTCTGAGGACCAAACACAACTCCACAAAATAAATGTTTCACTCTCCAACATGTGTGTCAGACGAAGACTGCGTGTGGACAAGTTCGGTGTTGCTCTGGATGACACACATGTTGGGGTCCTCGTCACCTCCTCCCTCTTCCCCATAATTCAATCAGCTAACATTATTCTGCCAGTAGAGATAGAAAATGAAAAGCACATGGAAGAGAGTTTGAAATGGCCAGGCAAATATAAGATGCCTTTCTGATATCTTCAAGGTCTCCAGGTCTCTCTGTGTTTCACTGTGGATCAGTTGTTCATAAATCAACAGCAGGAATTAGTCTGTCACTGACTGTAACTCCCACAGATGAGACAAACAATGTAGTCACATACCTCAGGAAGGTGAAAATGAAAGGAGTTAGAGAGTTAAGTTATAAATTAATTCAGTTGTGAGGAGGATCAGAGCAGAGAGTGTATAATATCATTTTAAGAAAACTGCGTTTTGACCCTCGAGCTGTCATTGGTCATCTGTGGGGGGCACAAACAGTGAACACGCTTGCTTGTTAACAGAAAGGTTGGAAATGCCAGTCCATCCAGAGGCACCTCAGAAGAAAGGCTTGGTGGTCTGCTTCTGAAAATTCAGCCACTGAAAATCCCATGAAGCTCAGTTCTACTCTGACACACATGGGGTCACCATGAGTTGGGGTTGACTCAATGACAACTGTTGTCCTTTTTTTAAAACTACTGTCATAATCTCAATGTATGCACTGGCAAATTCAGTCAAGAGGAGAAATGAAGGAACTCCAAGAAGCCCATGGGTGGTGTCACCCACTGTCATGTGAGGAGATGCCCTCGCAGGAGGGTCTGGCTCCTGTGGCTGCCAAAACAAGCATCGCAGAGGCGGGGCCAAGATGGCGGACTAGACAGATGCTTCCTGCCATACCTCTTACAACAAAGACCCAAAGAAACAAGTGAATTGATTATATATGACAATCTAGGTACCCTGCTCATCAAAGACAAAGCTGAAGAATCAGACTGAGCAGCAGGTGGGAGAAGAGACAATTCAAAAGCAGCAGAGAAGCACAGATCATGAGATCGCCAGCACCCTGCTACCTGAGTCTGTGCAGTGCACACAGGCTGAGACAAGTAGCATCATTCAAAGATAAGCTCACCACATCAGGTGCAGCAAAACATCAGCAAACCTGCACACACTTCCAGAACCAAGTAGGAGTGACACCAGACCCGCAAAAGTTAAGTGCGAGCTTCTATCCTACCTCCCCCTAGCAGAATTTCACAGCAGAGAAATGCTTCCTTCCCCTCACCCACCCACCACCCTTCACTGCTCTGACACCAGTCCAGCAGTATTCAACAACTGCCACGCCCCATAAGCCAGGAACTCAGGGCTCTCAGCACCCACACCAGTCTCGTGGCCTTAAAAAAACACCACACCCCCCAGGCTGGGAAGTCAGGGCAGGTCAGAGGCCCTGCTCCTTAGCCCAGTCACTGGCATAAGGGGTCAATGGGCTTGCAGTGCCCTTCACTCCTGCTCAGATCTATGTGGGCCGATTCAACATTGCATGCCCTCATTAGCATAAAATAGCAAGGCATACATCTGAAGCTCATTTTGAACAGTGGCAGCCAAGGGGGAGCTGCAGATTAGTGATATTTTACAGCACTCTGCCCCCTAAGAAGGGGCCTCACCCACCCACACTGGGGGCCTGAGGGCTGGCAGTACCACCCACTCCATCTAGCCACCGACAACAGGGATCTGAGAATTAGTGGCACTTTCCTGCCCTGCCAACCAACAGCACTGGGTGCTCAAGGACCAGCCATGATACCCACCCACTACACGCTCTAGGCGACAGGGACAAGCCCTCCACCCAGACACCTGGGGGCAGCCATCAGCCCCCTGCCTTGCTCCATATATAACCACCCACTGCAGCCAGACACCGGTGCCTGCTCTGAACACCCTTACACAGCCCTGCCCATCTAGGACCATAGGCGACAATCTGTACCACACACTTGGCGACCAATGACCTGAACACCTGTGCTGCACCCACATAAGGAAAGGGAACAGACCCCTGGGGTCACACACCTAGTAGCTGCTCTGACCACCTGGAGACAGGATGTGAGAACTTCAAAGGCGTCAACAACCAAAGTAGCTCACATGCCCAACGTACTTGGGCATATCAAAACAAAAAGTCAGGATGCAGTAAACAACCATACAATAAATAAATATAATAACTTAGTGATGGCTCAGAGACAATAGTCAATATCAAATCACATAAAGAAACAGGTCAAGATGGCCCCAGCAAGCAACCAAAATAAAGAACCAGGAAGCCTTCCAGAGGAAGATAAGACAATGGAACTAGCGGAGAAAGAATTCAAAAGTTTAATACACAGAGCTCCCCAAGAGATCAGGAAGGAGATCAGGTAAAACTCAGACTAAGCCAAGGAACACACAGACAAAGCAATAGAGGAATTCAGGAAAACAATACAAGAACAAAACGACAAACTTAACAGGCTGCTAGAAACCACAGAGAGACAGCAACTAGAAATCCAAAAGACTAACAATAAAATTTCAGAACTAGACAACTCAACAGAAGGTCATAGGAGCAAAATTGAGACAATGGAAGTCAGAATTAGTGGGATTAAAGATTAAGCACTTGAAACCAATTTATTTGAGGAAATATCAGAAAAAATTTTTTTTTAAAAAAGAAGAAAGCCTAAGAATTATATGGGACATATCGAGAGGAAAAACCTGCGAATGATCAGAGAACAAGAACAGGGGGATAACAGAAAATAGAATTGTTGAAGATTTGCTGGCAGAAAGTTTCCCTAATATGAAAGACAAGAAAGTTTCCCTAATATCCAAGAAGCTCAATGAACCCTACACAGGGTATACCCGAAAAGAAAGTCACCAAGACATATCACAATCAAATTTGCCAAAATCAAAGACAAAGATAGAATCTTGAGAGTGGTTAGGAATAAATGAAAAGTTAGCGACAAAGGAGAACCAATAAGACTAAGCTCTGTCTTCTCAGCAGAAACCACACAGGGAAGAAGGTGTATATAAAGCCTGCAAGGAAAAAAATTGCCAGCCAAGAATTATATATCCAGCAAAACTGTCAGTCAAATACAATGGTGAAATTAGGCCATGTCCAGATAAACAGAAGTTAAGAGAGTTTGTTAAAACCAAGCCAACATTACAAGAAGTATTAAAGGGAATCCTACAGTTAGAGAACCAACAATATCAGACAACAATCCAAGACTAGGATGAAAGACAGGTCAACCAGTTATCAACCCAGAGAATTCATAAAAACAAATCAAAGCTAAAAGGCTGAAAATATGGAACCAGAGACGTCAATATTTAAAGAATGACAATATCAAAAAAAAAAAGAAGGAATAAACAGTGTAATCAAAGAACTTCCATATGGACAGGAAGTTAAGGCAATATCAAGAAATAAAAGATTGGTTTAAACTTAGAAAAATAAAGGTAAATTTCAAGGTAACCACAAAGGAAGGTAACAAAGCTACCCATCAAAATAAAAAGAAGAAAAACATAAAGATTCAGCAAACACAAAATCAACAATATTGAAAAACATTAAAAGAAAATACATAAAGAAAAAGAACTCAGCACAGAAAATTAAGTGGAACAAAGAAACTGTCAATACCACACACACACAAAAAATGACAGCAGTAAACTCATAAAAAATAGTGATCAGTAATTACACTAAATGTAAATGGCCTAAATAAATATATACACATCAAATGACAGGGCTCCAAAATACATAAAACAAACTCTAACAGCATTGAAAAGAGAAAAAGACAGCTCCACAATAATAGTAGAGACTTCAACACACCACTTTTGGTGAAGGACAGAACATCTAGAAAGAAACTCAATAAAGATACAGAAGATCTAAATGCCATGATCAATTTCCTTGACCTCGTAGACATATACACAACAGTCCACCCAACAGCAGCCAAGTATACATTCTTTTCCAACACACATGGAACATTCTGCAGAATAGACCACATTTTAGGTCATAAGACAAGCTTTAACAGAATTAAAAAACATTGAAATAATACAAAGCATCTTTTTTGATCACAATGCTATAAAAGTAGAAATCAATAACAGAAACAGCAAGGGAAAAAAAATCATATACATGAAAAATGAACAACACTTAAAAACTACTGGGTTATAGAAGAAATCAAGAATGGAATAAAGAAATTCATAGAATCAAATGAGAATGAAAACACACCTTACCAAAATCTTTGGGATACAGCAAAAGCAGTGCTTAGAGGTCAATTTATACCAATAAATGCACACATCCAAAAAGAAGAAAGGGCCAAAATCAAAACGTTAACCCCACAACTTGAACAAATAGAAAGAGAGCAGCAAAACTAGCCCTTGGGCACAAGAAGAAAGGAAATAATAAAGATTAGAGCAGAAATAAATGAAATAGAGAATAGAAAAACAATTGAAAAGAGTCAGCAAAGCCAAAAGGTGGTTCTTTGAAAAAATCAACAAAATCGATAAATCATTGGCCACATTGACAAAAGAAAACAGGAGAGGAAGTAACCCAAATAAGAAATGAGATGGGTAATATCAAAACAGACCCAACTGAAATAAAAAGGATCATAACAGAATGCTATGAAAAATTGTACTACAACAAATTTGAAAACCTACAGAAAATGGACAAATTTCTAGAAACACACTACCTACCTAAACTAACACAAACTGAGGCAGAAAAACGAAATGAGCCCATAACAAAAAAAGAGATTGAAGAGGTAGGAAAAAAAAAAAAAAAACTTCCAACAAAACAACAACAAAAGCCTGGCCTGGACAACCTCACTGGAGAATTCTATCAAACTTTCAGAGAAGAATGACACCAGTACAACAAAATGTATTTCAGGGCATGGAAAAGGAATACTCCCGAACTCATTCTATGAAGACAGCATAACCCTGATACCAACACCAGGCAAAACACCACAAAAAAAGAAAATTACAGACCAATATCCCTCATGAACATAGATGTAAAAATCCTCAACAAAATTCTAGCCAATAGAATTCAACAACATATCAAAAAAATAATATATCATGACCAAGTGGGATTCATACTAGGTATGCACGGATGGTTCAACATTAGAAAATCAACCAACATAATCCATCACAAAAATAAAACAAAAGAACCACATGATTCTATCAATCGATGCAGAAAAGGCATTTGACAAAGTTCAACACCCATTCATGACAAAAATTCTCAGCAAAAATAGGAATAGAAGGGAAATTCCTCAACATAATAAAGGGCATTTACATAAAGCCAACAGCCAACATCATTCTAAACAGAGAGAGGCTGAAAGCATTCCCTTTGAGAATGGGAATCAAACAAGGTTCCCTTTATCACCACTCTTATTCAACTTTGTGCTGGAGGTCCTAGCCACAACAATAAGACAAGAAAAAGAAATAAAGGACATCCAAATTGGTAAAGAAGAAGTAAAAGTATCCCTATTTGCAGAAGATATGATCTTATACACAGAAGACCCCAAAGAATCCACAAGAAAACTATTGGAACTAATAGAAGATTTCGGCAAAGTATCAGGATACAAGATAAACACACAAAAATCAGTTGAATGCCTCTACACCAAAAAAGAGAACTTCGAAAAGGAAATCACCAAATCAATACCATTTGCAACAGCCCCCAAGAAGATTAAGTACATAAGAATAAATCTAACCAGAGACATAAAAGACCTGCACAAAGAAAACTACAAAACACTACTGCAAGAAACCAAGAGACCTACATAAGTGCAAAAACATACCATGTTCATAGATAGGAAGACTCAACATTGTAAAAATGTCAATTCTATCCAAAGCGATCTACAGATGCAATACAATCCCGATCCGAATTCCAATGGCATTTTTTAATGAGATGGGGAAACAAATCACCAACTTTATATGGAAAGGGAAAAGGCCCCAGATAGGTAAAGCATTACAGAAGAAGAAGAACAAAGTGGGAGGCCTCACTCACCTGATTTTAGACTGTATTAAACCACCACGGTAGTCAAAATAGCCCGGTACTGGTACAACAACAGACACATGAACTGATAGGACAAAGTTGAGAACCCAGACGTAAATCCATCCACATATGAGCAGCTAGTATTTGACAAAGGCCCAAAGTCGCTAAATGGGGAAAAGATGGTCTCTTTAACAAATGGCGCTGGCATAACTGGATAACCATCTGCAAAAAAATGAAACAGGACCCATACCTCACACCACACACAAAAACTAACTCAAATGGATTAAAGACCTAAATATAAAATCTAAAATGATACATGGCATAAATAGTATAACAATCCAAAACTAACAATGCACAAACACCAGAAGAGAAACAAGATAACTGAGAACTCCTAGAAATCAAACACTTACGCTCATCAAAAGACTTCACCAAAAAAGTAAAAAGACAACCTACAGACTGCGAAAAAAAATTTAGCTACGACATATCCGATCAGGGTCTAATTTCTAAAATCTACAAGATACTGCAACACCTTAACAACAAAAAGACAAATGATCCAATTTAAAAATGGACAAAGAATATGAACAGAAAGTTCACCAAAGAAGACATTCAGGCAGCTAACAGACACATGAAGAAATACTCGGGATCATCAGCCTTTAGAGAAATGCAAATCAAAACTACGATAAGATACCATCTCACCCCAACAAGGCTGGCACTAATCCAAAAACACAAAGTAACAAATATTGGAGAGGTTGTGGGGAGATTGGAACTCTTATGCACTGCTGGTGGGAATGTAAAATGGTACAACCATTTTGGAAAACAATATGGCGCTTTCTTAAAATCTAGAAATAGAGATATCTTAAGATCCAGCAATCCCACTTCTAGGAATATACTCGAGAGAAGAGCTGTCACACAAATAAACATATGCACACCCATGTTCATTGCAGCATTATTCACAGTAGCAAAAAGATGGAAACAACCTAAATGCTCATCAACAGATGATTGGATAAACTAATGATAGTACTCACACAAGATGGAATACTATGCAATGATAAAGAACAATGATGAATCTGTGAAACATCTCAAAACATGGATGAATCTGGAAGGCATTATGCTGAGTGAAATAAGTCAGTCAGAAAAGGACAAATATTGTATGAGACCACTATTATAAGAACTCAAGAAAAGTTTTAAACACAGACAAAAGCATTCTTTGATACTTATGAGGGTGGGGAGAGAGGGGGAGGGGAAATCACTAACTAGATAGTAGGAAAGGATCAATTTAGGTGAAGGGAAAGACAACACACAATACAGGGGAAGTCAGCACAACTAGACCAAAGCAAAAGGAAAGAAGTTTCCTAGACACATCCAAATTTAACACTTTGAGGGACAGAGTAGCTGGGACTAGGGCCTAGGGGCCATAGTTAAGGGGGACATCTAGGTCAATTGGCATAACATAGTCTATAAAGAAAGTGTTCTACATCTCACTTTGGTGAGTAGCATCTGGGGTCTTAAAAGCTTGCGGGCGACCATCTATCTATTGGTCCCATCCCACTTGGAGCAAAGGAGAATGAAGAAAACCAAAGACACAAGGAAAATACTAGCCCAAAGGACTAAAGGACCAAATAAACCAGAGACTCCACCAGAGGGCAGAGTTCTTCCAGTCCACCTTCTCACTGAGGATGCGATTTTCCAAGGCTCCCCTCATCTCCCTACTTCTGTCACACAAACAACTGCTAGCCCAGTCTCCTACTGAGATCAGCAAATACGCTCTGGGCAGCCTCAGCTGCAACTTCACCTCAGAGCTCTGAATTCCAGCTCCTGCTTCAGAGGGGCTTTCTGGTCCCTCAGCCTTGCCAATGAAAAGAAGTCATGTCTGGGGATTTTGCGATGGGATGCCTTTCCAGATGTCTAGTTAACATGGCCAAAAGCAGATGTCCAAAGAAAACATTCTTAACAAAAATAACAGCTATCGTGATGGTGAATTTCATGCGTCAACTTGAGCCTACAGTTATTTATTCATCAGGAGTCTAGATGTGGCTGTGAAGGTGGTATTTTTTAGGTGTGATTAACCTTTACAATCTATTCACTCTAAGGACATATTCCTCAATAATATGGGTGGGTCTCATGTAATCATTTGATGGCCTTAAGAGCAAAAACTGAGGTTCCTCAGAGAAGGAATTCTACCTTAAGTCGGTAACACAGAAATCCTGCAAGAGTTCCCAGGCTCTACCTGCCATATGGATTCTGGACTTGCCAGCCCTCACAATCCTACAGTTGTGTGATCCAACTCCTTAATCTCTGTCTCTATATATACGTAAATATATATACATATACACACACACACATATATAACAAAAATCTTCGCAACTGGACTAAGAACCAACATCATTATAAATGGAGAAAATATTGAAGCTGTCAAGAATTTCATTTTACTTGGACCCACAATCAACACCCATGGAAGCGGCAATCAAGAAATCAAATGACATACTTCTGCATTGAGTAAATCTGCTGCAAAAGACCTTTTTCAAGTGTTAAAAAGCAAAGATGTCACTTTGAGGACTAAGGTGCCCCGGACCCAAGTCATGGTATTTTCCATCGCCTCATATGCATGTGAAAGCTAGACAATGAATAAGGAAGACCGAAGAATAGTTGCCTTTGAATTATGGTGTTGGTGAAGAATATTGAATATGCCATCGACTGCCAGAAGAATGCAGAAGTTATTGAACAATATCATTAATATCCCACACAAGCAAAATTTTGCTGAAGATCATTCAAAAGCGGCTACAGCAGTATATCAACAGAGAATTGCCAGAAATTCAGGCCTGTCTCAGAAGAGGATGTGGAACCAGGGATATCATTGCTGGTGTTAAATGGATCCTGGCTGAAAGCAGAGAATACTAGAAGGATATTTAACTGTGTTATTTATTTATTTATTTATTTTACTATGCAAAGGCATTCAACTGTGTGGATCGTAACAAACTATGGACAACATTGAGAAGAATGGGAATTCCAGAACACTTAACTGTGCTCAGTAGGAACCTGTACATGGATCAAGAGGCAGTTGTTCAGACAGAACAAAGGGATATTGATTGGTTTAAAGTCAGGAAAGGTGTGTGTCAGGATTGTATACTTTCACCATACCTACTCAATCTGTATGCTGAGCAAATAATCCAAAAAGCTGGACTATATGAAGAAGAATGGGGAATCAGAATTGGACAAAGACTCATTAACAACCTGGATATACAGGTGACACAACCTTCCTTACTGAAAGTGAAGAGGACTTGAAGCACTTACTGATGAAGATCAAAGGCCACAGCCTTCAGTATGGATGGCACCTCAACATGAAGAAAACAAAAATCCTCACGACTGGACCAATGAGCAACATCATGGTAAACGGAGAAAAGATTGAAGTTGTCAAGGGTTTCATTTTACTTGGATCCACAATCAACAGCCATGGAAGCAGCAGTCAAGAAATCAAAGGACGCATTGCATTGGGCAAATCTGCTGCAAAGACCTCTTTAAAGTGCTAAAAAGCAAAGATGTCACCTTGAAAACTAAGGTGTGCCTGACCTAAGCCATAGTATTTTCAATCACATCATGTGCATGTGAAACCTGGACAATGAATAAGGAAGACAGAAGAAGAACTGACGCCTTTGGATTGTGGTGTTGGCGGAGAATATTGAATATACCATGGACTGCCAAAAGAACGAACAAATTCTGTCTTGAAAGAAGTATAACAAGAATCCTCCTTAGAAGCAAGCATGGCGAGACTGTGTCTTACATACTTTGGACACGTTCTCAGGAGGGATCAGTCCCTGGAGAAGGACATCACGCTTGGTAAAGTACAGGGTCAGCGGAAAAGAGGAAGACCCTTAACGAGATGGATTGACACAGTGGCTACAACAATAGACTCAAGCATAACAATGATCGTAAGGATGGTGCAGGACCGGGCAGTGTTTCATTATGTGGTACATAGGGTTGCTATGAGTCAGAGCCAACACCGCAGCACCTATCAACAACAGCCAGAAGAATGAATAAATCTGTCTTGGAAGAAGTACAGCCAGAATGCTCCTTAGAAGCGAGTAAGACTTCATCTTATGTACTTTGGATATGTTATCAGGAGGGTTCAGTCCCTGGACAAGGACATCATGCTTGGTAAAGCAGAGGGTCAGTGAAAAAGAGGAAGACCCTCAAAGAGATAGATTGACACCCCACCCACTGCTGTTGAGTCAACTCTGACTCATAGCAACCCTATAGGAATAGAGTTTCCAAGGAAGATTGACACAGTGGCTTCAAAAATGGTCTAAAACATAGCAACAGTTGTGAGGATAGCGCCAGACCTGGCAGTGTTTTGTTCTGTTGTTTATGGGGTTGCTATGAGTCGGAACCAACTTGACGGCAACTAACAAAATAGTGTTGTTAGAGACTGTCAAGTCAGTCAGCTCTCTGACTTATGGTGATTTTATGTATCACAGAACAAAATGTTGCCCAGTCCTGTGCCATCTCCATAATCTTTGATATGTTTGAGCCCATTGCTGAGGTCAGGGAAGCACCTGGACCCTCAAATTTTCTGTAGTGGCTGCTGTCTTTAGGCACACACGACAGTGGGAGTGCCACCATTTAAATCAGCTACTTGATTTCGCTGGGAATGATGGAAACCAGGGATGGCAGAGGTGAAGGGAAAGCCCTTAGTTGCTTTTTAAAAAAAGTACACATGCTCATATTGTTACTGGGTCAGAGAAGCAATCAGAATGCCTTAACCTACAGAGAGCTTTGGGGTAGCTAACTGATCATGGCACCTAGGACTAACATGGGTGGGGAACCGCTAGTATCATCCTGGAGCTGTACAAGTGAAGACCTCTCTTGGCCTGTCACTACAATATAGAATCCCATCCCACCCCCAATCCAGGAACTGGGCCAGTTCACAGGCCCAGAACTTCTTGAATAAAGAGACAGCTGGGGGAGGCGGGGCCAAGATGGCAGAATAGACAGACGCTTCCAGCGAGCCCTCTTTACAACAAAGACCTGAAAAAACTAGTGAAAGGAGTATGTATGTGACAAGCTGGGAGCCCTGAGCTTCAAAGGCAAGCTTAGAAAACGAACTGAGGGGCAGGGGGAGGAAGAGATGGTTCAGAAGCGGAGAGGAGTTACAGAACCTGAATCATGGGGAACCCTCAGGCACCACTCCCGGAGCTGCGGCAGTGGCGGCGAGCTGGTACTAGCTTTCAGCAGCAATTTCCTCAGGGAGAAGCAGCCAGCCACACAGCCTACTCAAATGTCCGGAACCTGAGGAGAACCGTGCTCTCGGCAAAAGCTTATATTTTAACGTGCCCCCCACCCGCAAACCGGCTTCAGTGGCTGAATTCCCTGGGCCTGAGATAGACACTGTTCAGCACCTAGAGCCATCCTCCCAGCCTTGGGGAAGGAAAAAAATCGCATTTGGGGGAAAAGATAATTTGCTAGCTCCACTAACCAGGGGAACTCAGGACAGAAGCAGCTCCTGTCCAGGCATAAACTGTCCGTGGACTTCGAGCATCTTTCCCTCCTGCGTTGACCTGTGTGGGCCTATTTCTGGAGAATAGGCCCTTGTTGGAAGACTCCAACCATCTCAGTTGTGCAGTGGACAGGTGGGTGTTTGATGTTTGACACTGCTTTGCCTACTAAACAAGGTCCCCACCTACCCACATCAGGGACCTAAGTACTGGTAGCTCCACTCAGGTCACCCAGCCACCCATGACAGGGGTCCAAAGATAACTGGTACCTCCCAGTCCTTACAACCAAAAACTTTGGGTACCCGTGGTCCGTCTGCAGAACCCCCCACCTGCACGCTCTAGGGACAGGGATGCACTTTCCTCAGAGACACTCGGGGGTCGGTTCTCAGCCCCCTGCCTTGTTCAGAGCCGTGACCCCTTGCTGCAACCAGATGCCGGTATATATGCCAATCACCCCTGCCCCTCTAAGACTGTAGGGCAGAGCCTGTACCACACACGTGATGATCAGCTACCTGGAAACCTGAGCTGAATTCATACAAGAAAACTGAATGGACTCCTAGACTGATATACCTGATAACAGCTCTAGCCAGCTGGGGACAGGACGACAGAGCTCAAAAGGGGAAAATAATCAAGCTAGCTCACTCAAGCAACCCGTAGGGGTATATCAAAACAAAACAAAGCAATAAGCTACGACACAGTAAGCAAGCATAAACTAATACAATAACTTATTGATGGCTCTGAGACAACAGTCAATATCAAGTTGCATAAAGAAACAGACCATGATCACCTCAACAGGCTCTCAAAACAAAGAATCCAGAGATGTTCTAGATACAGAATACAAAAGTTTAATATACAGAACCCTTCAAGACATCAGGAAGGAAATGAGACAATATGCAGAACAAGTGAAGAAACACAAAGATAAAGCAATTGAAGAAATTAGATTATTCAGGAACATAATGAAAAGTTTAATAACCTGGAAAAATCCATAGACAGACAGCAATCAGAAATTCAGAAGATTAACAATAAAATTACAGAAGTTAACAACTCAATAGAAAGTCAGAGGACCAGAATTGAGCAAGTAGAAGCTAGAATTTCTGAACTTGAAGATAAATCACTTGGCACTAATATATTTGAAGAAAAATCAGATAAAAGAATTAAAAAAAAATGAAGAAACCTTAAGAATCATGTGGGACTCTATCAAGAGAAACAACCTACGAGTGATTGGAGTACCAGAATAGGGAGGGATAACAGAAAATACAGAGAGGATTGTTGAAGATTTGTTGGCAGAAAACTTCCCTGATATCATGAAAGATGAGAAGATGTCTATCCAAGATGCTCATTGAACTCCACATAAGGTAGATGTTAAAAGAAAGTCACCAAGACATATTATAATCAAACTTGCCAAAACCAAAGATAAAGAGAGAATGATAAGAACAGCGAGGGATACACGAAAAGTCACCTACAAAGGAGAGCCAGTAAGAATAAGCTTGGACTACTCGGCACAAACCATGCAGTCAAGAAGGCAAAGGGATAACATATTTAAAAAATTGAAGGAAAAAAATTGCCTGCCAAGAATCATATATCCAGCAAAACTGTCCCTTAAATATGAAGGTGAAATTAAGACATTTCCAGATAAACACAAGTTTAGGTAACTCGTAAAAACCAAACCAAAACTACAAGAAATACTAAAGGGAGTTCTTTGGTTAGATAATAAATAATATCAGGTATCAGTCCAGGACTAGAACACTGGGTAGAGTAACCAGAAGTCAACCCAGACACAGAAATCAAAAAAACAAAGCACGATTATTTAAAAAAAAAAAAAAAAAAAGCTCAAAACAGGGTCACAGTGATGTTATTATATAAAAGACAACATTAGAATAATAAAGAATGTTATTATATAAAAGACAACATTAGAATAATAAAGAGGGACTAAAAATGTAACCATACACCTTCCATACGGAGAGGAAGACACGGCGATACAAAGAAATAAAAGTTAGGTTTAAATTTAGAAAAATAGGGGTAACAATAATGTAACCACAAAGGAGACGAACTATACTATTCATCAAAATAAAATACAAGAGAAAAATAGAGACTCAGCAGAAACAAAATCAACAAAAACAAATATGAGGAAAGGACAATATATAAAGATAATCTACTCAGCACATAAAATTAAGCGGCAAAAAGAAACTCAACAACACACACACACACAAAAAAAATGATAGCACTAAATTCATACCTATCCATAATTACCATGAATGTAAATGGACTAAATGCACCAATAAAGAGACGGAGAGTGGCAGAATGGATTAAAAAACAAGATCCATCTATATGCTGCCTACAAGAGACACACTTTAGACTTAGAGACACAAACTAAAACTCAAAAGATGGAAAAAAATATATCAAGCAAACAACAATCAAAAAAGAGCAGGAGTGGCAACATTAATTTCTGACAAAATAGACTTTAAAGTCAAGTCCATCAGAAAGGATAAGGAAGGACACTATATAATGATTAAAGGGACAATATACCAAGAAGATATAACCTTATTAAATATTTATGCGCCCAATGACAGGGCTGCAAGATACATAAAACAAACTTTAACAGAATTGAAAAGTGAGATAGACAGCTCCACAATAATAGTAGGAGACTTCAACACAGCACTTTTGGTGAAGGACAGGACATTCAGAAAGAAGCTCAATGAAGACACAGAAGATCTAAATGCCACGATCAACCAACTTGACCTCGTAGACATATACAGAACACTCCACCCAACAGCAACCAAGTATACTTTCTTTTCTAGTGCACATGGAACATTCTCTAGAATAGACCACATATTAGGTCATAAAGCAAGCCTTAGCAGAATCCGAAACACTGAAATATTACAAAGGATCTTCTCTGACCATAAGGCCATAAAAGTGGAAAGCAAAAACAGGAAAAGCAGGGAAAAGAAATCAAACACTTGGAAACTGAACAATACCCTGCTCAAAAAAGACTAGATTACAGAAGACATTAAGGATGGAATAAAGAAATTCAGAGAATCCAATGAGAATGAAACACTTCCTATCAGAACCTTTGGAACACAGCAAAAGCAGTGCTCAGAGGCCAATTTACATCAATAAATGCATACATCCAAAAAGAAGAAAGTGCCAAAATCAAAGAATTATCCCTACCACTTGAACAAATAGAAAGAGAGCAACAAAAGAAACCCACAGGCACCAGAAGAAAACAATAAAAATTAGAGCTGAACAAATGAAATAGAAAACAGAAAAACAATTAAAGAATTAACAAGACCAAAAGCTGTTTTTTTAAAAAAATCTACAAAATTGATAAACCACTGGACAAACTGACAAAAGAAAAACAGGAGAGGAAGCAAATAACCCGAATAACAAATGAGATGGGGGATATTACAAGAGATCCAACTGAAATTAAAAGAATCATATCAGATTACTATGCAAAATTGTACTTTAACAAATTTGAAAACCTAGAAGAAATGGATGAATTCCTAGGAACACACTACCTACCTAAACTAACACAAACAGAAGTAGAACAACTAAATAGACCCATAACAAAAGAAGAAATTGAAAAGGTAATCAAAAAAACTCCTACCAAAAACAGCCCTGGTCCAGATGCCTTCACTGCAGAGTTCTGCCAAACTTTCAGAGAAGAGTTAACACCACTACTACTAAAGGTATTTCAGAGCATAGAAAAGGACGGAATACTACCAAACTCATTCTATGAAGCCAGCATATCCCTGATACCAAAACCAGGTAAAGACACCACAAAAAAAGAAAACTACAGGCCTATACCCCTCGCGAACATAGATGCAAAAATCCTCGACAAAATTCTAGCCAATAGAATTCAACAACATATCAAAAAAGTAATCCACCATGACCAAGTGGGATTCATACCAAGTATGCAGGGATGGTTCAATATTAGAAAAACAATTAAGGTAATCCATCACATAAATAAAACAAAAGATAAGAATAACATGATTTTATCAATTGATGCAGAAAAGGCATTTGACAAAGTGCAACACCCATTCATGATAAAAACTCTCAGCAAAATAGGAATAGAAGGAAAATTCCTGAACATAATAAAGGGCATTTATACAAAGCCAACAGCCAACATCACCCTAAATGGAGAGAGCCTGAAAGCATCCCCATTGAGATTGGGAACCAGAAAAGGATGCCCTTTATCACCACTCTTATTCAACATTGTGTTGGAGGTCCTAGCCAGAGCAATTAGGCTAGATAAAGAAATAAAGGCCATCCAGATTGGCAAGGAAGAAGTAGAATTATCTCTATTTGCAGATCACATGATCTTATACACAGAAAACCCTAAGGAATCCTCAAGAAAACTACTGAAACTAATAGAAGAGTTCAGCAGAATATCGGGATACAAGATAAACATACAAAAATCAGTTGGATTCCTCTACACCAACAAAAAGAACATCGAAGAGGAAAACCCCAAATTAATGCCTTTTACAGTAGCCCCCAAGGAGATAAAATACTTAGGAATAAATCTTAACAGAGATGTAAAAGACTTATACAAAGAAAACTACAGTACACTTCTGCAAGAAACCAAAAGAGACTTACATAAGTGGAAGAATGTATCTTGCTCATGGATAGGAAGACTTAACATTATAAAAGACTTAATATTATAAAAATGTCTATTCTACCAAAAGCGATCTATAATTTAATGCAATTCTGATCCAAATTCTAATGACATTCTTTAATGAGATGGAGAAACAAATCACCAACTTCATATGGAAGGGAAAGAGGCCCTGGATAAACAAGGCATTACTGAAAAAGAAGAACAAAGTGGGAGGCCTTACTTTACCTGATTTTAGAGCCTGTTATACCACCACAGTAGTCAAAACAGCCTTGTACTGGTACAACCACAGATACATAGACCAGTGGAACAGAACTGAGAATCCAGACATAAATCCATCCACATATGAGCAGTTGACATTTGACAAAGCCCCCAAAACAGTTAAATGGGGAAAAGACAGTCTTTTTAACAAATGGTGCTGGCATAACTGGATATCCATCTGCAAAATAATGAAAAAAGACCCATGCCTCACTCCATGCACAAAAACGAGCTCGAAATGGAACAAAGACCTAAATATAAAATCTAAAACGATAAAGATCATGGAAGAAAAAATAGAGACAACGTTAGGAGCCCTATTACATGGCATAAACAGTACACGAAACATTATTAAGAAATGAGGAAAAACTAGATAACTGGGAGCTCCTAAAAATCAAACACTTTTGCTCATCCAAAAAAAAAAAAAATTTTTTTTTTTTTTGAACACTTCACCAAAAGAGTAAAAAGACTACCTACAGACTGGGGAAAAGTTTTTAGCTATAACATTTCCAATCAGTATCTGATCTCTAAAATCTACACGATACTGCAAAATCTCAACTACAAAAAGATAAATAACCCTATTAAAAAATGGGCAAAAGGTATGAATAGACACTTCACTAAAGAAGACATTCAGGTAGCTAACAGATACATGAGGAAATGTTCACGATCATTAGCCATTAGAGAAATGCAGATCAAAACTACAATGAGATTTCATCTCACTCCAATAAGGCTGGCATTAATCCAAAAAACACAAAATAATAAATGTCAGAGAGGTTGTGGAGAGGTTGTAACACTTAGACACTGCTGGTGGGAATGTTAAATGGTACAATCACTTTGGAAATCGATTTGGCGCTTCCTTAAAAAGCTAGAAATAGAACTACCATACGATCCAGCAGTCCTACTCCTCGGAATATACCCTAGAGAAATAAGAGCCTTTACACGAACAGATATCTGCACACCCATGTTTATTGCAGCACGGTTTACAATAGCAAAAAGATGGAAGCAACCAAGGTGCCCATCAATGGATGAATGGATAAATAAATTATGGTATATTCACACAACTACACATCAATAAGGAACAGTGAGGAATCTGTGAAACATTTCATAACATGGAGGAACCTGGAAGGCATTATGCTGAGTGAAATTAGTCAGTTGCAAAAGGACAAATATTGTATAAGACCACTATTATAAGAACTTGAGAAATAGTTTAAACTGAGAAGAAAACATTCTTTTGTGGTTACGAGAGGAGGGAGGGTGGGAGGGTGGGACGGGGTATTCACTAATTATTTGGTGGATAAGAACTACTTTAGGTGAAGGGAAAGACAACACGCAATACAGGGGAGGTCAGCACAACTGGACTAAACCAAAAGCAAAGAAGTTTCCTGAATAAATTGAACACTTTGAAGGCCAGTGTAGCAAGGGCAGGGGTTTGGGGACCATGGTTTCAGGGGACATCTAAGTCAATTGGCATAATAAAATCTATTAAGAAAACATTCCACATCCCAGTTTGAAGAGTGGCGTTTGGGGTCTTAAATGCTAGCAAGCAGCCATCTAAGATACATCAATTGATCTCAACCCACCTGGATCAAAGGAGAATGAAGAACACCAAGGACACAGGGTAATTACGAGCCCAAGAGACAGAAAGGGCCACGTGAACCAGAGACTACATCATCCTGAGACCAGAAGAACTAGATGGTACCCGGCTACAACCGATGACTGCCCTGATAGGGAACACAACAGAGAACCCCCGATGGAGCAGGAGAGCAGTGAGATGCAGACCCCAAATTCTCATAAAAAGACCAGACTTCATGGTCTGGCTGAGACTAGAAGGACCCCGGTGGTCATGGCCCCCAGACCTTCTGTTGGCCCAGGACAGGAACCATTCCCGAAGCCAACTCTTCAGACAGGGCTTGGAGAGGACAGTGGGTTGGAGGGGGTGCTGGTGAGGAGTGAGCTTTTTGGATCAGGTGGACACTTGAGACTATGCTGGCATCTCCTGCCTGGAGGGGAGATGAGAGGGTAGAGGGGGCTAGAAGCAGGCGAAATGGACAAGAAAAGAGAGTGGAGGGAGGGAGCGGGCTGTCTCATTAGGGGGAGAGCAATTGGGAGTATGTAGCAAGGTGTTTATAAGTTTTTATGTGAGAGACTGACTTGATCTGTAAACTTTCACTTAAAGCACAATAAAAATTATAAAAAAAAAAAGAAAAAAGAGAGGCAGCCGGGAATCCTTGAGGAAGGATTCAATAGTGCCACAAATACAATCATCTTCCTTTTCGTCTTCCTCAAAAGGAACTGTAATTATTTACCACGGTTACTGTGAACTGGGGAAAGGGAAACACTCAGATTTTTCAGGAATTACTGGAAACTAGCTCTGAACTGATGCTAATTCCTGGGCACCCAAAATGTACCTGAGTAGCAGGTTAGGGAGGTCGGGTGGGAAATAAAGTTGGGCCCAGTCAGCTTCCCAGTTGGCCTAGTGAGTCACCACACCATTCCCTCTGTTCCTGGACACACAGTTGAAATAGACATCCTTGGTAACCGGTGGGATTCCCACTGGTTTCCTGATCCTTCAAGCAAGGTCTAGTGTGGTGGAGTGATGAATATAAACCCCCAGAATTGCTTCTCTTCTCCAAAACAGTGAGACCAAAAGCAATACTGCGTTACTGGAAGAATTTCAGGGATTGGTGTCCCGTGACCTGTGTCTACCTGGCCTGTGCAGAAGACAGGTGGTCTTGGTGAATCACTGGATTGTCACAAACTTAATCAGATAACAACTTCAGTTGCAGATGCTGTTCCAGATATGGTTTCTTTATTGGAACAAATCAACACAGCCTTTCATCTCTGGTCTGCAGCTATTGATCTGGCAAGTGATTTTTCTTTACGCTTGCTGCGAAAATTACGAGGAACCATTTTCAACTGGCCAGAATAGAAGTACAGCTTCACAGTCCTGTGTCAGGGCTATGCTACATCTTCAGCTCTCTCTCATAACCCAGCACTCAGGACATCATGATGGTCTACCACACTGATGGCATAGTGCTGGCTGGACCAGCTGAGCAGGAAAAAAAAGGTACCCTAAATGTCTTGGTAAAACATGAATGCAAGAGGATGGGAGCTGAACCCCACAGAAGTGCAAGGGCTGCCACTTGAATTCTCTAGGGTCCCTCCAAGGTGAAGGATGAGTTGCTGCATCTTACATCCACTACCATGAAGAAGAGGCAAGATACGCAGTGAGCCTCTCTGGATTCTGGAAGCAACATTCACCACATCTGCTAATGCTGTTCTGACCATTTACCAATCAACCCGTAAAATGCCAGCTGTCTGTGAGATCTAGAGGAGGCTCTTGGCAGGTCCAGGTCGATGTAGATGTGCTGGCCCTCAGGCACTGGTACCAGTAAGATCCAGTGGTGCACCAAGTGTCTGTGGGCGGCTGGGATGCTACAGAGCCCACAGCACAGCCCCTGAGGGTTCTGGGCCATCACCCCCTTCTGCAGGTGCTTATTATCCTCCTAAGAGTCAGCACTTGGCTGGCCTTCTGGGCCCTGGTGTAGACTCAAATGCTGCATTTGACCATGGACTCCCAGTGACCATGTGCATTAAGTTGGCCATCATACACTGTCGTCTGAACCGCCTGGTTGTTGCTAAGGAAATAGCAGCACCTCTCTGGTAAACTGAAGAACATATACACACGATTGGCCTTGAGCTTATCTGGAAGACACAATTCCCATAAGCTAACACTTCAGATTCTCATGGCACCCACAGCATTGCACTGCCATCTCTCTGTCCTCTTGTTCCCATGATCTCATGGAGTTTCCTGCAACAAGCTGCCTTAAGTAAAGGTGAAAGAAAGGTAGCAGCTTGACAGCCCACTCAATGATGGCCCTAGAGACAGTGGGGAGAGACACCCCACCAGGTGGCATATCTTCAAGTACCACAACCGGTTGTTCACTTTGCCTGGAAGGAGAGATGGCCACAGGTATGGACAATGGGTAACAGTTAGTTTGGCTGGGTTGTCAGGGTCTTGGAAGCAACACAAAAGGAAAATTGGCCACAAATGGTATCTTAATTGTTGACAAAGACAAGGAAGAGGGAAGGGTTAGACCTCTTGAATGAGCAGATTGTGAGGATATTTGTATCCCAGTGAATGCTCCATTGGCAAACACTGCAGAGAATGTTGTCAATAATCAGGTGGGTGTCAGCCTCTCTCCAGCCACCCCAGCCCTTGCTCAAGTCTCATAAGCAAAGTAGCCATGGCAGCAGGAAAGGAGGTCATAATGGCTTCAACAATACGGCTTTCCTCTCACCAAGCCTGATCTGGCTATGGCCCACAGTTAAATGTCCAGTCTGCTAACAGCAGAGACCAATAGGGTTCCTAGGATGGAAAAATTATCCAGAAAAAACAGCCAGCCACCTGGTGTCAGGCTGATTACATTGAACTTCTTCCATTATAGACGGTGCAGTGATTTTTCCTCACTGAAACAGACCCTCACTCCGAAAATAGTTTTGTCTTCTTTGCCCACTATGCTTCTGCCAGCACCACTGTCAATGGACTTGGAGAAGGCCTTACTCACTGTAATGGCTACTCACAGCATCGCTTCTAGGGGGTTCATTTTACAGCAGCAGTACAGCCATGAAGTCCATGGCAGATATTGGTCTTAGTATGTACTCCATTACTTGAGAGCAGCTAGCTTGGTAATATGGTGGTATGGCCTCCCGAAGATTTATGATCTCAACTGGTAACACCTCGTGGGGTTAGGGTGCTATCCAATAAAGTGCCTCAGGGTCTGAACATCAGCCAACACGTGTTAAAGCTTTTCCCATGGTCAGAACACACAGGTCAAGCAGCACGTGAAGTGGGAATGCTTCCCCTCACTACACTCTCATGATCCACTAGCAACACTCTGTATTCTCGTCTCAGTTTGGACTCTGCCGGTTTAGATGTCTTCATTCCCAAATACAGGATGCTTCCACAAAGGTGTTCCACTGACCTGCAAGCTAAGCCTGCCACCTGGCTACTTGGGACTCCTCGTGTCAGTGACCAACAGACAAGGAAGTTTGCTGTGCTTGGGGTGACTGCTCCTGATTCTCTTGGGGAAACAGTGCTGCTACCACAAAAGGGGGGACCTCTCAGTATTCCCTCGTCCAGTGATAAGTCGGTGCTGCTACCACAAAAGGAGGAACCTCTCAGTATTCCCCCATCCAGTGATAAGGCCGCACTGCTACCACAAAATGGGGGAACCTCTCGGTATTCCCTCGTCCAGTGATAAGTCAGTACTGCTACCACAGAAGGGGGAAACCTCTCAGTATTCCCTTGTCCAGTGGTATGTCAACGGAGAACTACAGTTAACCCAAAACAAGACTTCTAATGAGAAAGACCTTGCAAGCATGAGGTTTGGGTCAACCTACCACGTGAAGAACCACAACCAACAGAGCTAAGTGGCTGAGGACAAAATAACATGGAATGGGTAGAAGAAGAATTCTTAAATACCAACTTCTGCCAAATCATTAGGTGCAAAAACAAGGTATATAGTAGTTCTGCATGTTTTTCATTGATTGATGAATATATAAAAAGTCAATTCTTTTTTTCCCTTCCTGTGGCACCATGGTTAAGAGCTTGGCTGCTAACTAAAAGGTTGGCAGTTCAAATCCACCAGCCACTCCTTGGAAACCCCACAGTGCAGTTCTACTCTGTCCTATAAGGTCACTATGAGTTGGTATTGACTCAATGACAATGTTTTTTTTTTTTTTGTATGTTTGTTTTTTAGCGTGGAGTACCTCAGAGGGAGATTGGACTGTGCCATAAAAGGAAAGAACATTCCTCAGAGATGGGTACACTGGTATGGGGGGTGTGGGGACCTCGTGCCTCCACTTCTGGGGAGAGGACGAGCACACCTTCAACTGCAGGAGAGGAAGTGCATCACGTTAGGCAGAGCACGATGTTGTTATTGCCTTTGCCCAGTTTAGTTTAAAAAAGAAAAGTGGGGTGGGGAGTGCTGGGCTGACAGAGGGGAGACGGACTGTGAGATGCTACCGTTACGTGCCACCCCCCAGGTCTCCTCTACATGGACCTCTGGCGGCAGAGAAGCCAGAGATACACACCTCAGGTTATATTCCTTGTCCAGTGCAGATCAGAGATGTGGGAGGTGGGAGAGAAGAGAGGCCATCCTCCACTGAGGGCAGCTGCAGCCAAACGCACAGGCAGGTGTGAGGTTCACACAGCTTCCCGAGATTTCACCAGGAGAACCTGCTTTACTGCAGCTGCCAACTCAAACAAGTAGTGGGAGCTTCCAGGTATTGTAGAGAGTTCTAGTGGCTTCCCAGTAGCTCCTGAGGACCCCCGGCTTTGATTCTTGCAGCTGAAATTATGAATGGTGGCTTCCCTGGTACTCACCCCTCCACTCTGCCAGTTCCTATATTGAGCTCTTCCAACCCAGAATACGTCCACCACTTGTCTGTCAGCTTGTTGTACTGTGGTGGCCTGTGCATTGTTCTGGGGCTGGAAGCTACGCCACCAGTATTTTAAATACCAGCAGAGTCGCTCGCGGCGAACAGGTCTCAGTTGAGCTTCCAGACTAGGAAGAAAGACCTGGTGACCTACTTCCAAAAATCAGCCAGTGGAAATCTCACAGCAGAGCACTGTCCGACCCGCTTGCTTTGGGTATGTCACCAGGATGGATCAGCTGCAGGGGAAAACACGTCTGGCAGAGCAGAGAGCCACCAAGGGAGAAGGAGACTCAGGATGGATCAACTGCAGGGGGAAAACACGTCTGGCAGAGTAGAGAGCCACCAAGGGAGAAGGAGACTCAGTGAAATGGATCACACGATAGATGCTATGACGAATTTGAACATGCCAGCGACCTTGAGGACGACACCAGACCAGGTAACATTTCGTTCTGTTGTACATAAAACCGTCTTGAGTCAAACTCGACTCAATGGCAGCTCTCTATCCATCCATCCATTCATCCAGCTACCCACCCACCTATTCGTCGTCCATCCATCCATCCATCCAAAACACAGAGAATGGCTTCTGCTCTCTCAGCAAAACCCTGGCTGTTGGACAAGCCCAGCCGCTTCCACAATCCACCCAACCCTGCCATTCCTATTTCCCTCTCCCTACCTCCTGCCCCTGAGATTTGCACTGTTGACCCTATCCTCAGCTCCAGGGATGAGCAGAGATTGGCCTAAGCCAGGGGCACAGGCCCTCTCCTTGCCACAATGACTGGTTCAACAGAGCGGCAGGAGTGCAGACTCAGGGAGGAGGGTCACCTGGAACAATGCAGCTAGGCAGTATCCTGGGTACAGAGGTTTTTGTTTTTTCTCAAGAGTGAGCACATGGCCAGTTAAGGGTATAGCCACATATTTCTGAGTAGGACGCACTTTCTTCCTCTGGACAGTATGTCACCACGGAGGAAAGCGGCCTGAGGCTCACTCAGGTCAGCAACCAAGGAAGGGCAATTCAAAAATGTCACAGGAACAGACTTGAACCCTGGAACACACCCTGCCTAAGTTTACATGCTGTGGAAGTCTATCTAAGGGGGGTTTTCTGTTATAACCAAAAGCACTTTGACTTACACATGTTTTCAGAAGACTACTTTATTTGTGGATTTCTCGGCTAAATGTATTAACATTTGTTTCTTCTCACTAAAAGTCCAAATTTTCAATAATGCTCCATGAGTAAGGCTGATGGTTTCATTCCATTTGTTTTTCTCCCGGCTGGTGTAAGTTGCCAGGTTCTCAGTGTACTGCAAGACTGACTTTAAGAACCTGTTTGAAGAGAAAAAATAAATTAATTTCTCTCCTCATTCCACTACAAAATGCAGCGATGATGCTAATGCCCTCTGTTCGGTATTGGAATTACTCCTGAAGAAAACTCCACGTAATTTTTGTCTGACGATTCAAGAAAAAGAAACCAACACAAAATGGAAATAAGATAATACAAAAAAAAAGAAACACAAAAAAACTAAACTGTAAATGCCTTCAGAGACCTGAGTGCCCATTGAAAGGCAGCTGTTGTTAGCTGCCCTTGAGTCAGCCCGACCTGTAGCAACTCCATGCACAATGGAACAAAACACTACCTAGTCCTACACCATCACCATGATGGGTTGTGGGTCAGACTGCTGTGATGAGAGGGTATGGGCTGTGGGTCAGACTGCTGTGATGAGAGGGTACAGGCTGTGGGTCAGAGTACTATGATCGATAGACTATGGGTTGTGGGTCAGAGTGCTATGATCGATTGGGTACGGGCCGTAGGTCAGACTGCTGTGATCAATAGGGTACGGGCTGTGGGTCAGACTGCTGTGATGATAGGGTATGGGCTGTGGGTCAGACAATGAGAGGGTACGGGCTGTGGGTCAGACTGCTGTGATGATAGGGTACGGGCTGTGTGTCAGACTGCTGTGATAGATAGGGTATGGGCCGTGGGTCAGACTGCTATGATCGATTGGGTACGGGCCATGGGTCAGACTGCTGTGATCAATAGGGTACAGGCTATGGGTCAGATTGCTGTGATCGATAGGGTGTGGGCTGTGGGTCAGACTGCTGTGATGAGAGGGTACGGGCTGTGGGTCAGACAATGACAAGGTACGGGCTGTGGGTCAGACTGCTGTGATAATAGGGTACGACCTGCGGGTCAGATTGCTGTGATGAGAGGGTACAGGCTCTAGGTCAGACTGCTGAGCTGAGAGGGTACGGGCTGTTGGTCAAACTGCTGTGATGAGAGAGTATGGGTTGTGGGTCAGACTGCTGTGATGATAGGGTATGGGCTGTGGGTCGGACTGCTGTGATGATAGGGTACCGGGTGTGGGTTAGACAGTGATAGGGTATGGGCTGTGGGTCAGATGATGACAGGGTACGGGCTGTGGGTCAGACTGCTGTGATCGATAGGGTATGGGCTGTCGGTCAGACTGCTGTGATCAATAAGGTATGGGCTGTGGGTCAGACTGCTGTGATGAGAGGGTACGGGCAGTGGGTCAGACTGCTGTGATGATAGGATACGGGCTGTGGGTAAGACTGCTGTGATGATAGGATACGGGCTGTGGGTCAGATTGCTGTGATGAGAGGGTACGGGCTGTGGGTCAGACTGCTGTGATGAGAGAGTATGGGCTGTGGGTCAGACTGCTGTGATGATACGGTACAGGCTGTGGATCAGACTGCTGTGATGAGAGGGTACGGGCTGTGGGTCAGACTGCTGTGATGAGAGGGTACGGGCTGTGGGTCAGACTGCTGTGATGAGAGGGTACGGGCTGTGGGTCAGACTGCTGTGATGAGAGGGTATGGGCTGTGGGTCAGACAGTTGTGATGACAGGGTATGGGCTGTGGGTCAGACGATGATAGGGTATGGGCTGTGGGTCAGATTGCTGTGATGATAGGGTACGGGCTGTGGGTTGGACTGCTGTGATGATAGGGTACGGGCTGTGGGTCAGACTGCTGTGATGATAGGATATGGGCTGTGGGTAAGACTGCTGTGATGATAGGATACGGGCTGTGGGTCAGATTGCTGTGATGAGAGGGTACGGGCTGTGGGTCAGACTGCTGTGATGAGAGAGTATGGGCTGTGGGTCAGACTGCTGTGATGATACGGTACAGGCTGTGGATCAGACTGCTGTGATGAGAGGGTACGGGCTGTGGGTCAGACTGCTGTGATGAGAGGGTACGGGCTGTGGGTCAGACTGCTGTGATGAGAGGGTACGGGCTGTGGGTCAGACTGCTGTGATGAGAGGGTATGGGCTGTGGGTCAGACAGTTGTGATGACAGGGTATGGGCTGTGGGTCAGACGATGATAGGGTATGGGCTGTGGGTCAGATTGCTGTGATGATAGGGTACGGGCTGTGGGTTGGACTGCTGTGATGATAGGGTACGGGCTGTGGGTCAGACTGCTGTGATGATAGGGTATGGGCTGTGGGTCAGACTGCTGTGACGATAGGGTACGGGCTGTGAGTCAGACTGCTGTGATGAGAGGGTACGGGCTGTGGGTCGGACTGCTGTGATGATAGGGTATGGGCTGTGGGTCAGACTGCTGTGATGATAGGGTATGGGCTGTGGGTCAGACTGCTGTGATGATAGGGTGCTGGCTGTGGGTCAGACTGCTGTGATGATAGGGTATGGGCTGTGGGTCAGACTGCTGTGATGAGAGGGTATGGGCTGTGGGTCAGACTGCTGTGATGATAGGGTATGGGCTGTGGGTCAGACTGCTGTGATGATAGGGTATGGGCTGTGGGTCAGACTGCTGTGATGATAGGGTATGGGCTGTGGGTCAGACTGCTGTGATGATAGGGTATGGGCTGTGGGTCAGATTGCTGTGATGATAGGGTACGGGCTGTGGGTTGGACTGCTGTGATGATAGGGTACGGGCTGTGGGTCAGACTGCTGTGACGATAGGGTACGGGCTGTGAGTCAGACTGCTGTGATGAGAGGGTACGGGCTGTGGGTCGGACTGCTGTGATGATAGGGTTCAGGCTGTGGGTGGGACTGCTGTGATGATAAGGTACCGGGTGTGGGTTAGACAGTGATAGGGTATGGGCTGTGGGTCAGATGATGATAGTGTACCAGCTGTGGGTCAGACTGCTGTGATGATAGGGTGCTGGCTGTGGGTCAGACTGCTGTGATGATAGGGTTCGGGCTGTGGGTCAGACTCCTGTGATGATAGGGTACGGGCTGTGAGTCAGACTGCTTTGATGACAGGGTTCTCAATGGCTGACTGTCAGAAGCAGACTGCCAGGCCTCTTCCTAGTCCACCCGAGACAGGAACATCTGCTGAAACCTGTTCCGCATTACAGCAACACACACAGCTCCACTGACAGACAGGTGGTGGGTGGGTGTGAGGTGCACTGGGCAGGAATCGAACTCAGATCTCCTGCATGGGAGGTGCATGGTCCCAACCCAAGCTGACAAAATCCAAATGCCTCTTACACACATTCTCATAATCCAGACACAATTTTTCTAGGTCACAGAGCTTAATTTCAGACAGGGTTTAGAGGCCACCTCGATCCAACAGGCGTGCAGGGCCTCATACATTTGAGGAACAAACAACCTTACCCCACCTAGGGTCCTGTGGACAGTGCACCTCCATGTCCTCTGAGCACACCTGGCTTCTCCCCCTTGTGATGGAGAGCTATCTCCGTGTCCTCTGAACATACGTGGCTTCTCCCCTTGTGATGGAGAGCTATCTCCGTGTCCTCTGAACATACGTGGCTTCTCCCCTTGTGATGGAGAGCTATCTCCATGTCCTCTGAACACACCTGGCTTCTCCCCTTGTGATGGAGAGCTATCTCCGTGTCCTCTGAACATACGTGGCTTCTCCCCTTGTGATGGAGAGCTATCTCCATGTCCTCTGAACACACCTGGCTTCTCCCCTTGTGATGGAGAGCTATCTCCGTGTCCTCTGAACATACGTGGCTTCTCCCCTTGTGATGGAGAGCTATCTCCATGTCCTCTGAACACACCTGGCTTCTCCCCTTGTGATGGAGAGCTATCTCCGTGTCCTCTGAACATACGTGGCTTCTCCCCTTGTGATGGAGAGCTATCTCCATGTCCTCTGAACACACCTGGCTTCTCCCCTTGTGATGGAGAGCTATCTCCGTGTCCTCTGAACATACGTGGCTTCTCCCCTTGTGATGGAGAGCTATCTCCATGTCCTCTGAACACACCTGGCTTCTCCCCTTGTGATGGAGAGCTATCTCCGTGTCCTCTGAACATACGTGGCTTCTCCCCCTTGTGATGGAGAGCTATCTCCGTGTCCTCTGAACATACGTGGCTTCTCCCCTTGTGATGGAGAGCTATCTCCATGTCCTCTGAACACACCTGGCTTCTCCCCTTGTGATGGAGAGCTATCTCCGTGTCCTCTGAACATACGTGGCTTCTCCCCTTGTGATGGAGAGCTATCTCCATGTCCTCTGAACACACCTGGCTTCTCCCCTTGTGATGGAGAGCTATCTCCATGTCCTCTGAACACACCTGGCTTCTCCCCCTTGTGATGGAGAGCTATCTCCGTGTCCTCTGAACATACGTGGCTTCTCCCCTTGTGATGGAGAGCTATCTCCGTGTCCTCTGAACACACCTGGCTTCTCCCCTTGTGATGGAGAGCTATCTCCGTGTCCTCTGAACATACGTGGCTTCTCCCCTTGTGATGGAGAGCTATCTCCATGTCCTCTGAACACACCTGGCTTCTCCCCTTGTGATGGAGAGCTATCTCCATGTCCTCTGAACACACCTGGCTTCTCCCCTTGTGATGGAGAGCTATCTCCATGTCCTCTGAACACACCTGGCTTCTCCCCCTTGTGATGGAGAGCTATCTCCGTGTCCTCTGAACATACGTGGCTTCTCCCCTTGTGATGGAGAGCTATCTCCATGTCCTCTGAAAACACCTGGCTTCTCCCCTTGTGATGGAGAGCTATCTCCATGTCCTCTGAACACACCTATCTTCTCCCCTTGTGATGGAGAGCTATCTCCATGTCCTCTGAACACACCTGTCTTCTCTCCTTGTGATGGAGAGCTATCTCCATGTCCTCTGAACACACCTGGCTTCTTGTGATAGACAGCTATCTCCATGTCCTCTGAGCACACCTGGCTTCTCCCCCTTGTTATGGAGAGCTATCTCCATGTCCTCTGAACACACCTGGCTTCTCGCCTTGTGATGGAGAGCTATCATTTTGTAGGACACACAGTCCACTTCGGGGCCACTACTGCTTGTTAGTCTTTCCTTGAGGATCTTCACCAAAATGTTATGAGGGGTTACTGAGACCGATGGGGATACACGCAACTTTTACTTTTTCCATGTTCTCCCCAAAGTTTCCCATATAGATCACAATTAGTCCCCAACTTTTTTATTTTGAAAAATTTCAGACCTAGAGAGAATTTTAAAGACTAACACAATAAAACCACCACAGATGCTCCATCTAGACCAGGTTCTCAATTGGGGGCCATTTCTTCCTCCAGAGGACACCTGGCAATGTCTGCGTCATTTCTGAATGTCAGTGTTCTACAGTGCACAACACAGCTCCTCACGGGGAACAGTTCGGCCCCAAATGTTCACAATGCCAAGGGTGAGAATGCCTCCGGAGCCAACGTTTGCACCTGCAGCCTGCTTTGCTGCTCTCGTCTGAGCGCCACAGTCCTTTCCATAACACGCCAGCATCAGATTTCCACCTATTCTGTCAAGCTTTGAAACACCCGCTGCGGGCAAAACACTGCTGGAAACCAACTCAAACACCTAGGATTTCACGGAAGTCGTGGCAGCAAACCCCCTGAAGTGAGGGGCAGCTGCCCTCCCACACGAAGCTCCACGGAGCACCCCACACAGCCGACCATCCTGTATACCGTCCATTTGAAACCAGTGTCATACAGCTCCCACACCTGGATCCAGGTGGTCAGAAAAGGCAAATGTCCTGAATCTGAAAATGGTCATGAAAAGCAAGTTTGGTCTTAAACCCTTTCAACATGGAGGCTTCCGAATTGTCCTAGTGGGCTTGACAGCAAAGGGAAGCAGCACAACCTGAGATGGCCAGGAGATTACACTGGACACACCTGGCATTGAAAGTGAAGGTGGAGACACACCCTGGTATGGCTGGGAGATTACACCTGGACACACCTGGACTTGAAGCTGAAACTGCAACACAGCCGTAGACGGCCAGGAGATTACTCCTGGACACACCTGGACTTGAAGGTGAAGGTGTACCACAGCCTGAAATGGCCAGGAGATTACTCCTGGACACACCTGGACTTGAAGGCAAAGACACAGCACAGCCTGAGACGGCCAGGAGATTACACCTGGACACCACTGACCATCGGACAGAATCCTCAGGCTAGCAAAGCAATTCCACACAAAATCCAAATCCGATCTGCAGCTCTGTGTTATCATTACACAAAGGAGGAGGAATTCTGGGAGGAGTCGTGTTTAAGCCAGACTTAGTTTTCTGAAATGTGACTGTACTGCTGTCAGTGTTAAACATTTACAAACTTACTGGCCACTGATATGGTGGGAGAGGACACTGAAGGGCCAATCCAGGCCTGGGGGTTAAAAAGTCGCCTGAGGAAATGACCAGCAGGGGTTAAAAGGATGTAAAATCACCAAAACAGGTCTCATTTTCTGTAAAGCATGGCATACTTACTTCAAATACTGCTGATATTCACCGGCAGTTTTTCCTTGAACAGCATGAACGTTGACCAATTCCAGTGCAAGGAACAATAAAATCAGGTAAAGGACAGGGGACAGAAGTTTAATGCTGAAAAGAGATAAACAAAAACTCTGTAAGCATAAATATTTCCCCTTCTCATGAGGAAAACAATGTCCTACCTAGCCAGCAGAATTTTCCAACTTTCTCAGAGGGGTGTGGCACACACACGGCATTTTCTGACCACGCTAGCCCCAGGTCTGCCTCCCCCACCAGCAGGCCACTCTTAGGGAGTGAAGGTGGTTGTGCTTCATCACCCTGAGGACACGGGTTTTCTCACTCACCTTACGGGGTGCCTTCCTACCACTACAGGTACCTGGGTGTCCCTCAGTCTCAGCCACCCCACACTGGCTCCGCATCCACGTGTCTGACCCACCTTTCTCTGTTTGTCATGTTCACTGGCTCTGTGTCCACGTGTCTGACCCATCCTTCTCCGTCTGTCAGGTTCTCAGCACCTCACACTGGATCTGTGTCCAAATGTCTGACCTGTCCTTCTCCCTCTGTGTCATGTTCTCAGTGCCCCACACTGGCTCTGTGTTCAACTGTCTGACCTATCCTTCTCCATCTCTGTCATGTTCTCAGTTATCCCACACTGGCTCTGTGTCCACGTGTCTGACTCACCCTTCTCCATCCCACTCCTGACTCTTCTTCCTTCCCAGTTACCTGCTGTGAGCAGGCCAAAGATCTACAGCTCCGTTCTCTGCTCTTGTCTCCATGTTTTTAAAACCTCTGGAAAGACCTCTCTGTGCTATCTCATACGACAGCTGTCCAGCCATTCCCCTTGGCATCCTTTGTTCCCACACACCCTCTGTTCCCAAGGCCCTTCAGTTGTCACCTGGTGTGGTTTCTGGACCTTTTCTGATCAGTACTCTCTCAGATGTCCACTCATAGGTGGACATCATCCATCCTACAATCTGACACCCAGCACAGGGCATTCACAAGAAGCGGAATTCAAATGGCTTAAACGTGAAAGTGGGCCCAACATTGCCAGGAGCCAAAGTAACGCCAAAGTAAGATATCCTTCCCAGGAAACTAGCAGAGACCTAAAAATACACCCTGTCTCAGGAAGGGCATCACAAGCTGCTGGTGAGCATGCAGACCGGGCACAGTCTTGGTGGGAGGCAAGCAGGAGCGCCTACTAGCAGCTTAGAAACACAGACACCACTCGGCACACAAATCCTAGAAATTTGTAAAAAATGGTCATTTCTTAGGGATGCAGCACATTCACAAACACACTGTAAGCTAAAAACCCACCAAAAGCCAACCCAGCCCAGTGCATCAAGTCAACTCCAATTCACAGGGACCCTATAGGACAGAGTAGAACTGCCCCATAGGGTTCCCAAGGAGCGCCTGGCAGATTCAAACTGCCAACCGTTTGGTCGGCAGCCAAACTCAGCCACTACGCCACTAGGGTTTCTGCCATGCTCACACACTGACGTTAATCTGCTGCTATATTTTAAACGTAATATTCACTTGTGTGGCTAGATCTGTATTTTATTCTCATATACCAGAGCCGCAAGCATGATTTTAAAATACAGGTAGTTCCCGACTCACGACGGTTCCATTCCGAAGACTCTGTCGTTCAGTTGGTTTAAGTTTTCATTATTGTTGCTTTTATGATCAGTGTATTTATAAATCCAATCTTTGGCATCTGCAACTGAACGTCTGAGAATGGTAACATCAGTAAATCATAGTCTGTGACTTTGTACGTTGTGCACACTAACAGTAAGATACACCAAAAAAAAAAAAAAATTGCAAATTTGGTTGTTGTATTCAGGTTACAACAAGTTGTAAGTCAAGGACTACCCGTACAGTAAAACCTGTGAGAGCCAGAGCTCGACAGGACTGCCTTGTTTTTCCAGGTCTCGTGAGTTTTCCACCTTTGTCAGGGTGCAGTCTTCCCACTTTTCTATCACTCTCTATAAGTGGAAAATATTTGAGTTTTCTGTCTCCGACAGGTTCCGACTTTCGCAGGTTTTACTATAATAGGTACCATAACTTCCCCTCAAGATCAGTATCTCCTGGGGTAAGAATTTTAAAAACCTGCCTCGCTAAGTAACTTCCTGTCCCAGAGGGCTTCCCCAAAACACGGACTCCACACCTCTTCAACATGCGCAGGTAGTTCTGCCTCTGCCGAGACCGCAGGGTCCTCTCCATCCAGTGCTGGTGCCGCAGCTCCGCGGAGGAGACGACCTGGTCGGACACTTGCTGGCACCGTGCGCTGACTTTTCGGAGCACAGCAACCACTTCAAGAACAACTCGGGGGCAGTACAAAGTGGGCACAGATGTGCCGCAGAGTGCCCTGAGCACCTGGGACCACCTGCAGATTACACAGTGACTCTGAGCATCTTTGACAACCAACATGTGTATTATTATACTTAGGTCTGCTGGAACACCTGTCACACAGGCAGGTATTAATCACATGCATGCTAACTGCACCCAACGAACCGTGTTCGGTGTGTTTCTCTAGATACCAAGGCACACCAAATATTATCAAAGCTTACCTACTGGTACATATAACAATAATTCTTCTTAGGGGCAGTAACAGTGGAATTCCAATGCTACTACCAAATAATACAATTGAAAAAACAGAAAATGGCTATGTTTACGTTCCTAATTTGGTTAATCAATACTTTCACAACTCTCAAAACATCCTGAGACTTACTTCTCGGTAGGAAGACAATCCAAGTTATCAAAATCACTGTGACACCCAGGTATGTGAGGGCACAGCTCAGACATAATTTTTATAATTAAAGAGCTGCAGGCATTTGTTTCAAATTGACCTTCTGACCTGAAACATAGAAAATATTTAAAGATAAATAACAAAAATTAATATGTCCATATCAGGCCAATGAAAAATAGTGTTAATTTTAATGGTTCACTGAGCAAAGCACTTCATCTGCAATTTAGTTTCCCCAAATGTAAAATGAGAGGTGCCATCACAGACCCCAAATGTGAGATAAGACCCATCACAGACCCCAAATGTAAGACGAGATGCCACCACAGAAGCAGTGGTAAAAACAACAGGCATATCTGCTGAAAGCAGTGGACTCTGTTGGTAAGAGATAAGGCAGGAGCCTCCTAAGCTGAGTCCACAGGGGCTCTAGGCCTCGCTGGTTTCTTTCCTCACTGCTCTTCTGAGCCAGGCCCATCTTCCCCACAAACGGGCCTCTCCTCCTGTGCTGTGCCTGAGATGGACAGTCAGACAGCCCTTCACTTCCTGCCCCTCCCACCATCCACCCCAGTCTGCAGCTTCTCAAGTCCACCTCAGCATTCTGCCTCTGGCAGGCTGGTCACAGGAGAAACTGTAAAGTTAACTGTTCCTGACAGCACCCTCTCACACCAGCCTCAGGTGGAACACACCTGGCTGCTTCCGGAACACATTCTTCCAGCACCGGAAGTGCAGGCCAGCTGTGGACGCTTTCCTCACAGTTCAGCACCTGAGAAGGAGGCATTTCGCTATTTTTAAAGATTTTACAATTAACCTTCCAGAATACACAACTTTAAATTGGTACAGATGTGTCTAAAAAGCCCCCTAGGAAATTGCCTTTTTAAAACAGGATTTCGAACAGGGACGGAACCAAAAATGAAAAACCTCAAAAATTTCGCCAGTAAAACCGACACCTGAATTGAAAAAAATGCTTTTCTGAACCAGAACTGAAATAGCTTTATTATTTTTTTTTTCAGCTCTGCTATTCTTGGATCAACAATATTTTAAGTTGTAAGCAAGACCACCGGACCGCTCTTTGATTTGCATCTGGCGCCGTGTACACGAGATGCTTCTCTGGCACACGGCTGGCAAGGACGTGTACGGCTGTGACGAGAGACGACCCACAGGCCAGAGGTCACGACTTCTGCTCCCTGCTCGACCTCTCAGGGCAACGGGAGCTGTGCCTACCACAGACGTAAGAAGCACTTGACGGCTGGGAACACTCATGGTCAGAAATCTCAAAGAGCAGGTTAACCTGCATCAAGTTCTGAACAGAGTTTTGTGTGAATGGAAATCTGTCAGGTATAAATACTTTAAACCTACACTGTTCACGTTTTATAAGTGTGATATTTAAACTCAAGAAATAGAAAAGGATATAATTTTCTAAAATTAAAGTGTTTAATGAACAAAAATAAGAATGCTACCTCAATGTTCTTTATGTGAATTAAATCTTTACAAGGAAACTAGTTTTTTTTTTTTTTAGTTTCTCATTCAAAAATGTACACAGTTGTCTTACGACATTGGCTGCAATCCCAGCTTTGTGTTTGCTCTTTTCCTCTTTCCTTTCTACCCCAAGTTCCCTAAGTCCACTCACCTAGTTTTCCTGTCCATTCCTGCCTTCTTGTCTTTACTTCTTGGCAGGTACTACCCACCTGATCTCATATGCTCAGTTGATCTAAGCAGCATGTTCCTCACGTGTTATTGTTTTGTATGTCTGTCTAATCTTTGGCTGAAAGGTGGACTTTGAGAGTGGCTTCAGTTCTGAGATAGCCGTGTGTTGGGTGCCAAAATCTCGGGGGGTTCCTCCAGTCTTTGTCAGACCCGTAAGTCTGATCTTTTTCTGTGAATTTGAATTTTGTTCTACATTCTTCTTCCGTGTCCGGAAGCCTCCATTATGATCCCTGTCAGAATGGTTGGTGGTGGTACCCAGGCACCATCTAGTTCTTTTGGTCTCAGGCTGTTGGAGGCTGTGGTTTATGTGATCCACTAGTACTTTGGACTAATATTTTCCCTGTCTTTGGTTTTCTTCATTCTTCTTTGTTCTAGACAGGCTGGGACCAATACATGTACTTAAACGGCACTCGCAAGCTTTTAAGACCCCAGACACGACTTACCGAAGTAGGATGGGGAACATTTTCTTTATGAACTATGTTACACCAATTGACCTAGATGTCCCCTGAGACTATGGTCCCCAGCCCTGAGCCCCAAAAACTCGGTCCCTCAAGGTGTTTGGATGTGTCTAGGAAGCTTCTATAACTCTGCCTTGGTCAACCTGTGCAAACTTCACCTACACTGTGTGCTGTCTTTTCCTCTGCCAAACTTAACACTTGGCACATTGGTTAAGAGCTCGGCTGCTAGCCAAAATACCTGCCACTCCTTGGATATCTTATGGGGTAGTTCTACTCTGTCCTATAGGGACTCTGTGAGTTGGAACTGACTTGAATGCAATGGGTTACTATCTAGCTAATGACTTACCCTTCCCACAGCATATAAATTTTTGATGATTCCATTCTTACATTCAATCTCAATTTAAATGTACTATCGCACATTGTTTGTACTTACATGTTTAAATTTCACATATACCTCACAAACTGAAATGTTACCAAACACAAGGAACTTGATGTTCTTGTTAGATGCTGTCAAGTCAGTTCCAACTATTAGCTACCCCATGTATGAAAGAGTGAAACACTGCCCAGTCCTGCACCGTCCTCACAATCGTTACCATGTTTGAGCCCACTACTGCAGACACTGTGTCAATCCATCCTCTTCAGAGTCTTCCTCATTTTCACTGACTCTCTACATTACCAAGTATGATGTCCTTCTCCAGGGACTGATCCCTCCTGACAACATGTCCAAAGTATGTGAGACGAAATCTCACCATCTTTGCTTGTAATTGCATTCTGGCTGTGCTTCTGCCAAGACAGATCTGTTCATTCTTCTGGCAGTCCATGGTATATTCGGTATTTTTCATCAACACCATGATTAAAATGGATTATTTCTTCTTCGGTCTTTCTTATTCATTATCCACTTTCACATACATATGAGCAAGTGAAAATACCACGGCTTAGGTCAGGCACACCTTAGTTCTCAAAGTGATATCTTTGCTTTTTAACACCTGAAAGAGATCTTTTGCAGATCTTCCTAAAGAAATATGTCGTTTGATTTCTTGACTGCCGCTTCCACGGATGTTGATTGTGGATCCAAGTAAAATGAAACCCTTGATAACTTCAATCTTTTCTCCGTTTATCATGATGTTGCTCATTGGTCCAGTTGTGAGGACTTTTGTTTTCTTTATGTTGGGGTGCAATCCATACTGAAGGCTATGGTCTTTGATCTTCATTAGTAAGTGCTTCAAGTCCTCTTCACTTTCAGCAAGCAAGGTTGTGTCATCTGCATAACGCAGGTTGCTAATGAGTCTTCCTCCAATCCTGATGCCCCATTCTTCATATAGTCCAGATTCTTGTATTACTTGCTCAGCATACAGACTAAGTATGGTGAGAAGATACAACGCTCATGCACACTTTTCCTGATTTTAAACCATGCAGTGTTCCCTTGTTCTGTTTGAGTATCTCTTGTTCTATGTACAGGTTGTGTCATCTGCATATCGAAGGCTGTTAATGTGTCTTCCTCCAATCCTCATGCTGGGTTCTTCTTCTTGTAGCCTAGCTTTTCGGATTGTTTGATCAGCATCCAGACTGAGTTACTGAGAGGACACAGCCCTGATGCACACCTTTCCTGATTTTAAACCATGTGGTATCCTCTTGATCTGTCTGAACAATTGCCTCTTGGTGAATGTGCAGGTTCAGCATGAGCACAATGGTGGGTTCTGGAATATCAATCTTCACAATGTTGTCCATAATTTGTTACGGTCCACACACGTGAATGCCTTTGTGTTGTCACTGAAACACAGGTAAACACCTTTCTGCTATTTTCTGCTTTCAGCCAAGATCCATCTGACATCGGCAACGATAATTTCTCATTCCACGTCCTCTTCTGAATCCAGTTTGGCTTCCTGGTAGTTCCCTGTCAATGTACTGCTCCAATCATTTTTAAATTATCTTCCAAAAAATTTTACTTGAGTGTGATATTAATAATATTGCTTTACAATTACTGGGTTTTGTTGGATGTCCTCTCCTTGGAATGGGTACATATGTGGATCTCTTCCAGACAGTTGGGGCATCAGGATCGGAGGAAGACTCCTTAACAACGTGCGTTATGCAGATGACACAACCTTGCTTGCTGAAAGTGAAGAGGACGTGAAGCACTTACTAATGAAGATCAAAGACCATAGCCTTCAGTACGGATTGCACCCCAACATAAAGAAAACAAAAATCCTCACAACTGGACCAATGAGCAACATCATGATAAACAGAGAAAAGATTTAAGTTGTCAAGGGTTTCGTTTTACTTGGATCCACAATCGACAGCCATGGAAGCAGCAGTCAGGAAATCAAACAACGTATTTCCTTAGGAAAATCTGCTGCAAAAGATCTCTTTCAGGTGTTATAAAGCAAAGATGTCACTTTTAGAACTAAGGTGTGCCTGACCCAAACCATGGTATTTTCAATTGCATCATATAGCATGCAAAAGCTGGACAATGAATAAGGAAGACAGAAGAAGAATCAATGCCTTTGAATTGTGGTGTTGGCGAAGAATATTGAATATACCATGGACTGCCAAAAGAATGAACAAACCTGTCTTCGAAAAAGTAAAACCAGAATGCTCCTTAGAAGCAAGGATGGTGAGACTACGTCTTACATACTCCGGACATATTGTCAGGACAGATCGGTCCCTGGAGAAGGACATCACGCTCGGTAAAGTAGAGGGTCAGCAAAAAAGAGAAAGACCCTCAACAAGATGGACTGACACAGTGGCTGCAACAACGGGCTCAAGCATAACAATTGTGGGGATGGCGCAGGACCGGGCAGTGTTTTGTTTTGTTGTAAACAGGGTCACTATGAGTCACAACTGTCTCGACGGCACCTAAACAAGAACGACTTCCAGTCAGTTGGCCAGGAAGCTGTCTTCCAAATTTTTTGACACCTCCAGTGCTGCATCCCTTTGTTGAAATATCTTAACTGGTATTCTGTTAATTCCTGAAGCCTTGTTTTTTGCCAATGCCTTCAGTGCAGCTTGTACCTCTTCCTTCAGTACCACTGGTTCCTGATCAAATGCTACCTCCTGAGATGGCTGAATGTCAATCTATTGTTTTTGGCACAGTGATTCTGTATATTCCATCTTATTTTGATGCTTTTTTGAAACACAGAATATTTCAATACTGCAACTTGAGGCTTGAATTTTTTTTCTTTAGTTCTTTCAGTTTGAGAAATGTTAAGTGTGCTCTTCCTTTTTGATTTCCTAACTTCAGGTCTTTGCACATTTCATTATAATAGCTTGTCTTCTCAACCCACCCTTTGAAATCTTCTGTTCAGCTCTCTCACTTCATCACTTCTTCCACTCACTTTAGCTATTCTATCTTCAAAAGCAAGTTTCAGAGTCTCTTCTGACATCCATTTTGGTCTTTTCTTTCTTTCCTGTCTTTTTAATGACCGCTCGCTTCATGTATGATGTCCTTGATGTCATTCCACAGCTCATATGGTCTTCTGTCATTAGTGTTCGACACATCAAATCTATCATTGAGATGGTCTCTAAATTTAGGTGGGGTATACTCAAGGTTGTATTTTGGCTCTCATGGACTTGTTTTAATTTTCTTCAGCTTTATCTTGAACTTGCAAATGAGCAGTTGACGGTCTGTTCCACAGCTGGCCCCCGGCCTTGTTATGACTGATGATATTGAGCTTCTCCACGGTCTCTTTCCACAGACGTAGTTGATTTGATTATGTAGTCCATCCAGCAAGGTCCACGTATATACTCGCCATTTATGTAATTGGAAAAAAGGTATTCGCAATAAAGAAGTTATTGGTCTTGTAAAATTCTGTCATGTGGTCTCTGACATCAAGGCCATATTTTCCAACTACTGATCCTTCTTCTTTGTTTACAACGTTCTTTGTTTACAACTTTTGAATTCTAATCACCAGTACTTACCAATGCATCTTTACTGCATGTTTGATCAATTTTATACTGCGAAAGTTGATAAAAATCTTCAATTTCTTCATCTTTGCCATTAGTGGCTGGTGTGTAAATTTGAATAACAGTCACATTAACTGGTCTTCCTTGTAGGCATATGGATAGTATCCACTGACAGAGCTGTACTTCAGGATAGATCTTGAAATGTCGTTTTGAACATGAATGTGATGCCATTCCTCTTCAATCTGTCATTCCTGGCACTGTATACTATATGATTGTCTGCTTCAAAATGGTCAATATCAGTTCATTTCTGCACACTAATGCCTAGAACACATCTTTGTGTTCCGTTTTGTTTTTGACTTCTAATCTTCCTAGATTCATACTTCACAGATTCCATATGTTCCAATTATTAATGGATGTTTGCAGCTGTTTCTCCTCATTTTGAGTTTTGCCACATCAGCAAATGAAAGTCCCAAAAGCTTGACTCCACCCACGTCATTATGGTCAACTCTTTCCCGGTCTTATTTTGAGTGCTTTCCAACCTGAGGGGCTCATCTTCCTGCACTATACCAGACAGTGTTCTGCTGCTATTCATAAAGTTTTCACAGCCCAATTTTTTTAGAAGTAGACCACCAGGTCCTTCTTCCCAGTCTGTCTTAGTCTGGAAGCTCTGCTGAAACCTGTCCACCATGGGTGACCCTGCTGGTATTTGTAATACCAGTGGCATATCTTCCAGCATCATAACAACTAGCAGGAAGAAAATTAATATTTCAATTGCAATACACCATTATTTCACTGAAAACAACTTGATGGCATCACTATGAAATGAAACTTTTCTTCAAAAAGGTGCTGGATAAATGTACGAGAATGTTGTAAAGTGGGACTTCAAATGGAAGAAATCAGCAAACACTGTGAATTTAAAATCAAAGTTATTCTGGTTTTTATAATATGCTGATAACATGTGGCTAGAAGCATTTGAATACATACTAGCTCTAATTCATTTCTACAAATGTATTTACGTATTGTATTATCTTTATGTTACCAAAATGTAAGACTTGTTTTTACTGCAATATACTAAAAAAAAAAATCCATTGCTGTTGAGTTGATCTCGACTCGTAGCGACTCAAAAGGACAGCGCAGAATTGCGCCATAGGTTTCGAAGAAATGACTGGTGGATTTGAACCGCCAAACTGCAGAACTGCCGACCTTTGGGTTAGCAGCCTGAGCTCTTAGCCACTGTGCCACCAGTGCTCCCTATGCCCTAATGTCAATATTAGAGCTCTGGTGTCACAGTGGTCTAAGAGCTTGGCTGCTAACCGAAAGGTTGGAGGTTCAAGTCTGCCCAGCGGCACCTCAGAAGAAAGGCCTGCTGATGCACTTCCAAAAAACCAGCCATTGAAAACCTTACAGAGTATAGTTCTGCTCTGACACCCATCAGGGCACTGTGAGCCAACTTGACAGCAAGAGGTAAGCCCTGGCTAGCTGGGAGTATGACAACAGCAGGTGTCGACCAGGTAATACGTCCATTTAATACTAGTAATGCACTAGGAAGCAAATACTGTCATCGCTTTTAACCTCAAGACGTGAGCCCCATGCCCAGCAAGGCTGAGTCCCTAGCCCAGGTGACACAACTCAGCAGCAAGCCAGACGTGCTGACTGAGCAAAAGCCCAACAGTGTGGATTCACCTCTGGCCGACCACCACCACCAGAGATGCTCAGCTTCACACCTCTGCCCAGCCCTCTCCCGGGTCCTCTCATGGATCCTCTCCAGACCTTCTCCCAACCTTCTCCTCAGCCCTCTCCTGGGTCCTCTCCTGGATCCTCTCCAGACCCTCTCCCGACCCTCTCCTGGATCCTCTCCAGACCCTCTCCCGGGTCCTCTCTAGGCCCTCTTGTGGATCCTCTCCAGACCCTCTCCCAACCCTCTCCTGGCCCTCTCATGGATCCTCTCCAGACGCTCTCCCAAACCCTCTCCAGAACTTCTCTCAACCCTCTCCAGACCCTCTCCTGACCCGTTCCCAACCCTCTCCCAGACCCTCTCCAGACCCTCTCCTCTTTCCAACCCTCTCCCAGACCCCCTCCGGACCCTCTCCAGATCCTCTCCCGGAACCCCTCCGGACCTTCTCCAGACCCTCTCCCTGACCCCGACTCCTGCACACCTGCTTTTTTAGCTGAGAAGCTGGATGAAAGCGAGAACTATAGCCTTCTGTGATGCTCATCAATGGTTTTATTGCTGCTTTTTCCTAGTTTAGAAAAAAAGAGAAATGAGTTTAGTTATTGTGACTTTTGGCTAGGTTTCTAGTTTTCTTCTGTTGAATTACAAGCCATTTAAGAGTCTCAATTCCCTTGATCTCCTTCAAAGAGCTCTATTTGGCTGTAACAAGTAAGTCTATTCTATGCGGCTATAACAAGGCAGGGCACTTCAGTACAGTAGGTTTGGCATGGTAGTCAATCATAACCAGCAAAATGGCTTTCAAATGAAGCTAGTTAAAAACGATAAGTTACAAAGACCACTCTGTCCTCTTCCCACATTAACTGTTCTACATTAATTTTTCTATGTTGCTTAACTTTTAGACAATTTTTATAACAGTTGTTATATGTAAACCTGAAAAAAGCTAAAATGTCAATAACAAAAATTCCAAACAAAATTACTTATTTTAAAAGAAAACAACTACAGTTTATTGGTAGATGCAAATACCCAACCCACAACAATTTAAAAGACATTTTAAAAATTTATCTAGTATTTGGTTAATCCTATTTTATAATTTATTATTTGATTCTCAATACCCTGGCACAAAGGTAGATGCATTCTTAAGAACTGGGTTAAGCCATTTCAGACGAGCTTAAGGAACACGTACTGCATTGTTATGGACCGTGAGCAGGTGAGTACAATTAATCGACCCAGTTACTGCTTCTGATGGTGAGACTGCGGCTCAGGTGAATTAATGCAGAAGTGGATGAAGGGTGAGTTACATCTGAAAACGCACAGCTAAGAGGGGGAAGACATGACCCCTCCCTTCCCCGTACTGACCTTAAACTCTGACACTACATCTCCACTGGTGAACCTGAGTAAAAGCACAGTGGAAAATGCAAGCAACTGCTTTGCTGTTTCTTCTGGAAATTCATTTAAGTTGACCTCCCCGTGGCTTAAACGGTCTCTTATACGGGGACCTTCCTGATGGTTCAAGAAGTCCCAGAGAAATTCCTTCAGACAGTGAACAAGAAAACATTTTGTTAGCAGGAGTCACAGAACAACTTCACATCTTACTTTCTGGTGCTTCATGCTCATTATTGTATTCACTGTCATGAAATTAACAACTCTGCGCGGTGTAACTGTCCACTCAATGGCCCTGAGTGTTTACTGGGCACACACTACACACCAAGGCTGTCGTAGGTGACGGGAGAAAGCAGGTCGCTGCCTCATGGAGTGGATCTACAGTGGGGTGCACACAGACAGAGATACCGTCAGGAAGTGGTAGGGCTATGGAAACAAAAAAAGAACGAACAAGGGGCTTGAAAATGACAAGAAAGGTGTTTTTGGGAACATTTGTCAGAGCAGGCATCCCGGAGGAGCAGACAGACTGAAGCACACGAACTTGGGGGGAAGGGGTGGGAATTCCTGGCAGCAGGAACAGCAGGTATCTTGGCTGGAATCAGGCCTCCCTGAAGCTGTGCTCTTTCTGACTTGAGTGGCCACCTTGGCAGGACTGACAGGGAACTGGGAAGGTTCTGAGGACCAGCCACAAAGGGTGAAAGGACCACGGGGTGGGGCTGGTTGTCCTTCACATCTTCCTCCACAGAGAATGAGGCTGACCACAGGTGCAAACCAACTCTTCTCATGTGAACACAAAAAAACCAAACCAAACCAGCTGCCATGGAGTCGATTCCAACTTACAGCAACCCTATAAAGACAGAGTAGAATGCCCCACAGGGTTTCCAAGTGGCTGATGGATTTGAACTGCTGACCTTTTGGTTAGCGGCCCTCGCAATTCCCGTCTCCTGGATACTCTCTCTGAATGTGCCCTTTTTGGTCTGACTTTCACCATCTGAAGCCCGATGACAAGTGCTCTCCCTTCCAACAACCATCCCAGACACCCGAACACAGGCGGCAGAGAGAAGGCTCAGACCCTGCTGGATGGCAAGTGGCCAGTGGACGGTGAGCTAGAGATTCGAGGTGGGAAGGAGCAAGGATGAGCGTCTTATTTTAGGAATGCAGACAGGACGCCTAGGGAGCTCAGGGAAGCGAGGAATGTCACAGAGCAGAACGGGAACCAGATCCTCCAGCTCTGTTCAGTCAGCTCCTTCCACAGCCCTGAATTCTGATGCCACCTCCTACTCTACGGACATCCAGAAGATGGGAAAAGTCGGCAACTAGCGGTAATTAAAAAAAAAAAAAAGTGTAGGCCTTTTCTCTAAAGTCCACAGAGTGCTTTTTAAATGGTTATTAGAAAAACACAAATCCAACAGAAGATCCTAAAAATAAAAAAAGGAAGCAAAAGCCAAACTTAAAAGATTTCTTTACATGTAAGTGATAAGCAGAGGAGTGGTTCAGAAGTATTTTCCTGAGCATATGACAAAGCCAAAATTAGCTTCCCTGTGGAGAGGTGCTAATGTCCCCACAGATGGAAAAATACCAGACTGGAAGATATCTAATACTTTACCATGGTAGGCTCCCCAAGGAGAAGTGGAAGTTGATTCATTTTACCATCGTTTAACTCTTTTGCCAAGATCTAAAACACCAAGAATAAATGAACTGATTAATTAGTACACACGCACATGCACATGCGCACAGACACACAGAGAACTCGGGATACCACACCTCTGGTGTAACATGTCCCGTAAGCCTGAGAAAATTAGATAAATGGGCAGTCTTAAAAACACAGCAAACACCTAGCCAGGAAAACTTTTCTTAACCAGTATAATGACTAAGAAACATACTTAAAACTTGTAAAATTTCTATGAGAGAAGAGCAGTGCTAAATTTCACATCTGGATTTTACTATTCTGTGTAACAAACACAAACGTGATTATAAACACATACACAGGTACACACATAGGCCATACGTACATAATTTACATATATACATACAGATATACACCAGGACATACCAGAGTCACTTCCTAAGTCACTTAACTCACCACGGACTTTAGGACCAACCACCCTGACCCGCCCCCTATAGATGTGACCACACTAAACACACTGACTTACCCCTCCCAGCACAAAGTCCAAGTTTTATTCATGTAACAGCAGACCGCTGCCGACAAGCAGGCTCCTTCTTTAATTCACCCCCACCTGCCCAGTTACCTTACAGGAACAACGATCCAGTGCCCAGACACCTACGTAAGGACTTTCCCTTCATTTCTTCCCAGAGGCTAGGTCTTTGGTGTCATGCTTTAGGGCACACAGGATCACTCCCCAGGATTACACATACAAGGCCTGTACCCGCAGTGGGTGATTACCAGTATTTTGAACAGTAATTCCCTGAAGTGATGACTTGATCACCCGCGTTCACAGATTAAATGCATCAGTGTATACCATATACTCACAGCAAAGTCGTTGATGTACATTTCACCTGCAAAAAGTAGGGCCAACCCAAAATCTAAAATGTAAGCCTCTAAATATTTATAGCCAGTGATGTTAGTACGTCTTGGCATTTTCCAACTTTGAGCTTCTATAGCTTTAGAAACTAGATGAATAATGTCTCAAAATTAGCCTGAAAACTATACCTAACTCTATAATAAGCTCTTTTGTTTTTGTTTTATATTGCTATCAACATTTTCCTGTAAGCTTATGAATAATGGCTGGCCTTTAATTTTGTGTTTTAGTTCATATTTTAAAAGAACAGAACATTTTCTGTGTTTCGAGATACCTTACAAGTTTAGCTACTCACCTCATCAAAGGTGGTATAAAGAACTGTTGACTTCGGAATTGGAGAGAAAAGGAAAGAAACAATTAAAACAAAATACAAATAGAGTAACATTATTCAAGTTAGAAAAAAATTCTAGTATGTGGCCACAAATTTGAAACCTCCTTTTGAAAATAAACCATCTATCATCACTTTGGGAAGAATGTAACTGACAAAATAAACATGGAATAGAAGGCATGAAAATGTCGTAAACCTGATAATTGAGCCGTGTGAAATATGCCCACACAACTGCTTCAGCTCAGATGTTTCCAGAATTTATGACCCTACAACTTCTTACACAACAGAACGTTCCTACCAACAACTGGCATCTGTGTGGACGGCGCAGGCATCAGCATTTTCTCTAGCTAAGGGCCTCTGCTCTACATGCTCCTCGATGGAATTGGCAGGGTTTGAAAACGCAGGCCCTGGGGTCAGGCTGCCTCAAATTCTAATCTCAACTTTAACACTTTCTACAAGTGAAACCCAGAGCAACTTGTTTTAACTCAAAAAGCCTCTGAAACAGCCCACATCAAAAGTGGGTGACAGAGTGGATGTGGAGGACGAAGTGCAGGGAGAAGGAAAAATTGGTGCCAGAGTGACAAGAGGGCGATGGTAAGAAAAAGAAGATTAGAGAGGAGGTCTGTAGGAGGAAAACATGCTGTTTTGAAGGAAAGCAAATTTGAGATGTTTTGCTGGGGTGGGGAGATGCATATGAAGACACTGGGCAAAGGTGTACACCTAGCCCTGGAGATGAGAACATTGGTGGGAGGCAAGGACGGGAGTCACCAGACCAAGGCCACGGGTGGGAGGTGAGGCCGGGAGTCACTGGACCAAGGCCACAGGTGGGAGGTGAGGCTGGAGGTCGCTGGACCAAGGCCATGGGTGGGAGGTGAGGCCACGAGTCGCTGGACCAAGGCCACGGATGAGAGGTGAGGCCGGGAGTCACCAGACCAAGGCCGCGGTGGGGAGATGAGGCCTGGAGTCACCAGACCAAGGCCATGGGTGGGAGGCGAGGCTAGGAGTCACAAGACCAAGGCCACAGGTGGGAGATGAGGTTGGGAGTCGCCAGACCAAGGCCACAGGTGGGAGGTGAGGCCGGGAGTCACTGAACCAAGGCCACGGGTGGGAGGTGAGGCCTGGAGTCACTGGACCAAGGCCATGGGTGGGAGATGAGGCCAGGAGCCGCCGGACCAAGGCCACAGGTGGGAGATGAGGTTCCGAGTCACCAGACCAAGGCCACGGGTGGGAGAAGAGGCTGGGAGTCACTGGACCAAGGCCACAGGTGAGAGATGAGGTTGGGAGTCGCCGGACCAAGGCCACAGGTGGGAGATGAGGCCGGGAGTCATCGGACCAAGGCCACGGGTGGGAGATGAGGCTGGGAGTCACCAGACCAAGGCCACAGGTGGGAGATGAGATTGGGAGTTGCTGGACCAAGGCCATGGGTGGGATATGAGGCCAGGAATTGCTGGACCAAGGCCCTGGGCTGCCCTCATCGCACTGCCTCCAGCTGCGTCCCTCCACTCCTGATGTGCTGGGCTTCCACTGTCATTAGATTCAAAATACTTTCTAGTTGTTAGTGTACCCACAGAGGTGACAATTTAAGGCACAGGATCATGTGAGATCTCCCAGGAAGAAAATATAAAGAAAGAACAGGGTTAAGAACAGAATTCTGAAGAATACCTATATATGGTAAAAAGATGAAGCTGAACGAGTGAAGGAAATGAGATGCAGGGTGGGGTGTGCACTTTTCCTTTTCTCTTCCTGCTGGTCTGGAACGCAGATGTGATAGCTGGAGCGGTCAGCATAAGCCATGAGGGACAAGACATCTTTTGAAGAGGGAAGGCCACGGAGGGGAAGGGGCCTGAGAGCCTGGTGGCTGGAGCGGCCATCTCAGCTCTGGACTACTCAGGTTATGTCTTACATGTGTCACGGGTACGCTGGGCTTCTGTCACCAACCATGACTGTTACAGAGGGACAGAGCAAGGGGCTATGGAAGCCGAGAAGTGTGGAGAAGCAGGGGATAGGGGACAGTGTCCAGAGGCCTGAGAAGGTAGCAGGGTGGAAACCGGCTGAGAGTATTAGCTCTGACACCACCACTAGGAGCTCACTCATAACCCCTGAAACAGCAGTGGGGGAATAAAGTTGAAGAAACGTGACCATGAAACGGCCACCACTGTCTACTGTACAGCAGGCACTGCACCAGGTGTTTTATACGAACTATCTGTAAATCCTACAACTCTCGTGGAAAGTGTTACTACCCCATTTCTAAGAGGAGTAAACCAAAACTCAGAGCATTTAATTACTTTTTCAATGCCAAGCGCAGCACAAGGGGCAGAGCTAGGAGTCAGCCCAGGTCTCCCGAGGCTCTAGAGCCAGGGTCGTTCTCTGTGTCACGCTGCCCCACATGTAACGGAGAGACAGGGTCACACGCTCACAGGCAGAAAGCGGTACTTTTGTTCCCAAACACCTAATGCTGCAGACTACGAATAGTCTCACTTGGTTAAAATGATACACCACTAATTATGGCTAAAAAGAAAAATAAGTGCTTTTATGACATTATTAACTTTAAAAGACTACTAGAAGATATTATACAACTATCAAAAGCAAACACAGACATAAAACCCCCATAAAATAAATACAACAGGAAGTCACAAAAAAAGTCAAGCCTTCTAAAGAAAGTTCTTAGCTAAAAAAAAATTCAGTCTAACTGTAAACAAACAAAACACATAAACTTTTAATTAGCCACAGCAAACCAGCAATCCCATGACAAAACTCCCCACCAGACAGAAGCGTGTGTACCTCGGCCGTCAGGAGTCTCTGTGGACACTTGTTGACTGTGGCAAAAGCTCCTCTAAGTCCAGCTTCTAGTTGTGTCAACAACAGTATAACACAGTCTGCAAACCTGAGAAATTGCAGCACAAATAGGCAAAACTCCACATTTAAAAATAAATACTGGCATCAGATTCTCAGTAACTAGACTGCAAACCAGATATTTGCTGTTGTTGCTAGTTGTCATCCAGTCGGTCCCCAAACTCATGGCAGCCCCACAATGGGATCGGACCACTATGATCTACGAAGTTCTCATTGGCTGATTTTCGGAAATAGACTATCAGGCCTTTCTTCCTTGTCTGTTTTAATCTGGAAGCTCTGCTGAGGTTTGTTCAGCATCACGGCAACGTGCAAGCCTCCAACGACAGACGGTGGTGGAGTCTGTGAACAATGTGCACTGACCAGCAATCCAAACTGGATCTGCATGGCAGGTAAGAACTCTACCACCTGAGCTACCATGGCCCCTTAGACCAGATGTTACTAATATGAGATTAAAAATAAGGAGATGCTACATTACTTGCTTATACAAGATTCAAAATAAAAACAGAATCTCATTAGACAAGCGGTTTTAAAACTATAGTCCATCGTGCATTTCAATGTTGGATAAGCCGTTTTAAAGCAGCTCTGGTAGAATAAAATGTCATCAAAGATCTGCTTAATTTGTTTCACCAAATCAAATAACGTTGTTTCTATGTGCCATCAAGTCAGTTCTGACGCATAGTGACCCTGTGTGCAACAGAATGAAACACTGCCGGGCCCTGCACCATCCTCACAATCTTTGCTATGTTTGAGCCTACTGTTGCAGCTACTGTGTCAATCCACCTCATTGAAGGTCGTCTTCTTTTTCGCTGATCTTCTACTTTACAAACCATGATGTCCTTCTCCAGGGACTGATCTCTCCCGACAGTATGTCCAAAGTATGTGAGACGAGGTCTTGCCGTCCTTGCTTCTGAGAAGGATTCTGGTTGCATGTCTTCCAAAGCAGATCTGCTCATTCTTCTGGCAGTCCATGGTATATTCGATATTCTTTCCCAACACAGTTCAAAGGCGTGAGTCCTTCTTTGGTCTTCCTTATTCACTGTCCAGCTTTCACATGCATATGATGAGATTGAAAGCGCCATGGCTTGCGTCAGGTGCACCTTAGTCTTCAAGGTGACATCTTTGCTTTTTAACACTTTAAAGAAGTATTTTGCAGCAGATTTGCCCAATGCAATATGTCCTTTGATTTCCTGACTGCAGCTTCCATGGGTGTTGACTGCGGATTTAAATAAAATGAAGTCCTTGACAACGTCTATCTTTTCTCTGTTTATCATGATGTTGCTTATTGGTCCAGTTGTAAGGATTTTTCTTTTATTTTGAGGTGTAATCCACACTGAAGGCTGTGGTCTTTCATCTTCGTCAGTAAGTGCTTCAAGTCTTCTTTCAGCAAGCATGGTTGTCTCATCTGCATAATGCAGGTTGTTAATGAGCATTCCTCCAATCCTGACGTCCCGTTCTTCATACAGTCCACTTTCTCGGATTACTTGCTCAGCATACAGATTGAATGAAAGGATACAACCTTGATGCACGCCTTTCCTGACTTTAAACCACTCAGTATCCCCTTGTTCTACTGGAACGATTGCCTCTTGATCTATGCACAGGTTCCTCCTAAGTGCTATTAAGTGTTCTGGAATTCCTATTTTTTGCAATGTTATCCATAATTTGTTATGATCCACACTGTGGAATGCCTTTGCATAGTCAATAAAACACAGATAAACACCCTTCTGGTAGTCTCTGCTTTCAGCCATGATTCATCTGACCTCAGCAACGATACCCCTGGTTCTATATCATCTTCTGAATCCGGCCTGAATTTCTGGCAGCTCCCTGTCAATATACTGCTGCAACCATTTTTGAACTATCTTCAGCATAATTTTACTTGTATGTGATATTAATGATACTGTTTGGTAATTTCTGCACTCTGTTGGATCACCTTTCTTGGGAATGAGCACAAATATGGGTCTCTTCCAATCAGTTGGCTACCAAGTAGCTGTCTTCCAAATTTCTTGGCACAGATGAATGAGAGCTTCCAGCATTGCATCCAGTTGTTGAAACATCTCAACTGGTATTCTGGCAATTTCTGGAGCCTTGTTTTTCACAAGTATCTTCAGTGCAGCTTGGACTTCTTCCTTCAGCACCATCAATTCATCATATGCTGCCCCCTGAAACGGTTGAATGTCAACCAATTCTTTTCTGTATAGTGACTCTCTGTATTCCTTCCATCTGTTTTTGATGCTTCCTGCACTGTTCAATTTTTTGCCCACAGAATCCTTCAATATTGCAACTCTGGGCTTGAATTTTCTCTTCAGTTCTTTCAGTTTGAGAAACGTTCAGCATGTTCTTCCCTTTTGGTTTTCTGACTCCAAGTCTTTCCGTGTTTCATTATGATACGTTACTTTGTCTTCTGGAACCACCCTTTGAAATCTTCTGGTCAGCTCTTTTACTTCGTCATTTCTTCCTTTTGCTTTAGCTACTCTACATTTAACCAGCAAGTTTCAGAGTCTTAAATCAGATAATAAGTACAAAAAAGTACTCAAATACCAGGGATTCAGTGGTTTTCAAAGAATAAAACAAATGCATCCAAAAAAATGTAACCTCAAAGGAATTACAAACAATGCATTAGACTCACTGGGGTCTATAATAGGTGTGTTTGTTTTGCTTTTGAGGGAACATAATTCCATAAAGACAAACATGACTTTGTTTTTGAATTCTTAACAATGGACACAATGTTCCACTTATGGTTAAGAACGTAAAAAAAAAAAAAAAGTTGATTCTCAAAAATAATTACATATATTCACCATACTGACAAGTTGACATGTATATGGAACACTTAAATCACAATTTCAAGACTTTTTTATTGACTATTTGACGCCTTCTCATGCTCTTGCTGATTCCTGAGTCATCCCCACTGCTATTCCAATAGCAAAAAAATCTGGGTTGTCAAGGGCTTCAAGGAGGACTGGCTCTGACGGCAACAACGCTGTGCAATGGCACCCTTCCGTTACCTGTGGGACCTGAACTTGAAGACTGCAACCTCCCAGTACGGTAGCATTGATTTTAATATAAAAGTGGATTTCTTCATCGCTTCTTCCAATACTGACAGTGCCTCCTCAGTAACACCTGCAGAACAGCAAAGCACCTTTATAAGCGATGGCACAGAGCTGAGAGATCTGCACACCCTGGGACGACACTGTCACCGACTGACTCTGTAGAGGTGAACGGCAGCCCATCCTGTCTGACGCCCACACGAGGTGCCATAAGGGGAAGGCTGCTCTGAGCTAGAATCAGCTTGGGGGACCTTGGGGAAGTGAACAAGGGGATGAGGATAACTGCATCTCTTCAGTGACCGAGGCTGCAACAATTCTGACTAGGAGCATTCCAGGTCAACCAGTTGAGCACACGAACCAGTCAGAGCACCATATCTTTTCAGAAAATATAGAAGATTCTTTAAACTAGAGGCACTTTTGGCCACAAGTACGAAGTTCCAAGAGGTGAAACGAGAAGGGAAAGCACATTATAAGACGGTCCTGAACCACTGTCCACGTCAGCACATCTGAGGGACAAAGAAACTCTACCACTAGCATCAGTTCAGAGCGTGACTCTCAACAACTCCCACATCCCTGGGAATTTGGAGGAAGAGGTAAGGCTCCATGTGGTCACATTTAAAAAGATCTTCAGCCAATTTCCAAACCACCTCTCCACTTGAGAATACTTTATTCCAACTCAGGAGTTCAAGTCTTAATGCTACTTAGTGAGTTTACAAATTCAGTTAGGAAGCTCTATGAGCTGGTAAAACGTGAAATGAGGGACTTGCCAGGAAAAACGATCAAATCCTCTGAGTTTGTGAGAGTCACGAAAGACCGATGTGACAATGTGCGTTTTGTTTGTTGGATGAAACTTTTCAGGAGCTGACCCAATCCTGCTGTCAACAATACCGTCATTGAACAGTACCTAGAGGAAAGTACAGCAGAGGTCTGTTATAAAAACAAACTCAGCCATGCATATAAAAAGCTTCACTTTAAAACACCATTAAATTGTGGAACTCATCTACCCCCGATGTAGGAATTAAGCCTGTCAGTGGTTGGGAGGACCACAGAATCTCAGTTAACTCTGGAGCTGAAGCCTGCTTCTCTTCCTCTCACCCATGGCCCTTGAACATCACCGCTTCCTTCTGAAGGGTCTTTGTGGGTCAGCCAGTAAAGCCACAGCCCATCACTACCCCATTCACTCTGCCATTGACATTCAATTTTATCTGCAAAGCCCTGTCTCAAAACTCTCACCTTCTTCAGAATACACCTTTCTGTTGTGAAATTCAAGATAAGCAAACTCCTCTGTAAATCAAAAAAAGGAAAATTACTTCACTGGCAGCTTACTTTGGAGGAATCTCCTGAGGGGCTGCAAACCCATGCCACAAGACATTGCGCAGGTTGAGTCCAGACGGAGAGCCGACGAATACTTTCAGTACATTCATCTGATTGGTTAAAGGTGACAAATTATTAAACAATTACTAAGTATTGACTGAACAAACCAATGTAACGCTAAGGTAAGATTTTCATCCTGCTTTAGAACTAACAGAACTAATAGTTTTGGCTCGTACGTAAAAATAATAAAACTGACCCGTACTGAGCATTCAACAGCAGCCAGACACATTTAACATGCGTTCAGTGACTCATTTATCCTCAAAACAACCTATACAGAAGACACTATCGTTTCCACTGCGTAGTTGAGCAAATTCTGAGTGAGCATAGGGAACCCCAGTCAGGGAGCTGACAGAAGGGAGATGGATCTGGCCTGGCAGCACTGCTTCAACGCCACACATCCAACGTGCCTGACGTCCAAATACAATGCAACAGAAACGATAAACAGAAACTCAGCATGAAGCAGTGTGTGCTTGTGAGCTAAGATCGAGGACAGCAGGGCTCACAGGTGCTCGGGCCATGGTCCTGGGCTGGCCCTAGATCAGCTTATGCACAGCAGTAACTGCCTCTACAACGAGGAGAACACACCTATTACAGGGACCCTCCGGCATGGGCTGCAATAACCAGACTGGTCCCTGGGAGCTACTTCCAGGCTCTGAGCACCATTATACACTAAAAAAAACTGGCAGCTATGCAGAGACTAAGAAAATTCAAGACTGTCACTTGAGGAAGACCAGCAGGGCCTCCAGGAGACTCAGGGAAGGAAACAAAACCTGCCTTCAGGTATGAAAGACTGCTTCTGAGAAGAGGAAACAGAGGTGTTCTGAGCTTCCCTCAAAGGGCAGGTCCAGCAGGCAGAAATCAGAGCAACGTTTCCTCTCAACTTAAGAAGGCCTAACATCAGTTCTGCAATGCCATCTCAGAAGCATTTTCTCCCACGTTACTCTAATACACTTTGTTCATGCCATCTGGACAATCAGAAACACAGGTGCCAGTGGCCAAGTAAAACCACTGGGGACTAAAAAGTGGCTACAGACAGGAAAAAAGGTTAATCGCAAACAGCAGACAGCAAAGAACAAACCAAATCTGCTTAAGAATTCAGTGTCCCGACAAAAACTTTGTACCTTACCTTCATGCCATGTTCTCTGTGAAAGAAAACTACCTTCCAAGTGACCAGAGGTGAGAAGCCACAATGAAAAGTGGGCAAGCATCACCGAAAGCAGACTTCTCACTGAAAAATAACGAGCCCAGCACTGACTGGCCTGACCAGCTCAGCCTTCTGAGAGACCACTGTAGGCCTCTTCTCTGACTTGCCCAGCCTCACTCCGAAACTAGACGTCACTCAGGAGTCTCAGACTTGCTCGATCCTATGCCTTCTAGAAGGTTCTGATAAAGTATGGACCTCCCTGCATGTTTTTAATCGGTACCTAATTTTTTTTTATTCACCCTAAGTTTAAACATTTGCAAAGGACATCATTTCCCTCATGTTAAAAATATTGCTATTTCAGAATAAAACTGTAATATCAGTCTGTTGAAGTGTTGAAAATTTTATTCTCGACCAAGTTAGTGTTCTAATTATTACCATATAATTGGTCAAAGCAACGTGTGTCAAAGTGTCCCCTTCGGGTACATAATGCGCCTCAACCTAAGATTTGGGAACGGTGAGAGGCGGCCAAAAGAGGGACATTTTCACATGGGCAAGTGGCAGAGGAGAATTATTTGAATCACCGATACAATTATATTTTTCCTACGGCCGCGCTGATGTTGGAGCAACAAGAGTACAGATAATTTCAATTGTTTTGTGTTGCTCTTCAAAGACCAAACTCACTACCATCGAGTCAATTCCAACTCATAGCGACCCACAGGACAGAGTAGAACCACCCCATAGGGTTTCCAAGGCTGTAATCTTTACAGATGCAGACTGCCACCTCTTTCTTCCACAGAGCGGCTGGTGGGTTTGAACCATTGACCTTTTGGTTAGATGCTGAGTGCTTGAACCACTGCACCACCAGGGCCCGTGTTGCTTTCGCTCAATAAGTTTTTGATGAACAGGCTTACCACAGGCTGCCCAAAGACTTGGGCAAGTTCACTGGATGCGAGTAGATCTCTCAGGAGAAAGGGGCATTCCTTCCCAACCAGCAGGAACACCTAAAATTCAATCGAAATTGTTACAACAGTTGCATTATAATGAGCCAATTAACTTAAGAAGGAGCCTTATCCATAAAGCAACTGTTTGTGTCAGAGCGGGAGGGGGAAGACTTAGGTGCCAATGTTTTGATTTCAAAGTCATCCAAAAACAAATACATTAAAATTCTGTGTCAAATGGTTGTATTTTGTAGGAAAACAATAGTTAAAATCAAGAAACCTAAGTGTGCCTGCAAAACATTTTAGCATTAATTCAAATAACTGAACGGAGCAAACCAAAGGCGTTCTAACACTTACATCACCCAAAGCTCGTTCCAGACATGACGTGAGCTTCGTCAGGCTGAGAGAAATAGCAGTAGACTGCAGACTTTCCAAGGCGTCAAATATTTCGGGAAATAACTGTTCAGAATAAGGTATATGTTAGATTTTGTGCTACAAAGACACATTTCTCAAACTAACAATAGTATTAAATGAAATCCAAACCTCTAAAGGTTTCAACTGGCACATTTGATTTTTTTAGTTTGGCGTAGGTAAACACTTTCTATATAAATAAAACATTACCTAAAAGATCAAAAAAAAAAAAAAAAAAGAAAAAATTAAGCTCTAAGGAGTTCTTTGAAATTTAAATATTTATTGAAATCAATAAATCTGGCATAAATGTAAATTAAAAAGTCAAATATCCTGATGTAAATTTTATTTCCCATTTTGATGCAGAATAGTTCTTAAAATTAGATAAACATAAAGCAGGTAAACCACCACTTCAAAGAGCTATGCAAAGGGAGGTACTATGGTCCCTCCACTCCAAAAGGGGAAATTCAATGTGTTTTAGAATTAGACTCAGTATAGTTACCGTTCTATTTGCTTACTTAGTGTGCCAGACGAAATGGTGAAAAACCAACCAATGAGCAAAGCAAGCCAAGATTTAGGCTTGGCCCAAATTACTCCCTTCAATCCACCCTTAACAAGCCAAGAATCCCCACCCCTGGTCTCCTAGGCCCACTTCGCAAGAAAACCTTACTCTCTCCCCAGAAAGTCTGCTATATGCTGGAGTGGTCGATTTTTCTCCTGTCCCTGGGTAAGCACCTGTGTACCAAGACTACCTCCCAGCCCCTAAACCTACAATGTTGCTGTTGGGTGCCGTCAAGTACGTTCCAACTGATAGCAACCCCATGTGAAAGAGAAGAACTGCCCCATAGGGTTTCCGAGGCTGTAATCTTTATGGGAGCAGATTGCCAGGTCTTTTCTCCCTCAGAGCTGCTGCGTGGGCTTAAACTGCCAACCTTTCAGTTAGCAGCTGAGTGATTAACTGTTGCCCCACCAGGGCATCAAAATGCCTTTTGTTCAAAGCTGGGGTTTCTTGGCCCAGGCTTTGGGAACTCTGGATAACAGCTGAAGCCTCTCTTGCAACCCTCAAGACTTCATGGTTTTAAGGCCCAGGGGAGGGAGGCAGTCCCTTTAAAACCAGTGACTAGTAAGGGCTCCTTATCCTTGATTCCTAAAGAACGTTCAAAGCCACACCTCTGGGAAGTTTGTCCACTGGAACCACGATGCATAGCGAATTTCAAACTCTGCCTTGGTCAGAGATGAAAAGTGCAGATGGATGGCTTCACACAGGGGACCCAGCTGTCGCACACTTCCCCGGTAATCCAGGTTTTTGTCTTATAGGATGAAAAAACAACTTTTAGGACTCAGCTATTATCATATGATGAAAAAATACCTATACCATCAAAGAAAAAGTGTTTTAATACATAATTGTAAAATTTCCACAAAACCAATAATCAGCTGATAGTTGAACATGCAATATGTAACAAATATACTACTGAACTTTTGGAAATAATTTTCAAAACCCTTAAGTGATTATAAAAGAAAAATGTACTATATCTGTAGAGAGTCTGGAAAATACACAAAGGTTCAAATGTGAATTTTCTTTAATTTCTTTCCCTGTGTATAAGCTTAATCAAGTTTATATTGTATACTTCATATCGTAACCTGATTTTTTTTTTTACTTAACGTTATTAGACAGTAAGACTTCTAATGACATTATTTTAGAGCATGTTAATCATATTAATATATTTTCTTGATTAATTTTCTACAAGGTTGGGCGTAAGAATTCACATGGTTCATAATCAAGAAATACAAAAGGTGGAAGTCTCCCTCTCAGCCACAGGAATCTCCTTCCTATTGCAACTACTACTATTAATATCTTGAGTGTATTTTGAAACACTTATATATAAAACCAAAATGAAACCCATTGCCATCAAGGCGATTCTGACTCATAGTGACCCTATAGGACAGAGCAGAACTGCTTTCCAAGGAGCACCTGGTGATTTGAATGGCCCGCCTTGTGATTACCAACCATAGCTCTTAACCAGTGTGCCACCAGGGTTTCCATTTATATATATACATGAGGAGATACGAATACATAATGCCCCTCCTATTTTTCACTTAATATAGCTTAGAGATATTTCTGTATCAGAAAGATGAACTTCCTCGTTGTTTTTTTAACCAATGTACAGTATTCCACGTATGAACTGATCATTATTTAACTGATCCTACTGCATAAGCCCTGGTGGCACAGTGATTAAAGTGCTCAGCTGCTAACCAAAAGGTCAGTGGTTCGAACCCACCAGCCGTTCCACAGGAGAAAGGGGTGGCAGTCTGTTTCCATAAAGATTACAGCCTTGGAAACTCTATGGGGCAGTTCTACTCTGTTCTGTAGGGTTGCTATGAGTAGGAATCAACTCAACAGCAGTGGGTTTAGGTCGGTGAATCCTACTGCTAGGTATTTCATTGTTTCCTAATTTTTTTCTTTTTTGCTACTATAAACAACGCTGCAATGCACCATCACCACTTTGATATGTGCAAGAATATCTGTCTTATAAATTCCTAAAGTCTGTTCATTTGTAATTTTTCTATTATTAAATTTCCCAATCCCTATCCCTGCTCCAAAAAATGTATACGTGTGCCTGGAAGACATGTAAAATGATTGTACGACATGCTACTGTTCATGTTATGCCCTTAATTCATATGACTCCTATTTTCTTCTTCCCTCTCTTTCCTGTCTCCGTCTGGACAACCGGCCTGGAGAACCGTCTCTAGGCCCTGAGACAGGCGGCACGGACATGTCCATTGGCCCCTCACCACCTCCTCACCCTGCTTCTCATGCGAAGGTTTTCTAAGCCTAGCTTCCGATTAACGTTTTTTTAAAAAACTGTTGTGATAAATATTATTGACATATGAGCCCATTCACAATACATTAATCTTTTTTTCTAACTCTCCACTCCTCTGGTAACTGCCAATCTCAGTGGATTTGCCTTTTCTAGATATTTCACAGGTGTGGGTTCCCACGAACTCTTGTGTGCCCCTCTGGACTCACTCCCCCTCTTTGCACGCTGACTCCCCGTCTTAGTCATCTAGTGCTGCTGTAACAGAAATATCATAAATGGTTGGCTTTAACAAACAGAAATTTATTTTCTCACAGTTTAGGAAGCCAGAAGTCCAAATTCAGAATGCCGGCTCTAGGGGAAGGCTTTCTCTCTGTTGGCCCTGGGGGAAGGTCCTTGCCTCTTCTGAGTTTCTCCTCCTGGGTGATCTTCATGTGGCTTGGCATCTCTCTTTCCCCATTTCTGCTCTGCTCACTTGTTTAATCTCTTTTATATCTCAAAAGAGATTGACTCACAGTATACTCTATACTAATCCTCCCTTGTCAACATAACAAAGAAAACCCATTCCCAAATGGAATTATAACCACAGCATAGAGGTTAGGATTTACAACAGGTATTTTGGGAGACAAAATTTAATCGGTAACACTCCCTTTCTCTTTTGAGCTAGGCCTACATTAAAACAGCCTCTAACAAAAAGAAGTAATGGTCAAAATGGGCATTTTGCATGTACTGACTGATGTTTGGGGCACAAAGAAAGTACCAACCTGATTCTGTATAACTCAGACATTCTGTGATTGTTTTCCAGCAAACTTCGCCATTTTCAGTTACAATGCTATTGATATCACGATTTTCTATGACTTCAAACCCAAGTTTACAGATCATATCATACACGGAGGGAGAAAGACAAGTAGTAATAGCATCCCCTGTTAACATCTGAAATATGAGACATAAAAGACACGATTTACCAGGAAAGAAAAACAAAGCAATATTAACTATATATTTAAGTCACAAAAAAATTCTTTTTTAAATACAGAATGTACCCAGGAACAGCCAATGTTAACACCCCTTCTGGATATCACAAGAGCTATGCAAGTGAAGATAAAATTTACACAAATATTTTCAAATAAAAGATAAACGTTTAAAAATTTAAAATTATTTTACTGATCATAACACTTAAAACATGAGTTCACAAAAGCTCAACGAGTCTTAAGAATAGACATTATTCCTTTCAGTATTCCTTTACTGCTCCAGAGTTATCAAAATCATCAACATTTCACGAGGAGTGGGAGAGCAGAAAGGAGCCCTCATGGTACAGTGGTTCAAGTGCTGGGCTGCTACCAAAAGGCTGGCAGTTCAAACCCACCGGCCACTTTCTCTGTGGGAGAAAGATGTGGCAGTCTCCTTCCATAAAGACTGCTGTTGCTGTTGGGTGCTGTCAAGTTGGTTCCAACACACAGCAACCCTATGTACAGCAGAATGGAACGCTGCCCAATCCATAAAGATTACAGCCTTGGAAACCTTATGGGGCAGTGCTACTCTGTCCAATAGGGTCACTGTGAGTCAGAATCTACTAAATGGATTTGGTTTTTCTTTTATGGGGGGAGGGAAGAACAGGAAATCAAGCGCAATGAATTAAAAACCAGACAAAAAGCATACCTATGACTCCCTGTATGATGTAAAGAGCAGCAAACCACATTGCTTTTCCATGAAGAATCAAATAAAATCCAAATTCTTATAATTATCCCCACAATACACTAAAATTATCTTATAAACCTGCAAAAAAGTAATTTTCTGGGTCAAAAAAATCAGAACTAGGGGCTCTTATTTTGATGTACCAAGTTAAGGGGCTATGAACATTTCAATGTGAATCCTTCCTTCTTGCTTTGAAAAAGTTACTTAACATGTTGGAGCCTCAGTTTTCTCAACCGTAAAATAGTGCAAAATATTGCCACCTTCCAGGAGTGTTGCAATTGTAGATAATACTTGAAAAGCATCTAGCACATAGCCAAAAAAAAAAACCAAACCCAGTGTTGTCGAGTCGATTCCGACTCATAGCAACCCTATAGGACAGAGTAGAACTGCCCCGTAGAGTTTCCAAGGAGCACCTGGCAGATTCGAACTGCTGACCTTTTGGTTAGCAGCCATAGCACTTAACCATTATGCCATCAGAGTTTCCATCTAGCACACAGAACTCAAAAAATAGTAGCTATTGTTACCATTGATTATACATGTCTGATAGTGTCACTATGATTTGGAATTGACTCGATGGAAAGTTTTTTTTTAAGGGAGGAAACGAATACAATCTTTATCATAAGGCAACCCTATAGAACCAATCTAGTCATACAATCAATGAGATCCTTGTGATTTAGCTTTATACTGTTACTGAAACATGCTAAAATGTCTAATACAATCTTAATTTGCAAGTGTGAACTGTAGAGATAGTTCTTGTTAAACAGCACTTCACATATTGCTGAGTATACTACATAGATAAAACATCCTTTAAGGGAGGAAGGCCACAGTCAGAACAAGCAGTAAAAGTAGTAGCCATCATCTAGGATACTCCAATGGTCTCATCCCTTCAGGAGCAAGGGAGAATGAAGAAAACTAAAGACACAAGGGTAAGATTAGTCCAAAGAACTAATGGACCACAACTACTATGCCTTCTACCAGACTGAGTCCAGTACAGCTAGATGGTGCCCAGCTACCACCACTGACCGCTCTGACAGGGATCACAACGGAGCTCCCCAACAGAGCTTGGGAAAAATGTAGAAAATTTTAACTCACAAAAAAAAAACCAGACTTACTGACCTGACAGACTGGAGAAACCCCAAGAGTGTGGCCCCCAGACACCCTTTTAGCTCAGTCATGAAGTCACTCCTGAGGTTCACCCTTCAGCCAAAGATTAGACAGGCATGTAAAACAAAATGAGACCAAAGGGGCACACCAGCCCAGGGGCAAGGACTAGAAGGCAGGAAGGGACAGGAAAGCTGGTAATAGGGAACTCAAGGTCCAGAAGGGGGAGTGCTGACATGTCGTGGGGTTGTTAACCAGTGTCATAAAATAACGTGTACCAACTGTTTAACGAGAAGTTTGTTCTGTAAACCTTCATTTAAAGCACAATTTAAAAAAAAAAGCAGCCGTTTTTGTTTGCACGATTCTGGCTGAGCTTAACAGCTCTAAAACCAAAAGCCTCAACTCATGGCGATTCTACACGGCAGAGCAGATCTGGCCCATTCGGTTTCCAAGGCTGTAAATCTTTGCAGAAGCTGACTGCCACATCTTTCTCCCATGGGGCTTCTGAGTAGGTTCCAACTGCTGACCTTTCAATTGGCAGGCAAGCGCTTAACCACTGCGCCACAAATACCTGGCTGTTACAGCTTTATTGCCTGCACGTCTCCATACAAATGTAAAGAGTATTCTTAAAACTATTTACTCACAAATTTCACTTGAGAACCTGGGTGATGGAGATGGTCACGAATTCGACCACTCGATCTGCAGGGAGACCGCTAAAGGAGAGGGGGTCTTGGGGATATGTTCAAAAGTCACAAAGCCAGGCGCCAAATCATCCCTGAATTCGTCTAAGTAAGGCTGTCTCCGCAGCCTTACTTTGGCCCGTGAATGGCTCATGCACAGAAAAACGAACAAAATACTCCGCCTTTGCATAGCAGAAGGCCTCAGGCTCTTCCCTTCTGGCTTCCGTTAGAAACACGACGGCGTCTACCCCCGAGGCGTACTCCTAGAGCTCAGAAAGGAGCAGCTGGGATACACTCTACGTGAACAGTCACTAGCTACCAACGACGATATATTCCCTCCTTGCGTTAATACTGGGCGCCCACCATCGCGGGAGCACTGCTGTAGTGGCCGAGAATAGAGAAGGGAAGAGAAGAGTACAGGTACTATGCTAATGGGACCCCATAAGCCGCTCTACCTCCATCACCTCGGGATCCAAGCCGCCGGCGCGGATGGATGACGCAGACCCCACTCGCCCCGCCCGCGCAGCGCTTCCCCGCCTAGCCGGCGCCGTTGGATGACGCAAGCCGGTCCGCTTCTCCTTCCTGGCCGCCCAACGCTTCCGGGCCTCGGCGTCGCAGGTAGATGACACTCTGGTTCCTCACTTCCGCCCGGTCTCCTTTCTGCGCGCGAGGGCACTTCCGCTCTCAGGGGCGGCTGGCGGCGTTTGGGACGGGCCGGCGGCCGAGAGCAGATCGGCGGCGGTAGAGCAGCGCAGGATGGAGAAGCGAGGCCGCCTCGGAAAGCCGACCTCTAGCCAGAGTCCTCAGGCGTCACAGGCGACGCCTCGGAAAGAGAGGAGGCCGAGCATGTTCGAGAAGGAGGCAGTGAGTGCGGAGACTGCCCGGGCCCGAAGCAGCCTCTTCGGCTCAGCCCCGGTGACGGCCTCGAACCAGAGGATTTACCCTGGGGACCGAGCCCGAGGCCTGGCGCGATCGGCAGCCCCGTAGGCGGGTGCTGGGATTCGTTTCGGCCGAGGCCGTAGAACCCTCCGTTAGCTGAGTTTCTACCAGCACCTTCGGTTCTGCTCAGACTTGCTCACCTTGCGGGTTTTCTAAGAGTCCTGTTGTTCTTTACAGAAATAGGAGAGATTAGTGTATTTAGCGGCGTCATACAGACCAGAGGCAGTTTTAATAGCCAAAAAGACTATTTTTTAAAAATCTGACAAATCAAGCAGAACATACATTTTTACAGACAGTAACAGGCTCATTATTTGAAGAATATACAGGAGAAAAAATTAAATTGAAAATATTCTGCCTATTGTCATATTTTCTGAAATTGATGGAAAGTGTTATTCTTCAATTTTATTGGTGTTACAAAAAAACAAAAACCAAACCCATTGTAGTCGAGTCCATTCCAACTCATAGCGATCCAGTAGACTCTACTGGTGGTATGTTGTTTTTAGTGGTACAGCACTGGTGTTTCTGTATGATCACAATTTGAAAACCAGGTAATGTAATCAAGACCCCATCTGTTCTTAGACTCTGGAAGATAACGTAACTTGTCCAAGAATGCCCAACTGTGTAATGATAAAACAGACTAGAACCTATGTCCTGAGACTACTGGTCCACTTAGTTGTAGGGGTTTCTTTTCATGAGTATGTCCTGAGACAGTAATCGGTAGAATGGAGGCAGTGATAACAAGCAGAACACCAATTTTTGAAGGTCCTAAAACATTTCAGCTTCACTCCCAACATTTTTGTGGGAGTTATTTTTGATTAGCATTACCTTTATGTTGTTTCTGTTTGCTATTGGTAGTTTTGGGAGAATCAGAGCATTCTGAGTGTATTAAAATCTGATAAGGTTCGTTTTATCCAAGTTGATAATGAACTTTTCAGTGCATTTGCATTGAAGTGATTAAGGGAAAATAAGTCTGAGGCAAGAAAGAGAAGGCAACTGGGATCCAAGCAGGATGATCAGCTTACATCAGGAGACTAGGAAACATGGGATCATAATGTGGACTGTAACAAATATCATTTATCAAGTGTCAGCATCTTGGCTGAGAAACTTGTATACAGGTAGTCCCCAACTTACAGCGGGGTTCTTTCTGACAGCTCTATCATAAGTCAGTTCTGACATAAGTCGAACACTTCATTTTTTTTAGTGTTAGTCATTGCCTTTTATTATCTATATCTTTATAAACCTGGCAGTGTTTGGACAGATAATCACAAATTGAACATCTGCGAGTGGACATCTGAGAATGAGAACATCAGCAAATTATATGCCAGAACACATTACTAATGATAAGATGTACACAGAAAAAAGACAATCATAAGTGCAATTTGCTGTAACCCGAGTAAGTTAGGAACTACCAGTACATTATCTGAATCTAAAGACAGCATTTAGGTGTCTACATTTTACAGAAGGAAGGATGAACTAGAGGAAAAAAAAAAAACACAGGTCAAATTCACACAACTAAGGAAAAGAGCAGAGCAAGGCTAGACACCTAAATCTGTTGGAATTCAAATTTCATGCTCCTGAAGACTATACTGTATTACCTGGTGATAAGTGGGTAACAGACAGATTGCCAGTAATAATGAAAATTCTGTATTTTCAGGCAGATGAGCTCGCCTTTTATAACCTTGGTTCAGTGGTAGAATTCTTGCCTGTAATACGGAAGACCTGGGTTCCATTGCTGGCCAGTGCATCTCATGCGCAGCCACCACCTGTCTGTCAGCAGAGGCTTGCATGTTGCCATGATGCTGAACAGGTTTCAGTGGAACTTCCAGATGAAGATGGACTAAGGAGGAAGGCCTGGTGACCTGTGTCCAAAAGTCAGCTCTTGCAAACCCTGTGGATCACAGTAGTCCAGTCCACAAATTATCATGGGGATGGTGCAGTACCAGGCAGTGTCTCATTCCATTGTGCTTGGGGTTGCCATGAGTCAGGGGCCAACTTGATGGCAACTAACAATAGCAAGAAAGCTTGAAGCAGTCTTGAAAAATGTGCCCAAAGAAAGAGATATGTAAGTACACTTGGTATGTTGACTGAAATCTGGGAGTGAGTGGACATGGACCAAGGCAGTTCTTGCTTATTTGTTGTGAATCGTGATCAATCATAGCTATTTTTAAACTCTAGTCTTCTAGAGCTGTGAAATCTGAAAAGACCAAAAAATTAGGAGGGAACAGAAAGGTATCCATAAACTCTCACTCAATGAGGTAAATTGACACGGTAGCTGCAACAATGGGCTCAGACAGCAGTGATTTTGAGGATGGTGCAGGACTGGGCAGTGTTTTGTTCTGTTGTACATAGGGTCACTATGTGTCAGAAGCGACTTGACAACAAACTCTTACTAAACATGTCTGGGTACACTAGGTGTACTAATGAATTATTTCCAGCTCTCAGGTAGCTGATAATTTCCATGTTCCTGAGTATAGGAAGAAATGAGACAAAGAAATCACTGATGGGTACGTGTTGATTTTGTCTGTCCTGTACCTATTTATTTGTCTTCTAGCAATAACATCTCCATTTACATTTGGAGAACTAATTTGTCCCTCAGGATAGAGTTTTGGAAGGACGGCCAGTCATTTTTGTTTGTGGTGAGAATGAGACCCAAACCACGCTAATGAAATGAACTCTTCTGGAGTGTTAAAAAGAAAATGGTTGAGGTTTGTTCAAATTGAGGATACGTGCTAAAGTGTACCATGAGTTCCTGTCTTTCTGAACCTGGTGATTTCATTTTCTCTTCAATTCTGGGAGCTACCCTGTATCTTCCCAATAAAGTAGATTTTTTGCTTAAGTTAACAAGAATCAATGTTGATTGCAACCAAAGATCCCAAAACCTTAAGCAGATTATAAAAAATCAAAACTTTGAATAATATCACTTGTGAACATACATTGAAAATCTTAAACACTAGCAAATAGCACTTAGAAACATGTGAATAAAAATATCTCATGACCAAGTTTAATTTGTTGTAGGAATATCAGTTGGCTTAATGTAAGGAAATACCGTATCAATAGGTTAAGTATTAAACTGGTTGTTTTAATAGATACCAAAAAATTTATCATTTAAAACCTATTCCTAATTTTTAAAAACTATTACATAGAGTCTTCCTTAATAAAGGAAATACTAAATCAGGAGGCCAGTATTATCTGTTAGGAAGAAATGGTATGGATGTGATTTTTCAGCATATTAGAATCTCTTGGGATTAATTCCAAACCACAAATGCATATCCCACCTGCCAAGAGAATCATTGCAGTTGGGAGCCACTGTTAATGCTACAAGTAGTTGTATCTCTCTAGTGTTCTGGGGGCATAGGGGAGGAGATGCAGTCATTACCCTAGAGAATCATTGTGTTAAGAACAGAATATATTTTGTCTGTATGAGGTTTAGGCAACTAATAGCATCTCTCTTCCCCTGCCCAAGTTCAGAACCAATTAAAAGATAGCCATAGATGTCTGAAAGATGATCAAAACAGACTCACTTCTTGCAGCCAAGATGGAGTAACTCCTATGGGAGACTACTACACTTACACACATACACCATACATGACACCATTGTTTTTATTGGCTGGATGCCACACACCACAAAATAGGGATCCCATAGAGAGGAGAAACAGGCAGCGTTAGCCCTAAGATTGCCTCATCTTAGCCCTTGTGACGGTCTCCAGGCCACAACACAGGGAGAAGTCTGCCTTTGTGGAGAAGGGGCTAGGAATCTGGGAGGTTGAGGTGGCATGAATCTGCAGGACAGTACTGGAGAGGAGAGAGCTATAGCAACAGCTCCAGAGATCAAAAGTTCTCCCTGAAGTCTTCAGTATTTCTTAGTGCATCTGCTGAGAAAACCATTGGAGGTCAGGGAAAGAACCACCCAGAGGGAGCAGAAAAAATTCTTAGACTCACACAAAATAGTTTGTGTTCCTAACAATAAAAGAGGAAAACCATGTAAGTCGTAGGGCATTGGTTAGATTCCTATCAAATGCGTTAGCTCCGTAATGGGGACTTAAAGGCTACTCCGATCTCGCCTATCAAAGCTGAAAAAACAAGCCTCTGAAGGATTAAACCGGTTCCCGGTAACCACATCACAATAGAAATCTCAAGAATTACCAAGGTAAAATTTCAGTGTCTGGTGTCCAATTAATTACACATGATCAGATCGACAAAGAAGCAGGAAAATGCAACCCGAAAAGAGAAGAAATTATAAAAACAGGCCCAGAAATGACACAAAATTAAAACAAAAGAACATTAAAGTAGTTATAAAGCAGTTACACTGCTTTTCATGAAATTAGTTATGTTACTTCTAAAGCACTTATTGTCGTTAGGTGCCATTGACTCGGTTCTGACTCAGTGACCATGTGCACGACAGAACAAAACACTGCCCCGTCCTGCACCATCCTTACAATTGTTATGCTTGAGCTTGTTGTAGCCACTGCGTCAATGCACTTCGTTGAGGTCTTCCTCTTCCGCCGACTTGGTACTCTGCCAAGCATGATGTCCTCCAGGGACTGATCCCTCTTGACAAGACACATCCAAAGTATGTAAGACACAGTCTTGCCATCCTTGCTTCTAAGGAGCATTCTGGTTGCACTTCTTACAAGACAGATTTGTTCATTCTTTTGGCAGTCCGTGATACATTCAATATTCTTCATCAACACCAAAATTCAAAGGCATCAATTCTTTGGTTTTCCTTATTAATTTGTCCAGCTTTCACATGCATATGATGCAAATGAAGGTCCCGAAAGCTTGACTACATCATTAAGGTCGACCCTACTTTGAGGAGGCAGCTCTTGCCCAGTCATCTTTTGAGTGCCTTCCAACCTGGGGGGGCTCATCTTCCAGCACTGTATCAGACAATGTTCCTCTGCTATTCATAAGGTTTTCACTGGCTAATGCTTTTCAGAAGTAGACTGCTGGGTCCTTCTTCCTGGTCTGTCTTAGTCTGGAAGCTCAGCTGAAATCTGTCCTCCATGGGTGACCCTGCTGGTATCTGAATACCAATGTCATAGCCTCCAGCATCACAGCAACACGCAAGCCCCCGCAGTACGACAAACTGACAGACGTGGGGGATTATAATAATTACATTCCATATATTCAAGAATATAGATGAAAGATTGAGCATGTTAAGGTCCAAACCAAACTTTGGCACATGAAAAATACAGTCATAGATGAAAAATACACTGCATTGGATTAACAGCATCGTAGATAGTGCAGAAGAAAGGGAATTTAGAGACGTACAATAGAAAAAAACACCTGAAAAATATCAGGAGACATCAGTAAGCAGTGGGACGACTTTAAGTTGCTAGCTGAAATCCTCAAATGAGGAGAGAGGGCAGACGAAAAATATTTGAGGAAATGATGAAAACTATAAACTCACAAATTCAAGAATCTCAAGGACCCCCAGGCACAAGAAACATGAAAAGTATACCAAGACATCATCCGAGTGCTTAAAGCCAATAAAGCAAAAAACTCAAATGTAGAGAAAAAAGGACACGTACAAATGAACAAAGATAAGAATAATGGAGACTTCTCATCAGAAACGATATAAGCCAGAAAACAGGCATCATCTTTTAAAATACTGAAAGAAACCTAGAATTCTGTAACCATAGCTATAACCCGTTGCCATCGAGTTGATTCTGACTCAGCGGTCCTACAGGACAGAGTGGAACTGCCCCATGGAGTTTCTAAGGAGCACCTGGTGGATTCAAACTGCCGACATTTCATTTAGTAGCCATAGCACTTAACCATTACGCCACCAGGGTTTCCAGAATTCTATACTCAGTGAAAATATCTTTCAAAATAATAATACTTTTGAAAAGTGTTTTTGAAAATAATATCTTTGGAACTATCTTTCGAAAACAAAGACTTGTTCATATGTAAGAAAGCTAAAAGAATCCATCATCACCAGAGCCACCCTACAAGAAATGTTAAAACAAGTCCTTCAAGCAAAAGTAAAAGAACATCTTAATCTGTATCAACACAACGGAATAGAAAGCCCTGAGAGTGGTAAATATATGGATGAATAGAAAATACATTTTTATTTTTAAGCCTCTTTAAAGACAATTGTTTAAAGCCAAAATAGTAATGTGGTGTGTATATCATTTATAAAGAATATATGGCAATACTAGCACAAAGGCCAGAAGGGAGAAGAGGAAGTTTAGCATTGTAAGGCTCTTATGCTTTATGTGATTGCTGTTCTTATTAGTTGCCATTGAGTCGGTTCCAACTCATGGTGACCCCATGCGTGCAAAGCAGAACTGCTTCATAGTGTTTTCAAGACTGTGACCTTTCAAAAGCAGATCTCCAGGCCTCTATCCCGAGGTGCCCCTGGGTGAGTTCAAACTCCACTCTTGCAGTTAGTGGTCACGTGCTTAAATGATACAATATTTGAAAGTGTTGTTGTTACTAGGTGCTGTTGAGTCCATTGTGACTCAGCGACCCTGTGTACAACAGAACGAAACACTGTCCTGTCCTGCGCCGTCCTTACAATTGTTATGCTTGCGTCCATTGATACAGCCACTGTGTCAGTCCATCTCATTGAGGATCTCCTCTTTTTCACTGACCCCCTACTTTGCCAGGCATGTTCTTTTCTAGGGACTGGTCCCTCCTGGTAATATGTCCAAAGTACGCGAGACAAAGTCTCGTCATCCTTACTTCTACGGAGCATTCTGGCTCTACTTCTTCCAAGATAGATTCGTTTGTTCTTCTGGGAATCCATGGTATATTCAATATTCTTCACCAACACCATAATTCAAAGGCATCAATTCTTCTTCAGTCTTCCTTATTCAGTGTCCACCTTTCACATGCATATGAGGCGATTGAAAACGCCATGGCTTTGGTCAGGTGCATCTTAGTCCTTAAAGTGATACCTTCACTTTTAACACTTTAAAGAAGCCTTTTGCAGCAGATTTGCCCAGTGCAATATGTCATTTGTTTTCTTAACTGCTGCTTCCGTGGATGATTGCGGATCCAGGTAAAATGAAATCCTTGACAACTTCAGTCTTTTCTCCGTTTTTCATGATGTTGGTCATTGGTCCAGTTGCGAGGATTTTTGTTTACTTCATGTTGGGCTGCAATCCATACTGAAGGCTGTGGTCTTTGATCTTCATTGGTAAGTGCTTCAAGTCCTCTTCATTTTCATCAAGCAAGGTTGTATCATCTGCATATCACGGGTGGTTAATGAGTCTTCTTCCAATCCTGATGCTCCATTCTTCATATAGTCCGGCTTCTTGGATTATTTGCTCAGTATAGAGATCGAGTAAGTATGGTGACATCATATATACCTTTCTCGACTTTAAACCACGCAGCATCCCCTGGTTGTGCCCTAGTGACTGCCTCTTGGTCTATGTACAGGTTCCTCATGAGCACAATTAAATGTCTGGAATTCCCATTCTTCTCAATGTTATCCATAATTTGTTATGATCCACAAAGTCTAATGCATTTGCATCACCAATAAAACACAAGTAAGCATCTTTATGGTATTCTCTGCTTTCAGCTAAGATCCATCTGACATCAGCAACGATATCTCTTTTTTCAGGTCCTGTTCTGAATCTGGCTTCAATTTCTGTTATTTCCCTTTCGATGTACTGTTCCAACTGTTTTTGAATTATCTTTAGCAAAATTTTATTTGGGTGTCATATTAATGATATTGTTTGATACTTTGGAATGGCTACAAATATGGATCTCTTATAGTCGTTTTGCCAGGTAGCTGTCTTCCAAATTTCTTGGCATAGATGAGTGAGCACCGCCAGTGCTGCATCTGTTTGTTGGTGTATCTCAATTTGTATTCCGTCAGTTCCTGGAGCCTTGTTTTTCGCCAGTGCCTTCAGTGCTGCTTGGGACTTCTTCCTTCAGTACCATTCGTTTCTGATCGTATGTTTCCTCCTCAAATGGTTGAATGTCAACCAATTCTTTTTGGTACAGTGACTGTGTATTCCTTCCATCTTCTTTTGATGTTTCCTGTGTTATTCAATTTTTTGCTCATAGAGTCCTTCAATATTGCTATTCAAGGCTTGAATTATTTCTACAGCTCTTTCAGCTTGAGAAATGCTGAGCATGTTCTTCCTTTTTGGTTTTCTAATTCCAGGTCCTTGCACATTTTACTATAATACTTTGTCTTCTCAAGCTGCCCTTTGAAATCTTCTGTTCAGCTCTTTTATTTCATCGTTTCTTCCTTTTACTTTAGCTACTCTACGTTCAAGAGCAACTTTCAGAGTTTCTTCTGACATCCATTTTGGTCTTTTCTTTCTTTCCTGTCTTTTTAATGACCTTTTTATTTCTTCAGTTATGATGTCCTTGATGTCATTCCATAACTCCTCTGTTCTTCAGTCATTAGAGTTCAGTGCATCAAATCTGTTCCTGAGATTGTCTCTAAATTCAGGCGAGATATACTCAAGGTCGTACTTTGGCTCTTGTGAAGTCGTTCAAATTTTCTTCATCTTCACCTTGAACTTGCATATTAGCAATCGATGGCCTGTTCTGCAGTCGGCCCTTGGCCTTGTTCTGACTCATGATATTGAGCTTTGCCATTGTCTGTTTGCACAGATGTAGTTTATTTGATTCCTGTGTATTCCATCTGGTGAGGTCCACATGTGTAGTTGCTGTTTATTTTGTTGAAAAAAAAGATATTTGCAAGGAAGAAGTCCTTGATCTTACAAAATTCTATCATGCAATCTCCAATGTTGTTTCTATCACCAAGGCCTTATTTTCACACTACCGATCCTTCTTCATTTCCAACTTTTGCATTGCAGTCAGCAATGATTATCAATGAGTCTTTATGTTTGATCAATTTCAGACTGCAGAAGTTGGTAAAAAATCTTCAATTTCTTCATCTTTGGCCTTAGTGGTTGGTGTGCAAATTTGAATAATGGTCATATTAACTGGTCTTCCTGGTAGGCCTATGAATATTATCCTATCACTGACAGTGTTGTACTTCAGGACAGATCTTGAAATGTTCTTTTTGATGATGAAGGTGACACAATTCCTCTTCAATTTGTCATTCCTGGCATAGACCATAAGATCGTCTGATTCAAAGTGGCCAGTATCAGCTTATTAATGCCTAGGATACTGATCTTTATGCATTCCATTTCATTTTTGGTGACTTCCAGTTTTTCTAGATTGATACTTTGTACCTTTCCAAGATCCAATTATTAATGGATGTTTGCAGCTGTTTCTTCTCGTTTAGAGTCGTGCCACATCAGCAAATGACGGTTCCAAAAGCTGGACTCCATCCACATCATTAAGGTCGACTCTACTTTGAGGGGGCGGCTCTTCCTGAGTCGTATTTTGAGTGCATTCCAACCTGAGGGGCTCACCTTTCAGCACTATATCGGACAGTCTTCAGCTGCTATTTGTAAGGTTTTCACTGGCTAATATTTTCAGTAGTTGGCAGCCAAGTTCCTTCTTCCTAGCCTGTCTTAGTTTGGAAAATCTGCTGAAACCTGTCCACCCTGGGTGACCCTGCTGGTATTTGAAATACTGGTGGCAGAGCTTCCAGTATCACAGCAACATGCAAGCCACCACAGTACGACAAACTGACAGGCCTGTGGTGGTATCTGAAGGTAGACTGTGAAAAATTAAAGATATGTTCAGTGAGCCCTAAAACCACCTTCGGGAAAGAATAAAGCTAATAGGCCAACAAAGGACATGGAATCATTTTTTTAAAAAAGGGGAGGGGGGATCCAAAAGAAAAAAAGAAAGGGCAAACAACAGATGAGACAAACAGGAAACAACTTACAATATGAGAAAAAAAGTTAGTTAAATACAATCGTATCAGTAATCATGGAACACTGGTGGCATAGTGGTTAAGAGCTACAGGTGCTAACCAAAAGATTGAGAGTTCGAATCCACCAGCTGCCCCTTGGCAACCCTGTGGGGCAGTTCTACTCTGTCCTATAGGATCACTATGAGTCAGAGTCAGCTTGCTGGCAATGAGTTTTAATTCATGAATTGTGGTGTTGGTGAAAAATATTGAATATACCATGGACTGACAAAAGAATGAACAAACCTGTCTTGGAAGAAGTACAACCAGAATGCTCCTTAGAGGCAAGGATGGCAAGACTATGTCTTATATACTTAGGACATGTTGTCAGGAGGGATCAGTCCCTAGAGAAGGACATCATGCTTGGCAAAGTACAGGGTCAGCAGAGAAAGGAAGACCCTCAAAGAGGTGGATTGACACAATGGCTGCAACAGTGGGCTCAAGCATAACAACAATTGTGGGCATGGCACAGGACCAGGCAGTGTTTCACTCTGTTGTGCGTAGGGTCGCTATGAGTCAGAACCAACTTGACGGCACCTAACAACAACGACATCACTGGTAATGTTAACCTTGATCACTTGACTAAACAGCTCTACTGTCAAGTAACTCTTTTTTTCTAGTCTGTTCTTTTAGAGGAAACCCTGGTGGCATAGTGGTTAAGTGCTACGACTGCTAACCAAAGGGTCAGCAGTTCAGATTCACCAGGCGCTCCTTGGAAACTCTATGGTGCAGTTCTACTCTCTCCTATGGGGTCGCTATGAGTTGGAATTGACTCGATGGCACTGGGTTTGGTTTGGTTCTTTTAGAGGAGGTCTGGTGGTGCAGTGGTTAAGAGCTCAGCTGCCAAAAGATCAGCAGTTCAGATCCACCAGCCACACCTTGGAAATCCTAAGGGGATCCGTCCATACTCAAGGGAAGGGGAATTAAGCTCCACTTCTTAGAGGACAGAGTATTAAAGAATTTGTGGACATGTTAAAACCTCCAATGTAATTAATAATTTGAGAGAAACACTTTGATGCTATGCAGACAACCTATTTCACCCACTGATTTTAGCATCTATCTGTGGCTCATCTTGTACTTTCCCTGCCGAAGTCCTACATCAGCCATGTGTTCAAGGAGCCCTAGTTCGTTTTACTGGAGAAGGGAATTAGAAACCAAGATCCAGGTGCTAAATGTGCTAGCTGCTACTGGAGTGTTGTTCCTTCTAGGCCCCCTCGGTGGATGATCTAGGAAATATACGTGTATACTAATCCATGTACACACATATCTCTACTTGCTCTGTACCTGTTTGTCTGTATGATTCTTAACGTGAATTCATACTGATGTCTCCCACTCTAACCTGGCATCACAGGGTTCTTACCTTTCCTGCGTGCTCATCTGTAACCTCATTCTCTGATAGTGAGAAATGTGGTGCTCACTGTCTAAAAATTAACATTTAAATGTCGACGTTAGTAGACCTGTGAAATAGTTTTAGGATAGTTAACTAGTACTACAGTTTGGTGTTCAGTCCTTGTTCTCTTTAACTCTGTAGTATCTAGTCAGTATATGGTTTTCCAGACCAACTGAGGTCACTTCCTTTTTCCTCGCCCCTTTCAGTGAGGTGATGAGATTAATTTTTTTAAAACAAAAACAGTATCATGTCATTTCCCTGAACAAAGCCCTTCAATGACTTCCTGTGATTCTTGAAATCTAAAACCCTTCCCTTGACCTGAAATTCCTTATGCTCTGTCCTCTAGTTGGTTCTCTGGCCTCTCTTCCTCCCCTCCTTCCCTTCCACTCTAGCCATATGGGCTTCCTGGATCTTCCTGGAATGTACACACTCATGGCCTGCCTCCCCCTGGGCCTCAGCACTTGTCAGCTCACTGTGCCTAAATGTACTCTTCACTTAGGTATTCAGGTGCCTCATCCCCTCACATCTCTCACGCGTGTCCTCTAGTTCACCTTCTCAGAGAACGTCCTTGACCGGCTTGTCTGAAATGGCATCCTCAGCCCTCTTCTCCGTATCCTGCTTCCATTTTCTTTAGGGGACTATGGTGAAATGAGTTGCTTTATGTGGCCTTTGGCCTTGGTTCTTTGGAGAAACAGCTTGAGAGATTTTTCTTCTAAGCCCTGAGAAGTTACCTTTACCCTAGTTTTCTACCACAGAGGATGTGTTACTTTTGTCCAGGTTGGTTGACATTTCCTGGGTAAGCTGTAAACAAGGATAGTTTGATACTTTGTGCTTAGTCCTGGGCTGAGCCTGCCCTGCGATTGGTCTGTTTTATGCACCTTGCAGGGATTGGTCAATATACTTACGCTAATGAAGTGTCTGTGGTGTGCTGAGAGGAGATTAGTTAGTTCATGGCCCTGGTGGAAGGCCATGCCTTAAAATTGACTAGCAGTCTGCTTATATATGCAGCCACCCCCACAGAGGTTGGCAGACAGAGAAGAATGAAAGGCGCAGAAAGGAGAAAAGGCAAGAGAGGCAAGAAGAGAGAAGTACCAGAGAGAGAGGAGATGAGGAAGCTCCTAAAAGAGCTGTAACACGGGTCAAGGACTGTGACGCTGAAGACAGTGATAGGCCCAGAAGGGGCCCAGCGGCAGGGCCAGTGGTGATGGCAGAAACCCTCTGATAGCAGTGCATCTAGGAGAGTGGAACAAAGCTGCTATCCTGGCTATGAGCTGGGTCAGTTAGCAGTGGAAAGGCTGATGGCAGGAGGCTGAAGGCAGGGAGGCCTGTCCTGAGGGGGCCAAGAGAAAGCCTGTCCTCAGGGGACTGAGAAGCAGCCTGTCTTCAGGAAGCTGAGAGGAGGCCTGCATGGTTGAGGGAAGGGCCTACTTGCATTCTCAGCCAAGAGGAGCTGAGAGAGCTGTCATGCACTGAAGAAGGGGGCAGGGGGGATGTGCTCTCCACTTTGGGGGAGCCTTCCAAATTTTGCCTCCATGCTTCTTGATCCGCATTCTGAGTTGTAACCTGTTGATCCTGATCCCAAGTTGTACCCTGTTACGTCCTTAATAAACCACTTGAATGTAAGTATGGTCTGTGAGCTCTTTGTGGCCATTGCAACAGATTATTGAGCCCAGCAGAGGAGAGAGTGTGGAAGGGATGGCTGATTTCATAATGGGTGAAAAGGTTGGAGAGTGGAAGTGTGTCTGGCCTACACGTCACAGGATTGACTTGTGCTGATGGTGAAGCTCACTATCCCCATGAAGGTAGGCAAGGTCTGACATTACTGTTGCCATTTTACAGGTACGCATCACTGGCTCATATCATGTTACATTTCTGTTTGTTTATTGTTTTTCTCCTCTGTAGGTTATAAGGTTCATGAGGCCAGGGGTTTTTATCTGTCTTCTTCATGGCCATATCTGTAGTATCTGGAACTGTGCCTGGCACACAGAATGAATGAATGATTCTGTACCTTTATTCATTCTTTAATTTATTTCACACTGAGTCCTCCATGTGCCAAACATTGAGCTCAATATGCAGAATATGAACGTAAGTCCTCCCCCCTCCAGCTGCACAGTGTGTGATTATTTCCTGCTTTCTGTAGTTTTTATGTGCCTACGTCATGTCCCAACTAAGAGCTCTGTCTCTCACTAGCTGTGTGAGCCAAGCTATCTGCCTCAGTTTTCTTGTTGATTGGGGACGGTAGAACAGGGTGGTTTGATGATTAAATCAAATAACACACATAAAGCTTGTAGAAGATGAGAGCCTGGCACACATTACGCCCTCAGCAGATGTTAGCTATCATTTTACATTTTAGATGTTCAGTAAATACTTGTTGAATAAGGAACATTCCCACTCAGAACCTACTTCTTGCATAACGAAATACTTTTGTATACCCACCACAGAACCTAGAGCTGTGTTTTAATAAATGCTGTAAATAACTGAAAACAGCTTATCTTGCCCAGATTTAGCTTACTGAAGGCCAGTCATGCCCTCAAGCATAGCAACCACGTGGTCATAGTCTGTCAACGGATTTCCAGCTCTGTGTCAGCCCTATCCCGCTGCACCAGAGTACTTTAACCTGACATTTCTTTCTCAGTACACACAGATCCTGCGGGAAAGACTGAGAGAATCGATCCATGACGTTCAGTATGTGGAGCCTCCGTTTGATGACTCAATTGCTGATATAGGTAAAGAGTGGAAGAGTGCCCTGGCAAAATTAAAGTTTGCTAATTCGTATAGAATGGAACCACTGAAGAAATTCCAAGCTCATACGGTAGAAATTAAAGTCCAGCAGATATTAACGGTAGGTTGATAGATATCTTCTGAAATATATGATAGCAATATCTTGGCTGTGGGGGTTTGATCAACTATATTAAGATTTGTGGCAGTATATGTTCCGCCATTTATTTTTGGTAGTATTGATCTCTGAAAATCTCAAAGTACACCATAGTCATAATTCAGTAATCTTCACATCGATGCTAGGAGCTAGATTAAATGGAATTTCTTTTGTTACTTCACTCTTAATTATAAGCTATTTATTCATAAGTTTCCCCGTTTCTCCCATATTTGGAGGAATGAGTTTAAAAAAAAAAATAGAACATTGAATATATGGATATGTGTGAAAAAGGGGCTGCTGGCTACATTAAAAAAATCTTAAAAACAGATAGTCTCCCATTTATACATAGGTGGTTTTCTTCTTTAAACTGACTAGAATCTTAAGTTCATTTAAAACAGTTGTTTTAAACTCAGACACGTATTTCCAGGCTAGCCCCCCAAAACTTTAGTTTTGCAGAACTAATACTATAATACTAATATTAATAGTATTTATGCTAGGTTTGTTATCTGAAGGCTACGTTGTTTAGGTGGAAAGAGTCCTCTCACCATATTTCTTAACAAAGGATCAAATTAAACTTTTTAAATTATAGGAAATATACTTGGGGACCTCCTTTTCTGAACCCCCTTTCACTTATGGTTCCGAGTTCTGCATGCACCCAGAAGTTACCAGATCATGAAATTTCCTTTGTGGGTTTCCAACAGCCTGATCCCACCCTAGAGGGGTTCATTGTTTTAAAATTACCCTCCACCCACTTAAAAGATGTGTTCCTTCAGTAACAGCTCTAAGCTAGTTATTGGGAAGAAAGTATATGTTTAATTTATTTTGTATAAATGACTGAAAATCAAAACAAATCCATTGGCCCAATACCCTTTTAATCATATCGAAACTAATCCTGTTACTGGAACATTAATGAAATTATATTCCTACTGGTATAAAATAAGCTGGTATGAAGTGAGTGAAATCTAGGAGAATCAAGGGATGTCAGGCTGGGACTTGGCAGTTAGGCAGACGTCAGTACTGCCTGGGAAGTTTCCCTCACTTGACTGTCACAGTGGTTCCTGTTCTCACAGCCCTTCTATCATTCTGAATCTGTAGATTCAGGTACGAGTCAGCTGGGGAACTGGCTAGGAGGAGGGGTAGGGGTGAGAGAGATGGCCATCTGCTGGCCATATCTGCTAGGTTGAGATTGCCTGCACACAGTTTTTGAAGTATCTCTGCTCTGGTGTTCTTTGTTTCTATCCATTGCTGCTCCAGATATTCACTGACTAATACCAGGGACAATGGAAACTTGTCTAAGACCCCACTTGTCTGATACGTCAATTAAGGTGGCATTATGAAAATCTGATGAGCATAAAACTGGCTGCAAAAGTGCCCATGAATATAACACGTGTTGGGTTAGATCCTGGTGTAGACAAGCTGGAAAAAAAAAAAAAAAAACGTTTTTATGAGTTATTCTTGGGACGCCTGGGGAAATTTGGATACGGGTGTGAATGCTACTAGATATTAATGATTTTATGGGATCATTGTTAATTTTCTTGGGGTGATTATGTATCACGATTTTGTAGGAGATTGCCCCTATTAGGGAAGTATGCTCAAGTATTTAAGAGGGAGGTGTTAATGATACAACTTTTTCTCAAATGGTACACCAAAAAATATGTGTATGTACGTACAGATAAAGCAAAATAGTCATAATTGTTGAATTTAAGTGGAGGGTATCCATGTATTCATTGGACCATTCTTTCTACTTTTCTGTATTTTTGAAATTTTTCATAATAAAAAGCTGGGGAAAAGTAAAATACACAGCAGTTTTTTGCTGAAGGAAGCTTAAGTGTTGACTGTATCTGATCACTTAAATGCACTCTCTCCCGGTGTTAAATTGTGAACACGGTCTTTACTAGATGGTTAAGGTACAGGGACAGAAGACTGCTGGCGGGCTTACCTTCCAGCCTCCCACCACCACAGACATGGTGCATATCTAAACCAAACTTATTGTCAGGTGATTTTTGCCAAAGATCACAAACTCTTCTGAGCCTCCATCACAGCAGGGCAGGGAAAGAAATGCTCTTCTCTATCTCTTAAGCCTCATGACTTAAGGAAATAAAAAATTTCAACCCAATTTAATATAATGTATTATCGATTTATTTTTAATTATCGATTACCAGCTTCTCTGCTCTAAACACTAATAGCAAGTGTTTGGGATGTGAGAATATTCATTTTGGTGTGTCTCAGCCCTGCTACCCACACTGACATCAAATTTATTAACTATAAGTAGAATTTCAAGTTATATTTATGTATAATAGTTATGGAATTACACTCAGCCTGATAGGACCTGGAACAGCTTGGTGGCTATGTAGTTGGGTGGCCCGGGTCTTAAAAGGGCCAGGAATCTTCCCCTGGGCTCAGGGAGCAGTGAGCATGGTTCTAGACACAGAAATGATGGGGCAGGTAGATGTCTTCCTGTAGCAGGTGTGCTTGTGTATTCAGAATGGGCGCTCAGGTAGATGAAGCCTGAAGTATCAGTAATGAAAAACAAATAAAAAGCAAACATCAAAATAAAGTTTCTTCAAAACTGTTACTGAAGTAGGGGGGTGGGGCCAAGATGGCGGACTAGGTGGACGCTGCCGCGGATCCCTCTTGCAACAAAGACTCGGAAAAACAAGGGAATCGATCACATACATAACAATCTACGAACTCTGAACAACAAGCACAGACTCAGAGACGGAAAACGAACAAATACAGGCAGACAGCGACCGTTTTCAGAACTAGGAGCCAGCGTACCAGCTGATTACCTGGAAAATCTAGTTTCCCAGTGATGGCTCAGAGACAGCAGTCCATATCAAACCACATAAAGAAACAGACCATGACAGCTTCTCCAACCCCCCAAACAAAAGAATCAAAATCCTTCCCAAATGAAGATACAATCCTGGAATTATCAGACACAGAATATAAAAAACTAATTTACAGAATGCTTAAAGATATCACAAATGAAATTAGGATAAATGCAGAAAAAGCCAAGGAACACACTGATAAAACTGTTGAAGAACTTAAAAAGATTATTCAAGAACATAGTGGAAAAATTAATAAGTTGCAAGAATCCATAGAGAGACAGCATTCAGAAATCCAAAAGATTAACAATAAAATTATAGAATTTGACAACGCAATAGAAAGTCAGAGGAGCAGACTCGAGCAATTAGAATGTAGACTGGGACTACTGGAGGACCAGGGAATCAACACCAACATAGCTGAAAAAAAATCAGATAAAAGAATTAAAAAAAATGAAGAAACCCTAAGAATCATGTGGGACTCTATCAAGAAGGATAACTTGCGAGTGATTGGAGTCCCAGAACAGGGAGGGGGGACAGAAAACACAGAGAAAATAGTTGAAGAACTCCTGACACAAAACTTCCCTGACATCATGAAAGACGAAAGGATATCTATCCAAGATGCTCATCGAACCCCATTTAAGATTGATCCAAAAAGAAAAACACCAAGACATATTATCATCAAACTTGCCAAAACCAAAGATAAACAGAAAATTTTAAAAGCAGCCAGGGAGAAAAGAAAGGTATCCTTCAAGGGAGAATCAATAAGAATAAGTTCAGACTACTCAGCAGAAACCATGCAGGCAAGAAGGGAATGGGACGACGTATACAGAGCACTGAACGAGAAAAACTGCCAACCAAGGATTATATATCCAGCAAAACTCTCTATGAAATATGAGGGAGAAATTAAGATATTTACAGATAAACACAAGTTTAGAGAATTTGCAAAAACTAAACCAAGACTGCAAGAAGTGCTAAATGAGATTGTTTGGCCTGATGACCTATAATATCAGGTACCAGCACAATACAAGGTCACAAAACAGAACGTCCTGATATCAACGCAACTCAAATAGGGAAAGCACAAAAACAAACAAATTAAGACTAATTCTAAAAAATAAATAAACAAAATAATACACATAAGAGGAAATCATGGAAATCAATAGATAAACGATCACAATAATCAAAAAGAAGGACTAAATATAGGAGGCATTGAACTGCCAGATGGAGAGGGATACAAGGCGATATAGAAGGATACAAGTTAGGTTTTTAATTAGAAAAATAGGGGTAAATAATCAGGTAACCACAAAAATGAATATCAATTCCATAACTCAAGAAAAAAGCCAAGAAAAACGTAATGACTCAACAAACACAAAGTTAAACATTATGAAAATGAGGATCTCACAAGCTACTAAGAAAAACATCTCTGCACAAATAAGCATGTGGAAAAATGAAATGGCCAACAACACACATGAAAAGGCATCAAAATGACAGCACTAAAAACTTATTTATCTATAATTACGCTGAATGTAAATGGACTAAATGCACCAATAAAGAGACAAAGAGTCACGGACTGGATAAAGAAACACGATCCATCTATATGCTGCCTACAAGAGACACACCTTAGACTTAGAGACGCAAACAAACTAAAACTCAAAGGATGGAAAAAAATATATCAAGCAAACAATAAGCAAAAAAGAAGAGGAGTAGCAATATTAATTTCTGACAAAATAGACTTTAGACTTAAATCCTCCACAAAAGATAAAGAAGGACACTATATAATGATAAAAGGGACAATTGATCAGGAAGACATAACCATATTAAATAATTACGCATATTTACGCATATTACGCACCCAATGACAGGGCTGCAAGATACATAAATCAAATTTTAACAGAATTGAAAAGTGAGATAGACACCTCCACATTTATAGTAGGAGATTTCAACCCACCACTTTCAGAGAAGGACAGGACATCCAGTAAGAAGCTCAATAGAGACACAGAAGACCTACTTACAACAATCAACCAACTTGACCTCATTGACTTATACAGAACTCTCCACCCAACTGCTGCAAAATATACTTTTTTTTCTAGTGCACATGGAACATTCTCTAGAATAGACCACATATTAGGTCATAAAACAAACCTTTGCAGAATCCAAAACATCGAAATATTACAAAGCATCTTCTCAGACCACAAGGCAATGAAGCTAGAAATCAATAACAGAAAAACTAGGGAAAAGAAATCAAATACTTGGAAAATGAACAATACCCTCCTGAAAAAAAGACTGGGTTATAGAAGACATCAAGGAGGGAATAAGGAAATTCTTAGAAAGCAACGAGAATGAAAATACTTCCTATCAAAACCTCTGGGACACAGCAAAAACAGTGCTGAGAGGCCAATTTATATCGATGAATGCACACATACAAAAAGAAGAAAGAACCAAAATCAGAGAACTGTCCCAACAACTTGAACAAATAGAAAGTGAGCAACAAAAGAACCCATCAGGCACCAGAAGAAAACAAATAATAAAAATTAGAGCTAAACTAAATGAATTAGAGAACAGAAAAACAATGGAAAGAATTAACAAAGCCAAAAGCTGGTTCTTTGAAAAAATTAACAAAATTGATAAACCATTGGCTAGACTGACTAAAGAAAAACAGGAAAGGAAACAAATAACCCAAATAAGAAACGAGAAGGACCACATCACAACGGAACCAAATGAAATTAAAAGAATCATTTCAGATTACTACGTAAAATTGTACTCTAACAAATTTGAAAACCTAGAAGAAATGGATAAATTCTTGGAACAATACTACCTACCTAAACTAACACATTCAGAAGTAGAACAACTAAATAGACCCATAACAAAAAAAGAGATTGAAATGGTAATCAAAAAACCTCCAACAAAAAAAAGTCCTGGCCCAGACGGCTACACTGCAGAGTTCTACCAAACCTTCAGAGAAGACTTAACACCATTACTATTGAAGGTATTTCAAAGCATAGAAAAAGACGGAATACTACCCAACTCATTCTATGAAGCTACCATCTCCCTGATACCAAAACCAGGTAAAGATATTACAAAAAAAGAAAATTTTAGACCTATATCCCTCATGAACATAGATGCAAAAATCCTCAACAAAATTCTAGCCAATAGAATCCAACAACACATCAAAAAAATAATTCACCCTGATCAAGTGGGATTTATACCAGGTATGCAAGGCTGGTTTAATATCAGAAAAACCATTAATGTAATCCATCACATAAATAAAACAAAAGATAAAAACCACATGATCTTATCAATAGATGCAGAAAAGGCATTTGACAAAGTTCAACACCCATTTATGATAAAAACTCTTACCAAAATAGGAATAGAAGGAAAATTCCTCAACATAATAAAGGGCATCTATGCAAAGCCAACAGCCAATATCACTCTAAATGGAGAGAACCTGAAAGCATTTCCCTTGAGAACGGGAACCAGACAAGGATGCCCTTTATCACCGCTCTTATTCAACATCGTACTTGAAGTCCTAGCCAGGGCAATTAGGCTAGACAAAGAAATAAAGGGTATCCAGATTGGTAAGGAGGAAGTAAAGCTATCACTATTTGCAGATGACATGATCGTATACATGGAAAACCCTAAGGAATCCTCCAGAAAACTACTGAAACTAATAGAAGAGTTTGGAAGTGTCTCAGGATATAAAATAAACATACAAAAATCACTTGGATTCCTCTACATCAACAAAAAGAATACCGAAGAGGAAATAACCAAATCAATACCATTCACAGTAGCCCCCAAGAAGATAAAATACTTAGGAATAAATCTTACCAAGGATGTAAAAGACCTATACAAAGAAAACTATAAAACTCTGCTACAAGAAATTCAAAAGGACATACTTAATTGGAAGAACATACCCTGCTCATGGATAGGAAGACTTAACATAGTAAAAATGTCTATTCTACCAAAAGCCATCTATACATATAACGCACTTCCAATCCAAATACCAATGTCATACTTTAAGGGGATAGAGAAACAAATCACTAATTTCATATGGAAGGGAAAGAACCCCCGGATAAGCAAAACATTACTGAAAAAGAAGAAGAAAGTGGGAGGCCTCACTCTACCTGATTTCAGAACCTATTATACAGCTACAGTAGTCAAAACAGCCTGGTACTGGTACAACAACAGGCACATAGACCAATGGAACAGAATTGAGAACCCAGATATAAATCCATCCACGTATGAGCAGCTGATATTTGACAAAGGACCAGTGTCAGTCAATTGGGGAAATGATAGTCTTTTTAACAAATGGTGCTGGCATACCTGGATATCCATTTGCAAAAGAATGAAACAGGACCCATACCTCACACCATGCACAAAAACTAACTCCAAGTGGATCAAAGACCGAAACATAAAGGCTAAAACGATAAAGATCATGGAAGAAAAAATAGGATCAACGCTAGGAGCCCTAATACAGGGCATAAACAGAATACAAAACATTACCAAAAATGATGAAGAGAAACCAGATAACTGGGAGCTCCTAAAAATCAAACACCTATGCTCATCTAAAGACTTCACCAAAAGAGTAGAAAGACCACCTACAGACTGGGAAAGAATATTCAGCTATGACATCTCCGACCAGTGCCTGATCTCTAAAATCTACATGATTCTGTCAAAACTCAACCACAAAAAGACAAACAACCCAATCAAGAAGTGGGCAAAGGAGATGAACACACATTTCACTAAAGAAGATATTCAGGCAGCCAACAGATACATGAGAAAATGCTCCTGATCATTAGCCATTAGAGAAATGCAAATTAAAACTACGATGAGATTCCATCTCACACCAGCTAGACTGGCATTAATCCAAAAAACACAAAATAATAAATGTTGGAGAGGCTGCGGAGAGATTGGAACTCTCATACACTGCTGGTGGGAATGTCAAATGGTACAACCACTTTGGAAATCCATCTGGCGTTATCTTAAACAGTTAGAAATAGAACTACCATACAGCCCAGAAATCCCACTCCTCGGAATATACCCTAGAGATACAAGAGCCTTCACACAAACAGATATATGCACACCCATGTTTATTGCAGCTCTGTTTACAATAGCAAAAAGCTGGAAGCAACCAAGATGTCCGTCAACGGATGAATGGGTAAATAAATTGTGGTATATTCACACAATGGAATACTACGCATCGATAAAGAACAGTGACGAATCTCTGAAACATTTCATAACATGGAGGAAGCTGGAAGGCATTATGCTGAGCGAAATGAGTCAGTGGCAAGAGGACAAATATTGTATAAGACCACTATTATAAGATCTTGAGAAATAGAAAAAATGGAGAATACATACTTTTGTGGTTACAAAGGGGGGAGGGAGGGAGGGAGGGAGGGAGGGAGGGAGGAGAGGGCTTTTTATTGATCAATCTGTAGATAAGAACTGCTTTGGGTGGAGGGAAAGACAACACTCAATACAAGGAAGGTCAGCCTAATTGGACTGGACTAAAAGCAAAGAGGTTTCCGGGATAAAATGAAAGCTTCAGAGGTCAGCGGAGCAGGGGCTGGGGTCTGGGGAACTTGGTTTGAGGGGACTTCTAAGTCAATGGGCAAAATAATTCTATTATGAAAACATTCTGCATCCCACCTTGAATTGTGGCGCCTGGGGTCCTAAATGCCAACAAGCGGCCATCTAAGATACATCAATTGGTCTCAACCCACCTGGAGCAAAGGCAAAGGAAGAACACCAAGGTCACACGACAACTAAGAACCCAAGAGACAGAAAGGGCCACATGAACCAAAGACCTACATTATCCTGAGACCAGAAGAACTAGTTGGTGCCCGGCCACAATCGATGTCTGCCCTGTCAGGAAACACAACAGAGAACTCCTGAGGGAGCAGGAGACCAATGGGATACAGACCCCAAATTCTCATGAAAAGAACATACCTAATGGTATGATTGAGACTAGAGGAATCCCAGAGACAATGCTCCCCAGAACGTCTGATACCACAGAACAGGAACCATCCCCGAAGACAAATCATCAGGCATGAAAAGGACTGGTCAGTGGGGGGGAGAGAGATGCCGATGAAGAGAGAGCTAATTAAATCAGGTGGGCACTGGAGAGTGTGTTGGCAACTCTTGACTGGAGGGGGGATGGGAAGATAGAGAGAGAGGGAAGATGGCAAAATTGGCACGAAACGAGAGACTGTAAGGGCTGACTCAATAGGGGGAGAGCAAGTGGGAGAAGGGAGTAAGATGTATGTAAACCTACATGTGACAGACTGATTGGAATGGTAAATGTTCACTTGAAGCTTAATAAAAATTAATTAAAAAAAAAAAAAAAACGAAAGGGAAGCAAGCAGAGAGTTGGGGACCTCATACTACCAAGAAAGCAGCACCAGGAGCAGAGTGCGTCCTTTAGACACAGGGTCCCTGTGCCTGAGAAGCTCCTCGACCAAGGGAAGTTTGAGGACAAGGAATCTTCCTCCAGAGCCAAGAGAGAGAGCCTTACCCTGGAACCGACACCCTGAATTTGGACTTGTAGCCTACCAGACTGTGAGAAAATAAATTTCTCTTTGTTAAAGACAAAAAAAAAAAAAAAAAAAACTGTTACTGAAGTAAACTGTCAAGTATAAAATTCATTAAATATTATTTGGTTAGAAATATGTGCATTTTGTAAATAAGTTATATGTATCATTTAGACACATATTCTTGAATTTCTATATACAAAATATTTTACTTGAAAATTAAATATTTTTCTTAAAATTTTTTAAAGGAAAGTCTTACAGATGTGCAATATGATCAAAAGGTCTTCTCTCATTTGTCACTTGAATTGGCAGACCGCATATTGTTAGCAGTCAAGGAATTTGGGTACCACCGTTATAAGTTCATTATAAAAATATTATTTATTCAAAAGACTGGCCAGGCAATAAACGTAAGTATCTACTGATCCAGCGTCTTTCACTTAGAACTATAAGATAGCTTCTCCCCAGTGAGTTGATGTTTATTGTGGTGACTCCAGGGAATTTCAGGATGCAGAGGTAGCTTTTGAATGAAAGGATAATTTTGTTAGATATATTTTATTTAATTATAAATTGTAAAGTACTAAACTAGAAATGGCAATTTTCTAATAAAATTTATTAAATTGCATGGATATCCTATTTCTTGATCATACTAGTTTTGACAATTTAATGTCATTTAATAATTAACCAGTACCTTTATTTTCCACCACCCATCTGTCAGTGTGTCATACTGTAGTGGCTTGCATGTTGCCATATTATTGGAAGCTGTGCCACTGGTATTTCAAATATTAGCAGGGTTACCCATGGTGGACAGGTTTCAACAGAGCTTCCACACTAAGATTAGGAAGAAAGGCCTGGCAATCTAATTCTGAAAATTGCCAAAGAAAACCTTATGGACTTAACAGAACAGTGTCTGCTATAGGACCAGGCAGCATTTTGTTCTGTTGTACATGGGGTCATGATCAGTCAGAGCAGACACGATGGTCACTAACAATAACAACAACATATTTATTTGGGGCACTAATGAGCATTAGCCATGTAGCTGTCTTCCAAATTTCTTGGCATGGGTGAGTGAGCGCTTCTAGCCCTGCATCCATTTGTTGAAACATCTCAGTTGGTATTCTGTCAAATCCTGGAGCCTTGTTTTTCATCAGTGCCTTCAGTACAGCTTGGAGCTCCTTCTTCAGTACCATCCATTCTTGATAATATGCTACCTCCTGAGATGGTTGAATATCAACCAGTTCTTTTTGGTACAGTGACTGTATTCCTTCCATCTTCTTTTGATGCTTCTTCCTGCGTTGTTTAATATTTTCCCCGCAGAAGCCTTCACTTTTTCAACTCGAGGCTTGAATTTATTCTTCAGTTCTTTCAGCTGGAGAAATGCTGAGTGTTTTCTTCCCTTTTGCTTTTTTATCTCCAGGTCTTTGCACATGTCATTATAATGTTTACTTTGTCTTCTCGAGCTCCCCTTGAAATCTTCTGTTCAGCTCTTTTACTCCATCATTTCTTCCTTTCACTTTAGCTACTCTACATTCAGCAGCAACTTGCAGAGTCTGTTCTGACACCCATTTTGGTCTTTTCTTTCTATCCTGTCTTTTTAAAGACCTCTTGCTTTCTTCAAGTATGATGTCCTTAATATCATTCCACAACTTGTCTGGTCTTTGGTCATTAGTGTTCAATGCATCAAATCTATTCTTTAGATAGTCTCTAAACTCAGGTGAAATATACTCAAGGTTGTACTGTGGCTCTTGTGGACTTGTTTTAATTTTCTTCAGCTTTAACTTGAACTTGCATATGAGTAATTGATGGTCTATTTCACAGACCATATTTGTGTCCATTTGAAAGAAAGGTGACCCAACAAATGTGGAAATTATCAAACAATATCATTAATACCATACACAAGGAAAATTTTGCTGAAGATCATTCAAAAGCAGTTGCAGCAGTATATCAACAGATAACTGCCAGAAATATGGGCCAGATTCAGAAAAGGACATGGAACCAGGGATATCATTGCTGATGTCAGATGGATCTTGGGTGAAAGCAGAGAATGCCAAAAAGATGTTTACCTGTGTTTTATTGACTATACAAAGGCATTCGACTGTGTGGATCGTAACAAATTATGGATAATATTGCGAAAAATGGGAATTCCAGAACACTTAATTGTGCTCTTGAGGCACCTGTACTTAGACCAAGAGGCAGTTGTTCAGACAGAACAAGGGGATACTGAGTGGTTTAAAGTCAGAAAAGGTGTGCGTCAGAGTTGTATCCTTTCACCATACTTAATCAATTTGTATGCTGAGCAAAGACTCCAAGAAGCTGGACTGTATGAAGAAGAATGTGGCATCAGGATCGAAGGAATACTCATTAGCTACCTGTGATATGCAGATGACACAACCTTGCTTGCTGAAAGTGAAGAGGACTTGGAGCATTTACTGGTGAAGATCAAAGACCACAGCCTTCAGGGTAAGGGTGCGTTCTAGTGGAGAAGAGAATGACTGCACACAGGTATGTGACAGGAAACATCTCAGATGGTGACAAGGGCTGTGTGTTGGTGATGTGACAAGGTGACATGAGCTGCCTGGAGACCGGGAAGGACCTCTGATGTCTAAGTGACAAGAATGGACCAGCTGGACAGCAGATCAGAGAAAGACATTGCAAACAGAGAAAAAGTCCTGCGCAAAGATCCTAGGGCAGGAAACAACTCGTGTTTGGTTAATAAGTGTCATTGGGGTGTATTAGCTAGTGGAGTGTGGTGGTGTATGGAGTGGGGGGTGTATCAGCTGTTATTATGGCAAAGCACCCCTCCCCCCAAATTTAGTAGCTTAAACTGACAGCCATTTACTTGTTCACCATTCTGTGGGTCTGTGTTAGCCTTGACCAGCTGCATGGCTTTCCTATTGGTCTCACTCCTGCCATCTGGGGACCCAACTGGGGCTGGAGGTCCAAGATGGCCTGGCTTACCGGTCTGATACTGTCTGGCAGTCAGCTGGGGCACGTGGATGCTTCTGCAGATGACTGGTCATCCTCCGGTAGACGAAATAGGCTTTGCATCGTGTCTCAGGACAGCTTCCAAGAGGCCAGAGCGGAAGCTGCACAGTGTCACTTTCTGTTGGTCAGAGCAAGTCCCAGGCCAGCTCATATGCAGGGGCTAGGAAAACAGACTCAACTTCTTGATGGGAGAAGGTGCAAAGGATTTGTGCCCAGGCTAAATCCACCAGAGAGAGAGAGGTTTAGTCAGATCAGTATGGCTTTGTAAGCCCAGCAGAAGAGTTAGAATTTTTTCTATGCTTAATGTCATTTCTTCATTTCAAGTTAAGGTTCTAATAAACTTTCATTTGAAAGGATTTTAAGGGTAGGAAGAATAATTCCTAGTCATCAAGTATAACACAGTAGTGTAGTTAATATGTGGAGTTGACCGGTTGCCTTCAAGGCAATTCCAGGTGACCCCTGTGTGCACAGTAGAACTGCTCCTAGGGTTTTCAAGGCTGTGACCTTTCAGAAGCAGATGGCCAGCCCTGTCTTTCCAGGTGCCTCTGGGTGTGTTCAAACTACCAGCCTTTTGGCTAATAGCCGAGTACTTAACCATTTGTGCCACCCAGGAGTCCTCATGCAGAGGTTTTACACCCATGTTACAGACAGCCTATAGCCCTCCCGCTGGCTATTCTCTGCCTGGAGCCTCTGTGTTAGATAGCTACCATCCTCCAGACACAAGAGAAGGATTGACTGGCCGAGGAGAATCACTAGATACTCTTGCCGTGAAAGGGAAAATTGGACCAATTACTTGTTAAATACATCTTTCTAAGATACCGATACATCTCTGTCTTTTTTTTAAATATCAAAATTATTTAGATTTAACAATTACTTCTTAAAATGCTCAATCTGAAGTTGGTCTTTTTCCAATTTCTCCTACAGGTTTCCAGCAGAGGGATCTGGGATGTTGCATGGGACAGCTGGGTTGCAGCTAAACATGAAACAGAAAGTTATGTTGCACTGGCCTTGGTATTTGCTCTTTACTGTGAATAGCTTGTTACATGTGCTAAAGAGGGGTTACTCCCAAACTTTTCAAAAATACACAGAATTTACAGATGTGTGAACTTCTTAGTAGTTTTGATTGTCTACATTTTCATCTCCAATTGGATAAACACTTCTTATTCTTTTTAACAGCTAACAGGTATGAACTCTTCTGCATACTCTCGAGGTTCTGTTGCTGCTGTTCGGTGCCATCCAGTCGGTTCCGACCCAGCAACCCTACGTGCCACAGAGCAAGACGCTGCCCAGTCGTAAGCCATCCTCACAATCATCGTTACGCCTGAGCCCACTGTTGCTGCCACTGTGTCAGTCCATCTCGTTGAGGGTCTTCCTCTCTTCCGCTGACCCTGTACTTTACCAAGCATAATGTCCTTCTCCAGGGACTGATCCCTCCTGACAACATGTCCAAAGTAGGTAAGACACAGTATCCGCATCCTTGTATCCAAGGAGTATTCTGGCTCTAGACCCTACATAATGTGTGTGACACTGTCTGCAAGGGGATACTGATTGGTTTAAAGTCAGGAAAGGCGTGCATCAGGGTAGTATCCTTTCACCATACCTATTCAATCTGTATGCTGAGCCAAATAATCTGAGAGACTGGACTATACAAAGAACGGGGCATCAGGACTGGAGGAAGGCTCATCAACAACCTGCATTATGCAGATGACACAACCTTGCTTGCTGAAAGTGAAGAGGACTTGAAGCACTTACTAATGAAGCTCAGAGACCACGGCCTTCAGTAGGGATTACACCTCAACATAAAACAGAAATCCTCACAACTGGACCAATAAGCAACATCATGATAAACGGAGAAAAGATTGAAGTTGTCAAGGATTTTATTTTACTTGGATCCATAATCAACAGCCATGGAAGCAGCAGTCAAGAAATAAAATGATGCCTTGCACTGGGTAAATCTGCTGCAAAGGACCTCTTTAAAGTCTTAAAAAGCAAAGCCGTCGCCTTGAAGACTAAGATGTGCCTGACCCAAGCCATAGTATTTTCAATCGCATCATATGCATGTGAAAGCTGGACAATGAATAAGGAAGACCGAAGAACTGATGCCTTTGAATTGTGGTGTTGGTGAAGAATATTGAATATACCACGGACTGCCAAAAGAACGAACAAATCTGTCTTGGAAGAAGTACAACCAGAATGCTCCTTAGAAGCAAGGATGGCGAGCCTGTGCCTTACATACTTTGGACACGTTGTCAGGAGGGATCAGTCCCTGGAGAAGAACGTCATGCTTGGCAGAGTACAGGGTCAGCAGGAAAAAGGAAGACCCTCAACGAGGCGGATTGACACAGTGGCTGCAACAATGAGTTCAAGCATAACAATGATTTTAAGGATGGCGCAGGACGGGGCAGTGTTGCGTTCTGTTGTGCATAGGGTTGCTATGAGTCGGAACCAACTTGACGGCACCTGACAACCTGACAACAATGACTGTCTGCCATTTTCTGAGGTTGATGGATTCCAGGACGTTATAAATATCTGTAATTCTAGCAACAACTGTCATCCCACCTCCCGCAGGGGCTGCTTTGGACCCTCCTCCCTCACATAAAGACATGACCATCGTCATCACCCCTTCCCACCTCTTCTTCCCTGTAAGCTGTGTTGAGGCTGTGCCAAGAAAACATTTGCCCTGCTATCATATGTAACTTTCCCCACTCCACGTGGGCAGCCACTTCACAGTGATCCTAGAAAAGGGTGCAGTCACCCTGAAGCTACCTCACCACCCTGTTAAATATCCAGGGCCACAACTTCTGAATTGCATGCCTACCGACTTTAAGGAACCATAACTAATCACAATAAATGTCACCTGAGTGTTCACTTTAATTACTGTCCTCCAATCTGACTCCCTGCTTCTCAGATTTTTACGGTGGTTTCTGGAACTTTCTTTTACATGGGTCCACAAAGTCCCCTGTATTCCCAACCCTCCTCCAGATGTATTTTGAGGCTCTTTCCTTATAAACAAGCTGACTCGCCATAAGGAAGAGGTCCACTGCAGCCCTCTGAGATGAAAGCTGTATTTTTTTTCTCTCCCTAATGCCGTAGAGTCTTTGTTGTTAAAACTCTCTAGCTCCTTGGCATTTATGGCCTGTGGATACATAATCCTTTGCCTCCATTTGCTGCAATTGCCTGTAGTCCCCTGGCTTATTCCTTCTCATTACTTGAAGACTTGTGTTACTGGATCACAATCTTCTTTACCCAACTCCTGCCACCATTCTTAGTGACTTAAGTATCCACATAGAAGACCCATTTAATAAGGCAGTACTTGCTTTTCAGTGTTCTGATATGCATAAATTTTAGTTACCACCATTTAGCTAAATAACACTAGTCCCCCAACAACATGGCCCAAATCTCAGTTGCCATGGTGTATTAACTGTGAGAAACTGCATAAGGTAAACTTCACAGCTGGCTCTTTGATCCACAGATCACATATGGAGATAACAGATGTGTGTCATGCTCCTCTTTTGAAGTCCGTCAGGTTGGTCGCTGCGTGTCTGCACTCAGGGCTTCAGTTTGCACAAACAGTAGAGTGTGTAGTTATGCTGCCTCCTCGTCTCCCAGTGATATACCCACTTGATGTTTTATTAAAAATGGGTAATCCAAAGGGGGAACTGGCCAAAAAGGTCAAAATGTACAGCAAAGAAACAAAAAGTGATAAAGTTGGAAGGGAAATTTGGATGTGATTAGGAGATTTCAAAATGAGGACAGCAAAGCAAAGACAGGGTGAGATCTAGGCCTGTGTGAAGGTAATGTAGGAACATTGGGAAAAAGTGCAGTGAATATAAAAAACAAGGTAACGTTGCTTCGGTATTTTTTAGCTTAATTGCACTAGGAACAGAAAGCTGTTTACAATTGAAATGGAGACTTTCTTCTACCTTGGATTGAAGACTGCATTAATAATAATAATAATAATAATAATAATAATAATAATAATAATAAAAAATAACCAGTCAGTTTGATTAGCACTCAGGACAAAGTGTGGAAATCAGTTGTCCCACTGAAAGAAAACAGTAATTATAAAGAGACTGAACCTTTTACTGCCAGTGAAGGCCGGTCTTGTTTCAGAAATCAGCATGATTGATTCATGTCAGGCTATCTGGTAAGCTGCTAGCGCAGGTGATGACACTGCAGGCGTCTGCACCCAGAGCTCTCAGGAGAGTCATGACAAAAGGGGACCATATCCACATGGAGCAACTCCACATTGAGGAAACTCTGGGAGGCATTCACGACATTGAAAATACAAATGAGAACTTGTTGGAAGCTGACCCAAACTTAGAAAAGAGTATGACAGTTTATCAAGGTATAGGAAAGATAAGTTATAGAATGAGAAGGCAAGCAAGGTTCACATTACTCTTTTTTTTTTAAACAAAGAACTCTCGATGTTTTTGCTGTTTTAAATTACAAACATACTAAATAAATATTAGCTTTACAACTTTTTTCATTTCCCTATACATTTAAAAGAGGTCCCTGGGTAGCACAGATGGTTTGTACTCGACTGCTAACCTACAGGTTCGTGGTTCAAACCCATCATGCAGCGCCTTGAAAGGCCTGGTGATCTACTACTGAAAAATTAGCCATTGGAAACTCTATGGTGCACGGTTGTACTCTGATTCACATGGGTCTCCACAATTCACTGACAGCAACTAGCTAAAATAATAGGTCACTCAGAATTGCCTCCTTAGTGCTCTTCCCTGTCTTGCACATTGGTAGTCTGAGTATTTGTTGAAATGAAATGTTTTATATTCGTATTTGGTCTAGAGACAGAATAGCTAAGAAGAGTAGGGCAAAATAACTGAATAATTTGTTTTAACATTAAGCTCTTTGCACGGAAATCTGACCGAGTCCCCTGAACAGTGAAGAGAATTTGGGGCGAGGTGGGGCCGGGTGGAGTGGGTGGAAGGCTGCATCTGCGACCTTCACTCTCAGCTTCTTGCCTGGACTTCAGGCCGTTTTCCACCGTGGGCTCCTGGAATAGGGCGGGGAGCAGGTCTGACTGAGGTCGTGGGAGAAAGCGAAGTCTGAATTAGGAGCAGTTCCAGAGCCTGAAGTTGTTGGTGATGCCGTCTCTGATTTGATGCAAGTGAGAAGGCCCGGGAAGGGTGGGCTGGGAGGGTAAATGAGGGTGGTTTGTATTAATGTGATGGACAAAAAATCATTCCTGTCTCTCAAGACTTTTGGCTGCTGCGTGTAGGCAAAAATATGAATGAGAGAGAAGCCATGTTGTACTTTAAATCCAGTTGCCCGGACTAACGCCTCATCTACACTCTGACAGTCAAGCGCCTGCTGAGAGGTCAGCTTTGACTCATTTCTGGCAGTTCCGGAGACAGTCACAGTTGTCTCCCACGTGTTAAGGTTGAGTCCCCAACATTCTGCTTTTCTAGAGAAGTCCTGGAAGTGCCTCGTGAGGCCGGAGGACTAGGGGTGGTAATAGATTCAGTCCGCATCGGAGAGCCGCCGTTTACTCTCAACGGGCTTGCGCAGTGCGCTTTGCAGTGACCCTGACGAGCCACCCGTGAGAGCCGGGCGCGCGGAGCCAGGGCCGGGCAGCGCGGAGGGCGTGTGTGCTCGCGCCCGCCGCTCCCGGACGCCGCCCCCGCTCCCGCCGCTCCCGGACGCCGCGTGCGCACGCCGAGCCTGGGTGGGCGCGCGCTGGGCCGCACGCGGGAGCGCCTCAGCCGCCGGCCGCCAGGGCTGCTCCCGGGTCTGCGTGAAGCAGGCGGCGAGAACAAAGACGGCGCGGGAGGCGGCTGCGGGCCGGTCGCGAGGAGAGGCGGGGCAGCGCTAGGACCGCGGACTGCGGGGCCGGGGCCTGAGGGCACCGTGGGACCGGTGACGGCTCGTTCCCGGGTCCGAGCACTGACGGGAGCGGCGCGGCTCCGCGGGCGCTGACGGGCGGACAATAGGGAGAGAGTAACGTGGGGAGGGGTCGGTCCCGCGGGCTGCGGTGGCGCGGAGAGGAGGCAACCGGCTGAGGAGAGAGGCGGGCCGGAAGTGCGCCGGGACGCAGAGCAGCGGCAAGAGGGGGCGGGGCCTAGGAGCGCGCCCGCCTTGAGGGGTGCGGGAAGCGCAGCGCCGGGTCCGGCTGAGGGTGCGGAACTGGGGGCGGGGCTAGGCGGAGGGGCGGGGCCGCGGGGGTGGTCCGTGAGGGGAAGGTCCCGGCCGCGAGGGGGCCGAGCTGAGGGGAGGGTCCAGGCTGAGATGCCCGGCCGTGAGGGGAGGGTCTGGGACGGGCGGTGGGGCGGAGCCGTGGGGGGGATAGGTGAGGGGGCTCGGCTGAGGGGATAGTGCGGGCTGAGGGGAGGGTCCGTGAGGGAAGGTCCGGGCCGAGGGGAGGGTCCGTGATTGGAAGGTTCGGGCGGCGAGGAGGACGGGCTGAGGGCAGGCTCCGTGACGGGGGGGTCCGGGCTGAGGGGACGGTGCGGGCCGAGGGGGTGTGGGCTGAGGGGAGGGTTCGTGAGGGGAGGGCTCGGGCGACGAGGAGGGCAGGCTGAGGGGAGGCTCCGTGACGGCGGGGTCCGGGCTGAGGGGAGGGTGCGGGCCGAGGGGAGGGTCCGGCCTGAGGGGACGGCCCGGGCCGCGAGGGGGCCGGGCCGAGGGGAGGGTCCGGGCTGACGGGAGGGTCTGTGAGGGGAGGGCCCGGGCCGTGAGGGGGCCGGGCCGAGGGGTGGGTCCGGGCTGACCGGAGGGTCCGGGCTGAGGGGAGGGTCTGTGAGGGGAGGGTCTGTGAGGGGAGGGTCTGTGAGGGGAGGGTCTGTGAGGGGAGGGTCTGTGAGGGGAGGGCCCGGGCCGCGAGGGGGCCGGGCCGAGGGGTGGGTCTGGGCCGACCGGAGGGTTCGGGCTGAGGGGAGGATCTGTGAGGGGAGGGCTCGGGCCGTGAGGGGGCCGGGCCGAGGGGTGGGTCCGGGCTGACCGGAGGGTCCGGGCTGAGGGGGGGGGGTCTGTGAGGGGAGGGTCTGTGAGGGGAGGGCCTGGGCCGCGAGGGGGCCGGGCCGAGGGGTGGGTCTGGGCCGACCGGAGGGTCTGGGCTGAGGGGAGGCTGCGGGCCGAGGGGAGGGTCTGTGAGGGGAGGGTCCGGGCCGAGGGGAGGGTCCGGGCTGAGGGGAGGGTCCGGGCTGCCAGGAGCTTCCGGGCCGAGGGAGGGCCTGCGTCTGGCGGGCGGGGCGGGGCTCGGCGGCCGCGTTGCCGGCAGGGCAGTGGGAGGGGAGGGTGACGTGAGGAGGGGGCCGAGAGCGTCCGCCATCGCTCGCCGGCTCCGCGTCGCCTCCTGCTTCTCCGGCCCTCTCGGCGGCGGCACTCGGCGCGGCGCTGGCGGCGGCCATGGCGGTGGCGGCGGCCATGGCGGCGGCGGGCCGCGGGGCGCGCGGCGGCAGGGGCCGGCCCCCGGGCGGCGGGCGGGCGGGGGTGGCCGAGGGGGCGGGGCCCGGGGCGCGGCGGGCTCTCCGCGCGGCGGCGGCAGCGGCGGCGGCGGCAGCTGCCGGGACCAGGCGGCGGCGGCGGCGACGGCGGCGGCGCGGGGCGCTCGGGCTGATGGCGGCGGCGGCCGGCCCCGGGTCGGCGCTGTCCCCGCGCCTGTGCGACGGCGACCCGTCCGCCCCCGGAGCGCAGTCCCCAAAGGTGAGGAGCGGCGGGAGGCGGGCGGCGGGCGGGTCCCGCGGCGGCCGGGCGGAGCTGTGGGCGCCGCCAGCCCGAGGCCGCGGCCGGTCGGAGGGGCGCCGCGGCCGGTCGGAGGGGCGCCGCGGCCGGTCCGAGGGGCGCCGCCGCCGGGAATTTCCGGAGAAGTTCTGTTTCTCCGCGCTCTCACGGCGCCCCGGCCCCGGACGTGCTCGGCTGCCCGGCGGCGGTTCACCCTGGCGCCCTCCCTGAAAACGGGGCGGTCCGGGAGTCAGGCCCCGGCGGCGGGCTCAGTGGGCGGCAGGTTCGCGCGTGGTTTTCTCTTTTCAAGGAGCGCGAAACGGCGAGACGCGGACGGAGGAATTGGAAGCCTTTTCCCAAAACTTTGCGGCCATTTCCGTATCTGAGACTGTAAGCTCAGTTCCTGAAAAGGTTACTCAGACTTTATTAGAGAAGCGTTGTGCTTCCAGGTAGAAACGAAACTCTTCATAAATAAAAGTCTATTTCATATTAGTGTGGGATAGTGTGATGTTCTCAAAACATCATTCTGTGACTTTTTTCCGAGATACTTGACCCCTTATTAAAACGAGGGTTGTAAACAGCCCTGGAAACAGGACGTTTCTTTAGTGAACTTAGTAGAATGGCTCAACTAGCACGGCCGGGACACTGGCGCCGACGGAGACACCTTGTGGTCGCACAAGGCTGTCCTGTGCCGGCCGTCTTCCTGCTCCTTGTCCTCTGGGGGACCTGGTGTTTCAGGTGTCCCGGCCAGTGAACCTAAGTAGACCAGGTGTCTGTCCGCACACCACTGTCGTGCAGCATCTCATGCAAGGCTGGCATGTGCTGGGCTCGGCCAGGATCCAGCCTGCAGGACGGGGTACCTTATCGAAGGTTGGAGCCACCTGTAACCACGAAACGTAAATGTCTGTTTGGGACGTTTGGGAGTTTTTGAAAATATAGGTCAAGGTTTCCAGTAAACTCTTAGGACTTAATTCTATTCCATAGTATGTTGGGGAAGACATTGCTGGCATTGTCTTGAAAAAGGTGAGCTAACCGAATTCTTACATAATAATCCATTTGCCTAGGATAGCAAATTGCAAACTCTTTATATATGGAGTTGTGGTTTCAGCTTTTTGAGGACTTATTTTAACTTTTATTATTGAGTATCTCAATTTTTTAGCTAAAGAGAAATATTTTTAAGCAGATTGACTTAAAAATCCTTAAAATGTTTACAAGCAAGTCAAAAAATAAGGATACTTTGACTGTTGAACTCTAGAGGTATTGAATATGAAATGTTGCAGTTGTAATACTACTTAATTGTAGTTGATTAGTAGTTTTTTTTAGTAGTTATTTCAATGTAAAATTTCTGAGAGTAGCTTTAGACTATTCTCCAGGTCCTACCTGGCTGATGGTCTTAATAAGAATATACAGATCTCTTTAGTTGAATGCTTACTTTATAAGGACTGAAAAACAGTATTTTGTACATTTTACTGAGTGGGGAAGAATGTGAGTAAATTCCTAACAGCTGGAGACGTTTGAGATATTTGAATAATTACCATTATAATCATAATATTAACTAACATTTATTGAACATTTAAGCTGAGGCTAAGGGAGCTCAGCTGCTGACCAAAAGATCAACAGTTCGAATTCACCAACCACTCCTTTAAAACCCTATGGGGCAGTTCTACTCTGTCCTATAAGGTCCCTGTGAGTCAGAATCGACTTGATGGCAGTGGGTTTGGTTCATTATTTCCTAGGCATTGCTCTATGTGCTTTCCATGCGTTAACTCATTTAATCCTTGCGTTAACCACATGAAATGGGCACTGTTACCATCTTGACTTTACAGATAAGGAGAGGCCCCTAAAGGATGAGCACTCAAGCTCTACAGAGGGGCAGCATCCGGTGATTCCATGCGTGATCACTACCCCATACTGCATCTTTGTTTTCCTTTGTAGGGTTCCTTTCATTTTAGTATGTAGCAAGAGGCCTGTGGTATGTTAACAAAATTGTATTCGTATTAGAAAGTTACAGTAATTTGATTTTTTAAAAAATCTGTGTTTTTAGATCTTGTTAAGTGCCTTCTAGCTGGCTCTGACTCATAGTGGCCTTGTGTGCAACAGAACGAAACACTGCCTGGTTCTGTGCCATCCTCACAATCATTGTTATGCTTGAGGCCATTGTTACAGCCACAGTGTCAATCCATCTCCTTGAAAGTCTTCCCCTTTTTTATTGACAGTCTACTTTTCCAAGCATGATGTCCTTCTCCAGGGACTGATCTCTTCTGAATAACTTGTCCAAAGTATGTGAGACGAAGTCTTGCCATCCTTGCTTCCAAGAAGCATTCTGGCGGTACTTCTTCCAAGATAGGTTTGTTTGTTCTTTTGGCAGTTCATGATATATTCAATATTCTTTGCCAACACCATGATTCAAAGGCATCAATTCCTCTTTGGTCTTCCTTATTTGTTATCCAGCTTTCACGTGCATATGAGGCGATTGGAAACACCATGGCTTACCCCTTGACTAGTATGTGAATAAATCAATTTCCTAATGTCTAATTCCTCATTTCATTTCCTTAATGGAAATGTTGAACTTAAACAGTTAAAAACCAGTTACCCTGGAGTTGGTTGCCACTCATCGTGACTCCATGCATGCCAGAAGAGAACTGTGCCCCACAGGGTTTTCAGTGACTGATTTTTTGGAAGTAAATCACCAGGCCTTTCTTCTGAGGCAGCTCTGGGTGAATTCAAATCTCCAGCCTTTCAGTTATCAGCAGAACAGGTTAACTGTTTACACCACCTTTGATATTCTTGTCACATAAAGGATTGCATTAAAAGTTTTTAAATCTCTCCTTTTTGGGGGATGTGAGTATGGCTGTACAGATTGATGACTTTTTAGGGTATATTTTTGCTAAATTTTTGAATGTAAAAAAAATATTTCACAGGATTGGTAATCCGATTTTAGTCTTAGTATGTACCCTTTTCACGGGGGTATACAAGTACTTAAAGTAGTCAGTTAGATGAGTTCTGTAAGCTTATTGTGGTGTTGACAAAGAATATTGAATATACCATGGACTGCCAGAAGAACAAACAAATTCGTTTTGGAAGAAATACAGCCAGGATGCTCCTTAGAAGCAAGGATGGTGAGAATTTGTTTTGCTTACTTTGAACATGTTACCGGGAGGGACCAATCCCTGGATAAGGACATCGTGCTTGGTAAAGTAGAAGGTCAGTGAAAGAGAGGAAGACATTCAATGAGATGGATTGGCGCAGTGGCTCCAACAATGGGCTCAAGCATAGTAAGGACTGTGAGAATGGTGCAGGACTGGGCAGTGTTTTGTTCTGTTGTACATGGGATCACTGTGAGTTGGAACCAACTCGACAGCACCTAACCACAACATAAGTCTGTAGAAGTACATTAGCCCTGAGAGGAGTTAAACATTATAAATTTTCCATACTTTTTTTTTTCTGGCAGAGATAGGAGGATTTGCTTTGAGAGGGTTGCAGAAGTTTTATGTGTTTGTTAAAAACAGAAGGCGTTTTAACCTCAGTAAGAAATCAAACGTAGATTTAGATTTAAAGGTTAAGTGAAAATTTTCTTACTTTGTGTTGGTGATCAGTTTTGACTTTTGTTCCAGGTCTTGCCTGTGCCAAATTCTTGGCCCCTTTTAATAATAATAGGAAGTTATGTTTGTATAACTAGTTGTCTATTCAAAGTCTCTAACTTGAGCCTTGTAGCAAGTCTGGGAGGATGCAAGATGCATAATCATTTTTTTCTTTGTTTTTTAAATTTTCTGTCTTTTTTTTTTCCCCCTCAAATGTACAGGATGATAATGAAGATAATTCAAATGATGGGACCCAACCACCCAAAAGGAGGCGGATGGGCTCAGGAGATAGCTCTAGGAGTTGTGAGACTTCAAGTCAAGATCTTGGGTACTGGCATTTTATTACTTAGTCATATTTGTTTGTGATATGTTTTCCTTTTTTGCACTGCCTCCCTCTTCCCCAGGCCCCCAGCCCAGCAAGGGTAGTTATTTGAAATTTTAGAGATTTTTCTTGTATTTTCTAGTGGGACACCACGGTTGTTCTTGCTACCGAGTGCAATGTCTGTGGTCACTTAAAAAATGGCTTTATTGAGATATAATTTACGTACTGGCATGTAATTTACGTTAAGTCATCCTGTTTTAAGTATGCAGTTCAGTGCTTTTTAGTAAATTTACAGACTTAGGCAGCTACTATGACAATCCAGTGTTAGAACTTTGTTTTTTTTCCACAGGGAAATGCATGACTGTGACAGGTGCCCTGAGGCACCTTGTGCTCTAGGTAGTTGATGACTTTAGATTTAAACTGAGAGATCACATAGCAGGACAATAGTAGAGCCAGGATAATTCAGAATTCCTGACTGACTTTTGGTTCTGCTCAACTCTGTAGAGTTGATGGTCAAGACGATGTAGAAGGGATTTAACGAGAATCTCAGAAGTAAGGTGTTTGACGGAAGTTGTAGTTATTGCCGTGACTGAAGTTGTGCCTATTGGAATACCTATATGTTTAAAACCAAACCCGTTGCCGTCAAGTTGATTCCAACTCATGGCGACCCTATATGTTTAGGGATCAGGAGATAGGGCATGCAGATTACTAGTATTATTTTCCTGATTAGTTTTTCTAATTTTTTTTTTTATTAGCAAAACGCTCTTGATAATCTTTAGTATATTTGTTCTTAGGTTTGAAATTAAGAACCGTTTGGTGATAATTTATGTAGAGGAAAAGAAATAGTCTCAATAATGAGGCACTTTTAAAAAATGTTTAACTTTCCAATAAGTTTTACAAATTATAACCTTCCTGTGATGGTTTTCTTGTTCTTAATCCAGTCAAGGCTACTAAAGTATGGCACAAGGAGTGGCTGTGGCAGGAGGATGGTGTGTCCTGATGTCATCATTGAGCTTTGGGGACACTCTTCCCTCCAAAATATATGGATAGTGACTTACCTGTCACTGCAGACCTAGCCGTGATAGGAGACAATGCTGTGATCTGTACTAGGACAGAAAATGATAATATCACATTAGGTCTTAGTTGAGGAAATTGTTATGCCAGTTTGATAAAAGTTATGTCGCATACTTAAAAAAAAAAACAAAAAACAAATCCGTTACCTTCAAGTTGATTCCAACTCATACTGACCCTATAGGACAGAGTAGACCTATCCCATAGAGTTTCCAAGGAGTGGCTGCTGGATTCGAACTGCCCATCTTTTGGTTAGCAGCTGAGCTCTTAACCAGGGCACCTAGATGGCGCTTAATTGGATCTAACTACTGTTCTCAGAGACGGTAGTACAGTAAAAGAATACGTCACAATTTGATGAATTGCAGGAACTGATTTGTATCATGACTGCTGAATTTACCACTTTCTCTGCCTTAATCACGTTACACCTGGATGCAGGAGGGTGCAAAGCAGATGTGAATTCGGCAGCCAAAATGTCAGCTGAAGTCTCAAAACTGTGGTTCTGCTCGCTTCACATAGACCTCAGCTTCGACCTCAGAGACTTGGCAGCTCAGCCATCCTCTCCCCTGTGTCGTCCTTGTTGGCTGTGACAGTCCTCTTCCCTGTAACTTCCCCAGCCTCTCGTCAGCTCATGCTCCTCAGCATGTGAACATGTTTGTCACTTCCATGCTACAAAGCAGAGACAGCCCCCTCTGACTCTGCCCTCTTCTAGGTTCCACCCACGCTTTGTTCATCCCTTCATTGTCAGGGTCCAGAAAGAAGGGAGCCACCCTCACTTTCACACCCATGCCTGTACCTCAGCCTGCTGTGGTCAGCTTAGCCCTGTCCCGTTCCCCAAAACTGCTGTTTCTAGAGCCACCTGTAAGATCTCATTGGTAAACTCTGTGGATACCTCCTGTTCTTCTGTGTGATGGCTCTGTGGAAGCTGGTGACTCCACCTTCCTGAATCTTCTCTGGCTCCTGGATGTGACTTTGCTGACAGAGACCTGCCTAGACTTTGAAGTCTGAGTTTGGTGTGGATCTTGACTCTGCCACTTACGAGGTGGCCTGGGGCACCTCATTTTCTTTAACTACCTCATCCATGGGGTGGGCAGAATAAATGGACATAGTATCTATGAAATGCTTGTCTCAGGGCCTGGGGTATAACAAGTGCTAGTAGAAGAGAGCTGCCATCGTTATTCTAGTATGTAGATAGGTCACCGTAAAGAGCCCTGGGGGTGCAGTGGTGAAGCCGTGGACTGCAGTATGTAGTGTGTGATAGGTCACTGTAAGGAGCCCTGGTGGCGCAATGGTGAAGTGCTCAACTGCTATATGAAAGGCTGGTGGTTCAGACCCATGAGCGGCTCCCCGGGAATAAGACCTGGCAATCTGCTCCTGTAATGATTTACAGCCTAGGAAATCCTGTGGGGCAGTTCTCTGTCTTGTAGGGTCGCTATGAGTCAGAATTGACTCAGTGGCACAACAACAATTAACTGATAATATATTTTCCCAGAGGCCTGTTTTGAGCCCTTTTTCTCTTCTTGTCACACTCTTACTTGATGGATTTATTCAATCTTATTTGTAGACACTGAGGATGCCTTGTGTCCATCGTAGATCTGAAGCCCTCACAAAAGGCTGTCCTTTCACTTCCTGGCTGCTCTCCACAGAACGTGCCCAGAGATGCCTCAGCTTCTTCTCTCTCACTTTACTGCTTCTCCCTGAATTCCTCTCGCAGCTACCATCCAAGTGGACACTTGAGAATGGCTCTTGACTTGTCTTCTCCTTTCCCTCCCACTCAGTCACTTGACTAATCTCTTGTCTTCATTTCCATTGCCACTGCCCTGGTTCATTTTTTAAAATCTGGATTTCATCTTCTTGTTCTGCTTGCTTCCAGGTTTCCCCTGTCTTTTCTGTTCTACCGCAGCTTCTCAGCTTCATGTTCTGTGCTTGATCTTTAGAGCCGAGGGTTGAACTCTTTAGTGTGCTGCACAAAACCCATCATAATTTGGCTTCTGGCTTCAGGCTTCGTTTTCTGAGCGTGCACCCTCTTCCCTCTGCAACAGTTTGTCTTGGACATCCTGAAGTGCTGTTTCCAGGTGCTAAAACATGCACTGTTCTTTCTCCTTTCGTTGCTTTTGCACATCTACCTTTGGCCAAATGGAATTCCTGTTGCTCCTGTCCCTCCTCCTCTGCCTAGGTCTTCTCTGCGTTTCTCAGGTGCAGCCATGAGGACTTCCCAGGTGACCTGGCCCTTCCCTACCTTTGGCCGTCCCTGTGCCTGTGTCTTTTTACTCTCTTAGGCCACCTGTTTGTCAGCCGTTTTGATTGACTTGAGACAGTCTTTAGGGCAGGGACTACATCTTGTTCGTTCTCATGTTCCCTTGGCTTTAATTGCTCTGTGGTTGTCTTTTAGTATTTATATTTAGTACAGGATATTGGTAGTTCCTTTAGCTCTTGTAACAAATTAAAAAAAATGTTCTCAGTGGTGCAATATATTTAACATATAAAGGTTTAAGTTTTGGAAATACCTAGAGCTGATGTGAACTGTTGAGCACATTAGTTGGTCAGTCTAGGTCATTTGAAAAGAAGTCAAGTTGATTTATGAAGTAATGACACTTTCTGGTATGTAATGATTCTGCAGACAGCTGGAAAAGAAGAGTTGCAAAACAGTTTTAGTGATGGCAGAATCATTGGAATAAACTTATCACGGGATTGTCTTCACAAAAACAACTTGAGAAGTCCCTGGTTAGGACAAACAGTTAAGCAGCTTGTCTGCTGGCTCGACTAACCACTGAAAGGTTGGTGGTTCAAACCCACCCAGAGGTGCCTTGGAACAAAGGCATGGCGATCTGCTTCAGAAAGGTAACGGCCTCGAAAACCCTACAGTTCTCTGTGCACACATGGGGTCACTATGAGTGGGAATCAACTCGACAGCAACGAACATCAACAATGTGTGCCTAAAGAAATTTTCCTAGCACAAATTTTGTATGAGCCATTTATACAACGTTCAGTTATATTGCTAGTGCCTGATTTATCTTCCTAATTGAGCCTTAAGCTCCTCTAACGTGGAAGACTTCTTTGTGTTTGAAATCTTGTCAAGAATAAATATAAACGTGACTGTGCCCAATTATTTTATTAAAAATAACAGCTTTATTGAATTGTAATTCACCTATCGTATATCTGAAATATACAATTCAGTGGGTTTTAGTGTATTTAGATACATGCTTCTGTCACCAGTCAATTTTGGAATGCTTTGTGATCTCAGAAAGGAAGCCCGTGCCTTACTATTCTCTTATTTCCCCATCCTCCACCTCCAGCCCTAAGCAACCACTTGCCTTTTTATCCCTATGGATTTGCCTGTTCTGGACATTTCAGATAAATGGAATCATACAAGATGTGGTCCTTTGTGACTGACTTCTTTCACTTGGCATAACGTTTTCAAGGTTCATTCATATTATAGCGTGGATTAGTACATCATTCCTTTTCATGGCTGAATACTATAATATATGGATATACCACCCTGTGTTTAGCTGTTCATTCATGGATGGACATTTGGACTTTACGTGTTTTGAGTGTTATGCATGATGCTGCTATCAACATTCTTGTACAGGTTTTTTTGGTGAATATAGCTTTCCCTTTTTACAGGGTATATACCTAAGAGTGAAATTGCTCCGTTGTGTCCTATTCCCACCAGCAGTGAGTGTACTGGGTTCCGATTTTTCCCACATCTTCATCAACATCTGATGTTACCTGGCCGTCTTAGTGGGTGTGAGCTGGAATCTCATCGTGGTTTGATTGCATTTTGCAGGTGGCTTATGATGTTGAGCATCTTTTCATGTGCTTGTAGGCCACCCTTAGATCTTCTTTGGAGATAAGTCTATTCAGATCTTTGCCCATTTTTTAATTGAGCTTCTTGTCTTCTTGTTGACTTGTAACAGTTCCTTATATATTCTAGATGCAAGTTCCTTACCAAATACATGATTTCTAAATATTTTCTTTTATTGTGCTCACGTCTTTTCACTGTTTGGATGGTGTCATGTGCAGCACACAATTTTGTAATTTTGATAAAGTCCAGTTTATCCATTTTTTTCTTTTGTTGGTCACAACAGCAAAGAAACAAGTGCCAAATACGAGGTCACGCAGATTTAGCTCTGTGTTTTCTTCAGAAGGTTTTATTGTTTTAGCTTTTATGTTTAGGTCACAGATCTGGACTGAGTTAATTTTTATATGTGATGTGAGGTAGAGGCCCATCCTCATTCTTATGCAACACCGTTTTTGAAAGCATTGTTCTTTTCCCTAATCACTTGTTAAATGGATAGACGCATAAAGTAATGCATAAAAGAAGTCGGTTTCATCTACTGTCCACTGATGAAATTCAGACGCTGAGGTGGCTCAGATCCAGAAATCTATAGTCTTTGCTGCTCAGGACTGGGACTGACCTGCAGTAGGCTGGCACCCTCAGACTGGGCCCATTCTTTGTTTCTAGGTTGGTGGAGTCTGTGAGAACAAATAACAATGGTTTACGGCCCAGTTCACTGAGAAGCAGGTTTTTAGGGTTCTGCTGCTTTCTCAGCGGCTTGTGATTCACTGAAGAGCACAGCAGACGGGAACAGAAGCTGATTACTCTGTACTTTGAGTGGATTAAGGACTGGCTGTGGGTCTCAAGTCCACAAGAAAAATTTAGAGCTGACACCATTACCCTCTTTGTGCCTCCTGGGTCTCTTAAGCTAAAAAATGCCTTTGTTCCTAGCAGTTGTGATTCTTGGTTCTTTGTGGCATATAGAAAATGTTGTTCTCATTGTACTTTTTGGGTTTGGTATTCCAAATGATTGTTTCTCTTTGTTCTACCTGTTTTGTAAATTTCTTTGATGGAATTACGGGAACTTTTTTGTATCATGAAGTCATAGTAGACAAATACTTACAATAGTTTTTCAGAACATCCTCAAAAAATAGACATGATTTAAACTTAAAGAGCCCTGGTGGCACAGTGGTTAAGAGTTTGGCTGCTAACCAAAAGGTCGGCAGTTCGAATCTACCAGCTGCTCCTTGGAGACCCTATGGGGCAGTTCCGCTCTGTCCTATAGGGTCGCTATGAGTCAGAATCGACTCGATAGCAGTGGGTTTGGGTTTAAATGTAATAAAAGCCACTATAAGGGCTAATACGTATTTCTGTGCTTAGCTTTAGCTACTATCCAGCAGAGAATCTGATAGAGTACAAGTGGCCCCCTGACGAGACGGGAGAGTACTATATGCTTCAAGAACAAGTCAGCGAGTACTTGGGTGTGACCTCCTTCAAGCGAAAGTACCCAGGTATTTAAGTCCTAGCTTATGGAGCCGGCTGCATATACAGTGAAACCTGTCAGAGCTGGAATCCGACAGGACCACAGGACTGCCTTGTTTTTCTAGGTCTTGCAAGTTTCTGTCTTTGACAGTGTTCAGTTTTACCACTTTTCAGTTGCTTGTTTTAGTGGAAAATATATGTGTTTTCCTTCTCTGTTGGGTTTCTACCTTACACACGTTTTGGCTTCCGTAGATTTTACTGTAATTTTCAGCTGGCAGTAATTCTTTATGATATGTTCTTGTATTGGCTGACATTTACTTACTACTATCCTCCAGCACCTCCCTCCACTATCAGTTTGTTCTTATGCCTATACCTGATTTAAAAGCAAAGTGAGAAAGGTGATTTTCTGGGGAAAATTTGAGAGAAAATAATTTTGTAGCCATATTTATCACTGTGAGTGATGGTGTTTGCTATCTCAGCTGCATCTAAGTTTGAGAAAGGCCAGTACCTGGTGAGCCACTTTATGCAGTTATTGATGTATACCTTCCTGGATTGAGTTACTTTATTTTCAGTTTAGTTTTAACTTATTTTTTCAATTTATAAGATTTTTGTCTAGTCCCTTTAATAGTACTAGGAATATGCAGAATGCAGTACTTTTAAAAATCCATGAATATTTTAACTTTTTAAGAACGGTTTTACCTTTAAACTTAAAAAACTTCATAAGTGCATAATGTTTCACTCTTTTTAATTGTTTTTTGTCTTTTTTTTGGAGATTTAGAGCGACGAGATTTGTCTCACAAGGAGAAACTCTACCTTAGAGAGTTGAATGTCATTACAGAAACGCAGTGTACTCTAGGTAATAAAAACTTTGAATATGAATTTTTCTAGCTAAACATTTATGAGGTAATACTGGATGAGTCTATTTCTCCTTTCCTAAAGCATTTTTCAGAATTAATAGATTGAACTATTTAAATGCTAAATTGCTTACTTTATTTTTGTTTATCGTTAAGTTGCAGAGGAGAATTAGGCAAGTATTTTATAGCAGAGCGTCACTTTGGTCAGCTTTCAGCTCTGCATCATCTCCATGCTGTATTCCTGTTTTCCCCGTGATAAGCATGTTGATGCAACATGACTTGGAGGAATTTGTTTTTAAGGATAAATCCATGCAAATTCATTTGAGCAGGTGGAGAAATTTGATACCTTGATTTTTGGACGTTGACTGCATGATTTGGTATATGGAACTTGAAAACTAGGAATTGTAATACAATGAAAAGTTATTGTTTAATCATTCAGCGTTCTATAATACTTGTTACAAGTTAGTCTACATTGTCACTTGTTTAGCAGTTGTTTTTAAGTAAAGGGGTGTATGTTTATAACATAGAGTATCTCATAAAAAAAAACTTGGCTGAAAAATTGATTTCTTTAGCTTTGCAACTTTGGTAGTCTATTCTTTGACTTTATATTATAAATATTAGTTTTTATTTTCAAATGTATTAAATATTTTGCTTTGATTGTTGGAAAAGCTTTTAAATGTAGAATAGTTTGAAGAAGTAAATTTTGCGAAGGAGCTTTTCACCCTCGTTTTGGTTTGACAGGTCTAACGGCGTTGCGCAGCGACGAAGTGATTGACTTGATGATAAAAGAGTACCCAGCCAAGCACGCCGAATACTCCGTCATCCTGCAAGAGAAGGAGCGTCAGCGGATCACAGACCACTACAAGGAGTATTCGGTAGGCAGTTTAGGGACCTACGCCTCTCGTTTACGTGAGGAGGAAGATGTTTTGTCGTGTCGTTTGTGACTTCAGCTGGAACATTTTTATTTCAGCAAATGCAGCAACAGAATACTCAGAAGGTTGAAGCCAGCAAAGTGCCTGAGTACATAAAGAAAGCTGCTAGAAAGGCTGCTGAATTCAACAGCAACCTAAACCGGGAGCGCATGGAAGAGAGAAGAGCCTACTTTGACTTGCAGACACACGTAGGAGGCTGCAGCTCCCTCACCCTGCCCTCTCACTGCCTGCGGGTTGTGGTGCACACTGCCCCGGGGGGACCCCAGGGGGGCTGCCTGTCCTTCCAGCTGTCAGTCGGTCCCTCTCTTCCCAGAACTTAACATGGCATTTTTCATGAAGTGCCTAATATTGCTCAGCCTTTTCTTTTATTCCGGTGAGCTGTCTTTGTTTTTCGTTTTAGTATTTATTGTGCTTTAAGTGAAAGTTTGCAAATCAAGTCAGTCTCTCATACAAAAATTTATGAGAAAGCATACTCCTTCTCTCCACCCTGTATTTCCATGTCCCTTCAGCCAGCTTCTGTTCCCCCTGTCTTCTTGTTTCCCCTCCAGACAGGAGCTGCCCACATAGTCTCATGTGTCTACTTGATCCAAGAAGCTCACTCCTCACCAGTATCGTTTTCTATTCCATAGTCCAGTCCAATCCCTGTCTGAAGAGTTGGCTTTGGGAATGGTTCCTGTCTTGGGCTAACAGAAGATCTGGGGACTATGACCTCAGGGGTCCTTCTAGTCTCAGTCAGACCATTAAGTCTGGTCTTTTTACGAGAATTCGAGGTCTGTATCCCGCTGCTCTCCTGCTCCTACAGGGATTCTCTATTGTGTTCCCTGTCAGGGCAGTCATTGGTTATAGCCAGGCACTATCTAGTTCTTCTAGTCTCAGGCTGTTGTAGTCTCTGGTTTACATGGCCCTTTCTGTCTCTTGGGCTCATAACTACCTTGTGTCTTTGGTGTTCTTCCTTCTCCTTTGCTCCAGGTGGCTTGAGACCAATTGATGCATCTTAGATGGCCACTTGCTAGCGTTTAAGACCCCAGACGCCTCTCTCTAAAGAGGCATGCAGAATGTTTTCTTAATAGATTTTATTATGCCACTTGTGTCTTTGCTTTATGGTTGACAACTCATACTTGCTCTGTATCCTGGTGGTGGTCTAAGAGGCTGTCCATACTGATTCATTTAATTCTCACGGTTGCTGTGTGGCCGAAGCTCATGTTACTCCCATTTCACAGATGGACAAATTGAGCTGCAGACATGTTGTATAAGTTGCCCAGGCCACACGGCTGCTGAGTGCGAGCAGATTTACACTGCCTTTTCTAAGAAGTTAGATCGTGGTAAAGAGGTAGCTAAACAACCGTGTGTAGTCTAAGAAGCACTTTTGCTCCTGTAGGTCCCAGCTTCCAATGTCTTAGGTGGTAGGGAACCGCAGTGGAGAGCAGGGGGACTGTTTTTCTAAAGCACTGAGTCTGGATATGGAAATGAGTGTGTTTATTTTCATGTTAACACAGGTTATCCAGGTGCCTCAAGGGAAGTACAAGGTGTTACCTACAGAGCGGACGAAGGTTAGCTCTTACCCTGTGGCTCTCATCCCGGGACAGTTCCAAGAGTATTACAAAAGGTATTCAGCGTTTTTATATAAGTTTAGCCTGGCTGTGGGTGAGGGATTTCAGTACCTTGTGTACTTGCCTCCTAGAAACTTTTGGGTTTGAATATGTCACAGTGGCCTGCTATGTAGAATTTTTGTCAGCATTCTGCATCTTCCCTGGTTCTATGGAGAAGAACAGTCTATGTGGTGAAAAGCCAGCATTTGAAGGTGCTGGAGAAGCCTGGGGTGCCCATCTCTGTGTGCCCATGGTGCTTCTCCCAGCTTTTGTTCCCGTTGGGTTCCTAGTTGGTGCCAAGGGTGGTCCCTGCCTGGCCCAGGAGCCCACCTCCCCTCTGGACTTGGTGGAGATGCAGGCAGCCCCACCTGGCCTGCTGCTGAGCCTGCGTTCTCACTGCTGCCTCTGTGACCACATGCGGATTGCAGTGTGATGAGCGCTGGCCTCAGTGTCCAGGAGCAGCGACTGGTTGCCTGACCAGGAGTGCTGCTTCCCTCTTATTTATAACCTGGACTGTAACTGAAGGTGCAAGCAGGTGCACTGTGTTCAAGATCTCAGTTTTATTTCAGCTTTAAAGCTTACTTTGGAGCCACGTGCTCTTTAGGAGAGAGACTTCCTTAGAGAACAGAGTGTGACGTATGGAATCATACTTGCTTTTGTAAGTCAATTTTTAGCCAAGGGTTAGCAAACATTAACGTGATGTGCCAGTGTTCCTGCTGCCCCCTTGCTGGTGGTGTGACACCTCAGTGAGGCCTGATCAGGCTCCTGAGGGCTGGCTAAGTGAAGGACCTAGAGAGCCTTCTGGGCCTGAGCCTATGGGGACGATGCTACTCGGTAGTCCGCCTCCTGGCCCTGAACTTGTGGGAGGGGCTAGTAGTCTGGTTTTAGATTAAATATAAATTAATGCCAGTGATTTGTGCCTGAACATTCAGTTTCTTGACTGGGGCGGCATGCAGTGCCATGGTGTGGTTTGCATGTACTGATTGATTTCATTCTCATATCATTATCTGAGGTGGTGCTGCTGTGATCCTTGGTTGGAGGTGCTCAGCTCCAGCATAGGACACAGGGAGCTACATGGCCCACACCCGGGCTGAGACTGTGCTCTGGGACACCGTCTGCACCCACGTCTGGGCAGGGGCCATGCTATGGGGCACCAACTGTGTTGCCAATGTTGCCCGTGTCTGCTGATGTTTTTCATCTCCTTTTTGCATGAGAGGTCAAGGGGAGCGGCACTGTCTTTTGATAATAAAAATCAAATGTGTATTTTATGTTACTGGTCTTGGAAAAGATGTTCAGGCCTGTTATTTATTATTTATTCCCCTTTGAGCACCAACTGAAAAATTACAACCTCAGATTATTTTTAAAAAGTTGTTGTTGTTGTTATTGTTGTTAAGTGCTGTTGAGTTAGTTCTGACTCATAGTGACCCTGTGTACAACAGAACAAAACACTGCCTGGTCCTGCACCATCCTCGTGATCATTGTTATGCTTGAGCTCATTGTTGAAGCCACTGTGTCAGTCCACCTTGTCGAGGGTCTTCCTCTTTTTCGCAGACGCTCTACCAAGCACTATGTTCTTCTCCAGAGACTGATCCCTCCTGATAACATGTCCAAAGTATGTGAGACATAGCCTCACCATCTTTGCTTCCAAGGAGCATTTTCATGGTACTTCTTCCAAGACAGATCTGTTCTTTTGGCAGTCCATGGCATGTTTCCCCCACATGCCTGTCACTTTGTTGTATTGTGGGGGCTTGTGTGTTGCTGTGATGCTGGAAGCTATGCCACTGGTATTCAGATATCACCAGGGTCACCCATGGAGGACAGGTCTCAGCTGAACTTCTAGACTAAGACAGACTAGGAAGAAGGACACAGCAGTCTACTTCTGAAAAGCATTAGCCAGTGAAAACCTCATGGATAGCAGTGGAACATTGTCTGATATAGTGCCGGAAGATGAGCTCCCCTCCCCACCCTTGTTGGAAGGCACTCAAAAGATGAGTGGGGAAGAGCTGCCTCCTCAAAGTAGAGTCGACCTTAATGACGTGGATGGAGTAAAGCTTTTGGAACCTCCATTTGCTGATGTGGCACAACTCAAAATGAGAAGAAACAGCTGCAAACATCCATTAATAATCGAAACCTGGAATGTACGAAGTATGAATCTAGGAAAATTGGAAATTGTCAAAAATGGAATGGATAAACATCGATATCCTAGGCATTAGTGAGCTGAAATGGACTGGTATTGGCCATTTTGAATCAGACAATCATATAGTCCACTCTGCTGGGAATGACAACTCGAAGAGGAATGGTGTTGCTTTCATCATCAAAAAGAATATTTCAAGATGTAACCTGAAGTACAGCGCTGCCAGTAATAGGATAATATCCATACGCCTACAAGGAAGACCCGTTAATACGACTATTATTCAAATTTACACACTAACCACTAGGGCCAAAGATGAAGAAATAGAAGATTTTTATCAGCTGCTGCAGTCTGAAATTGATCGAACATGCAATCAAGATGCATTGATAATTACTGGTGATTGGAATGCGAAAGTTGGAAACAGAGAAGGAGGATCAGTAGTTGGAAGATATGGCCTTGGTGATAGAAACAATGCCAGAGATCGAATGATAGAATTTTGCGAGGCCAACGACTTCTTCATTGCAAATACTTTCTTTCACCAGCATAAACGGCGACCATACACATGGACCTTGCCAGATGGAATGCACAGAAATCAAATTGACTACATCTGTGGAAAGAGACGATGGAAAAGCTCAGTACCATCAGTCAGAACAAGGCCAGGGGCCGACTGTGGAACAGACCATCAATTGCTCATATGTAAGTTCAAGTTGAAAGTGAAGAAAATCAGAGCAAGTCCATGAGAGCCAAAATATGACCTTGAGTATATCCCACCTGAATTTAGAGACCATCTGAAGAATAGATTTGACGCATTGAACACTAGTGACTGAAGACCAGACGAGTTGTGGAATGACATCCCGGACATCATCCATGAAGAAAGCAAGAGGTCACTGAAGAGACAGGAAAGAAAGAAAAGACCAAGGTGGATGTCAGAGGAGACTCTGAAACTTGCTCTTGAGCGTCGAGCAGCTAAAGCAAAAGGAAGATCATTCAAAAACGGCTGCAGCAGTATATCGACAGGGAACTGCAGAAATTCAGGCCATTTTCGGAAGAGAACGTGGAACCAGAGATATCATTGCTGATGTCAGATGGAGCCTGGCCGAAAGCAGAGAATACCAGAGGGATGTTTACCTGTGTTTTATTGACTATGCAGAGGCATTCGACTGTGTGGATCATAACAAACTATGGATAACACTGTGAAGAATGGGAATCCCAGAACACTTAATTGTGCTCATGAGAAACCATTACCTAGATCAAGAGGCAGTTGTTCGGACAGAACAAGGGGATACTGATTGGTTTAAAGTCAGGAAAGGTGTGCGTCAGGGTTATATCCTTTCACCACACCTATTCAATCTGTATGCTGAGCAAATAATCTGAGAAGCTGGGCTGTATGAAGAAGAATGGGGCATCAGGATTGGAGGAAGATTTATTAACAACTTGCATTATGCAGATGACACAACCTTGCTTGCTGAAAGTGAAGAGGACTTGAAGCAGTTACTGATGAAGATCAAAGACCACAAAGACCTTCAGCATGGATTGCACCTCAGCATAAAGAAAACACAAATCCTCACAAGTGGACCAGTGAGCAACATCATGATAAATGTAGAAAAGATTGAAGTTGTCAAGGATTTCATTTTACTTCGATCCACAATCAACAGCCATGGAAGCACCAGTCAAGAAATCAAAAGACGCATTGCATGGGGTAAATCTGCAAAGGACCTCTTCAAAGTGTTGGAAGAGCAAAAATGTCACCTTGAAGACTAAGGTGCACCTGACCCAAGCCATGGTATTTTCAGTCGCCTCGTATGCATGTGGAAGCTGGGCAATGAATAAGGAAGACCAAAGAAGGACTGATGCCTTTGAATTGTGGTGTTGGTGAAGAATATTGAATATACCATGGACTGCCAAAAGAACAAACAAATCTGTCTTAGAAGAAGTACAGCCCGAATGCTCCTTAGAGGCACGGATGGCGAGACTGCGTCTTACATACTTTGGACATGTTGTTAGGAGGGATCAGTCCCTGGAGGAGGACATCATGATTGGCAGAACACAGGGTCAGTGGAAAAGAGGAAGACCCTCAATGAGGTGGATTGGCACAGTGGCTGCCAACAATGAGCTCAAGCATAACAACGATTGAAAGGATGGCTCAGGACTGGACAGTGTTTCGTTCTGTTGTGCAGAGTCGCTGCGAGTCGGAACTGACTCTACGGCATCTAACAATGACAACATGGCATGTTCAGTATTCTTCACCAGCACCGCAATTCAAAGGAGTCAGGTCTTCAGTCTTCCTTATTCATTATCGAGCTTTCACATGTATATGAGATAACTGAAAACACCATGCCTTTGGTCAGGTGTACCTTAGTCTTCAAGGGGACATCTTTGCCTTGTAACACTTTAAAGAGGTCTTTCGTAGCCAGTTTTCCCAGTGTAGTACATTGTTTGATTTCTTGACTGCTGCTTCCACGGGTGTTGATTGTGGATCCAAGTAAAATGAAATCCTTGACAACTTCAGTCTTTTTTCTGTTTATCATGATGTTGTTTACTGGTCCAGTTGTGAAGTTTTTTGTTTTGTTATATTGATGTGTGATCCATGCTAAAGGCTGTGGTCTTTGATCTTCATCAGTAAGAGCTTCAGGTTCTTTTCACTTTCAGCAGAGTACTCGGGGTTAACTGAGAAGTTTAAGGCTGTCTTCCTGGCTCTGATCAGGTAGTCCCTTTCTGTCTCACAGCACAGGGAACCTGAAGACGGTTCTCTTGCACTGCAGGTACTCACCTGATGAGCTGCGGTATTTGCCGTTGAACACAGCGCTGTACGAGCCCCCCCTGGACCCCGAGCTCCCTGCCCTGGACAGTGATGGTGACTCGGATGACGCTGAGGATGGGCGTGGTGACGAGAAACGCAAGAGCAAAGGCGCTTCGGTGAGAGTGCTCACCTCTCCCTTTGGACCTTTGTTAATTGAGTTCCTGAAATATTAAATTGAGCTGTATCACCACATCTTTTTGAAAAAGGATAACCAAAACCAAACCCATTGCTGCCAAGTTGATTGTGGCTCATAGCGACCCTGTAAGCTTCCCAAGGCTGTAAATATTTACAGAAGCAGACTGCCACATTTCCGCATTGGAGTGGCGGGTGAGTTCGGACCGCTGATCTCATGTTTGGCAGCCAAGTGTTGTAACCACTGTGTCACCAGGGCTCTTTGAAAAAGCATAGTTGCCTGTGATTTCCATAGAGCTTTCATAAAGTACAGCTGTTTATCGTGTGCATTGATAAAAACAGCTGTGCATGGGCTTTGTAAATTTAATACTTGAAATCGGCTCTTTGTTTTTATCGTAAGCCTTTTCAGCAAGTGTGCGAAGACTTAGTTCACGGTCTTTTACTCCCCGTGCTATCTACACAGCTTAAAATGTTGGACAGAGCTAACTTTGACAACAAAACTGTGTTGCCACGGAGAAAGGGGAGCTTGCTTGGCTGGGGAAGTACACTGCTATGTTCCTGTTTAATTAATGATCTGAGTATCCCTATAGGAAGACCTTCTCTTATATTTAGTGATCATTTTACTTTCTGTTTAAATTGATGAAACTTTAAAGCTGTTTTAGAGTATTTCCCATCCTTTCCGGAATAGAGACCAACTCTGTTCTCAACCCGAGGACCTGTGCTCTTGTCTTTGGATGCAGGACACCTCCTCTGGGGACGCGTCTGATGGCGAGAGCCCTCCGCATCCGCCAGGCCCGGAGGACTCCCCGCAGGGAAGATCCAAGTCTAAAGACAAAGCTGCTACGCCAAGGAAAGATGGTTCCAAACGTTCTGTACTGTCCAAATCCGTTCCTGGGTACAAGGTAGAAGAAAAAAGCCCCTGAATGGGCCTCCTTCCTGACCAGCCTCTCTCCCTGAGATCCTTTACCTTTGAGTTTCAGCACCGGGCTCCCTCCTGCTGTGCCCTCGCTGCTCTGTGGGGTCTCCTTGCCAGCTCCTCTTGGCTTTCCTCTTGGTGGCTTCTCTGTCACTCCTGGCTATGGTTTAGCGTCTGTTTTCTGTATATTTACAATTTACAAGCAAGTTTTTTTTTTGTCTGTTAAATAGTAACCAGGAAAACATGGGTTTTTAAAAAATTACTTCATAGGCAGAACTTTGTAAAGTTCATAATTATCTGGCATTTTAAATACAGCAGTATTTAGTGTTGCTAAACGCTATGTGAATGAACGGGTCACTGTTAGACAGAATTGCATTCTGTAGTGCCTTCCCTTGAGAACGACCTGGGTTTAGTCTAAGAGTTCTTTGGTCCATCTGCCACATTCAGGTGGTTCTAGGGATAGAAAATAGTAAAGCCTGTTTTTTACATTGTGCTCATTTTTAGCATAAACTTGGTGAATAGCTTATATAATTCTTTAGCAAGTGTTAAAACATTATTTGGTGAGGAAGCTTGGCTTAGATGTAGTTGTTAACTTTTTAATCTGGTTATTCTCAGAATAAGAAGTAGGTTAGCAGCAGCTGTCATAATTGGTATTTTTAATGTCCCTCTCTCTGCCTGCCCCTGCCCTTCAGAGGGTGGGTGAGAGGTGAGTAGCCTTATTTGTGTTTAAGGGTTTAAGAATACCATAAGAAGAGTTGGAATTAGCTGCCAGTTTTATATTTTGGATGGCAGTAGTGAAATATACAGTTCTTTTGCTTTGTGATATTAGAATATGCTTTTACTGTGGTTATGAAGGTATATTGAAGGAGAGTTTGAGCACAGCGATCAGAAGGTTTTGCAAGTGGCACAGCTAAGCATCTCGTTGTGTGTCAGGTTTGTGCTTGTGGTAAACAATCCAGAGGGACAGGTGGCTGTTGGTCAGCCTCAGCACGGCCAGGACTTTGCCAACAGCTCGTTTACTGTTCTTTTTATGAAGTAAGAAAAGCGACTGAACAAGTTAGTGTGTTCCATATCTTGTTAGAAAACGTCTTTATAAACAATTTAAAAATACATGTTTTCACAGCTTATCACAAATAGATTTTTTTTTTAATTTTCATTGTGGTTTAAGTGAAAGTTTACAAATCAAGTCAGTCTCTCATACAAAAATTTATATACACCTTGTTATATACTCCTAATTGCTCTCCCCCGATGAGACAGCCTGCTCCTTCCCTCCACTCTCTCTTTTTGTGTCCATTCAGTCAGCTTCTGAACCCCTCTACCCGCTCATCCCTCCTCCAGACAGGAGATGCCAACGTAATCTCATGTGTCTACTTGATCCAAGAAGCTCACTCTTCACCAGCATCTTTTGCTATACTGTTGTCCAGTCCAATCCCTGTCTGAAGAGTTGGCTTTGGGAATGGCTCCTGTCCTGGGCTAACAGAAGGTCTGGGGGCCATGACCACCGGGGTCCTTCTAGTCTCAGACCATTAAGACCGATCTTTTTATGAGAATTTGGGGCCTGCATCCCACTGCTCTCCTGCTCCCTCAGGGATTCTCTGTTGTGTTCCCAGTCAGGGCAGTCATTGGTTGTAGCCAGGCACCATCTAGTACTTCTGGTCTCAGGCTGATGTAGTCTCTGATTTATGTGGCCCTTTCTGTCTCTTGGGCTCATAACTACCTTGTGTCTTTGGTGTTCTTCATTCTCTTTTGGTCCACGTGAGTTGAGACCAATTGATGCATCTTAGATGGCCGCTTGCTAGCATTTAAGACCCCAGACGCCACTCTCCAAAGTCGGATGTGGAATGTTTTCTTAATAGATTTTATTATGCCAGTTGACTTAGATGTCTCCTGAAACCATGGTCCCCAAACCCCCACCCCTGCTATGCTGGCCTTCCTTCCAAGTGTTCAGTTTATTCCAGAAACTTCTTGGCTTTTGGTTTAGTCCAGTTGTGCTGACCTCTCCTGTGTTGTGTGCTGTCTTTCTTTTCACCTAAAGTAGTTCTTATTTACTGTCTAATTAGTGAATGCCCTCTCCCTCCCTCCCCGCCTTGTAACCATCAAATAATGTTTTCTTCTGTGTTTAAACTATTTCTCAAGTTCTTGTAATAGTGGTCTTAAACAATATTTGCCCTTTTGCAGCTAATTTCACTCAGTATAATGCCTTCCAGGTTCCTCCATGTTATGAAATGTTTCACAGGTTCATCACTGTTCTTTATCGATGCGTAGTATTCCATTGTGTGAATATCCCATAATTTATTTATCCATTCATCTGTTGATGGCACCTTGGTTGCTTACATCTTTTTGCTATTATAAACAGTGCTGCAAACAAATACATTTTAAAGTTCATTCAACAAGGGTTGGCTTCCAAGGATGGGTTAAATAGGCTGCAGCTAGGTGATTTTTGTGCTTGTTTTTATATACATGGTTTCTCGATTTTTTTTTTTTTTCCTGGAACTAAAGATTCAAATTCATGCTTAACAAATGAACACCAAAGATTACATTTTGGAAAGTTAGCCGATATGAACAATTGTACGTTCCTGGTCTGAGAGCTTTGGATTAGAGAGGCAGTTCAAAGTACATGCCCTGCTAACTCTTCCCAGTGTTAGCTAGACCTTCTGCACGATAAGCCTGGATGAATCATGGGTTAAAATATTGAAATAAATGTTTCAGCACAGGCTAACAATGAAGAACTATGCAAATACTATCAGTGATTTAATTTCAAGAAAGCATAGATTAACCTAAATGAATAGTACTCAAGGGAATCTAATAAGCAAAACACACATTTTAAAATCTTTTGTGAACATTTTAGTGGCTAAAAGTGTTTCTGATATTTGAAAGACTTGTAATCAGTATCTAGACTTAACAAATCAACGTGAACGTGTTTATTAAAAGCGTCCCCTCTTTGAAGAGTATTAACAAGCCACAATGTGCCTCAACGTTAGGGTGCTTCCAGGTGAAGGTCACGAGTACGTGTACGTGTACGTGTGTGTGTATGTGTGTGTGTACTTTAAAAGATGGGAGTTTAAGAAAAATGACAACGTGTGTGATAATCTTAGTTAAGATTCACTAGTGCTTGCCCTTATTTGTAGCACAGTATTATTTAGGTTACATTAACCTGGAATTAAAGCATAACTATTAGGTTCAGGCTAAAACCCCCTGCTGTCAGTTCTGACTCATAGCTAAAATCTGTCTGTGCTAATGCCACCACAAATGTCTCACTTATCGTTGGCTAGTTTTCAAACAGGAAGATAATTGTGTGGAGATGTAGTTTTTGTGAGCCTTTCAGTTGTGATACTGAGAACTGTTAGGATGAGTGTTTTAATTTTCTTGTCAGAAGTGAAATGTTGCAGTTACTGGAAGTAGGCACTGACGTCTCGGTTGGACACGTAGGGCTCTGTTGTGTCATCTCCAGGGGAGTTGTGCACAGTATTCCTTCTTCCCTCGACTCTCCAAGCCCCCGAGAGATGTACTCGTGGGATCAAAGTCCTGTGGGCCAGCAGTGTACGTCCACAGCTCAGAAGGCTGGACGAACAGTGTCTGCTTGCAGGGAGTTGGAGCAGCACCATAGCAAGCCTCCAAAGCCTCTCTCTCTCTCTCTCCCTTTACTACCCTGTATCTCCCTCTTCTTACCACAATGAAGGCTGTTGGGTAAAAGGAATTTTAAGTGGTTTATCAAAGCGTTATGATGTTAAGCTTAGAAGTAAACCTAGAATTTTCTTGGTATCCCTTTTATCATAGGTGTTTACTGTATATTTTAACGATTGTAGAACTTGAATTGCTCTAGAATGTGAATGACTAGCCTTGTGTTTTATTCTTTTTACTTTTGTTTTGTAAAGGGTCTTGTATGAGTTGTTGTCTTTTTAGGATTTAATATTGTGTCGTCACTTCCCTGACTCCAGTGGAAGGTGTTAAGAGTACTTACTCTGCCAGTTTTTGACTTAAACTATAAGCATTAGATACATAATTTAGCATTAGAAACATAATTTAGCACAGGTACCATAACCAAAAGACAATTGGTAGCTTTGGTGGGTGGAGACGTGGCTTTCTGCTGTGCGCTGTGGTGGTTACAGACTTGATCATAACGGAACGGAGTCTGGATCACAGAAGTGCACTTCCTAGTGATTAGTACTTAGATATAGGAAAAGACAACGAGAAGCTTACGTGGAGAACGTGGCAGAAGCAGTGGAGGGTAGCTACACTGCAAGACTGAGGTTTGAGCACGTGACACGATCCCTTGTTGGGGGGAGCGGGGTAGACGGATGCACACGTAGGAGACGTAGGACAGTTACGGTAAAGTTGAATATGTATGCTCTAACTTCCATGATATTTATTATTTTGTAGAGACCTCTGTGATTGTTTAGTTACTGTTTTTATTATATTTATGTATAAGGTTGCCTTTTTTTTTAAAATAAATAAGCCAAAAATTATTTTTGAATGCCTCTGTCATCTTTTGCAAAGAAAGATAATTTAAAGAATAAAGCTTAAAGAATTAAGAACAAAGTGTTTAGGCCAAACAGGTTATGAAGGTGTTAGTTGAGACATTTCACAGCTGGATTATGACATGAAAAGTTAGTTGTGTTCAGATTCCTCTTTGGCTCTGTGACTTAGGGAAGGGAAAACGTAAGATGCGTTTGGCTGGGCTGGAATAAAACAGTAATAAAGCAATTTTATTTAAAACAATTTCTCTTTGATACGTATGTATGTGTGCCCCCATCCCCACTTCATTCTTGGCCCACGCCTGCTCTGCCTTTTCTCCCACCCTTGTGTGGGTGGGTAGTCATAGAGTGTAAGCAAGCGCCCACTTAGAGGTCAGGCTGAGTGTCCCAGCACCCTCTGCCCTGGTAAAGTGAGGTGCCTGCCTGAGCCTCCCCTCCTGCTCCAGATGTTGCCCAGGGCCCAGACACCTTTCCTGGCTGTGCCCTCTGTTTGTGATCTGAAAAATGAGCAGCACTCATATTAAGGTGTCTGTTTTTTTCTTTTTTGAATTGTCTACAATATTTTTCCTTGTCTGAGAGCCTGTTTTTCTCTCTTTATGTTTTAGATCTCAAAGTGAATGTTTTCTCCTTAAGCTCTTTTGGTAGACATGGGAAGGGGATAATCGCATAGCTGTTTTCAGTAAACATGCACATGGCAAGCTATGACTGTGCACGTAGGAGCATACATATAAATAAATGCTACATTGAACCTTAACGTGAGGTCGTTTCCTTGACTTTCTGAAATGAAATTTAAGGCTTTAGTAGGCCATCTCATGTCCTAAGCATATTCAGGTCAAGTTTGTCATTCAAAAAGCTCCCATTAGCAAGTTACAGAAAGTAAAAACCAGGCAATACAGTAACAATTCCTCTTGAACCCATAGTGAGTCCTTCTGGCATGAATTTATAGCCCTCTTCTACCCTTCCAGCCAAAGGCCATTCCAAATGCCCTATGTGGAATTTGTCTGAAGGGTAAGGAGTCCAACAAGAAAGGAAAGGCCGAATCACTTATACACTGCTCCCAATGTGACAACAGCGGTGAGTACTGACATGTCTTCCCTCCTTGTTGCTTCAAAACCTAGGACTTTTAGTCGTCAGCTCTACTTCAACCACACAATCATTAAAGATTCAGGGTAAATTGAAAAGCATAGATGGTGTGTTCTTCCTCATCGTGCCAGTAAACGTTAGAAGCATTCTTGGGAATTCTTGAACTGATACTTACTATGCCATATTAAGTTAAAGTTTCTTGTGTGGAATGCTACTAATACTGGTTTTGATTTAGGCCATCCTTCTTGCCTGGACATGACCGTGGAGCTTGTTTCTATGATTAAGACGTACCCTTGGCAGTGTATGGAGTGTAAAACATGCATTGTATGTGGACAGCCCCACCACGAAGACGAAATGATGTTCTGTGATGTGTGTGACCGAGGTTACCATACTTTCTGTGTGGGCCTTGGTGCTATTCCGTCAGGTAAAGACTAAAAAAAGAAAAAACACTGTTTTTAGGGGTGGAACTGTCCCAGCATCATTTCTTTGAAGACATAAACACTGTAATGACAGGAAGAGCCAGAGACCCTCTTGTTTGCAGTGACCGGAGTTACCGATTATACAAATCACACTCACCTGTTTTCATGCCCAGCCATCCCAGCTTAAGACAGACAGTAGAATGCTTATTTTAAAAGTTGAAGAAGTATATATAGCTCAGTGTATAGCATGAGACCATGTTTTCCTTTGAAATAGCTAAAGTAACAACAGCAGTTTGTTTCAAAGCCTGGATTTTATTTTTATATGTCATTTATTTAGAAACTTAACAAAACGCCCGAGGTCTTTTTACATGTCAAACCAGATTTGTTAGAGGCAGCATGACAATTCCGTTACTTTAAAATGAGCACAGAATCAAGGATCACAGTAATTAAAACATGACACAGATATGTGTAAATTTTAGAACTTTATTGGCATAGTTAACACTGTAGTACTCTATATGCCTGAAACTAAATTTCCCGGGAATCGTTAAGCTAAGCAACTTAAATAATTAAAGTTCTGTAGTAAGTCAGATCCAAGTATAAAGTACAGTGCATCAATATCTGATGTGTTGTAAAGTGCTGTTTCAATTAGTATGCCAGGACCTTGATTAGACATGCTGTGCACTGTCAGACACCGTGCGCTGTCAGACGCACCATGTAATGTCAGACACACTGTGTGCTGTCAGACACACCATGTGATGTCAGACACACTGTGTGCTGTCAGACACACAAGCTGCAGGTGAGGAGCAGAGAGAAAAAGGCCAGGAGCCAAATCCACTAACAGGTTACGTATTAAGATCTGTGACTGAATTTTTTAAGTATGCTAGTGGTTGAATTTCACAAAGGATTACACAGGTAGTCCATGACTTACGACGGGGTTCCGTTCCAACGATGACGATTCCGTCCTAAGTTCTGACGTAAGTGAAATACCTCAATTTTCTTTTTTTTTAAGTTTTCATTATTACTGTGTTTTATTATCAGTTATCTTAATAAATTGGAAACCTGGTGGCGGTAGTGGTTAAGTGCTACAGCTGCTAACCATAAAGGTCAGCAGTTTGAATCCACCAGGCGCTCCTTGGAAACTATGGGGCAGTTCTGCTCTGTCCTATCGGGTTGTTATAAGTCAGAACTGACTCCATGGGAATGGGTTTGGTTTTCTTTATAAATCCCATCTTTATTTGTGCTTGGGGTTGGAAGCATTACATCTAAGAACGAGACCATGGGCAAATGATAAGCTGCAACGTTGTATGTAGTACATGTTACCAGGCACGTGTACCAAATGGACAGCTCTAAGTGTGGTACACGGTAACCCTAATGCGTGCTAAGTCAGGGACTAACTTTTCAAGGTCCACACCTTTATACTGTGTGACACTGTCTCTCCCCCTTTGGACTACTGCATAACGTTCACATTTTTCTCCCTATATTAAAGGAACTCATTAGTGCCCTTCCCACCTCAGAGCCACAGGGGAGTATCATTAGTGATAGCTAAGGAACCAGAGCTTAAATGGATTTAAAATTCAGTCCTGTAAAAGTAAGATTTCAGTAACTAATAATTTTTCTCCTAGGTCGCTGGATTTGTGATTGTTGTCAGCGAGCTCCCCCAACGCCCAGGAAAGTGGGCAGAAGGGGGAAAAACAGCAAAGAGGGATAAAATGATTTTTTGACCCCAACATTGTAATATGCATTTAAGTGAAATACTTGGTGCCAATTTATTTACAACATTCTCATTTTTATGCTAATAAAACATTTTTTGGAATTAACTGTGCTTAAAATCTACAAGTTGGTTTATTTCTGTTATAGCTGTTCTTACCCTTGAAACTAATTCCAGGTAGAGAAACAACTCATCTTCAGGAATGTCATTTCTGGGAGGTTTGGCTATCAGCAAAAATCCAGTGGAATTACTTAGTAACTTAATTTGAAATACTTAACTGTTCCTCCATTAGCTTGAGAAGTCACTATCATGCCGTGACACTTGGCTCTCCTGTAAATTGTTTCTGGCCTACCACAGATAACAGCAATGTTTTTTAATAACTGGGAATTTTAATTAATAGGTGCCCAAGATGATGCAGTTTACACATGGTCTAATAAAATATGGTGCAGCTGGATTTAGACTTGTTCTTAACTGGACGTGGTCCAGGAACAGTCGCTGTTCACACCTGCCTGCTGCGAGAAGCTAACTTGAACAGAAGGCACCTGGGGCTTTAGTCAGCACCCAGGAAGGAGCAAATAAATGAGCCTCCTGACGTTTTAAACTTGATTTTAGCAGCTCTTGAAAGCTGACATTGTAACTTCATTGAAATCTTTAATTAGAATAAAATCATAAGTTACCAGTCTTTTAAATCTAATTCCTGTAACTGCACAAGAAGTTGCTATTTTGGCTTTTTACGTACACCTACATTACTGCAATTATTTTTTTAGTCGCCTGACAAATACTCAGAATGGAGTTGAAACGTTTTACTGTGCATACTCCGTTGACAGGAATTTTGATCTTTAATAGAAAACCAGTACTGTGCTTGCTGCTGCCGCTTCTCTCGGGTAACTGAGGTAACAGAATTGTATGGCTTCACTTCTCCATCCCCAGCTAGAAAAAGCAACCCCAATTTCAAACAGGTCAAAGTAGCCAAGCTCACAGCCACTGCAGTCAGCTTCACGGAGGAAGGTGCTGCACTCCCGTGTCCGGGACATCAGAAGAGGATTTCAAGGACCAGCTTCAGAATGCTGATGAGTAGGGTCCAGAGAACGGACTCCTCCTCCCGGGGTGCGTCTTCGGGGGCCTGGGCGCGCCGCTGGGCTGGGTCAGCGCCCTCCGGGGAGTAGGAGCTCTCCGCCAACGGGTGCGCCTCCACCGTCCGGTCGTAGTACACCTTCATCTCGAACTCGCTCTCCAGGTGCGACGGGTGCCCGTAGATACCGATGCCCACGGGGCGCTGGAAGTGCGCGGGGACGGACACCGAGTCCGGGCCGCAGGTGGCCGACTGCAGCTCGTAGTCGTCGAAGCTGGGGTGCAGGGTGCGGTCGGACACGTACAGGTCGGCGTCGCCGCGCAGGCTCCGCATGCGGAGCACGATCTTGCCCTCGTGGTTGAGCCTCAGGTAGCTGTAGTTGCCGGCGCCGATCTGACCCTGCACCACGTGCAGCAGGAGCCACTCCTCCGGGACCTCATCGTCCTCAGCGCCCAGCGCGGCCCACGCGGCCTGGGCAGCCAAGAGCAGCAGCAGCGCCTGCCCCCAGCGTGCCGCCATGGTGGGTGGTGGGTGCGCGGTCACAGGGCGTCCTCATGGGCGGGCGGTCTGCAGGGAGACAGCAGGGGACACCTCAGTGCTTGGGGTGGGGGGGGAATGCACCCGAGGAAGGAATGAGGCCTGCGGGGAGGTGGGTGCACCCGAGAAATGAATGAGGTCTGCGGGAGGGGGGGCACGCACCCGAGAAAGGAATGAGGCCTGAGGAGAGGGGGGGCATGCACCCGAGGAAGGAATGAGGCCTGGGGAGGGGGGTGCACCCGAGAAATGAATGAGGCCTGCGGGGAGGGGGCATGCACCCGAGGAAGGAATGAGGCCTGCAGGGAGGGGGGTGCACCCGAGAAATGAATGAGGTCTGCGGGGAGGGGGGGCACGCACCCGAGAAAGGAATGAGGCCTGAGGAGAGCGGGGGCATGCACCCGAGGAAGGAATGAGGCCTGGGGAGGGGGGTGCACCCGAGAAATGAATGAGGCCTGCGGGGAGGGGGAATGCACCCGAGGAAGGAATGAGGCCTGCGGGGAGGTGGGTGCACCCGAGAAATGAATGAGGTCTGCGGGAGGGGGGGCACGCACCCGAGAAAGGAATGAGGCCTGGGGGGGGGGCATGCACCCGAGGAAGGAATGAGGCCTGGGGAGGGGGGTGCACCCGAGAAATGAATGAGGTCTGCGGGGAGGGGGGGCACGCACCCGAGAAAGGAATGAGGCCTGAGGAGAGGGGGGGCATGCACCCGAGGAAGGAATGAGGCCTGGGGAGGGGGGTGCACCCGAGAAATGAATGAGGCCTGCGGGGAGGGGGCATGCACCCGAGGAAGGAATGAGGCCTGCAGGGAGGGGGGTGCACCCGAGAAATGAATGAGGTCTGCGGGGAGGGGGGGCACGCACCCGAGAAAGGAATGAGACCTGAGGGGAGGGGGGGCATGCACCCGAGAAAGGAATGAGGCCTGAGGGGAGGGGGGGCATGCACCCGAGGAAGGAATGAGGCCTGCGGGGAGAGGGCTTCAGCGGAGGGGGGGAGGGAGTACACCCGAGGAAGGAATGAGGCCTGCGGGGAGGGGACGTGGGAGGGGGACAGTGTGAGGAGGAGGGGACAGGACATGAGAGGAAGGGGTGAGTGGGGGTGGGGAGAGGTCTGAGTAAGAGGTCTGCATGCGAAGAGGGGGCGGGAAGGGAAGGGGGCGTGAGCGGGAGGGGAGGAGGGGCGTAGGCGGTGGGGGCCCTCTCCCCGCCCCCGTCCCCAAGAGGGCGCCCCCCGCCCTCGGTCCCCTAACTCCCAGGCCGAGCCCAGCCCCAGAGGCGGAGTTCAATCCAGGCGGAGTGGGGGCTCCGGCCCTCTGCCACCTCCCGACTCCCCGCCAGGGCGCCCGGCCCCGGACTCACTACCACTCGGCGCGGGCGCTGGCCCGCGGGGGTAGCATCCGGACCCGGCCGCGGGGCCACGGGGGAGCGGAAGTGGGGCGTGGCCTCCCAGCTCTCGCGAGAAGCGGTAGGGGCCGGGTTTCCGGCTATCGCGAGAAGATGGACTAGGCCCGTAACCCGGGATACACTGCAACGGAGGCGGAGTCGCAGGAAACCCCGGGTACGGGGTCCCGGCTACCGGGTCCGGTGTCGAGGGTTGTGAGCCGGGGCACAGGCTGGGGTCGGGTTCCAGGGTCGAGGGTCGGAGTCCGAAGGTCAGGGTCAGGGGTCGTGGTCCAGGTTGGGGGTCGAAGGTCCGGGATCGGGGTCCAGGGTCAGAGTCCCGGTCGGGAGTCTGAGGTCAGGCTCCAGGGCCGCGGTCGGCGCCTGGCAGCCCAGCAGGCCAGACCCCCGCCCGTCCCCCCGCTCCCCGTACAGATCCAGTGTTCCCGGGCAGGTGTGAGCCCGGCAGGAACGAGGTTGGCTCTCGGGGCTGCACCCTGGGCCCGCTGCGAGTGGGCCGTCGTCCGGACAGGTAGGGCGGTGGGCGCACCCCCCTCCGCCCCCCTTGACTCCCCTGCCCCCCCATGCCCCCCTTTGTCCCCTGTGCCTCCCTTGGGCTGCCAGGCCCGTCCCTCCGCCCTCTGTGTCTCCCATGCTCCTCCTCTGACCCTCGGTCCGCCCCCCTCACGCCCCGGGGCCGCCCCCCTTGGCCCTTCAGCACCTCGTTCCACACCCCAGCCTGTCTTCCTCGCACCCTCCTGCGCCCCCCCAAACTCCCGGCCCACCCCCTACTGCACTCCTCAGTGGACCCCCTTCTGCCCTCCTGCGCCCCCCTCGGTACCCCGCCGGCCCCCCCTTTCCCTCCACCCCCCTCCGTGGAACGTGGACGCCCTCATGGTCGGTGCCCTCTCCCCACCCCCCCATCCCCTGCGCAGTGTCCGCTGGCGGCCCCCGAGTTGGTGGTCAGCGGGTGCGGGAGCAGAGTGCCACAGGGACAGGTCTTAGCCTTTCAAATGCCTGGCAACGGAAAAGCCTGTAAAAGCAGCAGCCTCTGGCTGTGGGTAGTACTTTCTCAGGGGGCCAAGGGAAGTTCTATGAAGCTCAGCAGCCCTGTCTAGCAGAAAGGGCTACAGAATTCATTTGTTTTGTTTTTAAATTTAATTGAAACAGCGAAATATAAAAAAGTAGTTTTTGCTTTTAAAAATTATTTAATAACTTAGGAAAAGACACAAAGACGTGGAAATGCCTCGGTATCGTTCCGTGTGTTCCCACACCTGTTGCCAGCCGCTGCTCAGTTTTATACTAACTACTCCATTCCTGGAAACCCTGGTGGCGTAGCGGTTAAGTGCCACGGATGCTAACCAAGGGCTCGGCAGTTCAAATACGCCTAGGCGCTCCTTGGAAACTCCATAGGGCAGTTCTACTCTGTCCTATAGGGTCGCTATGAGTCGGAATCGACTCGATGGCACTGGGTTTTTTTTTCTTTTTAACTCCAGTCCTCAGGACAGTTAGAATTAGACCTCTCTCCTGTCCTGGACAGTGTAGGAGTGTCTCTCTTCTAGCTGCTATAAAGTAAATCATCATGAGTACTTCAGTTGCACTGGCATTTGTCATCTTGCAATGTGAGCTCAGGTTGCCACCTAACTATTCACATCATGCTTTCCTAACTCAGCAAAATGGCACAATTCTGGTTTGCTTAGTTATTCAAAGAGGGATTTTGATCTTTTCCAATCAGAAAGGAGTGAATTTCTCTTTCTGAAAACACACACACACACACAAACACACGAGAAAAGATCCAGATGGAAATATACTGTTTTAACAGCAGTGCCTCTTGAGGAGCAGAGAACATATATATATATATATTTTGTGTATATTTTTCAATTTTCTACAATTTATATATACTGCTTCTGCATTGGTAAGAAAAGTATTAGTCTTCAGTTTATCTAAGGTACCACCTACTTTGTGTTTATTGACTTAATTTTAAAACAAAAGTAGCTCTCAGTGCCTTCTCCCTGCATTTGCTTGAACTGCTAACGTAGTACTAAATATAATAAAAAATTAGTTTATCCTGTAGACTTATTCCTATGCATGTTGTTAAAATAAAAGCAATATTAAGCCAATGATAGGAATTGGTTGATTTTATTTGTGGGTTGGGCAGCACTCTTGACTAAAAAAAAAAAAAAAGGAATACTCTGGAGAAGAAAGATTTTTTAAGGCTTATATATCTCAGTGGAAAGAGGGTCAGAATAGGATTTAAAAAATAACTTGTGGATATGTATGATTTTATGCAACATTTCTTGAAAAATAAGTTAAATAATCAATGACTGACCTTAAAGCATAGCTTTTCATCTAACCTTTCATGTTGCTGTTGTGAGTTTGTTTGTCATATTTGGCAAATCTGGTTCAAAAGATCTCTTTAAAGTGCTAAAAAGCAAAGATGTCACCTTGATGACTAAGGTGTACCTGACCTAAGCTGTGATATTTTCACTTGCCTCATATATATGCAAAAGCTGACAATGAAAAAGGAAGACCAAAAAGGAATTATCCAAGTTGTTGTGCTGGTGAAGAGTACTGAATATACCACAGACTGCCAGAAGAACAAACGAATCTGTCTTGGAGGAAGTGCAGCCAGAATGTTCCTTAGAAGCCAGTTTGGTGAGACTTCGTTTTGCATACTTTGGACGTGTTTTCAGGAGGAATCAGTCCCTGGAGAAGGACATCATGCTTGGTAAGGTAGAAGGTCAGTGAAAAAGGGGAAGACCCTTAAGGGATGGATTGACACAGGAACTGCAACAGTGGACTCAAACTTAGCAACAATTGTGAGGATCGCACATGACCAGGCAGTGCTTCGTTCTGTTGTCTATATGGCCACTGTGAGTCAGAGCTAACTTGAAGGCACATGACCAGGCAGTGCTTCGTTCTGTTGTCTATACGGCCACTGTGAGTCAGAGCTGACTTGAAGGCACATGACCAGGCAGTGCTTCGTTCTGTTGTCTATATGGCCACCGTGAGTCAGAGTTGACTTGAAGGCACATGACCAGGCAGTGTTCCGTTCTGTTGTCTGTACAGTCACTGTGAGTCAGAGCTGACTTGAAGGCACGTGACCAGGCAGTGCTTCGTTCTGGTGTCTATACGGCCACTGTGAGTCAGAGCTGACTTGAAGGCACATGACCACAGCAGCAGCAACGATACATGCACACGAAAGCTGAATAGTGAAGAAGGAAGACAGAAGGATTGAGGCGTTAGAATGGTGGCGTTGGTCAAGAACATCAGATACCTCGCGGACTGGCAAAAGAACGAAAAAAAAAAACAGTCCTAAAAAAATTACAACCAGAACGTTCCTCAGGAGGGAGATGGCAAGACTTTGACTTGCTTACTTTGAACACATCATCAGGAAAAACCAATTGCTGTAAAAGGACGTTATGCTTGGTAGAGGGGCAGGAAAAACAAGGGAAACCGTCAATGAGATGGATGGACATAAAAGCTGAAACAATGGATTCAAATAATACGTTGTCTGATTTCTTGACTGCTGCTTCTGTGAATGTTGATTATTGATCCAAGTAGGATGAAATCATTGACAATTCAGTTTTTTTTCCATTTATAATGATGTTGTTTATTGGTGCAGTTGTGAGGATTTTTCTGTAGTGTTTGTAGGTCTAACTATCATCCAGGATCAGGAAGCTTTCTTAAACAACACAGACATGGAAACAAGTGGGGTGCACCAGGATTGCTGTTCTCTTCCCAAAGAATCACAGAGAGCCCACTTCCCAGCCTTTCTGACTTTGCTTACACTTTGCTCAGAGTTTGGAATGCAGGGCCAAAGGACCCTCTGAGTTCACAGCCCCCGAGTTCCCTCTGATTTTAAATGTGAGTGTGCAATGACTCTACTGCGTGAGCAATGAATTCTGAAGTCCGTGAGTACGTGGACAGACTTTAGTGTTGTAACCAAGTGACAGGTTAGAGGATTACCATGCAGCAAAATAAGGGCTGGAAACCCTTATTTTGGGCGTAGTGGTGGTGTAGTGGTTAAGAGCTACAGCTGCTAACCAAAGAGTTGGCAGTTCAGATCCGCCAGACGCTCCTTGGAAACTATATGGGGCAGTTCTACTCTGTCCTATAGGGTTGCTATGAGTTGGAATTGACTCGACGGCACTGGGTTTGGTTTTGGGTTAAAAAAAGGGCTAACGTTTATAGGGAGTCCCTCACTTACGACATATTTGAGTTAGGATGAACTGTGCTTACAACCTTTTTTTTTTTTTTTTTGGTACATCTTATCGTTACTAAAGTCAGGAAAGGTGTGTGTCAGGGTTGTACCCTTTCACAGTACTTATTCAACCTGTATGCTGAGCAAATAATCTGAGAAGCTGGACTATATGAAGAAGAATGGGGCATCAGGATTGGAGGAAACCTTATTAACAACCCGTGATATGCAGATGACACAACCTTGCTTGCTGAAAGTAAAGAGGACTTGAAGCACTTACTGATGAAGATCAAAGGCCACAGCCTTCAGTTTGGATTACACCTCAACATAAAACAAAAATCCTTACAACTGGACCAATAAGCAACATCATGATAAACAGAGAAAAAATTGACGTTGTCAAGGATTCGTTACTTGGATCCACAACCAATAACCATGGAAGCAGCAGTCAAGAAATTAAACAATGCATCGCATTGGCCAAATCTGCTGCAAAAGACCTCTTTAAAATGTTAGAAAGCAAAGGTGTCACTTTGAGGACTAAGGTGCACCTAACCCAAGCCCTGGTCTTTTTAATTGCCTCAAACGCATGCAAATACTGGGCAATAAAAAAGGAAGGCGGAAGAGGAATTGATATATTTGAATTGTGGTGTTGGTGAAGAATATTGAATATTCCATGGACTGCCAGAAGAACGAACAAATTACCCTTAGAAGAAATACAACAAGAGCGTTTATTAGACGCAAGATGGAGAGACTTCACCTAATTTACTTTGGACAAGTCGTCAGAAAAGACTGATCGATAGGAAGGGACATTATGTTTGGTTAAGTAGAGGGTCAGCAAAATCAAGGGAGACCCTCAATGAAGTGGATTGACACAGTAGCTGCAATAATGGATTGAAACATGGCAATGATCATGAAGATGGCGCAGGAACTGTCAAACGTTTCATTGATAAGGTCACCATGAGTTAAAACTGACTCATTGGTAACTAACAACAACGAAGATTTTTTAATGCTTTCCTTTCCTAATTCTTAGCATTGTATCTACATGAAAACAAGATCTATATTAATTTTATGTAGTATAAGAAATTATAGAAAACATTCCACTTCTATTTTTACATTACGTGAAAGACACTTTCTAGTTGCTATTTAAGAAATACTGTTTTTCCCCATCTTGCCATAGTTCACGTATTGTATTATATTTGGTGCCTTCTATTGGACATGGATGGATGGGAGGATGGTTGGATGGGGACATAAAGTATAAAGTGGGTCCAATTTATTTTCAGAAATAATCGAATTACTACAATTTAAAGAAGATCGCCATTTTGTGCCTTAGTTTGGATGAAGACACATGTGCAGACACAGCCACTAGTGGGCAGTAGTAACTGACTGGAAATCTTTCCAAGTGTGGGGGGAAAGCTCTTCCTTCAGGAAGAACAAACTTGAACTTTCTCTAGATCCCCTCCCCCCACCTTCCTACATCATCATTTCTCCAGCCTTTGTTGGCCGGATGCAAAAACTGGAGCGTACGAGAAACAGAATAAAGGAACCAGTACACCCCGAGTGCTGGGAAAATGATGGCTCACAGTCTGTGTCACAGGACTGAGAGGAATTGAAGGCTTTCTACTTTCAGGACAACTAGAATTCGTTAATATCACATGCTAGTAAAATTTTCCTGATGATAATTTAAAAATGGTTGGACCAGTACATTATCAGGGAACTGCAGAAATTCAAGCCAGCTCCAGAAAAGGACGTAGAACAAGGAATATCATTGCTGATGTCAGATGGGTTTTGGCTGAAAGCAGGTTACCCCAGAAAGATATTTATCTGTGTTTTATTGACTATGCAAAGGTGCTTGACTGTGTGGATCATAGCTAAAGAATAGAAATTCTAGAACACTTAATTTTGCTCATGCAGAACCCTTACATAGACAAAGAGGCTGTTGTTGGAACAGAACAAGGGGATGCTGTGAGGTTTAAAATCAGGAAGGATGTACGTCAGGGTTGTATCCTTTACCATACTCAATCTGTATGCTGAACAAATAATCCAAGAAGCTGGACCATATGAAGAATGGGGCATCAGATTTGGAGGAAGACTTGTTAACAACCTGTGCTATGCAGATGACACAACCCTGCTTGCTGAAAGTGAAGAGGATTTGAAGCACTTCCTGATGAAGATCAAAGACCACGCCTTCAGTATGGATTACACATCAACATAAAGAAAACCAAAATCCTCACAACTGGTCCAATAAGTAACATGATAGATGGAGAAAATATTGAAGTTGTTAAGGATTTCATTTTACTTGGATCCACAATCAGTGGCCATGGAAGCAGCAGTCAAGAAACCAAATGATGTATTGCATTGGGCAAATGTGCTGCAAAAGACCTCTTAAAAGTGGTAAAAAGCAAAGGTGTCACTTCAAGGACTAAGGTGTGCCTGTTCCAAACCATGGCATTTTCTGTCACCTCACATGCGTGCAAAACCTGGAGAATGAACAAGAAAGACCAAAAAAGAATTGACACCTTCGAATTGTGGTGTTGGCGAAGAATATGGAATACACCGTGGACTGCCAGAAGAACAAACAAATCTGTCTTGGAAGAAAGACGGCCAGAATGCTCCTTAGAAGCGAGGATGGCCAGACTATGTCTCGTGTACTTTGGACATGTTATGATGTCCCTGGAGAAGGACATCATGCTTGTAAAGCAGGGGGTCAGTGAAAATGAGGAAGACCCTGAGGAGTTAGATTGACACAATGGCTGCAACAGTGGGCCCAGACATAGCGAGAACTGTGAGGATGGTGCAAGACCACGCAGTGTTTCTTCCTGTTGTCCATGGAGTTGCCATGTGTCCAGGCTGACTGGATGGCACCTAACAACAACCGAATTCATTTCAGTAATTATTCTCCTGTTTTAAAATAAAGGAATGGAGGTGACCATCATATTCTCTGGGGCAATAAATATTCTAATGCTTTTTAAGTCAATATGGGCCAAGTGTTTTTGGACCAAATAAGGACAAAACAAAACACACCCAGTCACCATGGAGTTGATTTCCGACTCCTGGCAACCTTGCGTGTGTGAGAGAACTGCTCCACAGGGTTTTCAGTGACTGATTTCGTGAATGTAGATCATCAGGCCTTTCTTTCGAGGGAACTCTGAGTGGACTCGAACCTCCAGCCTTTGAGTTAGCCACTGATTCAGTTAACCATTTGCACCACCCAGGGGCAAATAAGGAAAAGATGGTGTCAATTCCTGGTTTCCACATTTGTGCTCCTTTTCCCAGTGGTCTCCTTGTGCATGTGAGGCAGCACAGGAGGCTTTACACAGTGTGGTTCCGTTGACTCGAGGGGAACTGTAGGGGGTGTGTTGCATAAGGGGCAGTACCTGCAGTCAGCAGACACCTTGACATGCCCCGTCTGTTGTTTCCTTGTGATGGTGCCTGTGTGACGGCATCCCATATCTTTTTTATCTTAGAGTGCTTTACTGTTCATTTTCACCATTGCAATGCAATACGGTCATCCATTATTTCAGACTCTTGAAGATCACAGAGAGCCTAAAAAGCCCCAGAGAGCTTAAAAAAGAGAATCCTCACCAAATCCAAAGGCAGGAGGACTGGAACCAGATGCTGGAAAAGTAGTGTTCCTCCTCTCACTTCTTTGCTCCCCCTGCAGACCAGCATCCTCTGCCCAGGGCCCAGGCCAGGATAAGGCTCCCCCAGCCTTGAGACCTCAGGATACTCATCCTCAACCTGCTTCCTTCCTGAGGAGGGTCTATTGCCCAAAGAAGAGAGAACCACGGTGATTTAGGGAAATAATCCACTGGGTGTCCACGGCAGATTGTGGTTTTAGGATTTACCTGATCTTGCTCTGTCCTGCATGTGCGAGCCCATTTGAAAGAGCCTTGAAGAAGGGAGGGATAAAGCTGGTGACTGATGGGTGTGAGGGCAAACAAAGGAAGGAGTTGACACCCACTCGGGAACCAGGGACATAGTTGTGCTATCAGGAGGGAAACGGAGATAGAATAGGAAGCAGAGTCTAGGGGAAGTTGAGGGGAGTGGCTGAAGATTGTGTAATCATCTTCCATTGTTTGAGTGGTTCTCCATTCAAGCCTGCTGAGGCAGAGTCTGATGAGCTTTCAGGTTTGGCAGTCAGACCATTGCAGTAGCCGTCTTTCCTCCCAGGCTGGGTATCTCTTGATTCTGACCACCTTGTACATGACTGCCAGATTAATAGCCAGTTTTTCTAAATGGCAACTATAATTTTCTCACCTCTGTTCAAAACCATTGATAGATACATTTAGATATGTCTACTTGGTCTACTGCTGTTTGCCTGTCCTGCCTGCTTCCCAGTGATCCATAGCATCTTCCCCACGTCTCTCTCTCCCCTATCTCTGCTGACTGTCTCCACCGTCCTCCTCAATATTAATTGCTACTTTTCCCAGGAAGCCTTTCCAGATCTCTGTGAAGGGAGTTAATGGCTCCTTCCTTTGAGTCCACGTGTGCAATGGTTGGTGTAGTGTCAGAACCTGTCTAACTTTTGGGGGGATGATGACAAGGGTCGGCCCAAGGCTGATTGCCATGAGGTGGACGTCAGGCATACCTCTACTCTCCAACCTTTTACCAACTCTGACACCACCCGCCCCTCCCACAGACTCTACCTCTTTTCTGAGCTTGATAATCTGTTGCAGTGGCTACACAGGACTCACAGACCATACTTAGAGTTAAGTGGTTTATCAAGGAAGTAACAGGGCACAACTGGCACAACTTGGGATCAGGTTCAACAGGCTCTACAACTCAGGATCAGGAAGCATGTAGGCAAAGTCTCCTGCTTCAGTGCAGGACAGCTCTCTCAACTCCTTTAGGCCTTGGAGGGCTCCTCTCAGCTCCCTCAGGACAGGCCTCCTCTTGGCTCTGCTGTCCGTCACTACTGTCTTTGCTGCTGGGTCCCTTCTGTTACAGCCCTTGACCCAGGTTACAGCTCTTTTAGAGGTGCCTTGCCTTCTTTCTCTCTGTTTCTCTCTTACCTTTCCTCTTTTCTGCTTCCTCCTGCTTCCTTTATGCCTTCTTCTTTCTGTGTCTAAAACCTCCGGGGTGGGGGTGGGGGTCAGCTGCATATATACAAAACTTCTTGTCAATTTCAAGACTTGGCCTCACCCAGCAGGGGGCCACAGACTGATCAATCCTGTCTCCGTTGGCCACAGACAGTTCATTTGCATAGTAAGCATGAAGGGCTACAACTCACCTCATTTCCATAGTCATTGACCAGTCCCTGCAAGATGCATAAAATAGACCAATCACAGGGCAGGCTGCAGCCCAGGGCCAGACAAAAAGTATCAAACCGCAAGTTGTGTACAGCTTACCCAGGAAGTGTCAGTCAGCCTGGACAAAAGTAACACATCCTCTGGGGTCGAAAACTAGGGCAAAGGTGACTCTCCTCAGGGCTTAGGGGAGAATCTCTCAAGCTGTTTTTCCAAAGAACCAAGAAGAAAGGCCAGATAAAGGAACTCATTTCGCCACAGTGCATAGGTGTTGTGTGTGACCAGGTCGTGAGGGCTTTTGCTTACCTTTGTTCAGCCATCCAGTTTATCAGCAGACCATCTTGGCTGTGTTTTCAAAATGGGTCTTGGGATTAGTGATTACATATTATGAAGTTATTAACTGAAAATGGAATAAAATTCTTAAATGTATCAACTTTTTAATTAATTTATACATATAAGGCATAGCTAGTGAATCTCTGATTATATAATCCAAGGTAATTTAGCTTTCATGGCATAGAATGTTGTGAAATAGTTGAAAAAGCCCCAGATTAGCAGTTAGAAGACCTGGATTTATATTGCAGTTTTCCATCAACTAACTAATTTGCTTTGGTCAACTTAGAAAATAACTTCGTATCTTAATCATGGATAATAGTAATCAATTTCAGTAACAGAGGCAGGCAGTCTCCGAGCCCAGCCCTTCTGAGAGACACCTGCTCTGGTTTATCCCCCTACATTGAGCAGGATAAGCTGCACATTCTTCTCGAATTGTCCTTGACAAGATGACCACAAATGAGGCCGTAGATGGCCTCAACCCACCTTTGGGCAGAGACTTAGCATCCTAGTGAAAGAAAATCAACCTGTTCCTCTACCCTGGCGATCGAACGCCTGTCTAAAGAAAATGCGTAGTCATCCCCAAGCTCTGAGCACCTGTGTAAAGTTCAATCTTGAATATTTGTGATGAATTTGCATTTCCTTGTCTGCTCTCTGTAAAAGCCCACCTCCACAAGCTTCCTGCTAGCAGTCTTGGAGGTAGCAACCCTGACTGCTCCTTTCCTTGTACAATGAAATAAAGGCATCTTTCTGATTTTCCTCTTTATTGGCTATAATAAGTCACTCTGAGCAAAACCTGGGTTTTTCACTCAGCAGCCTAACTACCTTTTGAACTCTTTATTCGGTACCAGTACTGGACCAATACCTTATATATTGTCATTTAGTCTGTGAGGTCGTTATTCTCCACTTCACGGATGTGCAAACAGGCCCAGAACATTGAGTGAGGATCCTGGTACCTGAACCCACACTGTTGAATTCGAAGGAAAAAGTTGTGTGTGGGATCTCTCGTACTGCTTGTGTTGTTGTTTTTATTCGGGGTGGAGGGGTAAGTAGGTTGATACGATGTGTTGTGTGTGTGCGATCATGCTGTAATTATGAATAAATTACATAGATTGTTAAATAGATTGACTCTTATGTCCTATTCATATGTACTTTGCACTGTCAGATTGAAGATGGATGGACCACAAAACGTCTCCAGTGGTGACGGCTGCGTAGGGGATGTAGTTACAGAAAAGTACGTGGTGGAATCCACGGAATATGCCTCGCACGTTCAGCTGGCCTGCAGTGAGCCTTACTGTGCCTTTCCTCTAAATGGACATGAGCTTTGTGTTTGGAATGCCAGGAGTCCTTCTGACCAGGTATTCTGAAACGTTGCATGCGTTTCTCATTGAGCCTAGTGACACAAAGGGCCTTGTCCTCCTTCCTTCCTTCCTTCCTTTAATGCTGTTTGGGTGATACTGCCGCTTGAAGGATTCAGCCACCACCATGGAAGAAAGAAGTTAACAAAACAAAACATTATATTACATTTTGATATTTAGAAAATAAACAGTCTGGAATTATTTTATTTTAAAACAATTCTCCTTCGGTAAGAACATGAGCCAGTAAAATGTTCATCTGGACACGACTTTCTAATACAATGATTCTTTAAGAAAGTTTATTATGTGTGTTGTGGAATCTTTTATGTCAAACTGAAAAGAGCTTTAAAGACATTGTTAGTTTTCATTCTGACACTTATTTCATGATTTGTACAATTACCTGGAGACTCTTAATGCAAACCATTTTTGATGTACAAAATAGAAAAGTAAATCTTCTTAAGACTTTTTGTTACAAGTATAATTTTTATCTTCTTTTTTGGGCTTTAGGATTTTGAGAGTAGTGATTACAGGCCATAAGAACCAGCTACCTTTGCTTTGAATTTTTCTTTAGCCTTCAGTCTTACTGCAGGCCACTCTACTAGTAGTAGAAGCCGCTCATCACAGTCAACGGGGAATCCAGGGCTTTGATTTTTTCCCTGAGTTAAGAGATTTCATGTATTTCTTCAGCACAACTTTACTGATAATTGACTCCTAAGTTCAGATCTCCAGCTTGATCACTCTAACTTTTTGGAAAAATGAAGTATATTGTACTTAGAAAAAAGTGTCCCAGGTATCAAGTGTTCATTGTAATGAGTCACCACAAAGAGAACATACATGTGGGTAGCTGTAACCCAGGCTATGCCTCTCTCAGTCAGTACCCTCCTCTCCCACAGGACACTGTCTTAATTTCCAATACCACAGGTTAGTTTTGCTTATGTTTGAACTTCATTTTTGTGGAATCCTATGGTATGCATTCTTTTGGCTGGTTACTCCCATTCACGTTGTTGTTGTTGTTGTTAGGTGCCATCGAGTCGGTTCCGACTCATAGTGACCCTGTGCACAACAGAATGAAACAGTGCCCAGTCCTGCGCCGTCCTTAAAATCGTTGTTATGCTTGAGCCCGTTGTTACAGCCACTGTGTTAATTCACCTTGTTGAGAGTCTTCCTCTTTTCTGCCAACCTTGTGCTTTGCCAAGCATGATGTCCTTCTCCAGGGACTGATCCCTCCTGACAACATGTCCAAAGTATGTAAGACACGGTCTCGCCATCCTTGCTTCTAAGGAACGTTCAGGTTGTATTTCTTCCAAGACAGATTTGTTCGTTCTTTTGGGAGTCCATGGTATATTCAATATTCTTTGCCAACTCCACAATTCAAAGGCATCAATTCTTCTTTGGCCTTCCTTATTCATTGTCCAGCTTTCACATGCATATGATGCGATTGAAAATACCATGGCTTGGGTCAGGCACACCTTAGTCTTCAAGGTGACATCTTTGCTCTTCAACACTTTAAAGAGGCCTTTTGCAGCAGATTTGCCCAATGCAATGTGTCTTTTGATTTCTTGACTGCTACTTTCGTGGGTGTTGATTTTGGATCCAAGTAAAATGAAATCCTTGACAACTTTAGTCTTATCTCCATTTATTGTGATGTGGCTTATTGGTCCAGTTGTGAGGATTTTTGTTTTCTTCATGTTGAGGTACACTCCATACTGAAGGCTATGATCTTTGATCTTCATTAGTAAGTGCTTCAAGTTCTCTTCACTTTCAGCAAGCAAGGTTGTGTCATCTGCATAATGCAGGTTGTTAATGAGTCTTCCTCCAATCCTGATGCCCCATTCTTCTTCATATAGTCCAGCTTCTCGGGTTTTTTGCTCAGCACATAGATTGAATAGGTATGGTGAAAGGATACAACCCTCAGGAACACCTTTCCTGACTTTAAACCACTCAGTATTCCCTTGTTCTGTCCAAACAACAGCCTCTTGATTTATGTACAGGTGCCTCATGAGCACAACTGACTGTTCTGAAATTCCCATTCTTCTCAATGTTGTCCGTAATTTTTTATGATCCACACAGTCGAATGCCTTTGCTTAGTCAATAAAACACAGGTAAACATCCTTCTGGTGTTCTCTGCTTTCAGCCAGGATCCATCTGATACCAGCAATGATATCCCTGGTTCCATGTGCTCTTCTGAATCTGGCCTGGATTCCTGGTAGTTCCCTGTCAATATACTGCTGCAGCCACTTTTGAATCATCTTCAGCAAAATTTTGCTTGCATCTGCTATTAATGATATCCTTCTATAATTTCCACATTCAGTGGGATAACCTTTCTTGGGAATAGGCATAAATATGGATCTCTTCCAGTCAGTTGGCCAGGAAGCTGTCTTCCATATTTCTTGGCATAGGAGAGTGAGCACCTCCAGTGCTGCATCCATTTGTTGGAACATCTCAATTGATATTCCATCAATTCCATTCACATTATGTTTATGAAATCCATTCCTGTTGTTCTTTTTCACTGCCACATAGTATTCCATCCTGTGAGTAATCCACATTTTATTCATCCTACTCCTGGAGGACATTTGGTTTGTTCCCATTTTTTGGCTGTTACAAACGACACTGTTACAAACATACTCTTAGGTCTTTCATTCTGCAGGTCTGTGCAATTGCAGAGTTGTACAGTGTGTATATTGTTTAGTTAGTAGAGGATGCCAGACAGGTTTCCAAAGTGCTGTACAGTCTGTGTTTCTTCAGATAGTATGTAGGAGTTGCAGTGGATCTACTTCCTCACCTGCATTTGATCTCTTTAATTTTAGCCCCTCTCGAGTGTAAGGAGCCCTGGTGGCATAGTGGCTAAAGTGACCGACTGCTAACTGAAAGGTCAGCAGTTCGAAACCACCAGCTGCTCTGCAGGAGAAACATGTGGCACTCTGCTTCTGTACAGATTTATAGCCTTGGAAACCCTGTGGAGTCACTGTGAGTCAGAATCGACTTGAGGGCAATGGGTTTGAGTTGGTTGGTCGAGTGTAGTGGTACCTGTCATGGATTGTATCGTGTCCCCCCAAAATATCTGTCAGCTTAGCTGAGCCATGATTCTCAGTATTGTGTGATTGTCCACCATTTTATGTGACTTTCCTATAGGTTGTAAGTCCTATCACTGTCATATGATAAGATGGATTAGTGGCAGGTACACTGATGAGGTCTACGAGATGAGGTAGTGTTTTAAGCCAGCCTCTTTGAGGTATAAAAAAGAGAAATGAACAGAGAGACAGGGGGACCTCATACCATCAAGGAAGCAGTGCTGGGAGCAGAGCGCGTCCTTTGGACCTGAGGCTCCTACACTGAGATGCTCCCAGACCAGGGAAGACTGATGACAAGGACCTTCCTCCTGAGCCGACAGCGAGAGAAAGTGTTCCCCTGGAGCTGACGCCCTGAATTTGGGCTTTAGCCTATTAGACTGTGAGAAAATAAATTTCTCTTTGTTAAAGCCATCCACTTGTGGTATTTCTGTTATAGCAGCACTAGATGACTAGGACAGTACCGCATTGTGATTTCCTGTGATTAATGAGGTTTAAAAAGTTTAGCACCTTTTCACATTCTTATTGGCCATTTGGATATTCTCTTTTGTGAAGTATTTAAGCTCTTGCCATTTTTGTATTGGAGTATCTGTCTTTTTCTATTGATTTGAAGGAGTCTTTTATATATTCTAAACATAAGCTTTCTGTTACTTTAGATCAGCTTGGATTTTCTAGAGTTCTGTGTAACTGGAATCACAGTCTCTGCTGTTTTGTCTGGCTGCTTTCACTCAGCATAGCTGGTTTGAGATCCATGCCTGTTGTTGCATGTTTCGGTAATTCCTTCCTCTTTGTTATTGAGTGCTATTCCATTGTATGGATTCTCCTGTTTATGGACATTGAGGTCATTTTCAGTTTTTGGCTGTTACAGACAAAGCTGCTGTGAATATTTGTGTGGTGTCTTTTAGGCCAAGCTGGTTGGCGGTGGTGTTCAAGTCTCCTTTGTTCTTGCTGATTTTCTGTCCACCAGCCACACAAGGAGAACACCATGTGACAATAGCGGCAAGGATTACAGTGACGCAGCCACAGTCTGAATTAGGGTGTCAGCAGGGCAGTGCTCTTTCCCAAGGCTCCAGGGGAGGGTTCTCCTCTGTCTCTCCAGCTCCTGGTGGCCCCAGGCATTCCTGGGCTTGTGGCCGCATCACTCCAGCCTCCAGGTCACTCCAGCCTCCAGGTCACGCCAGCCTCCAGGTCACGCCAGCCCCCATGTCACTGCAGCCTCCACTTCCCTCCAGACTATGTGTCACTCCAGCCTCCACATCACTCCAGCCTCTGTGTTGCTCCAGCCTCCATGTCACTCCAGCCTCCACTTCTGTTGTCACATGGCATCTTCCCTCTGGGTGTCTGTCTCCTCTTTTCTTAGAAGGACATCAGTCATATTGGATTGGAGCTCACCCTAATGACTTCATCTTGATGACACCTGCGAAGACCCTATTCCCAAACAGGGTCACGTTCACAGGTCCGGGGGTCAGGACTTGAGCATATCTTTTGGAGGACTCAATGCAGTGCATAACAGTGTCTTCGGGTATTAAATGCCGGAATGACCTCTCTTAGTTTTCTTCTCTTCATTGCTTTGGTTGCTTTCTGATGTCTTCAAAAAAGATATTTTCTTTTTACAAATTTTTTCTCATTTTTCTCGTCATTCTCATCAGGGGCCTGGTACAGATTAACTAGCCTGCCATTAGCCGAAGTGGGACTCTCCTGCTCTTTTGAGCGAGAAACGTCATCTTGTAAGCCCCTCCACATACCGCGAACCAAGGCATGACTTACCTACCTCTGTTCCCCTGTCTTCCTTCCCTGCCTGTGGCATCGTCACTCACCGGGATTTTACCTGTGGAGCTGACCCTTTTCATGTCTTTCCCTCCATCCTTGTGTCCACTGGCCTCAAAGCCTTGGCTTGGTATCTCCTCTCCATTGTCCACACCCTCGCTCAGACCTTTGTTGGGTCTCCCACAGGATATCTTGATACTTCCTGGCTGCCTGCATCTCCTGCTTTGGTCTATTCCTTACTTTCACAGGTGGCATGTGTTCCCAGAAAGCCAGGCCGACCGTGTCCTTCCCCTGCTTGGATGTTTGTGTGGCCCGTTGCGTGGAATGCCCTTGGAGCTGCAGCGGGTCACGGAGGTCCCCATGCCCACCCACCCGCCTCTGCCTCACCCTGGACTTGGCTCGCACAGCGGTTTCTGAAACACGCCTGCTCCCCAGCAGCCTGGATGCTCTCCTCTCTGTCGACTCCTGTTTCCTCAGTTCTGGCCCGGCTGTTACTCCTCTGGCATGTAGTGGGGACACAGTTCATATTTCACCTTCATTCAGCTTGTAGTGTAACGGATCTGATACCAGAGCGTCACCATGGGTAGATGTACGCACGTGTGCACATCTCTAAGTACATGCATGTATACACATGTTCGTGTACACACACACGTGCACATTTGTCCACCTGCACACATACATACACACAAATATACGTACACGCACATATGTACGTGTGTGTGCACAGTGAACCACATGCCAGTCACTTGCCTCCAGTGGAGGTGTTTGCGGCATTAGTCAGTCAGTACCTGATGAACAAAGAAACGGAAGAATGAGGTAACTGTCATTTCATCAGCATGTGTTACCGATGATACTGGAAACACTGAGATGGCTAGCTTGAGTGGTACATAAACGGCTTCTAATGAATGATGTCAGGATGAATCTATGAAATGGGTACTTTTAAAAATTCAGCCCATTTAATTTCTTAAGTTTGAGTTGTGTTGTTTGCTCTTTTACTGTTTAAATGTTCACTATTTTTTTTTTTTTTTTATAGTTATCTAAGGAGCCCTGGTGGAGCAGTGGCTGTGGTATTTTTGTGTTTTCTCTTTCAGTTTCTAATCCTAAGAGGACACCATCAGTCCATAACTGCCGTGGCTTTTGGAAATAAAGTGAGTCCGCTTCTTGTCTGCTCTGCGTCACGTGACTACGTCATAGTGTGGAACTTGGAGGAGTGCAAAGAGAATGCACTCCAGGGTAAGTGGAAACATAAACATGTTTTGAAATGTACCAAGGGAATGGCTCATCCTTATATGTACTTTGCAGCATTAGGTGGCTTGGGATCGTTTTGGAGTCCTTATCCTTGAAATCAGATGTCTAAGCTGCCTGCTTTGTATGGAAGGCCTACTTCCAGGCTGTGAGCTTTGCTATCTGTGACACTGTTTTACAGGCTCATTAGTTTTATTTAGTCTTATGCATTTTCATATTTAAAAAACCTGATTTTTGTGACAATCAAAAGAATGTGGGTGGGAGTTGTTCTTTCTCTGTACCTCAGGTGTTTCTTGAGTACCGTGGTGTTCCCGGCTGAGACTCGAAGGTGAGTAAGGACTTCGTCCCGGCACTGCAGAACCACATGTAGCGCAGGGACAGACAGATAGTATGTTGCCAATGAGACAGTAAGTGATGCGCCCACAGGGAGTGAGGGGAAGGAGGTCCAGGAGGTGAGAGCAGGGTAGCATGTTTGACCCCGTGCTCTGAGGACAGAAGCCTAGTGAGGGTAATGAGTGCCCGGGGGGCAGTCTCTTGTTTGCCTCACCCCTCACTTGCTGGCCTCCTCTGTCGCCCCCTTGGACTTGCATATAGGGGACAAATGTCCCCCTCTGCCTCCTTCACTAGGCTTCTGCAACTTCTCAAAGTCACTGAGTAAATTCAGATTCCTTCCCGCAGTCCCACCGAGGACCATTTTCCTAACTGCCAGCCTCTGTCCAGGCTGAGCCGCCCTAAGCAGGCTTTTCTCCCACTGCGTGCCCCAGCCACATGGCACCCCGTGTTCCAGACAGGACGACCTCCACATGGAGGCCTGCCCTCCGACCTCTGCCTGTAAGGTTTGGCCCCCCTAGCACAGACCCCTCCTTGTTCCCTGTGAAGTAAGGAGAGTGGTCCTCAGTGGGACCATGGGAAGGAATCTGAATGTACTCATTGACTTTGAGAAGTTGCAGGGTTACTCTAAAAAGCAAATGCCAAGTTATCTTAGGCAACAGCACATCTAACAGTTCATATTTCACCTTCATCCAGCTTGTGGTGTGATGGATCTGATACCAGAGCGTCACCAAGGATAGATGTACGCACGTGTGCACATCCGTAAGTATGTGCACGTATACACATGTTCATGTGCATACACACGTGCACATTTATGCACCTGCACACATACTTACATGCAAATATATGTATGTGCACATATGTACGTGTGTGTGCACAGTGAACCACATGCCAGTCACTTGCCTCCAGTGGAGGTATTTGCAGCAGGCGTTGTGCCCCCACTGTGTGCTGTGAAGTTGCCCTTAAACCTCAGACAGTCTGTGGCCCGCTGTGGTCGACCTGGCAGTGCACGTGGCCACTGTGACCTGAGATCACACAGACCAATAGCGTCTGAGTAAATGCATCCAGATTCTTCCTGCGCTGTTCACTGAGGTGGGCTTAGAACACGCTTCTCCTCTGCGTCTCCCTCTGGGTTGTGGCAACAGGGGTCCTCACGAGCCACCAGCTGCGGTCATGAACCTCGTGGCCTAAGCGGGAGCCAGCAGAGCTGATGGTTCACATGTCCCTGGGGCAGCATCTTGAGTCATGTGTGCTCTCACGTATGACACCGGTTTGGGCATGCACTTGTCTGGAGTCACCAGTGTTCTCACGTATGACGCCGGTTTGGGCGTGCACTTGTCCCAAATCACGTGTGCTCTCACGTATGACGCCAGTTTGGGCATGCAGTTGTCCTGACTCGTGCATGCTCTCATGTATGGTGCTGGTTTGGGTTTTCATGTGGACTCAGGCAATGATGCAGGACCAGTGTCTGGTCGTGCTCCCTCACATCCGCTCTCAGCCTCTTCCTCAAACACTTTGATTCCAGCTTCCAGGATGCACCACTCTGTTCTCCAGTCTCTTGGCCCACTTGTTCCCATCCTCTGCTGGTTCCATGCTGCTGTGGCCCCTTGCAGAGGCATGTGGGTGTCTCCACCTCCTTCAAGGAGCATCCCCTGGGCAGTTCCCCCAGCCAGTGGCCTTTTAAACCCTGATGTGGTACTCTACCCTTGTGTCCCTTCTGAGACTGTTCTCCTCCCACTGACCGATCTGCATATGGCTGAGACCACTCTCCATCTGTTTAGCCGCCTCTTTGCCATCGCCACGTGGACATCTAGTGGACACCACAGGGCTAACCACACTAACACCTGGTCCATCTCCTCCTTTTTCCCCAAGCTTTCCCAGCTTAGCTTCCCTGTGTACGGATCAAACCCGGCACCTCCTCCCTCCTCCACGCCCCACACCTACCCGTCAGCAACACTGTCCACCTGACCTCCACACTGGACAGAATCTGACTGTGTCCAGAGCTGCCCTGCGCCACCCAGGCCATCCTCCAACCCTCTCTCCTGGCTCCTGGCTGGCCTTCGATGGCCCTCCGGTTGCCGGGCCTCCCCACCCCCCCACGCCATCCTCACCAGGGCAGCCCGCGCCATCGTGATGGAGGCCCCGCTCTGCGCAGGGCCTGCATGCCTTACCTCTGTGCAGCAGAGACACGCTCGGGGTGTGAGGGGGCCCCTCGTGTGCTGCAGGACAGCTCCCTGCCCACAGGCCGTCGGGGACTGCGTGGCCAGCGTTCCTAAGACCACTGCCAGCAGATGCATCAGTGCCTGCTGTCTCCCTGCGGCCCTCGCAGAGGGTTAGGCTGCCCCTCGTTTCTCATCGTGGTTGCTGAGTTGGAGGGTATGGAAGCATTTTGTGGGTTGACACTGACCACTGAACCTCACAGGGGCAGCTCCTCGAGGGACGGTCCTGGGCACGCTCATGGGGAAGGTGCTTTGCCTGCGGTTCAGTCCGGATGATCATGCTGTTGGCGTGTGCACTGGGAATAAAATAGTCATGCTGGATGCCGAGGTAAGGGCTGAGCGTCATCCCTGCACAGCTGCCGAGGCCCTGCTTCCGAACTGGGCGTGGGTTCCTAAAGACTCAGGGGAAGCAACTGCAAACACAGCTTCGCCTTGCAGCTACAAAGCCCCCAGGCTCAGAGGCTGCTATTTTGCGTAAATCATAAAACCTGTGTGGGAAACCCGGCCATCAGAGGTGACTTTAAACAACAGTGTTTGGTCAAGCATTCCCTCCTCTGGTCTTCCTCCACTTCCGTGATCTCCTCTTCAAAGCCCGCGTGTAACAGTGCTTTTGTTTATTAAAGTTTGCTTTCCATTTGGAATCTGGCTTTTCTCACTTCTTAGTGGGGGTTAGTTTACTGGATTTTAAATCTTGTGTTTGAGATGATCAGCTTGATTGGTATTAAAACAATGTGAAGTATTAAAACGTAGAAGGCAGGTGTTTGGTAGAATCTTAAAGAAAACTTTTTGTTTCCTCTGAATTCATGTTCTGATTGAGATGTATTGTGGAGATTACCCAAAGCCTGGTACTGTATCTTAATTAATTCAGTTAACGGAGTTATTTTCCTGGAAAGAATGTTCTTGCTGAATCCACTTTTAAATATTTCAGGTTAGAAAGATGTCAGGGATAAATATGAATTAGTTATCACAGGCAAAGAGTGTCGTGACATCTTTGGGGACACGGAGAGTGCAGTTTCTGCCTTCAGGGAATTTTTGGCCTAAGTGTGAGATTGAGGTTCATACATTTAAAAAAGTAACAACATAAGTGAGACCCCAAACAAACGGCAGGAAGTGTTCTAGGCATTAGGTAGATGGAGCTTAATCGTTTTCTAATTTAATAGTCTGGGAAAGCTTTATGGATAACTTGGTATTTGAACTGTAAATATGTAAAATGTTTTGTACAAAAATACTTTGAGGGTTAAATGGATTAGCACTAGGGTATAAATAACAAAACTAATCATTAGAAAGAATTAACATCTTATGTACCAGAAAAAGGAAAACCAAAGGAACTAGGAGGATACTTAAAATTGTTAGTTTGAAGGGAGATAAGGTGCCCCAGGAGGAGGAAATGAACATAAGATCAGGTCTCAGCCATACACTTAAGAGGCTGTGAAATAAACAGGTGTAGAAAAGGTCTGTCCAGACAGGTCGGCAGCTGCAATAATCGTTCTTGCATGTGTGCACAATGTTGGAAGCTCTTCCCAGGGAGGGGGGCATGGGTGGGATGGATGGGCGAAGGGCCGAGGGTGGGTGAGGGCAGGGCTGAGGGTGGGTGAACACAGAGCTGAGTTCTGCCCTTTTTGCTGCACAGGAACGCCTAGCAAGTTTGCTGTTTGTGAAATGTGTTTTGACAGACATTAAAGAATACTGAACACTCTTGTGTAAAGACATGTTTTAATTAATATAAAACATTACCATAAAATGTTGTTGTTGTTGTTAGGTGCTGTTGAGTTGGTTCCAACTCTTAACGACCCTATGCACAACAGAATGAAACACTGCCCGGTCCTGCGCCATCCTTACAATCGTTGTTATGCTTGAGCTCATTGTTGCAGCCACTGTGTCAATCCACCTCATTGAGGGTCTTCCTCTTTTCCGCTGACCCTGTACTCTACCAAGCATGATGTCCTTCTCCAGGGACTGATCCCTCCTGACAACATGTCCAAAGTATGTAAGACGCAGTTTCGCCATCCTTGCCTCTAAGGAGCATTCTGGCTGCACTTTTTCCAAGACAGATTTGTTCGTTCTTTTGGCAGTCCATGGTATATTCAATATTCTTCGCCAACACCACAATTCAAAGGCGTCAACTCTTCTTCGGTCTTCCTTATTCATTGTCCAGCTTTCACATGCATAGGAAGTGATTGAAAATACCATGGCTTGGGTCAGGTGCACCTTAGTCTTCAAGGTGACATCTTTGCTCTTCAACACTTTGAAGAGGTCCTTTGCAGCAGATTTGCCCAAGGCAATGCGTCTTTTGATATCTTGACTGATGCTTCCATAGCTGTTGATTGTGGATCCAAGTAAGATGAAATCCTTGACAACTTCAATCTTTTCTCCATTTATCATGATGTTGCTCATTGGTCCAGTTGTGAGGATTTTTGTTTTCTTTATGTTGAGGTGTAATCCATACTGAAGGCTGTAGTCTTTGATCTTCATCAGTAAGTGCTTCAAGTCCTCTTCACTTTCAGCAAGCAATGTTGTGTCATCTGCATAACACAGGTTGTTAATGAGCCTTCCTCCAATCCTGATGTGCTGTTCTTCTTCATATAGTCCAGCTTCTTGGATTATTTGTTCAGCATACAGATTAAATAGGTATGGTGAAAGAATACAACCCTGACGCACACCTTTCCTGACTTTAAACCAATCAGTATCCCCTTGTTCTGTCCAAACAACTGCCTCTTGATCTATGTTCAGGTTCCTCATGAGCACAATTCAGTGTTCTGGAATTCCCATTCTTCGCAGTGTTATCCCTAGTTTGTTATGATCCACACAGCCGAATGCCTTTGCGTAGTCAATAAAACACAGGTAAACATCCTTCTGGTATCCTCTGCTTTCAGCCAGGATCCAGCTGACATCAGCCGTGATATCCCTGGTTCCATGTCCACTTCTGAAACCAGCCTGCATTTCTGGCAGTTCCCTGTCGATATACTGCTGCAGCCGTCTTTGAATGATCTTCAGCAAAATTTTGCTTGCGTGTGATATTAATGATATTGTTCTATAATTTCCACATTCGGTTGGATCACCTTTCTTGGGAATAGGCATAAATATGGATCTCTTCCAGTCAGTTGGCCAGGAAGCTGTCTTCCATATTTCTTGGCATAGACGAGTGAGTACCTCCAGTGCTGCATCTGTTTGTCAGTTTGTCGTACTGTGGGGGCTTGTGTGTTGCTGTGATGCTGGAAGCTATGCCACCAGTATTCAGATACCAGCAGGGTCACCCATGGAGGACAGGTTTCAGCTGAGCTTCCAGACTAAGACAGACTAGGAAGAAGGACCTGGCAGTCTACTTCTGAAAAGCATTAGCCAGTGAAAACCTTATGAATAGCAGTGGAACATTGTCTGATATAGTGCTGGAAGATGAGTCCTCCGGGTTGGAAGGCACTCAAAAGATGACTGGGATAGAGCTGCCTGCTCAAAATAGAGTCAACATTAATGACGTGGATGGAGTAAAGCTTTTGGGACCTTCGTTTGCTGATGTGGCACGATTTAAAATGAGAAGAAACAGCTGAAAACGTCCATTAATAATCAGAACCTGGAATGAATGAAGTATGAATCTAGGAAAATTGAAATCATCAGAAATGAAATGGAATGCATAAACATCAATATCCTAGGCATTAGTGAGCTGAAATGGACTGGTATTGGCCATTTTGAATTAGACAATCATGTAGTCTACTATGCTGGGAATGACAACCCAAAGAGGAATGGCGTTGCATTCATCGTCAAAAAGAACGTTTCAGGATCTATCCTGAATTATAACACTGTCAGTGATAGGATAATATCTATACGCCTACAAGGAAGACCAGTTAATAAGACTATTATTCAAATTTACGCACCAAACACTAAGGCCAAAGATGAAGAAATAGAAGATTTTTATCAGCTGCTGCAGTCCAAAATTGATGGAACATGCAATCAAGATGCATTGATAATTACTGGCAATTGGAATGCGAAGGTTGGAAACAAAGAAGAAGGATCAGTAGTTGGAAAATATGGCTTTGGTGATACAAATGATGCCGGAGATCTAACGATAGAATTTTGCAAGGCCAACGACTTCTTCATTGCAAATACCTTCTTTCACCAGCATAAACGGTGACTATACACATGGAATGGAACACACAGAAATCAAATTGACTACATCTGTGGAAAGAGACGATGGAAAAGCTCAATATCATCAGTCAGAAAAAGGCCAGGGGCCGACTGTGAAACAGACCATCAATTGTTCATATGCAAATTCAAGCTGAAAGCGAAGAAAATCAGAGCAAGTCCACGAGAGCCAAAATATAACCTGGAGTATATCCCACCTGAATTTAGAGACCATCTGAAGAATAGATTTGACGCATTGAACACTAGTGACTGAAGACCAGACGAGTTGTGGAATGACATCAAGGACATCATCCATGAAGAAAGCAAGAGGTCACTGAAAAGACAGGAAAGAAAGAAAAGACCAAGATGGATGTCAGAGGGAACTCTGAAACTTGCTCTTGAGCGTCGAGCAGCTAAAGCAAAAGGAAGAATTGATGAAGTAAAAGAACTGAACAGAAGATTTCAAAGGGCGGCTCGAGAAAGTAAAGTATTATAATGACATGTGCAAAGAGCTGGAGATGGAGAACCAAAAGCGAAGAACACGCTTGGCGTTTCTCAAGCTGAAAGAACTGAAGAAAAAATTCAAGCCTCGAGTTGCGATAGTGAAGGATTCCATGGGGAAAATATGAAACGACACAGGACACATCAAAAGAAGATGGAAGGAATACAGAGTCATTATACCAAAAAAGAATTAGTTGAAGTTCAACCATTTCAAGAGGTGGCATATGATCAGAAACCAATGGTACTGAAGGAAGAAGCCCAAGCTGCTCTGAAGGCATTGGCGAAAGCAAGGCTCCAGGAATTGATGGAATATCAATTGAGATGTTTCAACAAACAGATGCAGCACCATAAAATATTAAAGGGAAATAAAGAATTTTTCAGGATATAATGCTATTCATAGATAATTGACTGGCTTTACTTTTCAGAAATTGGAATGAGTAGAAATATATATTTCATTTCTGTCTTATAACTATCCCTATTTGTACACATGTTAAAATCTCGCCTTTTATTTTTGTAATCTGATGGTAATTGGCATGATATATTCAACGTTCTAAATCGTGTTTATCACTGGGTGCACATTGCTTTATTAAAGACAGTTTTCTAGACCTAAGTGTCTGTAAGTTAAGTACTATGAATATACATTTTTTTCTGCATATGTGTAAGGTGATATTTATCTTGTCTAAATTGCATGCTGTAAAGTCCAGAAAAGTGCCCTCCCCCAGGTGCCGGGACCCTGTCAGGATGTCAGCAGGCGATGACTGTCAGCCCTGTGACACTGCTGTCCTGGCTGGGGCCGGGAGAGGGTTAGGAACTTGGAGGCAAGGATAACTCCCTGGTAGCTGTTATTGCACTACCTTATTCTATTTTAGTAACTCCCTGGTAGAGGACGGAGAGAGAATAACAAAGGGCTGAGAACTGGCCCTGCCTGCCTGAGAGGTCAGAAGGGGCCTGCTTTGGAAGGAGAGAAGAGAAGAGAGGGCAGGGGAGGGGAGAAAAGGAGAGGAGAGGAGAGGAGAGGGGAGGGAAGAGATGGAAGGGGAAGCGGAGGATGACGCTGGCTGAGGACTGCCCTGCCCTAGGTTGCTCCCAGAGCAGCCTGGGTAGCAGCAGAGTAGGAGGGAGCAGGGTGGGCGGCAGGCAGATGGGAGCCCTAGAGAAGATGCCTGCTTCCCAATTCTGCTCAGGACCATCCTGGGTTGGTCTTTATTTTCTTAACTGTGGCCTGTGATTGTTTTCCTGCTTGCCTCAGCCGTCTGATTTTTGACTTCTCAATTTATGCACAAATAGTCTCTCATTTAGAGGGGGGGTTATGTAAAGTAGAACTGTTTCCTGTGACAGACACTGCACACAGTCCAGTCACTGACCCCTCACAAATCCTCCCAGGGCCCATCTGTCCTGGCCGAGCTGCAGGGCCACCTGGCACCAGTGACCTCGCTCGCATTTTGTGCGTGGCAAGCAAACCTGGTCATCTCAGCGTCTGAGGACAGAACTGTTAAGGTAAGGAGTGGACTGCTAAATGACTCCCAAACATGATGAGGGCTTTCCTGAACCTACTTGTGAAAACTCTGATGTCATGCTTTGTGGCATGTGGTCACTGTGTGTGTATCACTGCATTTTTTCCACGCCTGTAAGAGCCGTCATTGTGAACCTCAGAGCAGAACCGAGGCTCTGCGCTTGCACTGGGCCTGCAGGGAGCAACCCAGCCTGGCCTGGCCAGTGGCCAGGTGACCCAGAGCACTGTCCTCAGACATCGATGTATTTTCTGGGACCCAGTGCAGAAAACCATTACCCAAGACCAGAGGATTCAGCCCAAACTAAATGTGGCTTAGGAACAAGGTAAATAATGCAAGTTCCGTTTCCATTCAAGTCCATGGTAGTGCACGTTATCACTGTTGTCTCCTGAGAGTGAGGGCTTTATAAATTGTAACTGATGAAAAGTTGAAGGTAGGTAATGCTCACTGTGGAGAGAGACTGACATCGAGATTTATTGTAAAAATACCTCTCTGTCGTTTTAAAATCCCTGAGGGTAAAACCAAATTAAGATGTATTGCTTTATTGTTTTCTCTGACCCTGGAGCAGACCCAGCTCCACCCCTCACCCACGTGGGCCTCATTTTTCTTATCTGTAAAATGGAATCAGGGTATGACATGCAGCAAAGACTGGTTAGGAGAATGAGAGGCGTCGCTGTGGGTGAGTCAGTACGAGGTGTTTCTGGACGCCCTTGGTGAATAACAAGGATTTCAAAGTCCCCTGCAAATTGCAGCAACACTTTCCTTTATACCTGAGTCTTGGCCTGGGAAGTGTTCCTAACCTTCCTTCCTATGTGATGCTGACATCCTTTGTTGTCTTCCACAGTTTTATTGTTTGTGTACTGACATGATTGTTGTATTCTCTCTAGATAGCTGTTCACATAGGTTAACTTGTAACTGGGCGGTGCTGTGAGCGCACGCCATAGCATCAGGGCACAGCTCTCACCTCCCCTGAAAAGTGTGTATGTGTTGCAGGTCTGGGACTGCCATGTGGGGACGTCAGTGCACACCTCACCAGTGCTGACAGGTAGGGCTGCCTTCCCTTGTCTGACCCGCTGGTGCATACAGTGTCCCATGAGTTGGGTTGTGACATTCAGATGGAGCAGAACGTGTCTTCCTGTAAATAGCTGCTTCACTCCCTTCTACTTATTGGAAGGATTCACTTTGCAGTTCATTTCCTTGAAGTTTTTAAGATTAAGTCTTTGATTGGAGTACGTGCTTTTCTGTTCCAGCAAACGGGAAAAGCACGTGCCCTCTGAGATGGCATCCCTGGCAACCTTTGTGTGGGCAGTGGGGAGGGAGGGCCTTGTTATTCACACAGATCAGCTCACTGAGGCACAGGCACACTCAGACGCCTGGACATCCAGTGCTCGTGGTCAGAAAGGGTGCCACTGGGCAGCATCGGGCATTCTGTATGCCCACGGGTGCTGGGGTAATGGCTCACTCACCTCACAACCTCTCCAATGGTAAATGAAATGAGTATATGACAATCTAGGGGCAGGGTTGGGGTTTATGGTTATAGTTAGGGCTTGGGGTTAGTGTCAGTGTTTAGGATTAGAGTTAGAGCTATAACCAAAAAGCAAACCAAATCTGTTGCTGCGGAGTCGATTCCAACTCATAGTGACACTTACAGGACAGCATAGAACTGTCCCATAGGGTTTCCCAGGAGCACCTGGTGGATTCAAACCGCCAACCTTTTGATTAGCAGCCAAGCTCTTAACCAGTATGCCAACAGGGTTCCAATTTAGAGCTATAGTTAGGGTTAAAAAAAAAAAAACCCAAATCTAACCTGTTGACATCAAGTTGATTCTGACTCATAGTGACCCTACAGGACAGAGTAGAACTGCCCCATAGAGTTGCCAATGCTGTGATCCCTATGGAAGCAGACTGCCACTTTTTTCTCCCAGGGAGTGGCTGATGGGTTTGAACTTCTGACCTTTTAGTTAGCAGCCGAGTGCTTAACTACTGCGCCACCAGGGCTCCTTACAGTTATGGTAGGATTAAGCAATTTAGAGGCTTATGTGGTGTGAGACTCCTCAGGACCTAGCACTGTAGTGCAGCGGGGTACTGTATATGATATTCCCTTTTCCCCCAAAACGTCTCCAGGGGCTAGCTTTCTAGCATTTGCTGTGTACCCTCCGTGCACAGTCTGCTTTCCTTGGAGAGGAGGAAGAGAAGAGGCTTCCTTCCCTGGATGAGTGGTGTGAAGGTCACAGCGAGGCGCACTCAGATGCCATGGTGACCTGCAGAGTTGCTGTTCTATTTCCCAGAGTCAGCATTCCTTCTGAGGTTGTCAGGGGTGGACGATGGTACTCTAGCATGTAATACTTTCAGGGATAAAGCACATTTCTTGGAATTAGTTTTCTGAAATAAATTACGTGGAATTATTTGACTGTCAAGAAAACTTATTATAAGCTTGATCTCGTCTATCATTTATAGTTTATTTAGGACATATAGTGTTTTTTAAAAAAACTATCTTAATTCTCTTTCTACATTCTTGACAATTTAGATTGAGTAGTTTATTCATTTTAAATAATGTTTATTGTGCTTTAAGTGGAAGTTCACATCAGTCTCTCACATATAAACTTATATATACCTTACTACATACTCCCACTTACTCTCCCCCTAATGAGTCAGCCCGCTCTCTCCTACCAGTCTCTCCTTTTGTGACCATTTTGCCAGTTACTAACCCCCTTTACCCTCCCATCTCCACTCCAGACAAGAGATGCCAACATAGTCTCAAGTGTTCACCTGATGCAAGTAGCTCACTCCTCACCAGCATCTCTGTCCAGTCCAATCCATGTCTGCTGAGTTGGCTTCGGGAATGGTTCCTGTCCTGGGCCAACAGAAGGTTTGGGGACCATGACTGCCGGGATTCTTCTAGTCTCAGTCAGACCATTAAGTATGGTCTTTTTATGAGAATTTGGGGTCTGCATACCACTGTTCTCCTGCTCCCTCAGGGGTTCTCTGTTGTGCTCCATGTCAGGGCAGTCATCGGTTGTGGCCAGGCACCATCTAGTTCTTCTGGTCTCAGGCCGATGTAGTCTCTAGTTCATGTACAGAGTAGTTTTTAAATGAAAATGATACTATAGACAGCAATTAAAAAAATAAGACATCCCTTTAATTATGGTTTTCATCTTTATTTCCATACTTTTATTATTTTCGGCTTACTCTGTTGAGTTTTTTTTCTGTTGAGTTTAATGTTTAAGGAATACTGGTGCTGGTCTCCCTCAACTGTTGCGAAGCCACGCAGGGTGGTGAATTTTCAGGGGTGTGTGTGAATACCAGGCTTCCTGTGTGTGCGAGCAGCGTGTGATTTCTCAGGACTCGTCTATGGCAGACTGTGGCCCACATCCGTGCGTTTTATTTGGGATGACTTCCCTATCTTCCCTCACTCATGGAATTTCAGATTCATATTCACCAATAGTTTTTACTCTTTTTGTGAAGAAATATTTTAGAGTAGTTCAAACTTGCCTAAAAGAAACACTCTGTGTGGCATTAGGATAGTGCTCAGCTTACAGGCTCCGGTGGATTAATGCTAAGCATTCTTGGGTTTCTTTCACCAGCGTATCCTCTTCTCAGCGTGTTCATCGATGAAGAGACGAAACAGCTTGTGACTGGGTGTGCTGATGGCCAGGTTAGGCGCATACACTTGCCCTCCAGGTTCCAGGTGTTATGGTGATGGAGTCATGCACACAGGGTCGGGGCTTCACAACCACATGGTCCTTGTGGTCATGGGCTTTGTGCCACGGGAAGGGCCACAACGTCTTTGTGGGATGGCACAGCACCCTGCCTGGCTGCCTACTCACTGCCGCTGCTGTGACCTCCTTGTGTGGAGCCGGGTCTCGTGTTTTCAGGAGGTCCATGTGTAGTTCTGGTACGAGAACCAGAGAGCCATTCACAGGTCACTGGTGCCAGCTTTGTGTACTTTTGAAAGTTGTACTTCTTTGAAACTTAGCTTTCTAGATGAGCACTTTAGGTTTACTTTGTGAAGTGTGGGTACCATTACTTTCTTTAAATGTTGCTGCTGGTACAAATTAAACCCACCAAAAACCAAACCCCACTGCTATGGAGTTGATTCCGACTCATAGCGACCCTATAGGACAGAGTAGGACTGCCTCATAGGGTTTCCAAGGTGAGGCTGGTGGATTCAAACTGCCAGTCTTTTGGTTAGCAGCTGTAGCTCTGAACTGCTGTACCACCAGGGCTCTGTTGCTACAATTATGGAAAGATACAACATCTCTTTGGAAATGAAGATGAATTTTTTCTTTCTGACAAAGCCAGCTGCTCTTCCCTGCCTGTGACACCCAGGTATATGGCCATGTGCATCTCCTGGCTTTGCAAACTGTGTTGTGTGACGGGTGGGCACAGTGACGTGGTGACTGGAGTTAGCAGATAAACCCCCCAGTGAGAGTGTTTTCTCGAAGACATCTAAAATACACATTATGCCTGTACCTAAGGTGCATGTTCTTCACTGACAGACCACTAAGCAGAAAGCGCCCCAGATTCTGGGTGCCCACCAAAAGGAGGGCTCTGCGAGTGGGTGACAGTACACAGAGGACACTCACGTGGAGACCCGAGGGCCTCCCTGTGACACGTCCTGCCTGCTTGCTCTCCACTCCTCATCACATTCGGCTTTTGCTGCTTTTCATACATATCATTTGTGCAGAGACACGTGTCTGTGCTTGGCTTTTTTAGCTTTGGGTCTTCAGTTTGGATGAAACACATCATTATCGTTGTGTGACACGTGTTGACCTGAGGAAAAAGAGACAGCGTTTCTCCGCCACGAAGGTGCAGTCTGGATCGGGTGGCCCCTCAGGTAATGTGACTCAGACCCCCACCCCTCCGTGGGCTCCAGCTTACCCAGCAGCACCCACTGAGCAGCATATGGGGGTGCTGCACAGATGTGGAGGGAGAGCTGGGTGATGGCCATTCACAGATGTGGGGCCCAGGAGGTGAGGCAGGTGGAAGTGGGGGGCGAGGCGACGTCTTCTCTGAGGGCCATGTCCTGGGCGGTGGGCCTGGTGCACAGATCTTATGGGAGTTGGGTGGGTGTTCATGTTGAATAGAGGCGTGCACAGTCATCTGCCTCCCCACACTGCCCAACCGCTCGCTGGAGGCCTCCCAGAGCTGCCTCGCTCGTCCACACCCGCAGCTGCGTCATCGTGCCTCCCCTGCCCCAAGCGACTGGCCCAGGAGAGCCCCCACCGTGCTGCAGGGCCGATTCTCAGCCCAGTGGGGGCTCTCTCCTGAGGGGGGCGCTAACGCACCCTTTAGCCTTTCGCACAGCTGCAAATGTGTCTGCGCTGCTGATAGTTCATTTTCACAGTGTTCACTTTTCGTTTTAGTTTTTGCCTCTTTTTGTAGATGGCACTAAACTATTTTTAAAGTGGGTCAGAAGACACCTTTCTCCAATATACCCTATGTTTTCCTAATGCTCTAAACCTCGGGTTTTATTATTTCTTTTATGAGTGCCCTTTTATTAAGGAAAGGAGTACTTGTGTTACACAAATGGTTAAGCGCTTGATTATGAGCTGTGGGCTGTTCGAACCCACCCAGAAGTACCTCAGAAGAAAGGCCTGGCCCTCTGCTTCCCAAAGCTCATGGCCTTGAAACCCCTTTGCAGCAGAGTCTATTCTGCACACACGGGGTTGTCAGGAGTTGGAGGCGACCTAGACAGCAACTAACAACGACAGTTACTACTGAAGTGAACCTTAAACCCGTTTTAGGAAGAGCTAAACTCTGTAAGCTGACCATCTCTTCTTCTTCCCCATCCCCTTTGCTGGGTTCTGTACTTAAAATTACAGGCCTCATTATATAGGTTTAATTTTTATTTTTAATCTTGTTCTTTAATGTTTAAGCCTAATGTTTTTCTAGATAAATGGTCTGAATTACTCCATTGTTGTTAGGTGCCATTGAGTTGGTTCCAACTCATAGCGACCCTACGTACAACAGAAGGAAACATTGCCCAGTCCTGCACATCCTCACAATTATTGACATGCTTGAGCCCATTGTTGTAGCCACTACGTCAGTCCATCTCGTTGAGCAATATACATACATAATTCCAGCGATATATACTACATACGTATTTACAATAACCTCCTGTGATGTCAGCTTTTGCCTTTTCTTTTTTTTTATTAACTTTTATTAAGCTTCAAGTGAACGTTTACAAATCCAATCAGTCTGTCACATATAAGTTTACATACATCTCACTCCCTACTCCCACTTGCTCTCCCCCTCTTGAGTCAGCCCTTTCAGTCTCTCCTTTCGTGACAATTTTGCCCGCTTCTCTCTCTCTCTATCCTCCCATCCCCCCTCCAGACAAGAGTTGCCAACACAATCTCAAGTGTCCACCTGATATAATTAGCTCACTCTTCATCAGCATCTCTCTCCCACCCGCTGACCAGTCCCTTTCATGCCTCATGAGTTGTCTTCGGGGATGGTTCCGGTCCTGTGCCAACAGAAGGTCTGGGGACCATGGCCGCCGGGATTCCTCTAGTCTCAGTCAGACCATTAAGTTTGGTCTTTTTATGAGAATTTGGGGTCTGTATCCCACTGATCTCCTGCTCCCTCAGGGGTCCTCTGTTGTGCTCCCTGTCAGGGCAGTCATCGATTGTGGCTGGGCACCAACTAGTTCTTCTGGTCTCAGGGTGATGTAGGTCTCTGGTTCATGTGGCCCTTTCTGTCTCTTGGGCTCTTAGTTGTCGTGTGGCCTTGGTGTTCTTCATTTTCCTTTGCTCCAGGTGGGTTGAGACCAATTGATGCATCTTAGATGGCCGCTTGTTAGCATTTAAGACCCCAGACGCCGCATTTCAAAGTGGGATGCAGAATGATTTCATAATAGAATTATTTTGCCAATTGACTTAGAAGTCCCCGCAAACCATGTTCCCCAGACCCCCGCCCTTGCTTCGCTGACCTTTGAAGCCTTCATTTTATCCCGGAAACTTCTTTGCTTTTGGTCCAGTCCAATTGAGCTGACCTTCCATGTATTGAGTGTTGTCTTTCCCTTCACCTAAAGCATTTCTTATCTACTGATTAATCAATAAAAAGCCCTCTCCCACCCTCCCTCCCTCCCCCCCTCGTAACCACAAAAGTATGTGTTCTTCTCAGGTTTACTATTACTCAAGGTCTTATAATAGTGGTCTTATACAATATTTGTCCTTTTGCCTCTGACTAATTTCGCTCAGCATAATGTCTTCCAGGTTCCTCCATGTTATGAAATGTTTCACAGATTCGTCACTGTTCTTTATCGATGCGTAGTATTCCATTGTGTGAATATACCACAATTTATTTACCCATTCATCCGTTGATGGACACCTAGGTTGCTTCCAACTTTTTGCTATTGTAAACAGAGCTGCAATAAACATGGGTGTGCATATATCTGTTTGTGTGAAGGCTCTTGTATCTCTAGGGTATATTCCCAGGAGTGGGATTTCTGGGTTGTATGGTAGTTCTATTTCTAACTGTTTAAGATAACGCCAGATAGATTTCCAAAGTGGTTGTACCATTTTACATTCCCACCAGCAGTGTATAAGAGTTCCAATCTCTCCGCAGCCTCTCCAACATTTATTATTTTGTGTTTTTTGGATTAATGCCAGCCTTGCTGGTGTGAGATGGAATCTCATCGTAGTTTTAATTTGCATTTCTCTAATGGCTAATGATCGTGAGCATTTTCTCATGTATCTGTTGGCTGCCTGAATATCTTCTTTAGTAAAATGTGTGTTCACTAAAAAAAGAACAAAAACGATTTATTTTTTAAAAAGGATAAGTGTCTTATTTTTGACAACATGCAAAGCAAGGAAATATTAAGGTTGTAAAAAGTATATATTTTACTTTTGATATTATAACTGACAACGAAAAAGAGCCCACAGATTGGCTGAGTGTCAGGGAACTATCTAGGGGCTTATTTGCCAATTTTTTTTTTTTTTAGTAATACTTTACTGTGTTTTTGGTGAAGGTTTACACAGCAGTTTAGGTTCTCATTCAACAATTTCTACACAACTTGTGCAGTGACATTGGTTACGTTCTTCACAAAGTGTGAACATTCTCATTTGTGTTCTACGTTATTTCATTTCCTTTAATCTTATTTCCCTGCTGCCTTACCTTCTCATCTTTGTTTTAAAGTAATTGTTGACTGAGTTGTTTGCCTTTTAATTCGATTGATAATTTTAATCTCACTTCTTAGATTCTCAGTAGTTCTGTTCCCTAGGAGAGAGTCAGCTGTCCTCTACAAATGAGCAGGAAAAAGAAGAGAGGATTGAAGCTGCATTTCTTGTCCTACAACTGGAACGCTGTGACCTGTCCCACATTCTGAATCCTGGGTGTGAATGGTAAGTGTGGCCAGCTTGGCCTCAGCCACATAAAGAAGACCTATTCAATTCCTTAAGTGAATATTAGGTTCATTTTTTAAAAAAGGGTTTTGCAGGTAAAATGATTAAATTAGAACCAAATAATTTTTGCCTGTTTGATTAAAGCTAACCCTAAGTGTTCTTAGATTGCAAATTTTAAGTCTTAAAGTTGATAAACTTGGTCAGTTATACTTAAGTCCCTTTAATAAAATAACTCCACCATTCGTCTGTCAGTTTGTCATACTGTGGCAGCGTGCATGTTGCTGTGAAGCTGGATGCTATGCCTCCAGTATTTCAAATATCAGCAGGGTCAGCCATAGTGGACAGGTTTCAGCAGAGTTTCTAGACTATGACAGACTAGGAAGAAGAACCTGGCAATCTACTTCTGAAAAAAAATGGTCAGTGAAAACCTTATGAATAGCAGCAGAACATTGATATAGGGCTGGAAGATGAGCCTCTCAGGTTGGAAGGCACTCAGAATACGACTGGAGAGGAGCTGCCTCCTCAGAGTAGAGCTGACCTTAATGACGTGGATGGAGTAAAGCTTTTGGGACCTTCATCTGCTGATGTGATGAGAAGAAACAGCTGCAAACATCCATTAGTAATCTATACATGGAATGTATGAAGTATGAACCAAAAAAATTGGAAGTCGTCAAAAATGAAATGGAATGCTTGATATCCTAGGCATTAGTGAGCTGAGAAGGACTGGTGTTGGCCATTTTGCATCGGACAGTCATGTGGTGTGCAACCCCAGGAATGACGCATTGATGAGGAGAGGTGTCACATTCATTGCCAAAAGGAACATTTCAAGATCTGTCCTGAAGTACAATGCTGTCAGTGATAGGGTAGTGTCCATATGCCTACAGGGAAGAGCAGTGTCTTAGTTATCTAGTGCTGCTATAACAGAAATATCACAAATGAATGGCTTTCACAAGCAGAATTTTATTCTCCAACAGTTTAGGAGGCTAGAAGTCCGAATTTAGGGCGCCAACTCCAGGAGAAGACTTTCTCTATCTTTTGGCTCTGGGGGGAAGGTCCTTGTCATCAATCTTCCCTTGGTCTAGGAGCTTCTTGGCACAGACCCTTATTCCAAAGGACATTCTCCACTCCTGGCTTTTCTTTCTTGGTGGTATGAGGGCCCTCTCCTCTCTGCTCCCTTCTCTGTTTTATATCTCAAAAGAGATTGACTCAAGATGCAACCTAATCCTGTAGATTGTGTTCTGACTTATTAACATAACGGCTTCTAATCCAGTGTCATTAACATCACAGAGATGGAATTTACACCACATAGGTGTAGTTCTTTTTAGGTGTAACATATGATGACAAAATGGTGGATAATCACACAATACAAGTAATTGTGGCCTAGCCAAGTTGACACACATTTTTAGGGGGCACAATTCAATCCATAACAACCAGTTAATATGACTGTTATTCAAATTTATGCACCAACCACTAATGCCAAAGATGAAGAAATCGAAGATTTTTACCACCTTCTGCAGTCTGAAATTGATCAAACATGTAATCAAGATGCATTGATAATTCCAGGTGATTGGAATGGGAAAGTTGTAAACAAGGAAGGATTGGTAGTTGGAAAATATGGCCCTGTGATAGAAACAATGCCAGGGATCGCATAATAGAATTGTGCAAGACCAATGACTTATATATTGGAAATACCTTTTATCAACAACATTAATGATGACTGTACACATGGACCTCACAGATGGAATACACAGGAATCAAATCAACTGTATCTGTGAAAAGATAATGGAAAAGCTCATTATTATCAGTCAGAAAAAGGCCAAGGGCCAACTGTGGAAGAGACTATCAGTTGTTCACGTGCAAATACAAGTTGAAGCTGAAGAAAATTAAAACAAGTCCATAAGAGCCAAAGCATGACCTTGAACATATTCCACTCGAATTTAGAGACCGTCTCAAGAATACATTTGATGCATTGAACACTAAAGACCGAAGGCCAGACAAGTTGTGGGATGACTTCAAGGGCATCATACATGAAGAAAGCAAAAAGTCATTAAAAAGAAAGTAAAGAAAGAAAAGACCAAAACTGATGTCAGGAGAGACTGAAACAAACTTGCCCTCGAACGTAGAGTAGCTAAAGAGAATGGAAGAAATAATGAAGTAAAAGAGCTGAATAGAAGATTTCAAGTTGCATCTCAAGAAGACAAAATATTACCATGAAATGTGCAAAGGCCTGGAGTTAGAAAACCAAAAAGGAAGAACACACTCGGCATTTCTCAAGATGAAAGACCTGAAGAAAAAACTCAGGCCTCAGTTGCAATGTTGAAGGATTCTTCAGGGATAATATTAAACTCAGGAAGCATCAAAAAAAGATGGAAGGAAAATACAGAATCACTTTACCAAAAAGGATTGGTCAATCTTTAATCATTTCAGGAGGTAGCATATGATGGTACTGAAGGAAGAAGTCCAATCTGCACCGAAGTCATTGGTGAAAAACAGGGTTCCAGGAATTGATGGAATATCAATTGAGGTACCTCAGCAAAGCGCTTCCTCATTTATGCCAAGAAATTTTGAAGACAGCTACCTAGCCAACCGACTAGAAGAGTTTCATATTTGTGCCCGTTCCAAAGAAAGGTGATCCAATAGAATGTGGAAGTTATCAAACAATGTAATTAACATCACATACAAGATAATTCAGAAGCGGCTGCAGCAGTTCATTGACAGGGAACTGCCAGAAATTCAAGCGTGATTCAGAAGAGAACATGGAATGAGAGATGTCATTGCTGATGTCAGATGGGTCTTGACTGAAAGCAGAGAATACCAGAAAGATGTTTAGCTGTGTTTTATTGACTATGTAAAGACATTCGACTGTGTAGATCATAACAAATTATAGATAACTTTGTGAAGAATGGGAATTCCAGGACACATAATTATACTCATATGGAACCTGTATGTAGACCAAGAGGCAGTCTTTCCATCAGAACAAGGGGATACTGATTGGTTTAAATCAGGAAAGGTGCATGTCAGGGTTTTATCCTTTCACCATACTTATTCAATCTGTATGCTGAGCAAATAATTTGAAAAGCTGGACAATATGAAGAACTTAGCATCAGGACTGGAGGAAGACTCATTAAAAACCTTCGATATGCAGATGACACAATTTGGCTTACTGAATGTGAAGAGGACTTGAAGCACTTATGTATGAAGATCAGTGATTACAGCCTTCAGTATGGATTATGCTTCAACACAAAGAAAACAAAAACCGTCACAACAGAACCAATAATCGTCATGATAAATGGAGAAAGTACTGAAGTTGTCAAGGATTTCATTTTACTTGGATCCGTAATCAATGCCCATGGAAGCAGCAGTCATGGAATCAAACGACGTGTTGCATTGGGCAAATCTGCTGCAAAAGACCTCTTTAGAGTGTTGAAAAGCAAAGATGTCACTTTTATGACTAAGGTGCACCTGACTCAAGCCATAGTTTTTTGTCACCTCATATGCCTATGAAAGTTGTACAATGAGTAAGGAAGACCAAAGAATTGACACATTTGAATTACGGTGTTGGCAAAGAATATACCGTGAATTGCTGGGTGGAACAGTGGTTAAGATCTCTGCTGCTAATGGAAAGTCCAGCCGGTTTGGGTTTTGCCAGAACAATGAAGCCCTGGTAGTACAGTGGTTAAGAGCTTGGCTGCTAACCAAAAGATCTGCAGTTCTAATCCACCAGCTGCTCCTTAGGAAACTATGAGGCAGTTCTACTCTGTCCTATAGGGTCGCTATGAGTCAGAATCCAGTCGATGGTAGCGGGTTTGTTTTTTATTGGATTTTGCCAGAAGAACCGACAAATCTGTCTTGGAAGGAGTACAGCCAGAATGCTCCTTGGAAGTGAAGATGGTGAGACTTCATGTCATATACTTTGGACATGTTATCAGGAGGGATCAGTTCCTGGAGAAGGACATAAGGCTTGGTATAGTAGGTGGTCATCCAGAAAGACCCTCAGCAAGATGGATTGACACAGTGGCTGCAACATTGGGCTCAAACATAGCACCAGTTGTGAGGATGGCGCAGGACCAGGCAGCATTTCCTCCTGTTACACTTGAGGTTCCTGACTTAGAGCTGATTTGACTGCACCTAATAAGAACAGCAACAGTAAAGTAAATTAGTTTATTTTCAGTTTTGCTCACCAAAATCTAGGTAGATCTTTACCTCTGTAATAGGACATTTTCTTTAGAAAGAGGGAAACTGTCATAAGTCATTCTGAATTTCCTTTTTGTCCCCATCTGTGCCCTGCATTACACATTTAAAATTAACCCCAAATAAATTTATTTTTCTGTGTGCTTGATAGAAATATTAGTTATTTAACAACATAAGGAAGTCATTGTCGAACTGTGATTAAAAGAGTATATTACGATTGTTTTCTAAAACATTCACTACCCCCCGCCCCCCACCAAAAAAACAGCAACAACCTTGGAAAGAGCTAGGACCATACTTTTATGCAAGTAATGTGAGCCTTCTATGTTTGCTTGTCAACCGGGCCCTCCCTCCTTGAGCTATTATTAGAAGAGCTGCTGGTATGCGTTTTTTTTTTTTTTTACAAAAATATGGTAGTTCATCTAAAGAGTAGCCTTTCACCTACCATAGGTGATGGGGCATGTTCTTTGGAGGGGATACTGGAGAGGTGTGATTGTCCTGGGTCCCCTGGCCTGGAGCAGCTGTGTCTTCTGTGTGGCAGTGTTTCCGCAGGAGCTCACCAAGGTCCAAGCACCCCTGTGAGATCTAAACTGCAGTGGGGAGGCGGGGCAGATTAGACACTTGGCATTGCTGTATGTCTGAGCACACAGACTCCTCTGTGTCTTAAAGCCATGTGTTTGGTCCACGTGTGGAATGTTGTTTGGAGGATACCAAGAACGAACCCAGGGGAAGGATCTGGAGGCTATTACCTTACTCGGGTGGAAGGTCCTGGTGGTTTGCATGGGTATATAGGCAGTTGGGAGTGAGAAGATGGAAGGGCCCGGATAGAAGATGCCACTTGGAAACCAGCTGCTAAGTTGGAAAGTGTATATTTCATCTTTGTTGTTGTGGTTGTTAGGGGCCGTCCACTCAGTTCTGGCTCATTAGGGACACTTTGTACAACACAATGAAACGCTGCCTGGTCCTGCGCCATCCTCACAATTGTTGCTATGTTTGAGCCCATCGTTGCAGCCACTGTGTCAGTCCATCTCATTGAGGTCTTCCTCTTTTTCACTGACCCTCTGCTTTACAAAGCATAATGTCCTTCTCCAGGGATTGGTCCCTCCTGATAACATGTCCAAAGTACATGAGACGAAGCCTCACCATCCTTCCTTCTAGGGATGGTTGTACTTCCAAAATAGATGTGTTAGTTCTTCTGGCAGTCCATGTTATATTCAATATTCTTTGCCAACACCATAGTTGAAATGCAGATTTCATCCAGCATGACAGAATTATGCCTGTTAACTGATTTATTAATCTTTATCTTGTTTGTTAATTGAAAAAGAGGAAAAAAAAGACCTGTGTTTAAATTCCTAGTGACTTGTATGTTGGGTCAGTTAGCTCTCTTCTTTGAGTTGTGTCCTCCCCTAGCAGCTTTTTCCTGACGGTTGTTGGAAATAATGTCAGAGTCCAGGCAGTGCACTGGGCACAGTGTGACCCCTACCTCTGTAGGTCCTGTAAGTGAGGTCGGCAGTGGCCTTGTTTGCGAGCCTCAGGAAGAACGAAATTGTGCATGTCGGTGCTGTCTTCACTAGAGAGCAAGTGGATACTTACCAGTTGTCATTTACTCTGACTCGTGGCATCTCCACATGTGTCAGGGTAGAACTGTTCTCCATAGGGTTTTCAGTAGCTGACTTTTCAGAAGTAATTTGACAGGACTTTCTCTTTTTGGGTTTTCTTCCAAGGTGCCTCTGGGTGGACTCAAGCTTCTAACCTTTCAGTTAGCAGCCGAGGGTGTTAACTGTTTACACCACCCAGGGCATCCAATGCCTGCTTGTTGTTGTTGCCCACTGACTGTGACTCATGGTGATGCTGAGTGTCAGAGTAGAACTGCTCCTCAGTGTTTTCTTGGCAGTGATCTTAACAGAAGCAGATCACCAGACCTTTTCTTCTGAGGTGCCACTGGGTGAGTTCAAACTACCATCCTCTAGGTTAGCAGTTCAGTGCAACCCCAAGCAGATCCTAATATCGGCCTAGTCAAAGTGTAATCCTCAATCGTGAGGCCTGGTCATGTGCAGAAGCTAACTGAGGTGCCCTTGAGATAGCTCGCAGTGATCATGTGCTTTCCCGCGTGTGAGAAGACTGAGCCACCACGCGGAGCCGAGCGCTGTGGTCCTGAGCCTTCAGGATGGCCACCGGTGTGATTTCCCCTTTTTCTTTTAAAATTAGCCTTCCTCCTGAGAATACCAAGTGTGTGTGGATTGGAAGCTCGGATGGCTTGTTCATATTTAACTTAGCAAACTTTGAATTGGAAGCTGTTTTACTTTACAAAGGTAAGATCATAAATTCAATTCACCTAAATTTTGTGTGATTTTAATGTTTTCTTTACCTAATACAAGGGTAGGAAATGTCTTAGTGTAGAAAGCCTAATCATCCGAATTTGAGGATAGGCCACATTCAGTCATTAGAGAGACATGGTGATTGTCGTCAGGAGCCTCGGTGTTGGGAGTCCACAGGATGCGTTCCCATCCACTCCTACCCTGCTGCTCCGGGGGCGTTCAGACAGCAGAGCACACACCTGAAATGGTCCTTCCTCTGCCCAGTCCTGAATGACACACTTCACTGCATCCCTTCCTCTGCCCTAACTCACCTCAGACCCTCCTGCCTCCATCCTGTGTCCCCTAACCCCTCCTCAGACAGCCTGCCTCCATCCTGTGTCCCCTAACCCCACCTCAGACAGCTTGCCTCGGTCCTGTGTCCCCTAACCCCACCTCAGACAGCCTGCCTCGCTCCTCTGTCCCCTAACCCCACCTCAGACAGCCTGCCTCGCTCCTCTGTCCCCTAACCCCACCTCAGACAGCCTGCCTCACTCCTCTGTCCCCTAACCCCACCTCAGACCTGCCTGCCTCAATCCTGTGTCCCCTAACCCCTCCTCAGACAGCCTGCCTCCATCCTGTGTCCGCTAACCCCACCTCAGACCCGCCCGTCCTGAGTAGACTGTGCCCTGCAGACCCTGTTCCCTTTCATGTGATGTTGACACTGACCTCTGGGTTATTTGTGCCAGAAACGCTGGCCCTGCTCACCTGTGAGAGTCCATTCCATACCCAGGCCTAGGTCCCTGGCCCCTCGTTGGCTCTGCACACCTTTCTGTCTCCTCAGCACTTGTCACGGCTTTAAGTACACACGTGTGTCTTCTCCGTGCCCGTGTCTGACTCTCCTGCTGACCTCCATGCACGAGAGCCGGCACCTGTCCCATTCCTTGTCATGTGTGCACCCCAGGGCCTGGTGCCGTGTAACTCTCACACTGAACCATGGGTGAGTGGGCAAGTGCTTTGTTCCCCCTCCCTGCATCTGAAATTGTGCTCATTTCTCTTTTCTGGAAATTAAGACTTTCTAGGCCTCAGCATTAAAGTTGCTGGATCATGTGCCATAATGAACAAAACCATAAACGAAAAGGTTAGTATAAAACATTTACTATATTTAATTTCCATAAGATGCATTTATCTATAGTTTATACTTTCTTCAGCATAGTATTATAATGATGAGCTTACTAAATGAGATTTTTTATGAACTGCACAGTACCATACAATTACAGTTACCAGTCAAATACCACTATTCATGTAAATGAAGCCGATTTAAAAATTGTATTTATGATTAGAATTATGGGATACATTCACAGTTTTCCCTTTTGCTCAGTGCTGGTATTAATGACATCACCCTTCCAACCCTTGTAGACCTTTTGCTTGCTCACGTCCATGTTTGGAAATAAGATAGCTGTGTTGGAAATCAACCTCGCTGCTCTCGTGAGGTCTCAGCAGGGCCCTGGCATGGGGAAGGGCCTTTCTGTGTTGGCAAGGTACAGGGTCTTTTTAAGTCGGTTGTGTTTGTGTTGAGTTTCTGTGACAGTGAGTGTGTGAGTGAGTGTGCATGAGTGAGCATGTAAATGCGAGCGAGTGTGACTGATGTTCCGTGTGTATGTGAGCATGTGTGAGCGAGTGTGTGAGTGAATATGCGTGCCTGAGTGTGACTGTGCACGAGATTGAGTGTGCGTGAGTGTATAAGTGAGCATGTAAGTGTGCATGTGAGTGAGCATGTAAATGTGAGTGTGCGTGTGAGTGAGCATGTAAATGTGAGTGAATGTGTGTGAGTGAGCATGTGAGCAAATGAATGTGCGTGCATGAGTGTGAGAGTGAGCGTGTGAGTGTACATAAGTGTGAGTGAGCATGTAAATGTGAGCAAGTGTTTGAATGTGTGAGAGTGAGTGCATGAGCGTGCATGACTGTATGTGAGTGCAACTGTGTGAGTGTGCATGAGTGTGTGATTGAATGTCCATGAGTGTGTGAGCGTGTGTGAGTGTGAGAGTGAATAAGCATGTGTGAGCGAGTGTGAGTGTGCATGAGTGTGTGTGAACATGTGTGTGCATGTGTGAGCATGTGTGTGCGTGTGTGTGCATGAGTGAGCATGTAAGTGTGAGTGTCAGTTTGTGTGTGAATGTGTGTGAGTGTGACAGTGTCTGTGTTTAATTTAGAGAATTTTAGATTCTTTTTTATCTTAAGAACAAGTAATGTTTAGTAACCCCCAATTAATTTTCTATTCAGAAACCCTGGTGGCGCAGTGGTTAAGAGCTATGGCAGCTAACCAAAGGGTCAGCAGTTTGAATCTGCCAGGTGCTCCTTGGAAACTCTATGGGGCAGTTCTACTCTGTCCTATAGGGTCACTATGAGTCAGAATCGGCTCGACGGCACTGGGTTTGATTTTTTTGGTTTTATTTGAAAAAAATTATTGCTAAACCCTTGCTTCTACCTTGCTTAAAACTAAGTGGTTCATAGTTTTTTTTTAATGAGAAACACTATTTTACTTCAGGATAGGATATAGATTATAAAAAGCACTTTCATTAAAAATATAATTAAATTTTTCTTTACTTACAAGGATAAGAATAAGCTTACTAGTTATTTTTATTTCCAATATTATACATTCATATTTATATGAACTAATCATAGTTAATCATTAGTAACTATTCTTAAAATATATATTTCATTGAAACAGCTCCGTAATATAATTGTTTGCTTTTATAGTATAGTTTTGTTTTTATTTTAGTTCCTGTGTTTTACCAACCTCTCCACTGTATTTTGGAGTTGTTGAGAAGAAAAGAACTAAGCCTGTTGGTCGAAAGCTATCTGGTTAGTATATTAGTATATTCTGGAAAATAAATGTAAGAAATTAGTTCTTTTAGTTGTTGTTATTATTAGATTTGTTATGTTGCTTTGTAAATATATTTATATCAAGATAAAAACCAATCAGTATTTATTTCTTTCCTTTGCTCCTTTATTTCTTTTGTCTGTCAAATATTTATTAAATGCCCTTTGTGGTAGGGAATATGCTAGATGTTTCTTTCCTGATGATGGATATGATTCTGCATTGTTGCTGTTGTGAGTTGCTGTTAAGTCAGCTCGGACTCATGGTGAGGTATTGTATAACAGAAGGAAATATTCCCCGGTCCTGTGCTGCCTTCACGATAGTATGTTTGAGTCCATTGTTTTGGCCGCTGTGTCAACCCATCTTATTGAGGGTTTCCCTCATTTTCACTGGCCCTCTACCAAACATGGTGCCCTTTTCTAGGAATTGGTCTTTCCTGATGATGGGTCCAAAGTAAGTGACCCCAAGCCTTGCCATTCTACTTCTAAGGAGCATTCTGGCTGTACTTCCTCGAAGACAGTCCTATCCGTTCTTTTGGCAGTCCGTGGTATATTCGGTAGTCTTTGCCAGCACTACAGTTCAAAGGCATCAATTCTCCTTTGATCTTCCTTATTCACTGTCTAGCTTTCACATGCAGATGAGGCGATTGAAAACTCCGAGACTTGGGTCAGGCGCGCCTTAGTCCTCAAAGTGACGTCTGTGCTTTTGAAGACTTTAAAGAGGTCTTTCGCAGCATATTTGCCCAATGCAATGTGTCATTTGATTTCTTGACTGCTGCTTCCATGGAAGTTGATTGTTGATCCAGGTAGAATGAATTAGTTAATAATGTCAATTTTTCCTTCCTGTGGGAGGATAGCACACCCCTTTTTGAGACCTGGAAGCTCTGCCTTGGGGACACCCCAGACCTTGCTCTGTGTGTGTCTTCATTGGCATCCTTTTTGCTGTAATAAACTGCAATCCTAAGCAAAGTGATTTCCTAAGTTCTGTGAGTCACCCAAGGAGGTCACGAGAATACCTCAATTTGTAGCCATCAGGTCAGAAGCAAGGTGTCGTGGGTATCCCTAAGCTTGTGGCTGGCATCTGAAGTCTGGGGCCGACTTGGCAGTCTGGAGGACGGTGCCCTTTAACCTGTGAGCTCTCACCTGGCCCTGGTGGTCAGGGTCATAGGAAGAAGTGCTGCCTGTGCAGCTGGTGTGTGAAGGAGATTTAGAGTTAGTGTTGGCCTCAGAGAAGGTGGACAGACACGACCAACCTAGGAACGGGCCTAGTTTTTGGCAGGAGGTGGGGGAATGGGTGGAGGAGAGAGAGGTCATAGGTTTGGTTTTGGACGTGCTTAAGATTGAGGCACCTTTGAGACATCAAAGTTAGAGTTCGAAAAGGCAGTTTTGATACATATGAGTCTAGAACCCAGAGGAACACATGGGACTGGAGCTGTATATTATTTAATAATTATACAGTGATCCACATTTCTGTAAGGGGTTTTCACTAGTCTGCCGTCTCTCTTACCTCAAACTCGTGAAACTCCCTCTGTCAGCTAAGCACTGACCTCTCCAGTTTATAGGCTGTTACCCTCTTCCCTTGGCTGTAGGAGCCATTCTAAGAAATTGTAGGACACACATAGTCTTAGTTATCTAGTGCTGCTATAACAGAAATACCACAGGTGGATGGCTTTAACAAAGAGATTTATTCTCTCTCAATCTAGGAGGCTAGAGGTCCAAATTCAGGGTACCAGCTCTAGGGGAAGGCATTCTCTGTTGGTCTGGGAGAAAGTCCTTGTCATCATTCTTTCCCTGGTCTAGGAGCTTTACAGTGCAGGGACCCTGGGTCCAAAGGACACACTCTGATCCTGGTGCTGCTTTCTTGATGGTATGAGGTTCCCAAGTCTCTGCGCTCACTTCTCTCTTTTATATCTCAAAGGAAATTGGCTCAAGACACTATCCAATCTTGTAGATTGAGTCATGCCTCATTAACATGACTGCCACTAGTCCCACTTCATTAATGTCATAGAGGTAGAATTTATAAAACATAGGCAAATCACATCAGATGACAAAATGGTGGACAGTCACACAATACTGGGAATCATGGCCTAGCCAAGTTGACACACATTTTTGGGGGACGCAATTCAATCCATGACACACGTCTTAGAACAGCTTCCAGGATCTTTCTCAGCCTTGCTCTGCCGTCGCCTCAGACAGCCTAGACTCACTGGGTTGATCAGCATGGACGGCTCGGGCAGCCCAGAGCTCTCTGGTCTCCACTCCCCCTGCCTGCTCTGTTGCTTCTGCAGGGAACGGCCTTTCCACCTCCTGTCCTCATTAAACGAACGAGACTTCTGATATCCTAACAACAACAAACAAAAAAACAAATCATTTCTGACTCACTGTGACCCCACGTGTTCATAACAGAGCTTTGCACCATAGGGTTTTCACGGCTGTGACCTGTTATAAGCAGACCACCAGGACTTTCTTACAAAGCTCTGCTGGGTAGGTTTGAGCCTCTAGCCTTTCGGTTAGCAGTTCAGTTTGTTAACTGTGTCACCAGGGACTCCTTTTGATGCCTTAAGGAAGTATTGATAATTGGTTTTTAAAAATCACTCTGAAATTGCAAAATAAACATGCAGCAGAGAAGACACACTCCTACACAGTATACAGGACAGTCGTATACACCTGCCTGCGCAGTGTACAGGACAGTCGTATACACCTGCCCGCGCAGTGTACAGGACAGTCGTATACACCTGCCCGCGCAGTGTACAGGACAGTCGTATACACCTGCCCATACAGTATACAGGACAGTTGTATACACATGTCTGTGCAGCACACAGGACAGTCGTACACACACGGCCGTGCAGCATACAGGACAGTCGTATGTATACACATGCCCACACAGCGTACAGAACAGTTGTATACACACCCCCGCGTAGTATACAGGATAGAGGCATACTGGTGTTGGCGAAGAATGTTGAATATACCATGGAGTGCCAAAAGAACGAACAAATCTCTCTTGGAAGTACAACCAGAATGCTCCTTAGAAGCAAGGTTGGCGACATCAACCCCTGGAGAAGGACATCATGCTTAGTAAAGGAGAGGGTCTGCGAAGAAGAGGAAGACTCTCAACGAGATGGATTGACACAGTGGCTGCAACAATGGGCTCGAGCATAGCAACAATTGTGAGCATGGCGCAGAACTGGGCAGTGTCTCGTTCTGTTGCACGTAGGGTCGCTATGAGTCAGAACTGACTTGATGGCACCTAACAACAACAATAATATTGTATGCATTCTTTTGTGATTTGCTTTGGCAATCTTTCCGGAATAGTAGAGCCTCTATCCAGCCATGTGTATAAGATCTAATGTTTTAGCTAATAATTATTTGAAATACAGTTTGAACATATTACAATCTAGTGTAATTTAAAGACTAAGAGAAATGTTTTTGTTTTCACACTTTCAGCACATTTCCCCTTCTTTTGCTAATGTTGGTTGGTCTGACTTCAGGCACAGAACCTCTTACATGTATAAAACCATTCTGTGTATAAGAAACTGTGTTGTTTTCATGTCCACGATGGAACTGCAGCCTTCAGTTTAGCTTCTTCTTTGAAATCACTTTATGCAGCTGCCCGGAGTTCTGTCCAGGACCAGCCACTGGTCTTCCACAGTAAAGTCAGGTCATCGGGCTACGCCTCCGCTCCTCAGTGAGTGAAACTTCTTGTTAGTAAAATTGTTGCAGTGAGATTCCTGCTGATATGATCTTAGAAATGATGACATCTGAAAAATATTTTCATGCAAATTAACACATCCCTTCAGTTGAGCCGACCCATGACAGGGACTAACTTAGACACCCTCTGTTGAAACAGAGGCAGAAACGTGTGTCTCCAGTGCCTGGCTGTGTGGAGCCCAGCTGTGGGGCCCAGTGCTCAGAATAGTCAGGGGTGCCACACATGCTTAGTAGGGCCACCTGACTTTGGGGGATGTGCCCCCTGCTGGAGGCAGGGGCAGGTGGGGGAGGAAGGGAAGGGGCAGGTGGGGGAGGGAGGGAAGGGGCAGGTGGGGGAGACGGGAGGGGGACAGACAGGTGGGGGGAAGGTGGGGGGCCAGCAGGGGTCAGGTGGGAGTCAGATGGGGAGGGCGCAGGTGGGGTGCAGGTGAGGGTCAGGTGGGGGAAGATGGGGAGGCTGCAGGTGAGGGTCAGGTGGGGGCCTGTGGGGGTCAGGCGGGGGCAGGTGGGGAGGGTGCAGGTGAGGGTCGGGGGGGGTCTGTGAGGGTTGGGGAGGCAGGTGGGGAGGCCCCTGAAGCCACTCGTTGGCCCCTTGGCTGTCTGCCTCCCCCAGGACAGATGGCCTAGAAGTGCCGGCCCAAGGCAGATCACGGGGTGCATTCCACAGCTGGTAGAATAGTCCACGAGGGGGCAGAGGGATCTGAGTGTGGCCCAGCCAGGAGACAGAGCTTAGGAGACCTTTCCCAGTGGTGTCCCAGGGAATGAGGGACTGATAAGCTAAGCTCTCTAGGTCCTTGTTTCTTCATCTGAGAAATGGGGCCTGGTTCAAGGTGCTTGTTTATTATCTTCCATGTTTAACATCCTAAGTGCGCTAAAAGCAGAGTTCAGTGTGACTTCCCAGCGCATTTCACCTGTTTCTGAATGGATTTTTAGTATGGGATCCCTAAGCGGGACTTAACTTCTGCTATGATTGCAGACATCTCTTCTCTAAAAGGAAGTGAGGTCGTAAGACTCCTATTTGGTTCTCAACTTAAGGGGTGTTCTGACTTCGGGAGCAGTTTTTCTATTTATAAATTTTTCACACAGATTTCACGAGATTTGGTTGACAGATAATTTACAATGGGATCTTTGCAAAAATGATTATTATCTTAGGTTTTCCTAGTAACCCACAATTTGTATGTAAATACTACAGTATTCTCCAGGATTTTTACATGCAAATGCACTTTATTTTCCAGCATTGAGATAGTCCATGTGTGTGTATAATTAGAAAAATAGTCGCTAAACTCAAAACTAATGTAATTAAACATTCAGTTTATTATTCTTTGGGGGCAGGGAAAACATTTGTGTATTTTTATTTATACGTTAACTTTAAAATGTAAGTCTCTTTAAGAAACTTAGAATTTGTAATCTTTGAGAATGATATGAGTTTTCTTTCTAACAGTGTAACTATGTTTTCACCAAAGACTAATATTAAAAGTGATGGTAAAAGATCTTCAAAATGCAAGAACGGTTACAAATGGTATGTAATCTCATTTGTGCATTAGAAGTAAATTTGAAATAATTTTTGGAGACCTTTTTAATACTTTGATTTTTTTCAAACAGGTATAAGACCTTATTTGTACGTGTGTGTATATATATATGTATATATACTCACATACGTATCTATATGATTTTCATATATATCCTTTCAGTCAATTTAATTCTATCATGCTGATTTTTTTTCAGACACACTGCTATTTTTACCACCTTAATAACTGTGGAATTTTTAATTTTTTGGTGAAATTTAGTTTTAGAAAATGTTGCTGTTGTTAGTTAGGTGCCATTGAGTCGGTTCCTACTCATAGCGAACTTACGTACCACAGATCAAAACACTACCCAGTCCTGCGCCATCCTAACAATCTTTGTTATGCTTGAGCCCATTGTTGCAGCCACTGTGTCAATCCATTTCGTTGAGGGTCTTCCTCCTCTTCGCTGACCCTCTACGTTACCAAGCGTGATGTCCTTCTCCAGGGACTGGTCCCTCCTGACAACATGTCCAAAGTATGTAAGATGCAGTCTTGCCATCCTTGCTTCTAAGGTGTATTCTGGTCGTACTTCTTCCAAGACAGATTTGTTCGTTCTTATGCCAGTCCATAGTATATTCAATATTCTTCACCAATACCACAATTCAAAGGTGTCAGTTCTTCTTGGCCTTCCTTGTTCATTGTCCAGCTTTCACATGCATATGATGCAATTGTAAATACCATGGCTTGGGTCAGGTGCACCTTAATCTTCAAGGTGACATCTTTGCTTTTCAACACTTTAAAGAGGTCCTTTGCAGCACATTTGCCCAATGCAATGTGCCTTTTGATTTCTTGACTGCTGCTTCCATGGCTGTTGATTTTGGATCCAAGTAAAATGAAATCCTTGACAACTTCAATCTTTTCTCCGTTTATCATGATGTTGCTTATTGGTCCAGTTGTGAGGATTTTTGTTTTCTTTATGTTGAGGTGTAATCCATACTGAAGGCTCTGTGGTCTTTGATCTTCATTAGTAACTGCTTCAAGTCCTCTTCATTTTCAGCAAGCAAGATGGTTGTGTCATCTGCATAACGCAGGTTGTTAACGAGTCTTCCTCCAATCCTGATGCCCTGTTCTTCATATAGTCCAGCTTCTCGGATTATTTGCTCAGCATACAGTTTGAACAGGCGTGGTGAAAATATACAACCCTGGCCCACACCTTTTCTGACTTTAAACCACTCAGTATCCCCTTGTTCTGTCTGAACGACAGCCTCTGGATCTATGTTCAGGTTCCTCATGAGCACAATTAAGTGTTCTGGAATTTCCCATTCTTCGCAATGTTACCCATAATTTGTTATGATCCACACAGTCAAATGCCTTTGCATAGTCAATAAAACACAGGTAAACATCCTTCTGGTATTCTCTGCTTTCAGTCAGGATCCATCTGACATCAGCAATGATATCCCTGGTTCCATGTCCTCTTCTGAAAATGGCCTGAATTTCTGACAGTTCCCTGTCGATATACTGCAGCCATTTTTGAATGATCTTCAGCAAAATTTTGCTTGCCTGTGATATTAATGATATTGGTCAATAATTTCTGCATTTGGTTGGATCATCTTTCTTGGGAATAGGCATAAATATGGATCTCTTCCAGTCAGTTGACCAAGTAGCTGTCTTCCATATTTCTTGGCATAGATGAGTGAGCACCTCCAGTGCTGCATCCATTTGTTGAAATATCTCAGCTGGTATTCTGTCAATCCCTGGAGATCGATTCTGTTAATGCTGGAGATAAATGAAAAGAAAACATTGTAGCTAATGATTATTCTTAAGCTGCTTTGATAATAAGTGAATAGAAAACTTGAGCCCTTGCAATGCTAAGTGCTGATCTTGACTGGTTCTGGCTGACTCATTCCTTGGGAAGGGCTTCCTCTGTCAGGCATTGGAGCTGGGCTTTGGGGCTGGTCTTTGAGCAGGATATTGGGGCTGTGTGTGGGGGTGGGTGATGGAGCTGGGTGTTGGGGCTGGATGTTGGGGTTGGGTGTTGGGGCTGTGCTTTGGGGATATGCATTGGCACTGGGTGTTGGCGATGAATGTTAGCGATGGACATTGGGGCTTGGTTCCTGATTCTGGCTCCATGGCTGTCTTGGAGCCTCTGGACAAGTCTTGTAAACTCCTGTTCACACTTGGAGGACCCGGGGAGGGGCCTCTTGGGCTCCTTCTAGCTCTGGACCTTAAAGATCACATCATCTAAAAAAAGATGTGGGCTACAGTGTTTAAAAAGTTGTTTGTTTTAATATGCATCACAAGTACATGTGGAAAATCACCAGATCAGCAAAGGTGCTCACTGAACTCTGGTTTATCCACTTTTATTGATGCTTTTCTGTAGCCTCTTGCCCTCCACTCTGGCATGGGTTTGGTGTTGGGCCTGGCCACCAGTGGCCCTAGCCCTCTGGTGGGGTTCATGTAGGCGTGTCACTTCTTCTTACCATTGCGCTGGGTTCTCAGCACCAGTTCCTTCATTTTTCAGCTCTCCTCAGTTTCTTTTAGAAACTGGGGCTGTGGGTACTTTGATAATAAATATGAGCCATTTGCAGATTATTTGAGTAAACGATCATGAATTTAGAGACCATCTCAAGAATAGGTTTGATGCATCAAACAGTAATGACCGAAGACCAGACAAGTTTTAGAATGACATCAAGGACATCATACATGAAGAAAGCAAGAAGTCATTAAAAAGACAGAAAAGAAAGAAAACACCAAAATGGATGTCAGAAGAGACTCTGAAACTTGCTCTTGAACGTCGAGTAGCTAAAGCAAAACAAAGAAATAATGAAGTAAAAGAGCTGAACAGAAGATTTCAAATGGCAGCTCAGGAAAACAAAGTAAAGTATTATGATGACACATGCAAAGACCTGGAGACAGAAAACCAAAAAGGAAGAACACACTTGACATTTTTCAAGCTGAGAGAACTGAAGAAGAAATTCAAGCCTCAAGTTGCAGTATTGAAGGATTCTATGGGGAAGCATCAAAAGAAGATTGAAGGGGTACATAGAGTCACTATACCCAAAATAATTGGTCTATGATCATCCATTTCAGGAAATAGCATACGATCAGGAACCGATGGCACTGAAGAAAGAAGTCCAAGCTGCACTGAAGGCATTGGTGAAAAATAAGGCTCCAGGAATTGACAGAGTATCAATTGAGATGTTTAAACAAATGGATGTAGCACTCAAAGAGCTCACTCGTCTATGCCAAGATGTATGTAAAAATTATTGAACAATATTAATATCACACGCAAGTAAAATTTTGCTGAAGATCATTCAAAAGTGGCTGCTGCAGTATATCAAGAGGGAAATGCCAGAAATTCAAGAGGTTTCAGAAGAGGACGTGGAACCAGCGATATCATTGCTGATGTCAGATGGATCCTGGCTGAAAGCAGAGAATACCAGAAGAATGTTTACCTGTGTTTTATTGACGATGCAAAGGCACTTGACTGTGTGGATCATAACAAACTATGGGTAACATTGAGAAGAATGGGAACTCCAGAACACATAATTGTGCTCATGAGGAACCTTTCCATAGATCAAGAGGCAGTTGTTCAGACAGAACAAGGAGATACTGCTTGGTTTAAAGTCAGGAAATGTGTGTGTCAGGGTTGTATACTTTCACCATACCTATTCAATCTGTATGCTGAGTAAATAATCCAAGAAGCTGGACTATATGAAGAAGAATGGGGTGTCAGAATTGGAGGCAGACTCATTAACAACCTGTGATATGCAGATGACACAACCGTGATTGCTGAAAGTGAAGGGGACTTGAAGCATTTACTGGTGAAGATCAGAGACCATAGTCTTCAGTATGGATTACACCTTAACATAAAGAGAAAAAATCTTCACAACTGGACCAATGAGCAACACCATGATAAACAGAGAAAAGATTGAAGTTGTCAAGGATTTCATTTTACTTGGATCCCCAGTCAACACTCATGGAAGCAGCAGTTAAGAAATCAAAAGATGCATTGTATTGGGCAAATGTGCTGCAAAGAACCTTTTTAAAGTTCTGAAAAGCAAAGATGCCGCCTTGAAGTCTAAGGTATATCTGACCCAAGCTGTGGTATTTTCATTCGCATCCTGTGCATGTGAAAGCTGGACAATGAATAAGGAATGATCGAAGAAGAATTGTGGTGTGGAAGAATATTGAATATACCATGGACTGCCAAATCTGCCTTGGAAGTACAACCAGAATGCTTCTTAGAAGCAAGGATGGCGAGACTATGTCTCACATACTTTGGACGTGTTGTCAGGAGGGACCAGTCCCTGGAGAAGGACATCATGCTTGGTAAAGGAGAGGGTCGACGAAGAGGAGGGAGACCCTTAATGAGATGGATTGACATGGTGGCTGCAACAATGGGCTCAAGCATAACAATAATTGTGAGGATGGTGCTGGGCAGTGTTCTGTTGTAAACAGGGTCACTGTGAGTCGAAACTGACTCGACGGCACCTAACAACAACATCAGAACATCCTGATAGCCACCCATAAAGAGTATGGAACTTGCAGGTAAAACGTATTTTCTCTTGGTAAGACTCCTGTACAAATTTTCATAGTATTCCTCTCAGTTTATGTTAGACATGATAAATCTTTACCGTTTTATGTTTAAAATATGTGAGTGTTTTCACAATATGGAATGAAGTCTGTTTTGAAGAGTTATTCCATGGCTGTAAGGTAAGGTTTTCATTAGATGTACATATATGTATTCACATTTAATGGAATAGAATGATGCATGTAAATAGGGGAAATCCACTTCATTTTTAGTCCAGTGTCACATCAGAGCCTCTCCTGACTTTTATCATTTGTGATATTCCTTAAAGCAAAGAATATCCTCTGGAGAGTACCCTGCCAGGCCGCCTTCGAGAGCAGGTTGCTGTGGCTGAGGCTCCAACCATGGTGTGCTGCCTGCAGTATTCAGGTACACTGCCCCCCAGGACTGGGTTGTTCATTTGTGAGGGTCTTTTTGTCTGTCCATGATTCTAATGCAAATATGTGTTATCTCTTGGTTACTTGAATCTATGACATTGTTTGAGTCTAGGTTAATGGGAATTGTTCTAGAACATTCCCTCTTGGGCTTGCTTGCTCATGGCCACCCAGGGACACCAGCTATAAACTGGCTTACCTCTGCTCCCAAGTAGGCCTAGAGTTGGCTGACCATGGAAGGTGGCTGGAGGATGGAAGACTCTAGCAGGACAGCCCAGGTCCCTTGGGAGGCCTGCGGTCTGCTCACCGGCAGGTGATGTCCTATCACATTTGCACTGGCCCTTCTGGGTGACTTTGCAAAGGCAGTCTCTTGGGGGGCTGGCCTCTCCCCCTTATGTGGCAGACACTCCCTTCTCAAGTGTATGTAGTACGTTTGCCAGACTTCTTTCCTGAGTAATGCATGAAGAAGCTTGGGCTGTTGTAATGGCGTCCTCTGTTCTCTCCTGAGTAGTTTCACACCTGGAGCTTTTCTTTCAGAAGTGAACCTGCATTCTGGTTCCTACACCGAGTTGCCAATGGAACGTGGCCTTGCTTTAACCCAGGGCTGCCTGTGGCCAGTACCTGTCACCTCTGGCCTTCTCTCACTCCTAGAATATCTCACATGGATCACCTAAAGATGATCATTACTTACAACCCTGCTTAATGCGCTTCATTTTTGTATAATTCTATCTATATAATTCCGTAAAACTTTTAGAATAATTTTTGGAAATTAGATATGTAGTATTATCATTTAAGTAAATATCTTTTCAATAGGCTTCCTTTTTATAGATTAGTATATGTGTTCGCTGTTATAGATCCTCAAGTTTGAATATTACAGTTTACGTCTGTGATTTATTTTTACTGTATGTTAGGGAAATGTTTGGAATGTAATGGCTAAGCTGAACATGCCTCTTAAAAAGTCTGCTGCTAAGGTAGGGCCAAGACAGCAGAGTAGTCAGACACTTCCGGTGATCCCTCTTACAACAAAGACCTGAAAAAACAAGTGAAATGATTATATATATGACAAGCTAGGAGCCCTGAACATCAACGGCAAAGTTAGAAAACGGACTGAGCAGCAGGGGGAGGGAGAGACGGTTTAGAAGTGGGGAGGAGTTGCTGGACCTGAATCACTGGGAACCCTGAGCACCATTCCCTAGAGCAACTGCGGCGGGGCTGGTGGTAGTGTTCCAAATGTGGTTTCCTCAGGGAGAGGCAGCGAGCCTCACAGTCTACTCACACCTCCGGAACCAGAGAAGAACAGTGTTCTGGACAAAAGCTAAGTACTTGCATATATTTTACTGCACCCCTAGCCCCCAAGCTGGCTTTAGTGGTTGTCGATTTCCCTAGGCCTGACATAGGTCCTGCTGCGTGCCCTGAGCCATTCTCCCGGCCTTGGAGAAGGACTGAATTAACAATTGGGGGAAAAGAAAATCTGCCATCTACACTAACCAGGGGAGCTTAGGACAGAAGCGGCTCCTGTCCAGCCATAAACTGTCTGGGGACTTTGAATGCCTTTCACCCTGCATGGACCTCTGTGGGCCCGTTTCAGGAGAATAGGCCCTTGTTGGCAGACTGCATCTGTTTCAGCTGTGTGGTGGAGAGGTATGTGATATCTGACACCACTTTGCCTATTATACAGGGTCCTCACCTACCCACATCAGGGGTCTAAGGACTGGCAGCTCCACTCATGTCACCTAGCCACCTGTGACAGGGGTCTAAGGATAAGTGGTACCTCCCAATCCTTAAAACTAAAAGCATCCGGTGCCCGTGGTCTGGCTGGAGAATCCAACCACCTGTGTGCTCTAGGGAACAAGGGTGCACTTTACTCACAGACACTTGGGGGACAGCTGTCAGCCCTCTGCTTTGTTCAGAGTGTGACCCCCTGCTGCAACCAGATAACTGTACCTACACCAATCACCCCTGCCCCTCTAAGACTGTAGGACAGAGCCTGTACCACACACTTGTTAACCAACTACCTGGATACCTGAGCTGAATCCATACAAGAAAAGTGAATGGACTCCTAGGCTCATTTACCTGGTAACAGCTCTAGCCAGCTGGTGACAGGGCATTAGAGCTTCAAAGGTGAAAATAATCAAGATACCTCACTCAAGCAGCCTATTTGGGCATATCAAGACAAAACAAAGCAAGAAGCTAGGATACAGTAAGCAAACATAAAATAAACTAATACAATAACTCATAGATAGCTTGAACACAACAGTCAATATCAAATCACATAAAGAAGCAGACCATGATTGCTTCAACAGGCTCTGAAAATAAATAATCGAGGAATCTTCTGGTTAATGGTGATCTTCTTGGAATTACCAGATTTAGAATACAAAAGATTAATATACAGAACTCTTCAAAACATCAGGAATGAGATCAGGCAAAGCACAGAACCAGCCAAGGAACTCACAGATAAAGTAGTTGAAGAACTTAAAAAGGTTATTCAAGGACATAATGAAAAATTTAATAAGCTGCAAGAATCCATAGAGATAGCAATCAGAGATTCAGAAGGTTAACAATAAAATTACAGAATTAGACAACTCAGTAGAAACTCAGAGGAGCAGAATTGAGGAAATGGAAGGCAGAAGCGAGATTGAAGATAAAAACACTTGGCACCAATATATCTGAAGAAAAATCAGATAAAAGAATTAAAAAAAAATGGAAGAAACCCTAAGAATCGTGTGGGACTTTATCAAGAGAAACAACCTACAAGTGATTGGATTACCAGAACCGGGAGGTATAACAGAAAATACAGAGAGAATTGTTGAAGATTTGTCGGCAGAAAACTTCCCTGATATCGTGAAAGATGAGAGGATATCTATCCAAGATGCTCATTGGACCCCACATAAGGTAGATCTCGAAAGTCACCAAGACACGTTGTAAACAAACTTGCCAAAACCAAAGATAAAGAATTTTAAGAGCGGCTAGGGATAAACGAAAAGTCATTACAAAGGAGAGTCAATAATAAGCTCTAACTACTCAGCAGAAACCATGCAGGCAAGAAGGCACTGGGATGACTTATATAAAGCATTGAAGGGAAAAAATTATCAGCCAAGAATCATACCAGCAAAACCGTCTTTCAATATGAAGGCGAAATTAGGACATTTTCCAATAAACAGAAGTTTACGGAATTTGTAAAAACAAAACCAATACTATGAATACTAAAGGGATTTCTCTGGTTATAAAAGCAATAGTATCAGATATCAACCTAAGACTAGAACACAAGACAGAGCAACCAGATATCAACTCAGAGAAATCACAAAATAAATCAAGAGAAGAAACGCTCAAAACAGGGAAACAGTGATGTCATTATGTAAAAGAATAAAGAGGGACTAAGAAATGTAGTCATAGATCTTCCATATGGAGAAGAAGTCAAGGTGATATAAAGAAATAAATGTTTGGTTTAAATGTAGAAAAATAGGGGTAAATATTAAGGTAACCACAAAGGAGACTAACAATCCTACTCATCAAAAGAAAATACAAGAAAAAATACAAAGACAGCAACAAAAGAAACCATGAGGCACCAGAAGAAGGCAAATAATAAAAATTAGAGCAGAATTAAATGAAATAAAAAAAAGTATGAAATAGAGAACAGAAAAACAATTGAAAGTGTTAACGAGACCAAAAGTTGGTTCTTTGAAATAATTAACAAAATTGATAAACTATTGGCCAGACAGACAAAAGAAAAACAATAAATAAGAAATGAGATGGGCGATATCACAACAGACCCAACTGAAATTAAAAGAATCATATCAGATTACTATGAAAAAGTATACTCTAACGAATTTGAAAACCTAGAAGAAATGGATAAATTTCTAGAAACACACTACCTACCTAAACTAACACAAACAGAGATAGAACAACTAAATAGACCCATAACAAAAGAAGAGATTGAAAAGGTAATAAAAAAAACTCCCAACAAAAAAAAGCCCTGGACCTGACAGCTTCACTGCAGAGTTCTACCAAACTTTCAGAGAAGAGTTAACACCACTACTACTAAAGGTATTTCAGACCATAGAAAAGGACAGAATACTCCCAAACTCAATCTATGAAGCCACCATATCCTTGATACCAAAACCAGATAAAAACACCACAGAAAAAGAAAATTACAGACCAATATCCCTCATGAACTTAGACGCAAAACTCCTCAATAAAATTCTAGCCAATAGAATTCAACAACATGTCAAAAAATAATCCACCATGACTAAGTGGGATTCATACCAGGTAGGCAGGGATGGTTCAACCTTAGGAAAACAGTTAATGTAATCCATCACATAAATAAAACCATATAAATCCATCATATAAATAAAACAAAGAACCACATGATCTTATCTATTGATGCAGAAAAGGCATGTGACAAAGTTCAACACTCATTCATGATACAAATTCTCAGCAAAACAGGAATAGAAGGGAAATTCCCCAAAATAATAAAGGGCATTTAAACAAAGCCAACAGCCAACATTGCCCTAAATGGAGAGAGCCTGAAAGCATTCCCCTTGAGAATGGGAACCAGACAAGGATGCCCTTTATTACCACTCTTATTAAACATTGTGCTGGAGGTCCTAGCTAGAGCAGTTAGGCTAGATAAAGAAATAAAGGTCATTCAGATTGGTAAGGAAGAAGTGAAAGTATCTTTATTTGCAGATGACATGATCTTATACACGGAAAACCATAAAGAATCCTTATGAAAACTACTGAAACTAATAAAAGAGTTCAGCAGATTATCAGGATACAAGATAAACATACAACAGTCAGTTGGATTCCTCTACACCAACTAAAAACATTGAAGAGGAAATCACCAAATCAATATCATTTACAGTAGCCCCCCAAAAGATAAAATATTTAGGAATAAATCTTACCAGAGACATAAAAGACCTATACACAGAAAACTACAAGACACTACTGCAAGAAACCAAAGAGACCTACATAAGTGGAAAAACATACTTTGCTCATGGATAACAAGACTCAGCATTGTAAAAATGTCTATTCTACCAAAAGTGATCTATAGATACAATGCAATTCTGATTCAAATTCCAAGAACATTTTTTAATGAGGTGGAGAAACAAATCATCAACTTCATATGGAAGGGAAAGAGACCCCAGATAAGTAAAGCATTACTGAAAAAGAAGAACAAAGTGGGAGGCCTCACACTACCTGATTTTAGAATGTATTATACCACCACAGTAATCAAAACAGCCTGGTACTGGTACAACAACAGACACATAGACCAACGGAACAGAATTGAGAATCCAGACATAAATCCATCCACATATGATCAGCTGATATTTGGCAAAGCCCCAAAGTCAGTTAACTGGGGAAAAGACAGTCTTTTTAACAAATGGTGCTGGCATAAAAAATGAAACAATCCATCTGCAAAAAAAATGAAACAAGACCCATACCTCACACCATGCACAAAAACTAACTCAAAATGCATCAAAGACTGAAATATAAAATCTAAAACAATAAAGATCATGCAAGAAAAAATAGGGACAACTCTAGGAGCCCTAATACATGGCATAAAGAGTATACAAAACATTACTAACAATGCAGAAGAGAAACTAGACAACTGGGAGCTCCTAAAAATCAAACACTTACGCTCACCCAAAGACTTCACCAAAAGAATAAAAGGAATACCTACAGACTGGGAAAAAGTTTTTAGCTATGACATTTTCGATCAGTATCTGATCTCTAAAATCTACATGATACTGCAAAAACTCAACAACAAAAAGCAAATCACCCAATTAAGAAATGGGCAAAGGATATGAACCGGCACTTCACTAAAGACGACATTCAGGTAGCTAACAGATACATGAGGAAATGCTCACGATCATTAGCCATTAAAGAAATGCAGATCAAAACTACAATGAGATTCCATCTCACCCTAACAAGGCTGGCATTAATCCAAAAAACAAAATAATAAATGTTGGAGAGGTTTTGGAGAGACTGGCACACTTATACACTGCTGGTGGGAATGTCAAATGGTACAACCACTTTGGAAACCGATTTGGCACTTCCTTAAAAAGCTAGAAATAGAACTACCATACGATCTAGCAATCCCTCTCCTTGGAATATATCTTAGAGAAGTAAGAGCCTTTACATGAACAGATACATGCACACCCATGTTCACTGCAGCACTGTTTACCATAGCAAAAAGATGGAAACAACCAATGTGCCCATCAATGGATGAGTGGATAAATTATGGTATATTCACACGATGGAATACTACGCATCGATAAAGAACAATGATGAATCCGTGAAACATTTCATAACATGGAGGAATCTGGAAGGCATTATGCTGGGTGAAATTAGTCAATTGCAAAAGGGAAATATTGTATGAGACCACTATTATAAGAACTCAAGAAATAGTTTAAACAGAGAAGAAAATATTCTTTGATGGTTATGAGAGTGGGATGGGAGGGAGGGAGGGGGTATTCACTAATCTGATAGTAGACAAGAACTATTTTAGGTGAAGGGAAAGACAACACATATACAGGAGAGATCAGCACAATGGGACTAAACCAAAAGCAAAGAAGCTTCTGGAATAAACTGAATGCTTCAAAGGCCAGTGTATCAGGGCCGGGGGTTTGGGGACCATGGCTTCAGGGGACGTCTGGGTCAATTGGCATAATAAAATCTATTAAGAAAACATTCCACATCCCACTTTGGAGAGTGGCGTCTGGGGTCTTAAATGCTAGCAAGTGGCCATCTAAGATGCATCAATTGGTCTCAACCCACCTGGAGCAAAGGAGAATGAAGAACACCAAGGACACAAGGTAATTATGAGCCCAAGAGACAGAAAGGGCCACATAAATCAGAGACTACATCAGCCTGAGACCAGAAGTACTAGATGGTGTCCAGCTATAACCGATGACTGCTCTGACAGGGAACACAACAGAGAATCCCTGATGCAGCAGGAGAGCAGTGGGATGCAGACCTCAAATTTTCATAAAAAGACCAGACTTAATGGTCTGACTGAGACTAGAAGGACCTTGGAGGTTATAGTCCCCAGACCTTCTGTTAGACCAAGACAGGAACCATTCCCAAAGCCAACTCTTCAGACAGGGATTGGACTGGAGTATAAAATAGAAAATGATACTGGTGAAGAGTGAGCCTCTTGAATCGGGTAGACACATGAGACTATGTGGGCAGCTCCTGTCTGGAGGGGAGATGTGAAGGCCGAGGGGGACAGAAGCTGGCTGAATGGGCACGGAAATAGAGGGTGTAGGGAAGGAGTATGCGGTCTTATTAGGGGGAGAGCAACTAGGAGTATATAGCAAGGTGTATATAAATTTTTGTATGAGAGACTGATTTAATTCGTAAACTTTCACTTAAAGCCCAGTAAAAATTAAAAAAAAAAAAAAAAGCCTGCAGCTGAGAGACAGGGCACTTCAGTGGTGTACGGGTGGAGGTCCTGGTCTTCAGGCTGCTTTGAGGTTAGATCCCAGATCCGGCCGTTCTCTGCCGTGTGACTGGGCAGGCTGCCACCTCTCCCATCCGTACATCCCTCTTCTGTAAACTGAGAACAGCTCTATAAGGTGCTGGGTGATGCCGAGAGACGGCACCTTCACGGGATCAGTACGGTGTGTATAGTGCACAGGAGGGACCCTCAGTACAGGTGGTCAGCTGCTTGGTTCAGACAGTTTTAAGACCTGAAAAAAGAGCATCAAGTTAGGAAAAACTCCACATTTTTCCTGTAGTAGTTTTGACCCTACGAGTTAGGAGTCTGTCAGAGATATTTCTTAACTTTTTCCTTACATAGGTGATGGCCAGCGGCTAGCCTGTGGCTTAGCCAACCATTTACTGCTTGTCTTCGATGCCAGCCTTACTGGAACTCCAGCTGCTTTTTCAGGTAAAGTGCGTCTGCATTTTAGTTCGTGTGAATTTAGGGATGGGCCTCACTTTGGTCCTCATGATTAATGGCTAAGGCCACTTTGTTTCCTTCAAAATAGGAACAACAGAATAGAACCAAGGCTTGAATTGGGGAGATGACACGATGACACTTCATAAACCAGATTATACTGAACTGTGAGAGTTATGACAGCGAAATTACAGCCACATTTGTAGATGTGCAGGTGCGTTACAGATCAGAGCCCGACAGTGTGGAGTTCTCAGGGGAGCGAGTAGAGTTGAATCTCACATAGCCATGTTATCTAAATATAGTTTGAAAGTTATTAGGGTGTTTATGTGGACATTTTAGTAAACATAACGAGGCAAACAAAAAAAAAGTAGCTAGTGCTTTAGGTGAGACGTTAATGTTAAAATGACTTATCTCAACTTCACAACTCTTGGCATTTGTAGATACTGAGTCCTCAAACTCTAAGATCTTGCAAATCTTCATTAGGTTCCTGATGTTGTTTGCATCAAAACTTGTGTTTGGTAGATGTTTTACCAAAAAGCACACACACACACAACCTGTCACTAGGAAGTCAGTATGTTTCTGTGCCATCGACACCTTGACGACAGCGGAAACGCTCACTTTCGGTGACTGCGCAGGGATATGGGGTTGGGGTGGGCGAGGCTGGTGGAGAGTGGGTGGGCTGGCCGGGTGGGAGGGCCCGTGCGTCCAGACAGGGAGGGCGGCCCAGGCTCTGGAGGAGACGCTGCGGCCTAGGGCCCCGGGCCCGTGCAGGCCTGGCTCTCGGCTGGGGAGGCCGATTCTGAGGACAAAGCAGACCCCACGCATGGGCGAGAGAGCCATCTAAAGGGGGACTGGACCGGAGCTGAGTCCGCTCTGCTTCTGCTGTGAGGAGCATCGACCTCCTGGGTAGTTCCCGGTGGGTGGGCTTTCTTCTCTTCACTGTGGGAGCATCTACCGCTGCCCGCAGCGTTCTCTGTCCTGATCTCATACCCCCGCCCTCACGCGCCACGCCGTTCTAGTGTGTTCCGTGACGCCCCCAGGCAGAGCCTTGCTTTGAGTGCGCTGTTCTAAGGTGCCGGTTGATCTCTGGGGAACCTCTAAGTGGGCGCTTTTCTGTTGCTGAACTGTTGATGTAAACGGTAAATATTTCTTTCTCTATTGCAAGGTTAGAAAAAGGGCTTTCCGCTGGATTTAGAAAATTCAGTGGATAGTAATACTAGCTTTAAAAAACGTGGTCTGTTTCTGTCTGGGGAGGAGAGCCGTTACTGCCCACCTTCCCTGTCTCAACCCCCATCTCTGGTCGAGCACACATTTCACTTTACATCTCTAGGTGCTTGATAGTCATACGACTCATCCTTGAAAATATGTGGGCTTCTCAGCCAGAAAACAGAAAAAATGGATGCTTTATTTTCATCATAATCTAAGACAAATCAGATGAGTATATTCTGGGCTTTCCGACTGTGGTCGACATTAGGTGGTAAATGAACTCTCTTGTGGAGGCTCATGGCCATCAAGAGTGCCGCCAGCAGTGCACTCACTTGTGAAGCTATTAATAATAATAATATTTAACATAAAAAGGAGTTTATGCTTTAAATTTTAAAAGGTTCTCCATGAAAATGGTTTGAAATTTCTAATACTCCAGTTCCATCTGTAATGCTGAAGCTGTGCCTGGCACAGAGGAGATGCCCAGACTAGATGGATGGATCTGGAGACCTTATTCATGAGAACCTCTCTATCTCATGACAGGCCTGTGAGTGACGGATGACAGTGGTTACCATATGGGGTCAGTTATTTCAGAATGTTTAAGATTTAATTAAAGAGTATGGAATTATATAAGAGGTAACTTTTTTATAGATGGATGAAATTAAAATCAGAAAATGGGCCTTTCAATCTGGCGGAGCCGTCTGGGTAGAACTTTCCTGGTCCATCATCACTCCTGGTCTGCCTCGTGGGTAGAATGCTGGCCTGGTGGAGGACCAGCGCTCGATCCCTGTCCTTACGCTCCTTTTGAGCTGTTTGAGGCCAGCCATGTCATTACCCCTTGCTAGCTTCCTTCTGTTAGATTGGTATAAAACACTGTGGTCCCCTGTCTTAGTTATTTAGTGCTGCTTTAACAGAAATACCACAGACGGATGGCTTTAACAAGCAAACTTATTCTCTCATAGTCTAGGAGGCTAGAAGTCCAAATTCAGAGCACCAGCTCCAGGGGAAGGCTTTCTCTCTCTGTTGGTTTTGGGGCAAGGTCCTTGTCATCATTCTTCCCCTAGTTTAGGAGTTTTGCAGTGCAGGGATCTGGGTCCAAAGGATGTGCTCCACTCCTGGCTCTTCTTTCTAGGTGGTGGTAGGTCCCCTTTCTCTCCGCTTGGTTCTTTCTTTTATATCTCAAAAGAGATCGACTCAAGATACGACCTAATCCTGTAGATTGTGTCCTGCTTCGTTTACATAACTGCCTCTAATCCTGCCTCATTAACATCATCTCGTTACTCCCATTGCTGTCACATGGATTCTGACTGATAGGTTAGGATTTATAACACCTAGGATTATGAGATCACAATGTGGAGGACAACCACACAATACTGGGAATCATGGCCTAGCCACGTTGATACACATTTTTGGGGAACACAATTCAATCCATAACACTCCCATTCCGAGACGACGATTACGTCCCACTCACGTTCTTAAGTGTCATTCTTAAGCAGGAGCCCCTAGAACTGGAGAGGGGGCCCCAGATGAGGGTTTCATAGTCTTTCTTATTCTGTTTTGGACATGTACGAGCAGCAGGCAAAACAGCAGTCACACCAGAAGTCGAGGCCTTTGTGATTGTCTCTGAGCAGAACTTACACCTTTGGAAAGTACAAATCTGACTACAGTAGTGAAATTGAGAAAAGAGAATGCAGCAACCTGGCCGTTCAGTAGGGAATGGAGGCCCCTGGCTTTGAAGAGACCTTCGTATTAACTTTGAGCCCCCTTGCTAGAAGATGAGCCCCATAGGTTGGAAGGCACTCAAAATGCACTGTGGCTACAATAATGGACTTGAGCACACCAGTGATCACCGAGAGGGTGCTGGACCGGGCAACCTTTCGTTCTGTTGTATATGGGGTCACCGTGAGTTCGGGTTGATAGCAACTAACAACAATGTAGTTTCCACAGTGATGCTTTATATGTGTGTAGAACCAGAGCTTAGAGGGGAGAGGGAGCCTAATTTCACTAAATCAAGTGAGAATTTCTGTTGTCATCATTCCAGGAGCTAGGACAGTCTGCCTGATGCCCAGTGCTGAAGGTGGGCTGTTCAGGACTCTGTGAAGTTGGGACAGCAGAGAGGCATTGCTTCACGGTGTCTGCGTCACGAGTGCTTTCTCAGTCCATCAGCATCGGCCTCGTGGAGCAGCACAGCAGGCAGCTGTAGGAGGAGGGGAAGGAGGAGAAGAGGTTGTTTCAGCTGTTCAGTCCACAGTTGGGCTGATAAGGAGCCACAGACGGTGTGGCTGCATGATCCTGTGACCTGTGGATGAGGTGGTCACATGGCGTGATGGCTGGCTGGCATGCAGGGGCAGCGAGTCCCCCACTGCCGACCACGGGGTTTGCCAAGGTCAGGCTCCCGGCAGGGCCGAGGGGGATCAGATGCCTAGTCCAGCTCCTGGAGCCATTTACAACAACGCCACGATGACTGCCCCTTCCGTTGCAGAACAGGCGTTATTTGAATGAGCAGTATTTCTATGGTGGTGTAGAGTCTCAGACGTCACTCGTGCTCCGTGGAAGTGCCCTGGATATGGTGACAAGCACCGTTAAGTTTTCCTTTTTACTGTGAGCCAGGCTGCCCTCCAGGGGCCTGGGCTCTGTTGTTGTAACTACCAGAGACTTCCATGAGAGGGCAGCAGAGCTCCGTAGATATTTTGCTGCTCAGCTAACTTCCCCTGGGCATGTTCTTGGGGCCATGCCACAGAATGGCCTTGTGCATTCATTTTTGAATCTTCCCTGGCATTTCCACTTTTGTTTTGTTGGTTTTCTGACAAATATGAAAGGGGCATATTGTGAGGCACCCTCTGGACACTAACTCACCTGGGTGACTCAAGTGCTGAGACCAAAGGGGAGGGGACAGTCTGGCCAACGAGGAGATCTCTAGTCTGGAGAATCCTAACAGGGCGCCGACTTGGCCCCTAGTGTGTATAGATGGAGCAGGTGGAACGACCATTTAGCCCTTGGTCACCTGTATCCCAGATACTGTCAGGGACGCTGCAGTCAGCCTGCTCTTTGCATGTCTACTGCAGTCACCTGGAAGGAGCTGAGGAGGGCCACCCTGCTCAGGTGTGAAGCCAAGGTGGCTCGTTCCTCTTTCACATCCGTGGCTCACTGCACCTGCCTTGCCATACACACAGGTCCCATCCAGGCTGTGATCTAATGCCTGTCCACACCCCTTCCTCTCCTCTCCTCTCACACCCACCCTCCTGTGTCCGCTCCTGGGCAGGACTTGGAGACGCTTATCCTTGGCCGCCTTGGGCTTGCCGCCCTCTGCCTCCCCCATTTCTCAGAGGGACCAGGGCGTGGTGGGGTTGATTATTTGAAGATTGCTTCCCTGGCCTGATAGTCTTTCTGCATTGTTGCTGGGGCAAGTCAAGGTTCAGAGATGGATGAAGGGACATCCAGTCTGGGAGAAGCAGCTTGGGCTGGCGGAGTCTGCCGTCAGGAATATACAGCCAGGGAGATACCTTGGAGTAGAGGGACACAGAAACGAGATGGCGCCCTGCAGAAGTGCATGTGCTCCACCTGTCGGCCGCAGCCGCCAGCCGCCGCCTCAGACAGAATGACCTGTGGGCAGCTTGGTGTTGAGGGGTGCGTTGTGCTGAGGGTCCCTCCACATGGAAGTACTGTTCCCCAGGCCACACAGGTGGTTCTGGACGGTTTACCTGCCATGTGTTAGAATGCCTGGGGACTGGCACACACCTGCTACGTACACGTGACCATCCCCCACTCCCTGCTGAGCCTCAGTTTGTTTTTTGTAAAAGGAGACGGTGGAGTAAGTGGTAACTGTGGTTCCTTCGTCTTTAAATGTAATGATCTTCACAGTGTGTCAGACATGAAGATGGAATATATTTTAAGGTGCATTTTGGCATATTTGACAAGTTCTTTGACAGGAAGCAAGGACAAAGATGGAGGTGACAGAAACATAACGTGGGCCATGTGGTCACAAAAATATCCTCACCTGGGCCATGTCGTGGAGCTCTTGTGGCACAGTGGTTAAGAGCTTGGCTGCTGACCAAAAGGTTGGCAGTTTAGATCCACCAGCCATACCTTGGATACCCTATGGGAGCAGTTCTCTGTCTTACAGGGTCGCTGTGAGTTGGAATCTACTCGACGGCAACAGGTTTGGTTTTTTCGGGGGGATGTATGGTGATAAAAATACAATCACTTGGGCCTTGTGGTGACAAAAATATTGTCACTTGGGCCATGAAGTGACAGAATACCATCACGTGGTCCATGTGGTGACAAAAATATCCTTAGACATTTTGATAAGAAGTGCAGAGCACATGGCTCCTTATTTTCTCTTGTTCTTCAGTTGACTTATTTATATTTATATATATTTTAGAAGCTTTATGGGGTATATTAAATAAACTGATTGTTAATGCAATAGCCTATATACAGCTTGAAGTTGCCAAGGATTTCATTTTACTTGGATCCACAATTAACACCCACAGAAGCAGCAGTCAAGAAATCAAACGACACACTCCATTGGGCAAATCTGCTGCAAAAGCAAAGATGTCACCGTGAAGACTATGGTGCGCCCGACCCAAGCCATGGTGTCTTCATTCGCCTCATATGCACGTGAAAGCTGGATGACAAATAAGGAAGACTGAAGAAGAGTCGATGCCTTTGAGTTCTGGTGTTGGTGAAGAATATTGAATATACCATGACTGCCAGAAGAATGAACAAAGTACAGCCAGTGTGCTCCTTAGAATCAAGGATGGTGAGACAATGTCTCAAAAACTTTGGACATGTTGCCAGGAGGGATCAGTCGGTGGAGAAGGACATCATGCTTGGTAAAGTAGAGGGTCAGTGGAAAGAGGAAGACCCTTGATGAGATGGACTGACACAGTGGCTGCAACAATGGGCTGAAGCATAGCAACCATTGTGAGAACGATGCAGGACTGGGCAGTGTTTCATTCTGTGGTACATAGGGTCGCTATGAGCTGGAGCTGACTCGATGGCACCTAACAACAACATGTATAGTTTAAGGTCCTTGTGTGGTGTAGTTTGTGCTCAGCTACTAACCTAAAGGTTGGCAGTTGGGTCTACCCAGAGGCACCTCAGAAGAAAGGCCTGGTGATTATGTCCAAAAAAAAAAAAAAATCAGCCATTGAAATCCCCGTGGAGCACAGTGCTACCCTGACACGCATGGGGTGCTATGAGTGAGAATCAACTTGACAACAATGGATTTTTGTTAGGCGCGGTGGTGAGGAGCTCAACTGTGAATCAGAAGGTTGGCAGTTTGAATCCACCAGCCACTCCTTGGAAACCCACTGGGGCAGTTCTACTCCGTCCTGTAGGGTCACTATGAGTCAGGATTGACTTGCTGAGAGCGGGCTTGGTTTGGGTTGCGGTTTCTACAGGGTAATACTAAAATAGTGTGTGCTGCCTGTGCTCAGATGCCTGAAGACTGGCCTTTCAGTGCCTTTAGGACCCCTGCCCAGGCAGCCCTTTTAATTTTAGGTGACACTTCTCAAATCCATTGCAACAAAAGATCAAATTATATGAGAGTATGTTTGGTGAATCCTTTCGACTTTTTCTTTCACTGTTTAAAGAATAACGGTTCTTTACTGATAAATGATCGTGAAGTTGCAGACGATGACACATAATTTATATAAAACATACACTTGCAGATGCATGTGACCTTCACACCCAAAAACCCGATTGCAGTTGAGTCGATTCTGACTCATAGTGACCGTATAGGACAGAGTAGAACTGCCCCGTGGGGTTTCCAAGGAGTGGATTTGAACTGCCAACCTTTGGGTTAGCAGCCAAACACTTAACCACTGTGCCCCAGGGCCCGGCCCTTCACATAGAAAACCATCGTTAAGCCTGATCATGGTATGGGCTCTAGTCCCACTGGCATCACTGTACCTAGATAATGCTTTCAAATAGGCTATTTATTCTTAAACAATGCAGTTCTGAGTGTGCTGTATGAAGCTGCTAGGGAATACTGTTCCTTGGTATTTACCTGTAACATCAGATTCGGGCTCCTCACACTGCTGTGTCCCTCCAGGTCATGACGGGCCGGTGAGCACGGTCAGCTGGAGTCACAGTGGGGAGTGGCTGGTGTCCGCGTCCCCGGACAGGTCCCTGAGGCTGTGGTCGGCGCAAGGGGCTGTGCACACGGTGCTCCTGGTGAGGAGTGATGCATGTCTGTTTGCTTCAACGCACTGACAGTTATTGTTGATGAAATATCTTACATGTGAGTGTATGTATATGTGGAGTCTCTGGGTGGAACAAACGGCGAAGCGTTCGACTACTAGCTGAAAGGTCATTGGATCCAACCCACCCAGAGGCGGCTCAGGAGACAGGCCTGGCGATCTGCTTCTGAAAGGCCACAGCCTTGAGAACCCTGTGGGGCAGTTCTACCCTAAACAGATGCGGTCGCCATGAGTCAGAGTAGACTCGACGGCAACTAAGAACTACAACAGCATATTAAAAAAAAAACCAAACCTGCAGCTATCGAGTTGATCCTGACTCAGAGCCCTGGTGGTACAGTGGTTAAGAGCTATAGCTGCTAAGCAAAAGGTCAGCAGTTCGAATCCACCAGCCGCTCCTTGGAAGGCCTATAGGGCAGTTCTCTGTTCTGTAGAGTTGTTATGAGTCCACAGCATATATACGTACACATAATTAAAGGCACAGTTACATAAATATGTATGTATGCATATATACATACAGGTAAATATGTCCATACTATTGGATGGTCTAAAATAGCAAAAATATTAACACTAAAATACTTGATTAATTTTAAATACTAGTTCAGTGTGATTTTATAGTAAACCAAAAAACAAACCCACTGCAGTCGAGTCAATTCTGACTCATAGCGACCCTAAGGGACGGGGTATGCCCCACAGGGTTTCCAGGGCCGTCATCTTTACCGAAGCAGACTGCCACATGTCTCTCCTGTGGAGCTCCTGGTGGTTTTCAATCGCAGACCTTTCGGTTAGCAGTCGCTCACTTTAACCACTGAGCCACCAGGGCTCCTTTGATTTTATAGTAGTGGTAATAATAGCAGTTAAGGGGATATTATGTGGAGGAATTATATTTTGGAGGAGAAACGTGACTTGTTTTAATGAGCTCATGAGAGATCGTTTGAAACAGAATGGAGAGAAGATGATGGTGTCGTTACCACCGAGGCGGGGCAGGGTGGTGACGTGGGAGGCTCAGCTTTGATTAGTGGAGCGGAGCTGGTGAATGGAAAGAAGCACACAGCACAGAGACACAGTGAAAGCTTCAAAGACCTTGTTAGCGTTGGTATTCTGTGGGCCTTGTAAAAAGGGACTGAGTGCCGGCAAGATGAACCAGGAGGGTAAGCGTAGCCAGGCCAGGCAGCTTACAGGAGGGGCAGTTTGTCTTAGGTCGTGTCATGCATAACACCAACTTCTTGATGTCAGTTTTGTTGGTTGTGAGATACAAACTTGAGAGTGGAAACCTCAGAATGATATTTAAAAACATCAGTGTGTTTTAAATTTTGGCGTTTTTTTTATGTTCACTGCAAAGTTTCAATTTTCTTACAGCTGGGATTCAAAGTGTGTACTACCACAGTAAAATCTCAGTCACAAAAGCTTTCAGAGGTCACCAGTTGGCAGAAGCGAACATGGTAGATTGCTTCTAAGTACTCCTACACTTTTAGAGCACATAGATGCTGGGTGTTGAGAGAATTGCTGGTTTAGGACAGCAGTAACTTTTACTAACGTTTATTGTATTGGTAATGATTACTGATTTTTATTGCAGGGAAAAGACGTGTTCCCTAAGCCGATACAGTTTGCACAGTTTTATTATATAGACGCTTTTATATTGCTGTCGTCTGGCCCGGAATTTCATCTTCTAAAGTATCACGTCGACACTCGCAGAGATGAGATAAAAAGGCAGGTAACCACTCCTTTTCGACGCTTTTACTTTGTTTCGATAGTGTTGTTATTAGGTGCCATTGAGTCGGTTCCGATTCATAGTAACCCTGTGCACAACAGAATGAAACATGGCCCGGTCCTGCACCGTCCTTACAATTGTTGTTATGCTTGAGCTCATTGTTGCAGTCACTGTGTCAGTCCACCTCATTGAGGGTCTTCCCCTTTTCCGCGGACCTTGTACTCTGCCAAGCATGATGTCCTTCTCCAGAGACTGATCCCTTCTGACAACGTGTCCAAAGTATGTAAGACCCAGTCTCGGCATCCTTGCTTCTAAGGAGCATTCTGGTTGTACTTCTAAGACAGATTTGTTCGTTCTTTTGGCAGTCCATGGTATAGTCAATATTCTTCGCCAACACCACCTTTGAAAGGCGTCAACTCTTCTTCTGCCTTCCTTATTCATTGTCCATCTTTCACATGGATTGAAAATACCATGGCTTGGGTCAGGCGCACCTTAGTCTTCAAGGTGACATCTTTGCTCTTCGACACTTTAAAGAAGACCTTTGCAGCAGATTTGCCCAGTGCGATGCGTCATTTGATTTCTTGACTGGTGCTTCCATGGCTGTTGATTGTGGATCCAAGTAAAATGAAATCCTTGACAACTTCAATCTTTTCTCTGTTTATCATGATGTTACTCATTGGTCCAGTTGTGAGGATTTTTGTTTTCTTTATGTTGAAGTTCAATCCGTACTGAAGGCTGTGGTCTTTGATCTTCATTAGTAAGTGCTTCAAGTCCTCTTCACTTTCAGCAAGCAAGGTTGCGTCATCTGCATGACGCAGGTTGTTAATGAGGCTTCCTCCAATCCTGATGTGCCGTTCTTCTTCATGTAGTCCAGCTTCTCGGACTATTTGCTGAGTGACATATATATAAAAAGAGTGTTTACAGTTAGAAGTATTATCCAAACATTAATAACACCCTCACATTACCAAACTACTGATGAGAGCTGAGTGACTATTTTTGCTGGGCCGGGAGGGCCAACATGTCTTCTTATTGCCAGGTTACATGGACAGAGGGGGCATTGTTGCCTCTGTCCTGCAGTATGTTTAGCTCATGTTGTCTGGGAAAATTCATATTGATATTAAAAAGTTAAATTTGTGAAATACTTCAAGTATACAGATATAGATGAGGAATTATATAATGAACACCTATTTAGATATCCCCAGCTCTGATGAATATTTTGTGGTCTTTGTCTCCAAAAAATTTTAAAGACATAAAATATCACAGAGAGAATGGAAGGCTCACCCCCCAATCCTAGTCCCTCGTTCCTCTTCTTGAAGCCGGCGTGTTTCTCTCCAATCAGCGGTTTTATACTTTTGCTGTGTCTCTGTATCTGTGTAATTTTATTTTTGAGTGTTTGAATGTAACACATGAACATGTGCTTTCAAAATTTTGAGACTTATTGGTGTTCATATTTGTAACCTCAGCAGGTCCATGTGAGCTGTCATGAGGCGTTGCACAGCAGACGTAAAGCACAGCTCCTTCCCCTTCTCTTGGTGGGTGTGTGGGCTGTCTCTAACTTTCCTTACCACACAAGGCTGGGGTGGATTTGCAAGTGCGTGTCTGTGAGTGCAGCGTGCTGGGCTTCAACCCAGAAGGGGAACTGTTAGCGGCTGGGTTGGGCCTTCTCAGATTCGCAGCTCTCTAAACCAGTAGTGGGGCGTACACACACACCCCTGTGTCTGCTCACTAAAGTACACATATCCTGACCTCAGGGTACACACACACACCCCATATCTGCTCACTAAAGTACACACCCCCCCCCAATCTCAAGGTACACATATACCCCATGTTTGCTCACCAAAGTACACACACCCTGACCTCAGGGTATACACACACCCCATGTCTGCTAACTAATGTACATACACACCCCGACCTCAGGGTACACACACGGCCCTGTCTGCTCACTGAAGTACACACATCCTGACCTGAGGGTACACACACACCCGTCTGCTCACTAAAGTACACACACCCCAACCTCAGGGTATATACACACCCCATTTCTGCTCACTAATGTACACACACTGACCTCAGGGTACTCACACAGCCCTGTCTGCTCACTAAAGTACATACATTCTGACCTCGGTATACACACACCCTGTCCGCTCACTAATGTACACACATCCTGACCTCAGGGTACACACACACCCCTGTCTGCTCACTAAAGTACATACATCCTGACCTCAGGGTACACACACACCCCTGTCTGCTCACTAAAGTACATACATCCTGACCTCAGGGTACACACATACCCGTCTGCTCACTAAAGTACACACATCCCGGCCTCAGGGTACACACACACCCCTGTCCGCTCACTAATGTACACACATCCTGACCTCAGGGTACACACACACCCCTGTCTGCTCACTAAAGTACATACATCCTGACCTCAGGGTACACACACAGTCCTGTGCTCACTAAAGTACACACACCGTGACCTCAGAGTACACACACAGCCCTGTGTCTGCTCACTAATGTACACACACCGTGACCTCAGAGTACACACACAGCCCTGTGTCTGCTCACTAATGTACACATGCACTCTGACCTCAGTGTACACAAAGCCCTGTCTGCTCACTAAAGTACACACATCCTGACCTCAGAATACACACACACACATATCTGCTCACTAAATTACACACACCCGTGTCTACTCACTAAAGTATACATATCTTGACCTCAGGGTACACACACACACCCTTTTCTGCTCACTAACGTAAACACATTCTGACCTCAGGTTATACACACAGCCCTGTCTGCTCTAATGTACACACACCCCGACCGCAGGGTACACATACAGCCCTGTCTACTCACTAATGTACACACACCCTGACCTCAGGGTACACATACAGCCCTGTCTACTCACTAATGTATACACACCCCACCTCAGGGTACCCACACAGACCTGCCTGCTCACTAAGGTACACACATCCCAACCTCAGGGTACACACATAGCCCTGTCTGCTCACTAATGTACAAACATCCTGACTTCAGGGTGCAGATACAGCCCTGTCTACTCACTAATGTACACACATCCTGACCTCAGGGCACACATAACACCCCTGTGTCTGCTCACTAATGTACATACACCCGGACCTCAGGGTACACACACAGCCCTGTCTGCTCACTAATGTGCACACATCCTGACTTCAGGTACACACACAGCTCTGTCTGCTTACTAATGTACACACATCCTGACCTCAGGTACACACACAGCCCTGTCTGCTCACTAATGTACACACACCCCAACCTCAGGGTATACACACAGCCCTGTGTCTGCTTACTAAATTACACACACCCCGACCTCAGGGTACACACACAGCCCTGTGTCTGCTCACTAAAGTACACACATCCTGACCTCAGGGTACACACACAGCCCTGTCTGCTCACTAATGTATACACACAGCCCGACCTCAGGGTACACACACAGCCCTGTGTCTGCTCACTAAAGTACACACACATCCTGACCGAAGGGTGCACACACATCCTGACCTCCTGCCGTATTCCTAGATCCGTTCTTGCCTGTGTCTGTTCCTGTACCCAACTCTCTTGTTATGGATTGAGTTATGTCCCCCTAAAATATGTGTGTTCTAAATCCTAACCTGTAGGCCTGTGGTTATAATCCCAGTTGAGAATGGATTGTCTTTGTTGTTATTGAGGCAGGGTTAGTTTTGGTATAATTTTAGTCAATCTTTTGAGATATAAAAGAGATTAAACAATGGAGCAGAGATTAGGGAAAATAGATGCCAAAAGACATGGAGATCTGCAAGGAGCCAGGAAGCAGAAGATGAAGATACAAGGATCTTCCTCCAGAGCCAGCAGAGAGAGACCCGGTGCTCTGAATTTAAACTTCTAGCCTCTTAGACTGTGAGAGATGAATTTCTCTTTTTTAAAACCATCCACTTGTGGTATTTCTGTTACAGCAGAGCTGGGTAACTAAGACATCCTCCACCCCTCAGCTGACTCCCAGGAGGTGATCTTCATCTAACCCCCGGGCCCCCATCATCTCAGTCCTCCTGATGTGGGAGTTGGTCTGCTAACAATCTCTTGCCCTCCAATGATCTGATCTGGGAATTGTCAAATCCATAGAGGGCCTTTTCTTTAAGAACTTTTAAAAACTGTTGATACTTCCTCTAAGAAAATTCAGTGGTAATTTTAGAACAGTAAAAATAGGTGGCATTTAATCATTTTGGGATTGGAAGATTTTTATTTTTTCTTTCAAAAGTTAATTCTGATTCTTATCGTTGTTGTTCCGTGCCCCCAAGTCGGTTCCGACTCACAGTGACCCTGTGCACAACAGAACGAAACACTGCCAGTTTCTGCGCTATCCGCACAGTCGTTGTTATGCTTGAGCCCATTGCTGTACCCACTGTGTCAGGCCATCTCACGGAGAGTTTTCCTCTCTTTCGCTGACCCTCCACTTTACCAAGCATGATGTCTCATTAAATGATCCAAGTTTATGGTTTAAAATGTCGAACTGTTTTGTAAGGCTTAAAATGAGAAATGGAAGCTTCCTTCCCCTCTCCAAGCCTGACGTGCTCTGCAGCCCGTGGTGGGTCCTGGGTCCTTCTTTCTGCTTGCACATCCGCTCTTCCAGACGCTTGCCCCTGCCGCCTGTGCACAGCCTGTGGTCTTTTGCTTATTTTTGGCCGTAGGTGCTGTCTACTTAGTGTCTGTGAGGTTTCCACTCTCTCACCTGTGGTCATTTGCTTGTTTTGGGCCGTAGGTGCTGTCTACTTAGCTTCTGTGAGGTTTCCACTCTCTCACCTGTGATCATTTGCTTGTTTTTGGCTGTAGGTGCTGTCTACTTAGCTTCTGTGAGGTTTCCGCTCTCACCCTCCCTCCACCTTCCATCTTCATACAGGGTCCGCCACATCTTGGAGTGAAGTCACTGCTGTCTCTATGTTAGGATGACAGTACTATTCACTGTTGGGCTGTATAGAGGATGGTGGAGAATTTTCCTCATTGTACAGGTTTCACCTGGAGTTAATTGAAGCTTTTCTTCCAGTTCAGTATCCTTCACCTCTTCAGGCAAATACAGGGCTGGTGATAACAGTCAAAAACTATAACTGAATAGGTGCCTGAAAAAATGAGACAAATGCTGACCATGAAAGTATGATATTTTTATTTTTGAAAGATCATCCCTGCTGAGAGAGTCCTACGGCCCTGGCCATAACACTCTGTGTCAGCTCTCCTGGTGCCTCCTCCCTCTTCCTGCGCTGTTGTGCTCCTCCTGAGATGCCTTTCCCCTTCTACTTTGACAAAATAACCCAAACCAGCTGCCATCAAGTCAGCGCTGACTCACGGAGACCCAGGTGTGCAGAGTAAAACTGTGCTCCATAGGATTTTCAATGGCTGATTTTTTGGAAGTAGGTTGCCAGGCTTTTCTTCCAAGGCACTTGTGGGTGAACGTGAACCTCCAAACTTTTGGTTAGTAGCCGAGCACATTAATCGTTTGCATCACCCAGGGAGCCTACACTGCCATAGGGGCTCTAAACACTTTTTGCAAATTAAATACCTGATTTCTGTTTCATTCCGTAGCCTTCCAAGTACTCTGAGTGGTTTGCACTGAGTGTGCTGGTCTCCTTGGTTGTTTTCGGTACTGGACCCTCAGACCCCAACCTCGCCTCCTTGTCTCCTTGTCTCTGTTGGGTCACCCCACCTTCCTGGGGCCAGCACCCACGTGCTCTCCTCGGCTTCCTCCTGCCTGAGCATGCCCCTGGTGCCTGGGGTGCGGTCTCAGCCTGGCCTGCGTGGTCAGAGGACACCTTTCCCATACCCCACCCAGCGCTTTACCTGTGCTGAGGGTCCTGCTGCATTTCCGCACAGACTGCAGGGGCTCCTGTAGCAGACTGTGCTCCCCACGCCCCCCTCCCACTCCTGTGCCCAGAGCCTCGGGTGTGTCCCTCCTCACCAGCCTGGGTGGCCTCGCGTCCCCTTCCCATCTCCCCCCGGCAGGCTGCCTTCCTTCATGAAATTTTTGCTGAGTTGTTGAGACCACAAGTTCTTAAGCCAATTTTTACTTACGTTACCCTTTAAAGATATGGAGAATGTAGGTCTAAAAGGAAGTTGGGCGTCTCCTTAAGTATACATAATTACTCTAGAATTAGGAGGAAAAATTTGTGTTCTCAAAATGAGACTGAATTTTTTTTGACTATGTATAATGATATAACTTTCTTTCATGAAGTTCTCCTAAAGGAAAATCTTGAGTTTCTTAAGGAAGACTAAAGTGGCGGCTTGTTCCGGAGCATGTAAAACAAGACTCACACTGCCTTACCCACGAGATGTTGAAAGCTTTTCCCATTTCAGGGCCTTTAAGGGTAGGATGTTTAGTTGTCGTGGAAGCGTAACCCAAGGTTCATCATCTTTTCTTTTCTCAGGTATAAACAGAAGAGTAAGTGTCAACCAGTTCACAGGCTCTCTATGGCGAACGCTGCAGAGATTACCAGCTTGTCAGCAGCGAACGATTTCTATTCCTGTATCCTTTCACACTTCCAAAATTTATTGATAAAGAAATGGAACTCTTTGTTTCCCCTCGGGTAAGATCACTGAGAACACTCCCTTAATGAAACATTACAGACATCGTGCTTACGGCCGGCCGAAACAGAACTTTAGAAATTTTTGACCTCAATGCCAGCTGCAGTGCGGCCGTGATCCCAGAAGCCCATTCTCGACCTGTCCATCAGATTTGTCAAAACAAAGTGAGTTGTTTTTGGACAATGTACAGTACATCATTTGTAAAATTGTATATTTAACAGTTACAGAGGTATGTTGCAATCTTACAACCTTTTGCTACCAAATGCAACGTTGAATTTTTAGTAATCATTATACTATTCCAAGTCTTGATGTCCGAGCTTCAAAGATATTTTATAGTGTATTATTGGATGTTAATTTTTGCTCTTTTGTGTTTTATTCCACGGACTCTTTCTTAGACTTTACTAGTGATATGTTGTTGCAGAGAACTTGAGGGGCATTTGGGTAGTTTTGAAGCAGAATGATAACTGGATTGAATGATAGTGAGCAGATTTTATAGCAATGTGGAGCGGCAATGTGGGGGTGAGTTGGTAGCTCCCCATTTTAGAGGCACAGTTTAAAACTGGGTGCGGGCTTGGCAGTGGAGGCAGTGAGCATCCTGGCTGATGCACTGTTCACTATTGCACACTGATGAGTTCCAAACGCCCAAAAGAGCTTTTAAGATCTGTGGGCAAACTGCTGTTTTTAAGGCTGAGACTACAATTTTGATTTCTGACATATTTAGAATGGCTTCCAAGTTAGAGCCTTAGAATGCTTTATGAAGTCTGAATTATGACACAAAGATATGTTTTATTGAATGGAGTTTTAGTATACTGGCTAAAAAGACTGTTATCTGTCATTTCAGTACATTCGTTACTCCAGTTTTAATTTAAACTTAGGTTCAGTGAGGCAGCTGTGGTCAGTAGTCGCTCCAGCTCTGTAGCCAGTTGGGGAGAGAAGGAAGCACAGGGTCTAGATGTGGAGTTAAACTACGCTGAAGCAGATATTGTTCAAGTGTCCCATCTGGATACGTGGGAACTAGAGGTGTTGGAACCAGAGGAGGGTGTTTCTCAGGGTGTAGAGGGAGAGAGTCAGTCTGACTTCATGTATACCCGTGGAGGTGGTCTGCCCAGCTGTCGTCTGAAGAGCTTTGCAGAGGAGCGGTGGCCAGGTGCCCGGTGATGGGGCAGTTGGGCCCGGGGTCACATTCAGAGGCTCAGAGGTGGGGCAGATAGGCCCAGAGTCACAGTCAGGGCCCAGTGATGGGGTAAATAGATCCAGGGTTGCAGTCAGAGGCTTGGCAATGGAGCGGATGGGCCCAGGGTCACAGTCAGGGGCCCAGCGATGGGGTGAAGGGACCCAAGGTCACAGTTAGGGGCCCGGCAATGGGGTGCATGGGCCAGGGGTTACAGTCAGAGGCTCAGTGATGGGAGCGGATAGGCCCAGGGCCACGGTCAGGGGCTCGGCATTGCATCCTTGGCAGGTCATTAGTTAGGACATGTCAAATAATGATGGTAGAAGGTTTTCCAGTTCGTTAACGCTATCTAAAACTTCAGCTTCGAGAGTTGATGAAGAAATATTCTTGTTTTTCTGTGTCTCCCTTTGCTTAAACAGAATCTTATTCCATAAAAACAGAACGAAAATATTTTTAAACACTGTATAGTAGGTCCCCTAGATGAATGAAGGACTCTCTTTGAAGAATTTTTTAACATCTTTATTAGGCTGTTAAAAGGGAGACTTCAAAAATCAAGTACATATTAGCTGAGGACTGTATATAATCCGTGTTTTTGAATGTTCTTGTTAAGAGCTGGGAAAAAAAAGTCAGCTTTGTAATTTCGTGGTAAGGATAGGAACACTGTTTTGGTATTTGATAGCCGTGATGTTATGCTATAATTTCACAGTAAGATCTACCAAGATTGGATTGAGTTAGGACTGAGTAAAAAAAAAAATCCAAACCCATTGCCTTTGGGTCAGTCCCAACCCATAGCGACCCTATAGGACAGAGTAGAACTGCCTTATAGGGTTTCCAAGGAGAAGCTGGTGGATTTGAACTGCTCACCTTTTGGTTAGCAGCCAGGCTCTTAACCACCATGCCACCAGGGCTCCAGGATTGGTTAATAGGCTTTATACTTCTCTGGGCTCTTAAATGAATTTGTTAAGTGAGTCATTAAACATGTAGTACTTGTCTTATCCTAATACCCACCTTAGGTTTTAGGTTTTATGATTTCTTTTAAATTCAAATGCAATTCCTGAGATGCTGATTGCTAGTGTTTTGATTGTATTGTTGTTAGTTGCTGTTGAGTTGATTCCAACTCAGAGAGACCCCATCTGTGCCAAGTAGAACTCCTCCGTAGGGTTTTCAAGACTAACTTTTTGGAAGCAGATCTGCAGGCCTGTCTTCTGAGGTGCCTTTGAGTGGGTTTGAACCACTAACTTTGGCTGGGAGTCTGGCATTTAGCTGTTTGCACCACCCAGAGACTCCAGTACTTTGCTGTAGAATACTAAAGTCTGATTTGCTAAATTTGTTTGGTGAAGTGTTCAGGCAAAGGCCTTGGACCTTAAGATGTATGAGTACAAATTAGTGTTTCAGTCATCTTTGTTCCTGACCATTGTGCTGTTGTTGTCAGGTGCCATCAAGTCAGTTCTGATGCACAGCAACCCTGTGTACAACAGAACGAAACACTGCCCAGTCCTGTGCCATCCTCACAATCGTTGTTACGCTTGAGCCCATTGTTGCAGCCGCTATGTCAATCCATCTTGTTGAGGGTCTTCATCTTTTTTGATGACCCTCCACTTTGCTAAGCATGATGTCCTTCTCCAGAGACTGATCTCTCCTGATAACACATCCAAAGTATGTAAAACATAGTCTCACCATCTTTGCTTCTAAGGAGCATTCTGGATGTACATCTTCCAGGACAGATTTGTTCGTTCTTTTGGCAGTCCATGGTATATTCAATATTCTTTGCCAACACCACAATTCAGTGGTGGCTGTTCTTCTTCGATCCATTGTCCAGCTTTTGTGTGCACATGAGGCGATTTGAAAACACTGTGGCTTGGGTCAGGCACACCTTAACCTTCAAGGTGGCATCTTTGCTTTTCAACAAAGAGGTCTTTTGCAGCAGATTTGCGCAATGCAATATGTCTTTTGATTTCTTGACTGCTGCTTCCATGGGTGTCGCTTGTGGATCTAAGTAAAATGAAATCCTTATCAGACAATGGTCCGCTGCTATTCCTAAGGTTTTTACTGGCTAACTCTTTTCAGAAGTAGACAGCTGGGTCCTTTTTCCTAGTCTGTCTTAGTCTGGAAGTTCAGCTGAATCCTGTCCACCATAGGTGACCCTGCTGGTGTTTGAATACCAGTGGTACAGCTTCCACATCACAGCAACACGCAAGCCCCAACAGTACGACAAACTGACAGACGCGTGGGGGACCACTGTGATCCTGGGAACAATTATTTTAGACCTAGAATATACTCAATTCATGCATGTTGATTTCAATCACAATTAACCATTACCAACAGAAAGCAAAGGGTATGATTCTTTTTTTTTTAATTAATAATTTTAATATAATCCAATACCCAATATATCAAATTTCTCTGGTTGTCTTTTTCTTTTTTTTTCCTAAATTTTTATTGTGCTTCAAGTGAAAGTTTACAAATCAAGTCAGTCTCTCATACAAAAATTTATATACACCTTGCTATATACTCCTAGCTTCTCTCTCCCTAATGAGACAGCACACTGCTCTCCACCCTCTATTTTCATGTCCATTCAGACAGCTTCTAACACCCTCTGCCTTCTCATCTCGCCTCTGGACAGGAGCTGCCCACAGAGTCTCATGTGTCTACTTGATTGAAGAAGCTCAGTCCTCACCAGTATCATTTTCTATCCCATGGTCCAGTCCAATCCCTGTCTGAAGAGTTGGCTTTGGGAATGGTTCCTGTCTTGGGCTAACAGAAGACCTGGGGACCATGACCTCCGGGGTCCTTCTAGTCTCAGTCAGACCATTAAGTCTGATCTTTTTACAGGAATTTGAGGTCTGCATCCCACTGCTCTCCTGCTCCATCAGTGATTCTCTGTTGGGTTCCCTATCAGGGCAGTTATCGGTTGTAGCTGGACACCGTCTAGTTCTTCTGATCTCAGGCTGATGTAGTCTCTGGTTTATGTGGCCCTTTCTGTCTCCTGGGCTCATAATTACCTTGTATCTTTGGTGTTCTTCATTCTCCTTTGTTCCAGGTAGGTTGAGACCAGTTGATGCATCTTAGATGGCCGCTTGCTAGCGTTTAAGACCCCAGACGCCACTCTCCAAAGTGAGCTGCAGAATGTTTTCTTAATAGATTGTATTATGCCAGTTGCCTTGGATGTCCCTTGAAACCATGGTCCCCAAACCCCGACCTGTGCTATGCTGGCCTTTGAAGCATTCAGTTTATTCAGGAAACTTCTTTGCTTTCGGTTTAGTCCCGTTGTGCTGATCCCTTCTGTATTGTGTGTTGTCTTTCCCTTCACCAAAAATAGCTCTTGTCTACCATCAGTTAGTGAATACCCCTTTCCCTCTCTCCCTCCCCACTCTTGTAACCATCAGAGAATATTTTCTTCTCTATTTAAATGTGGTCTCATACAATATTTGTCCTTTTGCAACTAATTTCACTCAGCATAATGCGTTTCAGATTCCTCCATGTTATGAAATGTTTCACGGATTCATCATTGTTCTTTATGTGTGCATAGTATTCCACTGTGTGAATGCACCATAATTTATCCATTCATCCGTTGATTGGCACCTTGGTTGCTTCCATCTTTTTGCTATTGTAAACAGCGCTGCAGTGAACATGGGTGTGCATGTATCTGTTCATGTAAAGGCTCTTATTTCTCTAGGATATATTCCAAGGAGTGGGATTGTTGGGTTGCATGGTAGTTCTATTTCTAGTTTTTTAAGGAAGCACCAAATAGATTTCCAAAGTGGTTCTACCATTTTACATTCCCACAAGCAGTATATACGTGTTCCAGTCTCTCCACAACGTCTCCAACATTTATTATTTTGTGTTTTTTGGATTAATGCCAGCCTTGCTGGAGTGAGATGGAATCTTATTGTGGTATTGATTTGCATTTCTCTAATAGCTAATGATCGTAAGCATTTTCTTACGTATCTGTCAGCTACCTGAGTGTCTTTAGTGAAGTATCTGTTCATATCCTTTGCCTATTTCTAAATTGGGTTATTTGTCTTTTTGTTGTTGAGTTTTTGCAGTATCATGTAGATTTTAGAGATCAGATGCTGATCGGAAATGTTGTAGCTAAAAACTTTTCCCCAGTTTGTAGGTAATCTTTTTACTCTTTTGGTGAAATCTTTAGATGAGCATAGGTGTTTGATTTTTAGGAGCCCTCAGTTATCTAGTTTCTCTTCTGGCGTTTGTGCATTGTTAGTAATGTTTTGTATACTCTTTATGCCATGTATTAGGGCTCCTAGAGTTGTCCCTATTTTTTCTTGCATGATCTTTATTGTTTTAGATTTTATATTTAAATCTTTGATCCATTTTGGTTTAGTTATTCTGCGTGGCGTGAGGTAGGGGTCTTGTTTCATTTTTTTACGGATGGATATCTGGTTATTCCAGCACCATTTGTTAAACAGACTGTCATTACCCCATTTAAGTACTTTGGACCTTAGTCAAATATCAGTTGCTTGTTGTGGATAGATTTATGTCTAGATTCTCAATTCTGTTCCATTGGTCTCTGTTATCTGTTGTTGTACCAGTACCAGCCTGTTTTGACTCCTGTGGTGGTGTAATAGGTTCTAAAATCAGGTAGAGTGAGGCCTCCCAGTTTGTTCTTCTTTTTCAGTAATGCTTTACTTATCCGGGAACTCTTTTCCTTCCATATGAAGCTGGTGATTTGTTTCTCATCTCATTAAAGAATGTTGTTGGAATTTGGATTGGAATTGCATTGTATGTGTAGATAGCTTTTGGTAGAATAGACATTTTTACAATGTTAAGTCTTCTGTCCATGAGCAAGGTATGTGTTTCCCCTTCTGTAGGTCTCTTTTGGTTTCTTGCAGTAGTATCTTGTATTTTTCACTGTATAGGTCGTTTACGTCTCTGGTGAAATTTATTCCTAAGTATTTTACCTTCTTGGGGGCTACTGTAAATGGTATCGATGTGGTGATTTCCTCTTCAGTGTTCTTTTTGCTGGTGTAGAGGGATCCGTCTGGTTTTTGTATGTTTACCTGGTATCCTGATGCCTTGCTGAACTCTCCTATTAGTTTCAGTAGTTTTCTGGAGGATTCCTTAGCGTTTTCTGTGTATAAGATCATGTCATCTGCAAATAGAGATACTTGTGCTTTTTCCGGACCAATCTGGATGCCCTTTATTTCTTTATTTAGCCTAATTGCTCCGGCTGGGACCTCCAGCACAATGTTGGCTAAGAGTGGTGGTAAAGGGCATCCTTGTCTGGTTCCCATTCTCAAGGGGAATGCTTTCAGACTCTCTGTATTTGGAATGGTGTTGGCTTTTGGCTTTGTATAAATGCCCTTTGTTATGTTGAGGAATTTTCCTTCTATTCCTATTTTGCTGAGAGCTTTTCTTATCAATGGGTGTTGAACTTTGTCAAATGCCTTCTCTGCATCAATTGATAAAATCATGTGGTTCTTGTCTTTTGTTTTATTTGTGTGATGGATTACATTAATTCTTTTTCTAACATTGAACCATGTCTGCATACCTGGTATGAATCCCACTTGATCATGGTGAATTATTTCTCTGACATGTTGTTGAATTCTATTGGCTAGAATTTTGTTGAGGATTTTTGTATCTAAGTTCATGAGGGATATCAGTTTGTAATTTTTTTTTTGTGTGTGTGTGTGTGCCTTTACCTGCTTTTGTTATCAGGGATATGCTGGCTTCATAGAATGAGTTTGGGAGTATTCCATCCTTTTTAATGCTCTGAAATACCTTTAGTAGTAGTGGTGTTAACTCTTCTCTGAAAGTTTGGTAGAACTGTCCAGTGAAGCTTTCCGGGCCAGGGCTTTTTTTGTTGGGAGTTTTTAATTTCCTTTTCAATCTCTTCTTTTGTTATGGATTTATTTAGTTGTTCTAGCTCTGTGTTAGTTTAGATAGGTAGTGTGTTTCTAGAAATTCATACATTTCTTCTAGGTTTTGAAATTTGTTAGAGGACAATTTTTCATAGTAACCTGATATGATTCTTTTAATTTCATTTGGGTCTGTTGTGATATTGCCCATCTCATTTCTTATTCAGGTTATTTGCTTCCTCTCCTGTTTTTCTTTCTTCGGTTTGGCCAATGGTTTATCAATTTTGTAATTTTTTTCAAAGAACCAGCTTTTGGTCTCGTTAAATCTTTCAGTTGTTTCTCTGTTTTCTATTTTATTTAGTTCTGCTCTAATTTTTATTATTTCTTCTAGTGCCTGAGGGTTTCTTTGTTGCTGCCTTTCTGTTTGTTCAAGTTGTAGGGATAATTTTTTGATTTTGGCCCTTTCTTCTTTTTGTATGTGTGGATTTATTGAAATAAATTGACCTCTGACCACTGCTTTAGCTGTGTCCCAAAGGTTCTGATAGGCAGTGTTTTCATTCTCATTGGATTCTATGGATTTCTTTATTCCATTCTCAATGTCTTCTATAACTCAGCCTTTTTTCAGCAGGGTATTGTTTAGTTTCTAAGTGTTTGATTTTGTTTTCCTGCTTTTTCTGTTATTGATTTCTACTTTTATGGCCCTGTGGTCAGAGAATATGCTTTGTAATATTTTCATGTTTTGGATTCTGTTAAGGCTTGCTTTATGACCTAATATGTGGTCTATTCTAGAGAATGTTCCGTGTGCGCTGGAAAGAAAAGTATACTTGGCTGCTGTTGGGTGGAGTGTTCTGTATATGTCTGTGAGGTCAGTTGGTTGATTGTGACCTTTAGATCTTCCATGTCATTATTGAGCTTCTGTCTGTATGTTCTGTCCTTCACTGAAAGAGGTGTGTTGAAGTCTCCTACTATAATTGTGGAGCTGTCTCACTTTTCAGTGCTGCTAGAATTTGTTTCATATGTCTTACAGCCCTGTGATTGGGTGCATAAATGTTTAATATGGTTATACCCTCCTGGTATATTGTCCCTTTAATCATTATATAGTGTTTTTCCTTATCCTTTGTGGTGGATTTGACTTTAAAGTCTATTTTGTCAAAAGTTAACATTGCCACTCCTGCTCTTTTTTGATTGTTGTTTACTTGATATATTTTTTCCATCCTTTGAGTTTTAGTTTGTTTGTGTCTCTAAGTCTAAGGTGTGTCTCTTGTAGGCAGCATATAGACGGATTGTGTTTTTTAATCCATTCTGCCACTCTCTGTCTCTTTATTGGTGCATTTAGTCCGTTTACATTCCGTGTAATTATGGATAGGTATGAGTTTAGTGATGTCATTTTGATGTCTTTTTTTGTGTGTTGTTGACAGTTTATTTTTCCCACGTAATTTTTTGTGCTGAGTAGTGTATCTTTATATATTGTCTTTTTTTCTTATCTGTTTTGTTGATTTTGTTTCTGCTGAGTCTTTGTTTTTTTCTTGTGTTTTATTTTGATGAATAGGATTGTTAGTCTCCTTTATGGTTACCTTAGTATTTACCTCTGTTTTTCTAAGTTTAAACCAAACTTTTATTTCTTATATCACCTTGTCCTCCTCTCCATATGAAAGATCTCTGACCACATTTCACAGTCCCTCTTTATTGTTTTAATGTTGTCTTCTTTTACATAATGACATTGTTGTTTCCCTGTTTTGAGCATTTTTTGTCTTGATTTATTTTTGTGATTTCCCTGTCTGGGTTGATATGATTGCTCTGTCTAGTGTTCTAGTCTTGGGTTGATATCTGATAGTATTGATTTTATAAGCAGAGAACTCCCTTTAGTATTTGTTGTAGTTTTGGTTTAGTTTTTATGAATTCCCTAAACTTCTGTTTATCTGGAAATGTCCTAATTTCGCCTTCATATTTGAGAGAAAGTTTTGCTGGATATATGATTCTTGGCTGGCAATTTTTTTCCTTCAATGCTTTATATAAGTCATTCCAGTGCCTTCTTGTCTGCATGGTTTCTTGTGAGTAATCCGAGCTTATTCTTATTGACTCTCCTTTGTAGGTAACTTTTCGTTTATCCCTAACTGCTCTTAAAATTCTTTATCTTTGGTTTTTGCAAGTTTGTTTACAATGTGTCTTGGGGACTTTCTTTTGAGATGTACCTTATGTGGAGTTTGATGGACATCTTGGGTAGATATCTTCTCATCTTTCTCGATATCAGGGAAGTTTTCTGCCAACAAATCATCAGCGATTCTCTGTGTATTTTCTGTTATCCTTCCCTGTTCTGCCACTACAATCACTCATAAGTTATTTCTCTTGATAGAGTCCCACATGATTCTTAGGGTTTCTTCATTTTTTTAAATTCTTTTATCTGATTTTTCTTCAAATATATTGGTGCCAAGTGTTTTTATCTTTAATCTTGCTAATTCTGCTTTCCATTTTCTCAGTTCTCCTCTGAGTTTCTGTTGAGTTGTCTAATTCTGTTATTTTATTGTTAATCTTCTGAATTTCTGGTTCCTGTCTCTGTATGGATTCTTGCAGCTTATTAAATTTTTCATTATGTGCTTGAAGAACTTTTTAATTTCTTCAACTACTTTGTGTTTTCCTTGGCTTGTTCTGCATTTTGCCTGATCTTCCTGATCTCATTCCTGATATCTTGAAGAGTTCTGTATATTAATCTTTCGTATTCTACATCTGGTAGTTCCAGGAATACACCTTCATCCAGAAGATCCCTTGATTCTTTGAGAGCTTGTTTCTTTATGTGATATTGACTGCTGTCTTTGAGCTGTCTATAAGTTATTGTATTAGTTTACTTTATGTTTGCTCACTGTATCCTAGCTTCTTGCTTTGTTTTGTTTTGATATGCCCAAATAGGTTGCTTGAGTTAGATAGCTTGATTATTTTCGCCTTTGAAGCTCTAATGCCCTGTCACCAGATGGCTAGAGCTGTTAACATGTCTAGGAGCCTAGTATTCCATTCACTTTTCTTGTCTGGATTCAGTTCAGGTGTTCAGGTAGTTCATCATCAACTGTGTGGTACAGGCTTTGTTGTGCAGTGTTAGAGGGCCAGGGGTGATTGGTATAGGTATCGGTATCTGATTGCAGAAAGGGGTCATGCTCTGGACAAGGCAGAGCGTTGACAACCATTCCCCAAGTGTCTGTGAGGAAAGCACGTCCCTGTTGCCTAGAGCACACAGGTGGGCCTGTTCTGCAGACAGACCATGGGCACCCAGTGCTTTTGGTTTTAAGGACTGGGAGGTGCCAGGTATCTTTGGACCCCTGTTTTAGGTGGCTGGGTGGTTTTAGGTGGCCTCCAGTCCTTAGGCCCCTGATATGGGTAGATGAAGACGTTGTTTAATAGGCAAAGCGTTGTCAAACATCAAACACTTACTTTCCATCGCATAGCTGAAACAGTGGCAGTCTGCCAACAAGGGCTTATTCTCCTGAAATAGGCCCACACAGGTCCATGCAGAGGGAAAGGTATTCAAAATCTACGGATTGTTTATGCCTGGACAGGAGCTGCTTCTGTCCTGAGGTCCCCAGCTTAGTGGAGCTGGCAGATTATCTTTTCCCCCAGCTGTGAATTAATTCCTTCTCCAAGGCTGGAAGCATGGCTCAGGGTGCTCAGCAAGACCTCTCTCAAGCTCAGGGAAATCGAAAGCCACTGAAGCTGGCTTGGGGGTTGGGTCATGGTAAAATATATGCAAGTACTTAGCTTTTGCCAAAAGCGCCGTTCTTCTCTTGTTCCGGAGGTGTGAGTAGGGTGTGCGGCTGGCTGTCTCTCCCTGAGGAAACTGCATCTGGAATGCTACTGCCAGCCCTTTTGCGCATGCTACAGGGAATGGTGCTGGTGTTTCAGGTCCGGCAATTCCTCTCCGCCTCTGAACCATCTCTCCCTCTTTCTTCTGCTCAGTCCGTTTTCTAACTTTAACTTTGATGTTCAGGGCTCCTAGCTTGTCATAAATATAATTGTTTCACTTGTTTTTTTTGGTCTTTGCTTTAAGAGGAATCACTGGAATCGTCTGAGTACTCCACCATCTTGGCCCCACTTCCCTGGATGTGATCCTTTATATGGGAAAAAGATGTAAAGATAGTGACAAATTGGTTTCTTGAAAAGATGTGTCAGCACAAGGATTTTAGGGTTAAAATTTGATGAATAGCATTTAAACATTTTAAATTTATTATTCTTAAAATACAATAAGCCAAACTGAACCCATTGCTGTTGAGTAGATCCTAACTCACAGGGACAGAGTAGAACTGCCCAATAGAGTTTCCTAGGAGCAGTTGGTGGATTCAAGCTGTCAACCTTTTGGTAGGGAGCCATAGCTCTTAACCACTGTGCCACCATACAATAAACCCAAAAACGAAACCCACTACCATTGAGTCGATTCTGACTCATAGCGACCCTGTAGGACAGAGTAGAACTGCCCCATAGAGTTTCCAAGGAGCACCTGGTGGATCTGAGCTGCCGACCTCTTGGTTAGTAGCCCTAGCACTTAACCACTACACCACCAGGGTTTCCACCACCATACAGTAGGGGAGGATAAATACGTCCATGTTTAAGTGTTTCTCCTGAAATGTTATGTAGTTGTATATTTGATCAGTTTTTCTAGTGTATCTGTGAGCCTTTAGTTAATAGAATTCAGTGAGGTTTGACTCAATTTGGTATTCTTGAGTTAAAATTTTCAGCCATGAAGGTAATTGTAAGTATCGTGTGGGATTTCTCTTTAATGTGAATTAAATACATTTAAAACAAATTTCTTATCATGCTCCACGAAACTTGCCACTTCTTGGCTCTAAAATATTATTGGAAAAGGATTTCTTTGTTCATTTAATTTTTGAATTTGTTGTACATGACTTTTATTAAAGGTGGCCATTTCATAGCCAATTATAATTTTTATGTGTGTGTCAAAAATGGTCTCTTAGCCTTTCCAGGATAAGTCCTCATTTTTATTTCCTTTTTTGTGGTGTATCCTTTATTTCTTTCTGGGGTTTCTGAAACAGCCATAAAAATTTGTTGTAGATTGAAACTTGGCATATGAGAACTGAGTCTGATAATTTTCCATTAGGTTCCTAAATTGTTTCAGCTGTTTAAGTTGAAAACACAAGATATAAAATTGGAGTTTTAAGTGCTTTTTTACTTGTAACTTATAAAATAGAACCCTAGTTTTAAAATAATGATAAAGACAATCCTTTCAAGCCTAGATAAGCCGTTTTTTTTTTTTTCATATTTTCAAGAAAACCTAATTTTGGAAAGCGATGTGATGCTATTTTGACTGACATCTTGTAATTTTCCTGTTTTGTTTCCTCTTTGTCCTCATTTCATATTTTAACCTTTCGCGTGTAACACTTTTCTCTGTTGCAAGGATTACATAAGATGATGCAAGTAACAATCTTAGCACTTGCTAAGTTCATTAAATGGAAGTTGTTGTTTTCCTAATTTTTAAACATAAGTTTGAAGGTTGGTGTGTATTGACTTGGAAATAAACTCTAAATAGATTGCTACATGCACCCGATTCTCAAAACCTGTTGCTCCCATGAGCATGAGATGCATGTGTGAGAGCTGTGTGAGCGGCACACACAGTGGAGGAGAAGCAGCCGAGCTAGATGGAACCCTGCTGTCAGCTACATACGTGAACTGCACACGTGTGTATCTGTGAATGAGCATTGGAGGCAGCAGATACAGGCATGAGTGATGTTTCTGCAAAGCTGAGTATTAGGAGAACCATTGCTTTGTATTAACAAAGGGCTGGGAGAGCAGCCAGCACAGACAATGGTTCTGTCTGAGAGGGTTAGGGAAGATGGCATTGGAATCAAAAATCTCACAACTGTACTGGTAAACAACATCATGATAAACTGAGAAAATAATGAAGTTGTCAAGGATTTCATTTTACGTGGATCCACAATCAACGCCCACGGAAGCAGCAGTCAGGAAATCAAATGATGTGTTGCATTGGGCATTTCTATTGCAAATGAACTTTTTAAAATGTCAAAAAGGAAAGATGTCACTTTGAGTACTAATGTGAATCTGATCCAAACCATGGTATTTTTTTTTTTTTATTAACTTTTATTGAGCTTCAAGTGAATGTTTACAAATCAAGTCAAACTGTCACATAGAAGTTTATATACACCTTACTCCGTACTCCCACTTGCTCTCCCCCTAATGAGTCAGTCCTTCCAGTCTCTCCTTCCGTAACAATTTTGCTAGCTTCCAACTCTCTCTATCCTCCCATCCCCCCTCCAGACAGGAGATGCCAACACAGTCTCAAGTGTCCACCTGATACAAATAGCTCACTCTTCATCAGCACCTCTCTCCTACCCACTGTCCAGTCCCTGTCATGTCTGATGAGTTGTCTTTGGGAATGGTTCCTGTCCTGGGCCAACAGAAGGTTTGGGGACCATGACCGCCGGGATTCTTCTAGTCTCAGTCAGACCATTAAGTATGGTCTTTTTGTGAGAATTTGGGGTCTGTTTTTTTTTTTTTTTATCCCACTGATCTCCTGCTCCCTCAGGGGTTCTCTGTTGTGCTCCCTGTCAGGGCAGTCATCGGTTGTGGCCAGGCACCGACTAGTTCTTCTGGTCTCAGGATGATGTAGGTCTCTGGTTCATGTGGCCCTTTCTGTCTGTTGGGCTCTTAGTTGTCGTGTGACCTCGGTGTTCTTCATTCTCCTTTTATCCAGGTGGATTGAGACCAACTGATGCATCTTAGATGGCCTCTTGTTAGCATTTAAGACCCCAGACGCCACATTTCAAAGTGGGATGCGGAATGTTTTCATAATAGAATTATTTTGCCAATTGACTTAGAAGTCCCCTTAAACCATGGTCCCCAAACCCCCTCCCTTGCTCCGCTGACCTTTGAAGCATTCAGTTTATCCCGGAAACTTCTTTGCTTTTGGTCCAGTCCAGTTGAGCTGACCTTCCATGTATTGAGTATTGTCCTTCCCTTCACCTAAAGCAGTTCTTATCTACTTAACTAATCAGTAAAAAACCCTCTCCCACCCTCCCTCCCTCCCTCCCCGCCTCGTAACCACAAAAGTATGTGTTCTTCTCAGTTTATACTATTTCTCAAGATCTTATAATAGTGGTCTTATACAATATTTGTCCTTTTGCCTCTGACTAATTTTGCTCAGCATAATGCCTTCCAGCTTCCTCCATGTTATGAAATGTTTCTCAGATTCTTCACCGTTCTTTATCGATGCGTAGTATTCCATTGTGTGAATATACCACAATTTATTTATCCATTCATCCGTTGATGGACACCTTGCTTGCTTCCAGCTTTTTGCTATTGTAAACTGCTGCAATAAATATGAGTGTGCATATATCTGTTTGTGTGAAGGCTCTTATTTCTCTAGGGTATATTCTGAGGAGTGTGATTTCTGGGTTGTATGGTAGTTCTATTTCTAACTGTTTAAGATAACGCCAGATAGATTTCCAAAGTGGTTGTACCATTTTACATTCCCACCAGCAGTATACAAGAGTTCCAATCTCTCCGCAGCCTCTCCAACGTTTATTATTTTGTGTTTTTTGCATTAATGCCAGCCTTGTTGGAGTGAGATGGAATCTCATCGTGGTTTTAATTTGCATTTCTCTAATGGCTAATGATCGAGAGCATTTTCTCATGTATCTGTTAGCTGCCTGAATATCTTCTTTAGTGAAGTGCGTGTTCATATCCTTTGCCCACTTCTTGTTTGGGTTGTTTGTCTTTTTGTGGTTGAGTTTTGACAGAATCATATAGATTGTAGAGATCAGGTGCTGGTCGGAGATGTCATACCTGAAAATTCTTTCCCAGTCTGTAGGTGGTCTTTTTACTATTTTGGTGAAGTCTTTAGATGAGCATAGGTGTTTGATTTTTAGGAGCTCCCAGTTATCTGGTTTCTCTTCGTCATTTTTGGTAATGTTTTGTATTCTGTTCATGCCTTGTATTAGGGCTCCTAAGGTTGTCCCTATTTTTTCTTCCACGATCTTTATCGTTTTAGTCTTTAGGTCTTTGATCCACTTGGAGTTAGTTTTTGTGCATGGTGTGAGGTATGGGTCCTGTTTCATTTTTTTGCAAATGGATATCCAGTTATGCCAGCACCATTTGTTAAAAAGACTATCTTTTCCCCAATTAACTGACACTGGGCCTTTGTCAAATATCAGCTGCTCATATGTGGATGGATTTATATCTGGGTTCTCAATTCTATTCCATTGGTCTATGTGTCTGTTGTTGTACCAGTACCAGGCTGTTTTGACTACTGTGGCTGTATAATAGGTTCTGAAATCAGGTAGAGTGAGGCCTCCCACTTTCTTCTTTTTCAGTAATGCTTTGCTTATCCGAGGCTTCTTTCGCTTCCATATAAATTTGGTGATTTGTTTCTCCATCACATTAAAAAACGTCATTGGAATCTGGATTGGAAGTACATTGTATGTATAGATGACTTTTGGTAGAATAGACATTTTTGCTATGTTAAGTCTTCCTATCCATGAGCAAGGTATGTTTTTCCACTTAAGTATGTCCTTTTTAATTTCTTGTAGTAGTACTTTGTAGTTTTCTTTGTATAGGTCTTTTACATCTTTGGTAAGATTATTTTATCTTCTTGGGGGCTACTGTGAATGGTATTGATTTGGTGATTTCCTCTTCGATGTTCTTTTTGTTGATGTAGAGGAATCCAAGTGATTTTTGTACGTTTATCTTATAACCTGAGACTCTGCCAAACTCTCCTATTAGTTTCAGTAGTTTTCTGGAGGATTCCTTAGGGTTTTCTGTGTATAAGATCATGTCATCTGCAAATAGAGGTAATTTTACTTCTTCCTTGCCAATCCGGATGCCCTTTATTTCTTTGTCTAGCGTAATTGCTCTGGCTAGGACCTCTAGCACAATGTTGAATAAGAGCGGTGATAAAGGCCATCCTTGTCTGGTTCCCGTTCTTAAGGGAAATGCTTTCAGGCTCTCTCCATTTAGAATGATGTTGGCTGTTGGCTTTGTATAGATGCCCTTTATTATGTTGAGGAATTTTCCTTCTATTCCTATTTTGGTGAGAGTTTTTATCATAAATGGGTGTTGGACTTTGTCAAATGCCTTTTCTGCATCAATTGATAAGATCATGTGGTTTTTGTCTTTTGTTTTATTTATATGGTGGATTACATTAATGGTTTTTCTAGTATTAAGCCAGCCTTGCATACCTGGTATAAATCCCACTTGGTCATGGTGGATTATTTTTTTGATATGTTGTTGAATTCTATTGGCTAGAATTTTGTTGAGGATTTTTGCATCTATGTTCATGAGGGATATAGGTCTGTAATTTTCTTTTTTTGTGATGTCTTTACCTGGTTTTGATATCAGGGAGATGGTGGCTTCATAGAATGAGTTAGGTAGTATTCCGTCATTTTCTATGCTTTGAAATACCTTTAGTAGTAGTGGTGTTAACTCTTCTCTGAAAGTTTGGTAGAACTCTGCAGTAAAGCCATCCGGGCCAGGGCTTTTTTTTGTTGGGAGTTTTTTTATTACAGTTTTAATCTCTTTTTTTGTTATGGGTCTATTTAGTTGTTCTACTTCTGATTGTGTTAGTTTAGGTAGGTAGTGTTTTTCCAGGAATTCATCCATTTCTTCTAGGTTTGCAAATTTGTTAGAGTACAATTTTTCGTAATAATCTGATATAATTCTTTTAATTTCAGTTGGGTCTATTGTGATGTGGCCCATCTCGTTTCTTATTCGGGTTATTTGTTTCCTTTCCTGTATTTCTTTAGTCAGTCTGTCCAGTGGTTTGTCAATTTTGTTAATTTTTTCGAAGAACAAGCTTTTGGCTTTGTTAATCCTTTCAATTGTTTTTCTGTTCTCTAATTCATTTAGTTCAGCTCTAATTTTTATTATTTGTTTTCTTCTGGTGCCTGATGGATTCTTTTGTTGCTCACTTTCTATTTGTTCAAGTTGTAGGGACAGTTCTCTGATTTTGGCTCTTTCTTCTTTTTGTATGTGTGCATTTATCGATATAAATTGGCCTCTGAGCACTGCTTTTGCTGTGTCCCATAGGTTTTGATAGGAAGTATTTTCATTCTCGTTGCATTCTATGAATTTCCTTATTCCCTCCTTAATGTCTTCTATTACCCAGTCTTTTTTCAGGAGGGTATTGTTCAGTTTCCAAGTATTTGATTTCTTTTCCCTAATTTTTCTGTTATTGATTTCCACTTTTATGGCCTTGTGGTCTGAGAAGATACTTTGTAATATTTCGATGTTTTGGATTCTGCAGAGGTTTGTTTTATGACCTAATATGTGGTCTATTCTAGAGAATGTTCCATGTGCGCTGGAAAAAAAAGTATACTTTGCAGCAGTTGGGTGGAGAGTTCTGTATAAGTCAATGAGGTCAAGTTGGTAGATTGCTGTAATTAGGTCTTCCGTGTCTCTATTGAGCTTCTTACTGGACGTCCTGTCCTTCTCCGAAAGTGGTGTGTTGAAGTCTCCTACTATAATTGTGGAGGTGTCTATCTCACTTTTCATTTCTGTTAAAATTTGATTTATGTATCTTGCAGCCCTGTCATTGGGTACATAAATATTTAATATGGTTATATCTTCCTGGTCAATTGTCCCTTTTATCATTATGTAGTGTCCTTCTTTATTCTTTGTGGTGGATTTAACTTTAAAGTCTATTTTGTCAGAAATCAATATTGCTACTCCTTTTTTGCTTATTGTTTGCTTGATATATTTTTTTCCATCCTTTGAGTTTTAGTTTGTGTCTCTAAGTCTAAGGTGTGTCTCTTGTAGGCAGCATATAGATGGATCGTGTTTCTTTATCCAGTCTGAGACTCTCTGTCTCTTTATTGGTGCATTTTGTCCATTTACATTTAGTGTAATTATAGATAAGTATGTGTTCGGTGCTGTCATTTTGATGCCTTCGTGTGTGTTGCTGACAATTTCATTTTTCCACTTACTTTTTTGTGCTGAGACGTTTTTCTTTGTAAATTGTGTGTTCCTCATTTTCATAGTAGTTGAATTTATGTTTGCTGAGTCGTTACGTTTTTCTTGGTTTTTATTTTGAGTTATGGAGTTGTTATACCTCTTTGTGGTTACCTTAATATTTACCCCTACTTTTCTAAGTAAAAACCTAACTTGTATTGTCCTATATCACCTTGTATCCCTGTCCATATGGCAGTTCTATGCCACCTGTATTTAGTCCCTCTTTTTGATTATTGTGATCTTTTACATATTGACTTCAATGATTCCCTGTTTTGAGCATTTTTTTTTTTTAATTAATCTTAATTTGTTTTTGTGATTTCCCTATTTGAGTTGATATCAGGATGTTCTGTTCTGTGACCTTGTGTTGTGCTGGTACCTGATATTATTGGTTTTCTGACCAAACAATTTCCTTTAGTATTTCTTGTAGCTTTGGTTTGGTTTTTGCAAATTCTCTAAGCTTGTGTTTATCTGTAAATATCTTAATTTAGCCTTCATATTTCAGAGAGAGTTTTCCTGGATATATGATCCTTGGCTGGCAGTTTTTCTCCTTCAGTGATCTGTATATGTCATCCCATTGCCTTCTTGCCTGCATGGTTTCTGCTGAGTAGTCTGAACTTATTCTTTTTGATTCTCCCTTGAAGGAGACCTTTCTTTTCTCCCTGGCCACTTTTAAAATTTTCTCTTTATCTTTGGTTTTGGCAAGTTTGATGATAATATGTCTTGGTGTTTTTCTTTTTGGATCAATCTTAAATGGGGTTCGATGAGCATCTTGGATAGATATCCTTTCGTCTTTCATGATGTCAGGGAAGTTTTCTGTCAGCAGATGTTCAACTATTCTCTCTGTGTTTTCTGTCCTCCCTCCCTGTTCTGGGACTCCAATCACATGCAAGTTACCCTTCTTGATAGAGTCCCACATGATTGTTAGGGTTTCTTCATTTTTTTTAATTCTTTTATCTGATTTTTTTCCAGCTATGTTGGTGTTAATTCCCTGGTCCTTCAGATTTCCCAGTCTGCATTCTAATTGCTCGAGTCTGCTCCTCTGACTTCCTATTGCGTTGTCTAATTCTATAATTTTATTGTTAATCTTTTGGATTTCTGAATGCTGTCTCTCTATGGATTCTTGCAACTTATTAATTTTTCCACTATGTTCTTGAATAATCTTTTTGAGTTCTTCAACTGTTTTATCAGTGTGTTCCTTGGCTTTTTCTGCAGTTTGCCTTATTTCATTTCTGAGGTCATCCCTGATGTCTTGAAGCATTCTGTAAATTAGTTTTTTATATTCTGTATCTGATAATTCCAGGATTGTATCTTCATTAGGGAAAGATTTTGATTCTTTTGTTTGAGGGGTTGTAGAAGCTGTCATGGTCTGCTTGTTTATGTGGTTTGATATCGACTGCTGTCTCCAAGCCATCACTAGGATATTGTAGTGATTTATTGTATATTTGCTCACTGAGTCTTATCTTGTTTTGTTTTCTTTCAATATACGTGGATGGGCTACTAGATTGTGCTGTCTTGATTGTTGTAGCCCTTGACTTACTTATGACCTATTACCAGCTGGTTTGGGCTGTTACCAGATATATATGCCTGAGTCCATTCACTATTCTTGAGTAGAATCTGTTTTTGGGTCATCAAGTGTGTGATGCACCCTAACACCTATCCACCTTGAGAAGTCGTGGTGATAGTTGTGTGCACCAGATTCTATTAGCAGCTGGGGTTCACACTCCAGGGGGGGCAGGATGCTGACAGGCTTCCCCCAAGTGTCAGTGAGGTAGGTGTGTCTCTATTCCTATAGCACCTTGGTGGGAGGGCACTGCAGCTGTACCTTAGGCCCCCAATGCAAGTTCCTCTACAGATTGGTAGGTGTCACCCTCCTTAGACCCCTAAGGCAGGAGGCTAGGTGGTCTGGGGGGAGCTTCAGCCCTCAGTTCCCTGTTGTGGGTCAGTGAGGGCTCTGTTGAATACGCAGAGATATCAGACCTGGGAAACTTGTTTTTCCAGTGAATCCGATAAAAAAAAATGCAGTCATAGCCCTATCAGAAATGCCTTTGTCTTATAATAGCCACCTTGTTCCCTGTAGGGATGAAAGCCCGAGATATGGATCACATATGCTTGGCTGGAGATGGTTCTGTGTTTTTAGTCCAATTAGGGATGGATTTTTGGTCCCTGGGTTTTTTGTGGTTGCTTCTCTCAGGCCGGAAGAATGGGTTAGGAAAAGACCAAAAAAAAAAAAAAAAAAAAAGGGAAAAGAAAAGCCGCAGAGCAGTTCTCCCTCTGGCTCAGGAAATTCCAGTGTTAATGAAGCCACCTGGGAAGGAGGGGAGGGTTCAGAAAAACAGGAGAGAGTAGCACCCCGGAATATAGACAAAGTTACTTATCTTGCTTGGGATGACTGTTTTATCTGAGAGTCTCGAGGGGCATGTCGCCTATGTGTGCTGGCTGTGTGGAGATTGCCCCCGAGGGTCAGGCCCGCAGAAGCCGCAGTCACTTCCTCCGCTGCCAGTCCAAAGCCCAGCATCAAGGTTCCCCGGCTGGGACGCTGCACTCCCGGCTCCAAAACCAGTCGCTGCCTCCCGGGGACTTCTTCTCCCGCCAGCCGTGTCGCCACGCTGCCCACGTGGACTGGCTGGGTCGCCTCCTGAGGTCAGTTCAGGAGGGTAGGGCTGTGCCCTGTATTTGCGCTGTGACAGGATGCTGTGCTCAGTTCCCCTGCACCCAGTCCAAAGCCCAGCGCCAAGGCTCCCCGCCTGGGACACTGCACTCCTCGCTCCAAAACCAGTCGCTGCCTCCTGGGGACTTCTCCTCCCACCAGCCGTGCCGCCTGTGTGGACCAGCTGGGCCCCCTCCCGGGATCAGTTCGGGGGGTAAGGCTGTGCCCTGTGTTTGCACCTTCACAGGATGTCCTGCTCAGCTCCCCTGCACCTAGTCCAAAGCCCCGCGTCAAGGTTCCCCGGCTGGGACGCTGCACTCCTGGCTCCAAAACCAGTCGCTGCCTCCCGGCGACTTCTCCTCCCGCCAGCCATGTCGCAGCGCCGCCCGCGCTGACCGGCTGGGCCCCCTCCCGAGGTCAGTTCAGGGGGGTAGGGCTGCGCCCCTTGTTTGCGCCGTCACAGGATGTTGTGTTCAGCTCCCCTGTGCCCAGTCCTAAGCCTGGCGCCAAGGTTACCTGACTGGGACGCTGGCTCCAGGCTCTGAAAACAGTCTCTGCTTCCCCATAGTTGTTCGTTCTCCATCTATGTCACTCAGGTCAGCTCTTTAAATCTGTGTTTGTTGTTCAGGGTTCATAGATTGTCATGTATGTCATTGATTCACTTGTTTTTCCAAGTCTTTGTTGCAAGAGGGATCCAAGGTAGCATCTACCTAGTCAGCCATCTTGGCCCCCGCCACCATGGTATTTTTCAGTCACCTCATATGCATGTGAAAGCTGGACAATGAATAAGGAAGAAGAAGAAGAATTGATGCCTTTGAATTATGATGTTGGCGAAGAATACTAAATATGCCAGGACTGCCAGAAGAAGAAACAAATCTGTCTCAGAAGAAGTACAACCAGAATGTTCCTTAGAAGCAAGGATGGCGAGACATATGTCTCACATACTTTGGACATGTTATCAGGAGGGACCAGTCACTAGAGAGGGACATCATGCTTGGTAAAGTAGAGGGTTAGCGCAAAAGAGGAAGACATTCAACAAGGTGAATTGACACAGTGGCTGCAACAATGGGCTCCGATATAGCAACGATTGCAAGGGTGGTGCAGGACTGGGCAGTGTTTCCTTCTGTTGTACATAGGGTTGCTATGAGTTGGAATGGACTCAACAGTACCTAACAACAATGCCAATTGCCAGATTAATTTCAGTATTTTACGTACAGAATCCAAACTTTGAATGTTATAAGGATTCTGAAGGTACATAAAACAGCGGAGTGAAAGGTTGAGTTGAGTCATTTGACTCTCCAGGCTAGTCAGAGGCTGGATTGAGGGTCCGAGGATCTGCTCTGTAGACTGACCACAAGTGAAGCCACAGGAGCAGGTTACTGTGCTGGTGAGGGGCAGGCTCATCATCACATGACCTTGGGGGACTTTCAAGTGCACTACTGAGGCCCGGCATTACTGAATTCACCTGGAATGCCTCATCCCTTGCCCCTTTACCTCCCACCACACCCAGAGAGGCACATCTTGTTGTCCTCGGCCATTGGTGAAGGAGCTGAGGTGCGAGGAACTCACAGCAGGTGCAAGTGTTGGGATCTGTACTCCGGGCTGTGGCCATTACCTTGGCCAGACTCCTTCCTTCCTTTATCACCATCCAGGCTTCCAGTTATCTCACATGGACCTTACCCACCCTGACGACATGAACCCTGAGTCCCTGTGATGGGGCACTTGCCCCCCACCTGCTCTGTAATCTACTGGGGGAGAGTATGTGGACCCTCACTCTGATCACATGGACCCCCACTCATGATGATGACATGGACCCCCACTCACCCTGACTACACGGACCCCCACTCACCCTGACTACACGGACCCCCACTCACCCTGACTACATGGACCCCCACTCACTCTGACTACATGGATCCCCACTCACACTGATGACACAGACCCCCACTCACCCTGACTACATGGACCCTCACTCACCCTGACTACATGGATCCCCACTCACACTGATGACACAGACCCCCACTCACCCTGACTACATGGATCCCCACTCACGCTGATGACACGGACCCCCACTCATCCTGACTACATGGACCCCCACTCATGCTGATGACACGGACCCCCACTCACCCTGACTACATGGACCCCCACTCACCCTGATGACACAGACCCCCACTCACCTTGACTATGCACATCCCTACTCACCATGAAGACACGGACCCCCTCACCCTGAGGACAGCTGCCAGCCAGGAGAGTGGTGGTTGGTCTTGCTCGTTGTTGAGTTCTCAGCACTGTGCACAGGGGGCCCGTAGTCAGCAGTAAATAACGGTCAGACACATAAATGAGTCCAGCATTTATATGCTTCTCCATTTTTCCCTTTAATGCTGATTTTGTTTTAGCTTTTCTTGAATAATGTCATAAATTGTTTATAACAAAGTTAAAGATTTGTTTTAAAAAAGACTTTAAATTTTATTGTCACTTGATTGCTGTCGTTGTCAGTTGCTGTCAAGGTGACTCCAGCTCATGTGACCTGCATACAGCAGAACAAAATGTCGCCCGGTCCTGTGCCATCTTCATGACTGTTGAAAGCTTGAATCCGCTGTTATGACTATTGATTAAAATTCACTTCTTTTCAAGATGTAGAACATTAAATTTTATTCTTTTCCTGTTTAATTTGCTGTAATGAGCATCATTGTTCCTAAAAAAAAAAAAAAAAGTGTAGGTTAATAGTACCAGTTACCTTCAAGGTGATCCTGACTCATGGGGACCCCATGTGTGTCAGAGTAGAACTGTGCACCATAGGGTTTTCAATGGCTTAGTTTTCAGAAACAGATTGCCAGGCTTTTCTTCCAGGGTACCCCTGGGTGGACTCAAACCTCCAGTCTTTGGTTTAGCAGCAGAGCACATTCACCATTTGTACCATGCAGGGACACCATATTATGACTGTCAGTTGCTGCCGAGTTGACTCCCATTTGTGGCCACCCCATGTGTGTCAGAGTAGGACTGCTCCATAGGACTTCCAAGGTACCTCTGGGTGGGTTCGAACTGCCAACCTTTCAGCTAGTAGTCAAGTGCTTAACGTTTTGCCCCACCCAGGGACTCCTAGGGACCAGGGTAAATGATATGATACAAAGAAGGTGGTGAGGAGCGCCCTGGCTGACAGAGCAGCTGCCTTTTCTGAGATGCTTGGTTCTGGGCCTGGTGGGGCGGGTGCTGTTAAAGGTGCCCATCTGGCCTATGCGTGCCACAGGGAGAGGTCAGAGTGCTGGGAGGGACGAACCTGGAGTCAAACCTGGGTGACCTCCTGCCAGCGACACGTGCACCTGTGAACGAGGGTCCTAAGGCCTGCCTCGCAGCGCTGTAGGAGATGCTTTGTGTGACAACCGGTGTGTTAGAAAAGGGGGCCAGGCCAGCAGAGGCTTGGATTTGGAAGCCATCAGTGTGTTGATGGCAGCTGAAGCCTTTGGTTTATATCGTGAGGCTGTTCAGGTAAGTCAAAGAAGTCACTCTAAAAATTTCTAGTCCATCAGACAGGAATTCTCTGGACTCAGCTGGGACTCCAGGGGAGCCTGAGGCCCTGTGGGCAGGCCATTCTCTTGAACCCTGGTGGCTCCTGTGGGCTTTGTCAAGCCCTGGTCATTTGAAGACTCCCAAAGGGCAGTGTGTAGGATAAAAGAAGAAAACCTTAATGCTTCTGGCAGCGCGCTCCTGCGGGAATGGAAGGTGGCCACTGTGTGTGTCAGGTGCTGCCTACAGGCCAAACGTTGTTCAAAGCTCACCTCTCACAGCAGTCTTGTGTCGTGGACAAGGAGGCTGAGATGCAGCATTGCCGATCCCACAGGCGAGAGGCAGAGCCTGACCTAACCCAATGTCTGGCTTAAAGTCTGCATTCTTATCCCCACATAAAAGAGCTGCTTTAGTCCCCATTCTCAAGACTGCAGCCCACCTTTGATAATGAGCACACATATTAAGTACAGATCTGGTCATGTCGTGTGTTTTCGACACTTCACCAGGCTGCTGGGACTTCCAGGATAGCTTGGGCCCTGACTTCCCACCGTCTGCACCCACTGTCTGAAAGGCTGTGACCCTTGCGATCAGCAGTGATCTCGGTGTACTGTCATGTCCAGGTGGCCTTCCCATCCTCTGGCAGGCAGAGTCGGCCCCACGGGATCCAGCACATGGGGTCCAGCACAAGCCTGTTACTGGTTATGGAGTAAGGCTGGAGTGGTCCACACTGAGCCTGCCTCCTGTGAGTCTCCATTCTGGAGGACAGAGACGAGCCTTTCTGGCACAGAGTTGGTGCTCAGGATTTATTTTTTAGTCAAACCCCAAAGGCCTGATGCTGGCAGCTTTCAGGTCTCTGTCTTATTTATGCCAATGGGGCAGTGGTGGCTCAGAGGTAGAATTCTCACCTTCCATGTAGGAAACCCGGGTTCGATTCCCAGCAAATGAACCTCATGAGCAGCCTCCGCCTCTCCGTGATGCGGAACAGGTTTCAGCAGAGCTTCCAGACTGAGAGGGACTGTGCAGAAAGGCCTGGTGCCCTACTTCTGAAAATCAGCCAGTGAGACCCTATGGATCACAAGGGTCTGATCCACAAGCGATCCTGGGAATGGTGCAGGACGGGGCAGCGTTTTGTAACGTTCTGCACGGGATCACCAGGAGTCGGGCAGACTTGACAGCAGCTGACAACGTTTGGATTATAATTGTGGAGTTTGCAGTCATTTGTTGTTATACACTCACGAGAGCTCCATGGTATATTGTTGATGCTAGTATCCCTTAACTCTTCCCGTGGCTTTCTAAACAGTGATCTAAGAGAAGGCGTTGAAATCTGCCCTGCCACCCAGACAAGAGTATCAATAGCATCAAGAACAACCCTCACTTCGATGTCTGCTATGGAATTTTCATGAACTACCAGTTTTATGCTAATTAGCAATGATTTTTTTCCCAGAACACTGTTCGTTCAAATCAATCATTTAATTTATAGTATTTAGCTTAAGCAAAGTCCTTGCTATGAAGTCAAGAGCCATGGTCGTATGGTTGTGGGAAGACAAGTGACCCAGAGGAAGAGTTAAAAAAAAAAAAGGTATTTGAGGGCACGGAAGCCCTTGCAGAAGGCATCTGTAGACCTGTTGTGAAGTTCCTAGTGGGATGTCACATGGCTTTATTTTCCTGTGTTCTTAAATCAAAAGAGCTTTTAAGACTGTTATTACTAAGTCAGCGTGCAGCCTCTTCCAACTTTAAAGTACTGTTTGGATACTTCCAGTAAACAGCTAGAAATAGCACCAGGAAGCCTCATTGGAGCCTGAGGTACATCCTAATGAGAAAATGCTGCAATACTAAGCTTCATGATGCCTCTCCTCAGCCATGACCCCCATGTTGTTTTTGCAAAGGGACCTGGGTAGCCTGCCTAGGATCCAGTGAACTGCAGGCCCAGACCTCTGACTCCATCACATTGACTCCTTAAGAGGAAGTCCTACTCCCATTCTCCCCTCTGTTGTCAGTCCCTGGGTCTCCTCCCCTCCTGCTGTGGACAAAGTTAAGTACCTGGGCCTCCTGCCCTCCTGCTGTGGACACGGTGCAGTCCCCGAGTCTCTTCCCATCCTGCTGTGGACACAGTGCAGTCCCTGGGTCTCCTCCCCTCCTGCTGTGGACACAGTGCAGTCCCCAGGTCTCCTCCCCTCCTGCCCTGGACATAGTGCAGTCCCCAGGCCTCCTCCCCTCCTGCTGTGGACACAGTGCAGTCCCCGGGCCTCCTCTCCTCCTGCTGTGGACATAGTACAGTCCCCAGGCCTCCTCCCCTCCTACTGTGGACACAGTGCAGTCCCCGGGCCTCCTCTGCTCCTGCTGTGGACACAGTGCAGTCTCCTGGCCTCCTCCCCTCCTGCTGTGAACACAGTGCAGTCCCCAGGCCTCCTGCCCTCCTGCTGTGGACACAGTGCAGTCCACGGGCCTCCTCTCCTCCTGCTGTGGACACAGTGCAGTCGCCAGGCCTCCTCCCCTCCTGCTGTGGACATAGTGCAGTTCCCAGGTCTCCTCTCCTCCTGCTGTGGACACAGTGCAGTCCCCAGGTCTCCTCCCCTCCTGCCCTGGACATAGTGCAGTCCCCAGGCCTCCTCCCCTCCTGCTGTGGACACAGTGCAGTCCCCGGGCCTCCTCTCCTCCTGCTGTGGACATAGTACAGTCCCCAGGCCTCCTCCCCTCCTACTGTGGACACAGTGCAGTCCCCGGGCCTCCTCTACTCCTGCTGTGGACACAGTGCAGTCTCCTGGTCTCCTCCCCTCCTGCTGTGAACACAGTGCAGTCCCCAGGCCTCCTCCCCTCCTGCTGTGGACACAGTGCAGTCCCTAGGCCTCCTTTCCTCCTGCTGTGGACATAGTGCAGTCCCTGGGCCTCCTCCCCTCCTGCTGTGGACACGGTGCAGTCCCCAAGCCTCCTCCCCTTCTGCTGTGGACACAGTGCAGTCCCCAGGCCTCCTCCCCTCCTGCTGTGGACACAGTGCAGTCCCTAGGCCTCCTTTCCTCCTGCTGTGGACATAGTGCAGTCCCTGGGCCTCCTCCCCTCCTGCTGTGGACACGGTGCAGTCCCCAAGCCTCCTCCCCTCCTGCTGTGGACACAGTACAGTTCCCGGGCCTCTCCCCTCCTGCTGTGGGTGCAGTGTGTCATGGCCCCACCATTTCCAACCAGCAGAGGTCCTCTGACTCACTTCTCAGGACATGGGCCTCAAGGATAGTCCATGTGATTGGTCCCTTTTCTAGAAAGTTATCAAACTTTTTTTTCACATAAATTGCTTGGTTAAATCTATTAATTTTATCACTTTGTTTCACTAAATTGAAAGAAACTGTCTTTGGTTCTTAGCTAAAATGAGCAAACCACCTGACAATCTGTCCCTTGGAAATGATTGATTGCCATTGTGGTTTATGCCCTGGCCGGGAGGGAGGGGGTCTGTTGGTTCGAACACAACTCCTGCCTCCAGACTAGATGTCTCAGACGCACGGAGAGTCCCGAAGAAGGTGACATTGACATTTTATCTGCCAAATCTACCAACCTTGAGAGAGATGTGTTAGAGTCCTCCACTCCAGCTGTGCTTTCAATTTCTTTTTGCATTTCTGGTGGCTTCCTTGTATCTGTTATCGCCATGCTTTTCATTTCTGGTGGCTTCCTTATATCTGTTACCGCCAAGTTCTTCATCTCTGGTGGCTTCCTTGTATCTCTTACCGCCATGCTCTTCAGTGCATAATCGTCCATAACTGTCTCTTTACTCTGTGTGGTGTAATTAACGATTTTTTTGCCTTTAATTCTTCTCCGTCTGATGCTAACATAGCCTAGGACACGGCGTGCTTGCTTCTCTGTTTATATACAATCTACTTTCTTTTTTGAGTCAGACTGTAAACTCCTAAACTCATTTGGCAATCCCAGGAGAAGTCACCTTATTGGGTGGGCAGGATCAGGCAGATGTGAACACTGAATGGCCTTATTGTACGAGATAAATGGCAGGTGGGTGCTGTTAAAGAGTGCTCAGGGAAGCCTCCCACACGTGGGTGGGGCTGCCTCTCCCCTGGGCCCTGACTGGTCTCCTTGGCACCTGTGTTGGATTCGCTCTAAGCCACTCACTCCTGAGCAGTGCCCTGGCCCACAGGCTGTCCCCTGGAGTGGGCAGTGACTGAACTGCGAGGGACGGGGGACTGCTGGAGATGGACACCCCTGTCCAGCTTTAAACAACAGGGAGTGCTTTTTGGAGGCGGTGCACAGAAAAGAAACAGGCTATTTCTTGAGCAAGCATCCTGTCTCTACAGCTCTGATAAAAACAACAATAGTACAGCCAGCCCCCAAATTACCAATGAGCCATCCTGAAGTCGAATTTGTATGTAAGTTGGAACAGTTAGGTACGGTTCCTATCTAATGTCAGCTAGTCCAATATTTGTCTACAGTATGTAGTGTACCTTTGTATGCATAAAAATGTGAAATAACGCTTGCAGATACAGTAAAACATCTTTAACATACTACAGTAATAATAACAATGATGGTGTATTGATCCATGTCAAAAAGTAGCTCCCGTTTGTTATTATGAACTGTTGTATATACCTTGAATTTGAAATAAAATGGGCTTTACCGGGGTTGGCTCGTAACTGCAGGCTGTACGTAAGTCAGACGCTCATAACCCAAAAACTTTGCTTTCAGAAATCTCTTCATCCCTTTGAAGAGACTAAGTTTTATTAAGATCTTGTTTCCCAGGTGGCTTGCTTTCCTTCTACATCCAGTCAGCATGCCCGACAGTGGTTGCTTTGGGCTGAGCCTGTCATTGGCACCTGTTCTTAGAAACACTGGGGCCGTGTCCGTGTGGTTCCAGCCCCTCCAGCCTCACAGTGTGTGCACATACAGTTTTCCTCCTCTCTCTTCCTCCCCCTTTACCTGTATGTGTCGGCTGGGCATTGACTACTGTTTGAACAGTGGGTGACAGGACACTCAGACAGCTGGGCTGGACGCGAGGGGTCACGACTGTCACAGCCCAGAGCCGATGCAATGGCTGCTGGGACACCCCATCTCCTTCCTGGGAGAGGGTTGGTGTGCGTGTGTGTAGGAAGCGCAGTTGCATCTTGCTGGGCGGAAGCAGAGCTGACCTGTTGTTGCCCGGGAGCCAGGTAATGTGGTGAGGGCTGCAGGGAAGCCAGGCCTCAGGGTGGACTGCATGGTCCGCTGTAGTTGCTGTCAGCCGCACACTCTCCCTCTGTGCTCTGCGGTGTGATGCTGGCGTCGTAGCTCTGCAGAACGTTTGTCTTGGCCCGCTGGACCCCTGGAAGCTTCTGCCAAGGCAGACACAGCACCAGCTGCACATGCCTTCTGCTGTCCTCCTCCTTCCCAACCACCCTCTGAGGTCGGAGTTCAGCCTGGGGCCACTCCTCTCTCCCTTTGTTCCTCTGTTTTCTCAGGTGCAGGCCAGGTGGCCGCTCCTGTACAAGCTGCCCGCAGGGTACCCCAGAGCTCCTTTTCTCCTTTCAGCAGGTAACTTCTGTGTATAAGCCCGGTGCTGTCCAGTGCATCCCGACGCATGGTGACCCCATGTGTGTAAGAGTAGAACTGAGTGCCATTGGGTTTTCTTGGCTGTAATCTTTATGGAACCAGATGGCCAGGCTTTTTTTTTCTGTGTTACCACTGGGTCAGTTTGAACTGCTAACCTCTGGGTTAGCAGCTGAGTGAAAACTGTTTGCACCACTCAGGGCCCCCCAGGAAGAGGCTCTTTATATTGAGCTCCGTCCACGTGGCTGGTGTGGCTGCGCTCTCCTCACTGGGTCCTGACTGTGCAGCTGGTGCTGTGACCACAGATGCAGGGCAGACGCTGAGGATGGGGGAGGCTTGGAGGTGACTGGGGTGCACCAGGCAGGGTGAAGAGGCTGGGCTGGCGGGCTGAGGCAACAGGAGACATCTTTCTGAAAACAATGCCCTACCTCTGAAGTGTGCCTTAAATGCAATGCTGAGGAAATTCACTCCCAAGGGTACGGTGAAGCCTCTCTTAATGGTTGGCCAGGAAGAGACCTTGTGTGGGTGTGGACTCCCTTCCCCTGGATGACAACAACCAGTTCACAGAGTTGTCATGATTCTCCAGCCTGCTGAGCCATCCCCTCTTTTAAGTGTGTTTGCTGTAGGAAGCTGCTTAAAATGGCTTCCATACATGGTAGCATTGGTGTGATGACTTGTGAAGGACCCCAGACCACCTTGGTCCACGAGGTCTTTGCTGATGATGGTGATGATGTGGAATCGTTGTGGTGTGCTCTTGGATGGGAGGTGCCGTATTAGGAAAAATAGTTCTGAGGTTTTTTATGGGAAAATAACTGGTTTTACTTCCTGAAAATAAACATCTGAATGGTATATGATGGAATGAGAGGAAAGGGGTATGAGGTTACAGAGGTTTACACTGTGTTTTAATAGCTGTTTTTTTTTTAACGTCTCCTGAATTTTTGTCTAGTTACACAATGTACATCAAAGTGTCTGAAGTAACCATAGCCATATGAGAGCTGCTACTCGTGGGCGGCCCGCCGGGCAAAGCCCAGCGCATGGGAAACACAGATTGTAACTGGCCCAAATGTCACATTTCCAGTAATCTCTTCTAAACCTAGTAACCAGTGCAGCCACATGACTCACACACCAATAATGCCTTTCTCTTTTTTTTTTTATGAGCGTCCTAGCTCACCAGCAGAAGCGTTCTCTTCTGAGAACTCTTCTCCAGGTCTATGAGTTATGCTGGACAAACACAAAGTGTTCAACTCTTTGTAACTGCACTGACAAGAGGACCATGTCCATCAAAAGTGATGGCCTGTTTTCTTATTTTTAAATCATTTATTTTTATAGCAGAAATACGTAACTCTTTTTTGATTTATTGATGTCTTTAAAAATCTTTGTTGTTAGTTGTCATCAGGTTGGCTCTGACTCACAGGGACCGTGTGTATAACAGAACGAAATATTGCCCTGTCCTGCGCCATCTTCATGATTGTTGGCACGTTTGAGTCCATTGCTGTGGCTATCGTGTCAGTCCATATTTTGGAGGGTTTCTTTCATTTTCGTTGCTGGTGATGGTGAGGAAGAAATAGGACCAGACAATGTGCTGTTCTGTTATACATAAGGTCACCATGAGTCAGAGTCTATACTACAGCAGTTAGCTACCTACCTGCCTCCCTATCTACCTACCTATCTATCTGTTTGTCTGTTTATCTATCTATGTTGTTGTTAGGTGCTCTCTAGTTGGTTCTGCCTCAGAGCAACCCTATGTGCAAAAGAACCAAACACTGCCTGGTCCTGCGCCATCCTCACAGTTGTTATGCTTGAGCCCACTGTTGCAGCCAGTGTGTCAATCCATTTTGTTGAAGGTCTTCCTCTTTTTCACTGACCTTCTGCTTTACCAAGTGTGATGTCCTTCTCCAGGGACTGGTCCCTCCTGATAACATGTCCAAAGTATGTGAGACACAGTCTTGCCATCCTTGCTTCTAAGGAGCATTCTGGCTATACTTCTTCCAAGACAGATTTGTTCTTTTTTTTTTTTTTTATCAGTACATGGTATATTCAATACTCTTTGCCAACACTATAATTCAAAGGCATCAATTCTTCTTCAGTCATTCCTTATTCATTGTCCAGCTTTCACATGCACATGAGGCGATTGAAAACATCATGGCTCGTGTCAGGTGCGTCTTAGTCTTCAAGGTGATACCTTTGCTTTTCAACACTTTAAAGAGATCTTTTGCAGCAAATTTGCCCAATGCAATGCGTCATTTGATTCCTTGACTGCTGCATCCATGGGTGTTGATTGTGGATCCAAGTGAAATGAAATCTTTGACAACTTAAATATTTTCTCTGTTTATCATGATGTTGCTTATTGGTCCAGTAGTGAGGATTTTTGTTTTCTTATGTTGAGGTGTAATCCATACTGAAGGCTGTGGTCTTTGATCTTCATTAGTAAGCGCTTCAAGTCCTCTTCACTTTCAGCAAGGAAGGTTGTACCATCTGCGTAACGCAGGTTGTTAATGAGTCTTCCTCCAATTCTGATGCCCCATTCTTCGTATAGTCCAGCTTCTCGGGTTTTTTGCTCAGCATACAGATTGAATGGGTATGGTGAAAGGATACAACCCTCATGCACACCTTTCTTGACTTTAAACCACTCAGTATCCCCTTGTTCTGTCTGAAGAACTGCCTCTTAATCTATGTACAGGTTCCTCATGAGCACGATTAAGTGTTCTGGAATTCCCATTCTTTGCAATGTTATCTATACTTTGTTATGATCCACACAGTCAAATGCCTTTGCATAGTCAATAAAACACAGGTAAACATCTTTCTGGTATTCTCTGCTTTCAGCCAGAATCCACCTGACATCAGCAATGATATCCCTGGTTCCACGTCCTCTTCTGAAACCGGCCTGAATTTCCCTGTCAATGTACTGCTGCAAGTGCTTTTGAAGGATCCTCAGCAAAATTTTACTTGGATTTGATATTAATGATATTGTTCAATAATTTCCACATTTGGCGAGATCACTTTTCTTTTGAGTAGGCATAAATATGAATCCCTTCCCAGTCGGTTGGCCAGGTAACTGTCTTCCAAATTTCTTGTCATAGATGAGTGAGCACTTCCAGTGCTGCATCTGTTCGTTGAAATATCTCAAATGGTATTCTGTCAATTCCTGGAGCCTTGTTTTTTGCCAATGCCTTCAGTACAGCTTGTACTTCTTCCTTCAATAACATGGGTTCCTGATCATATGCTACCTCCTGAAATGGTTGGATGTTGACCAATTCTTTTTGGTATAGTGACTCCGTGTATTCCTTCCATCTTCTTTTGATGCGTCCTGTGTCATTTAATATTTTCCATGTAGAATCCTTCAATATTGCAATTTGAGGCTTGAAATTTTTCTTCAGTTCTTTCAGCTTGAGAAATGCCAAACATGTTCTTCTCTTTTGGTTTTCTGACTCCAGGTCTTTGCACATGTCATTATAATACTTTGTCTTTCGAGCTGCCCTTTGAAATCTTCTGTTCAGCTCTTTTACTTCATCATTTATTCCTTTTGCTTTTAGAGTCCAATTCTGAAATTATTTTAAATTTGAAAAGTAAGTTTGTTTTCATTTTTTACTTTAGATTCAGATATTATTAATATAATGCTTATCCATTTCACCTTTGAACATCTTGATTTTTTTCCCTACAGGGATCACCCTTTGCAGTCCAACAACCTGAGGCTTATAATCTTTTCCTCACTGCAGCTGTGGGTGACGGGATAAAACTGTGGGACATGAGGACTCAGAGGTGAGGCCCTACCCATCCCATCAAGGCCTTTGAGGGCATGAGGTCAGAGGGAGCACCTGGGAGCTGTTTCTGTCAAACCCTCCAAAATACCTAGCTTTAAATATTTGACTCAGTTGGATCCCTTTTTCAAAACATCGTGAAGTTGTGGTGGAACTACCCACATGGGCAGTATAACAAAGAGTGATCAATGGAAGGCAAGGGCAAGGCCATTTCCAAATGTGCAAGGACTGCTGTCCCCTGTTACGTGTATGACACAGGAGAGGCAGGCTTGAGGTCAAGGTCATAGGAGGTGAAGGGAGGCCCCTAAGTGCAGACATCCCAGATGCCCACACACAACTGATCTTCTTTCTGGGGTGTCCCTGTCTATACTAGATGGGGGTTTATACTAGACACGCCTTCCCCCTCAAACCTCGTCTTCTCCTCATTTAATCCCAGCCCTTGCTTGTGCAGAGAAAAAAGCACGAGATAAACAACAAAATACTTCCTGTGGTGGTTGTTGAGCTAAATGTATCTACTGTACTTGATTTTGCCTTTGTTGTTGTTGTTAGTTGCCGTTGAGTCACTTCCGACTGACTTGTGGTGATTCCATGTGTTTTTAATCTTTTCAATAGGAATTGCTTTTCTGGGGGAAAATTTTGTGTTATTTATTTTTTTATTGTTTTAAAATATATGGAACAAAACTTTTGCCATTTTAGCCATTCTAACAGTGGCATTAATTATACTCACAATGTTGTGTAACTGTCACCACTATCCATTTCCAAATCTGTCTGTCATCTGTCATCTATCATCCATCTGTTGTCTGTCGTCATTCTATCACCCATCCATCCAAGGATTACATCACAAGGATAACACGAGCAGAGTGTTTTGCTCCCTTTCTAATCAGTAGAATGGGCATGAAAGCCCCTAGCTCACCTGCATGGACAAGACGCTGCCCTAGTCAGGGCATCTAGAGTGGGCTCTGTATTTGGCCATCCTTGTGTGCTCTTGTGGCACCTAGCCCAGTGCAGGAAAATACTTGTTGAAAGCTGTCTTAGGAATTCTCTGGTTTTCTCAGTAAGTGTAGGAAGTTCTTTTGACAAAACTGGCGTTGATGCTATGATCTTTTTTTTTAGAATACAAAAATTTTATATAGCCTTTTATAAATAGCTATTTGTAAAATTTAACAAGGCTTGATAGAATGTTCCACCTCCCAGAAGTCTTTGAATCATCGATCTAAATATTTCATGATTTTAAAAGTTTTTTCAATATTATTTTCAAAGATCTGAATAATAGTCTGTTTACCATTTAATAATCTTCATATATAAAAGCATTCTTTTGCTGTCAGCTTGTTCCTTTTTTGTGAATAAAAGAAACTAGTTTGTTTCTTTCTCCCAATTTGTGTTAAAAACTAAACAAAATATTTTTTTCCTGGTGTTTCCTCTTCCTGTACAGGTGTGAGCGCCGCTTTGAGGGACATGCAAATCGCTGTCACCCGTGTGGGGTTGCCCTCAGCGCTTGTGGGCGGCATGTGGCCTGTGGTGCAGAGGACAGATATGTAGGTACCTTAGTGGCACATGTACCATTTGGGCTCTTCAGACGCAGATCTGGGCTCCATTGCTGCTTAATGTTATTGCATGTTAGGATGAGAACCCGTTGTAAGCTTGACAATTGGGCAATATTTTCGGATTCTGACACAGTAATAACATTTTAATAACATCAGTGAGTGAGGAATGAAAGACTCATTGTTTTCTTTTTAGTGAGGCATGATACTTTAAACATTAGTCGTTCATTTGTTTATTCGTTTATTAATCATAACACAAATATTGGTTGAACGCCTACTCTGGGAAAGACGTTTTTAGGTGCCGCAGTTTCACCGAATTCAAGATAATAATGTTAATAAATAAAATACCAGATGACGTCTCTGTGACTAAGGGTGCTCCTTTTCCACGTTAGATCTTGCAGGGAAAATGTGCTTGTTCTAGTGAAATGGCTTACTCAGTTTTATAAACACACACAGGTACGTGGACATATGACACGTTATATCGACATGTATGTACATCTTATGGTAGGTCTGGAATAGACCTAACACAAATCTATTTCCTGTTAATATATTTGAAAAACTATTTTATTCGTTTCCTTGGGATGCTGTAACAAATTACCAGAAACCTGGTGGCTTAAAATTACAGAAATTTATTCTCTCACAGCTCTGGAGGCCAGAAATCCAAAGTCAAGATGTTAGCAGGGTTGGCTCTTTCTGGAGGCTCCAAGGGGGAATCTGTTCCATGCCTCTCTCTCAGCTTCGGGTGGCTGCCCAGCAACTCTTGGCGTTCTTTGGCTTGTTGACTCAACACTCTTGTTCTGGCCTCTGTCTTCACAGGGTATTCTCCCTGTGTCTCTGTGTGTCTTGTGTCTCTAATCTCCCCCTCCTTTCTCTGATATGGACGCCAGTCATCTTAAAACCCTTAATTAGGTCCACAAAGATACGTGTGTCAGGTCATATTTGCTGATACTTGGGGTCAGGACTTGGACGTGTCTCCTTGGGAGACACAGTTTAACCCACTAAAGGTCTACAAGGTTATCTAAATCAGAAAGACGTTTAATGAAATTTCCAAAGACTAAAGAAAATCCTAAAGTTTATGTGGAAAAAGGACATAATGATTTAAATGAGAGTTAGAGATTTATTTTCTAAATACTTTTCTTACTCAGTTTAACCTGTGAGAATGGAATTTAAAGAGTGTTGAGACCTATTTTATTTAAACTTAGTGAAACTTTTAAATAGGGAAAGTTATCATAAAATGATAATAGTTGATAATTTTCTGAACATGCTCCACAGAAACCTTCTTTGACATTTGCTATGATAGATACTTTGAGTTCATCTCTGAGTAAGGTAGTTTGATCATGTGAAACATGGGTAGAAATGGACACTTTGGTTTTTTCCAAAGAAATCAGTGTATTCTAAAACTTAACTACCATGCAGCTAGTACATAATTTGCAAATTTAATAAAACAACTTAAAACACTAAAGTAACATTTGACAGTATGAAGCGTTTGACGGTATGAAGCGTTTGACGGTATGAAGCGTTTGACGGTATGAAGCGTTTGACGGTATGAAGCGTTTGCCACCATGTTGGGTTTGCATTATAAGTAAGTGATTTTATGCTGCCGTTTTGAACAAAAACCCCACCAACATGAGAATAATGGCATTTTTGGTTTTCTTTCTGACTTGTTCCTCTGTATCCAGCCATTCACCCAAAACTCTGTATACCACGTCAGATCTATCCATCAAACGCAATTTTGTTTTTGAACATCTTATTACACATAACAGTTTCCTGGCTTTCAGGTAAAATATCTAATCCTTGTTTGCTTCAAAGACTCAAGCACTACCTATATGCATTGCATGAGAAATCCATGCGATAACTTAAGTACAAAACTGTTGTAGAAGCCGGAAGTAACCGTGTATGTGAAATTTTCTTGCATTCCCTTTGATCACCATTTTCTTTTACTCAGTGTATCAATGAGTTCAGTTCTCAACATAGGCAACTCACTGGAGTAATCACTAGTTTGACCAAAAAATACCCCCTGGAATGTGACTTTTGTAATACTATGTAGCATTATGTATTCATTTTTATAACATCAATGCCTAACACAGAGTCTGACAAGGAAAGAAACATTCTATAAATATGTTTGATCTGCAACGAGTGACCTGGATATTTTATTTTAACCTTAGCGGTGTTTATTTCATTAAATACCTACGTTGACTAGGCCTCTGTCTTGGACTGACCTCCGTTGTTCTCTGGCTGTGTAACCCCACGAGGCATCTGTCTTTGACATCAGCTGTCTGCATTTACATTCTCCTTTTGGAGTCAGTTATTCTGACAGTTAAAAAATTTAAATGAACCAAAAGTTAAAATATATCAATTTTCTTATTTATCTTCAATATGTTATGCTATAGTTATGTATTTTCAATGTTTCCTTTTGGGGAAAGGGTTCAGGCATTTTTAAAAAGGCTTCCCAATGAGCAGCTTTCCTATTTTTTATATTTCATATTTTAACCAATTACATGCCTTGGAGAAGAAATGTGAGATACAAAGTGTACCGCAATTACTTAGACATGCATACCCTTTAAATGTGTCTTATTCCTTACAGGTAGATTAAAAATAGGATGTATTTTCTGAAATATATTAAGTGCAAATAAAAAATCTTTTAAAAGATATGAAATATTCTCAATATTTACTAGAAAAAAATTAGTATGGACTTGTCTGCTCTGCGATATTTTTGAGTCTTAACATAGTCGGTGCATTTTATGCACAGGCCACAGCATCAGTTCCCAAAATTGGGACCTTAATATGTCATGGAAAAGAATCCGGAAGATCTTGAGCCAAAAAAAGAAAAAAAAAAAAGTCCTCATACAGCAATGTACGACGGTTTCAAAATCTCCACATCTTGACAACACTTATTTTTCTTTTTAATAGCTAAGGTTGTGTCTGTGAAGTGGTATATCATTGTGGTTTTAATTTGCATTTCCCTAGTGACTAAAGACGTTGAGAATCTTTTCACGTGCTTCTTGGTCATTTGTATATCTTCTCTGGAGATATGTCTATTCAAATCTTTTGCCTATTTTTATATTGAGTTGTCTTTTTGCTGTTCAGCTATAGTTCTTTATATATTCTGGATAAATCTTATCAGATCTATGATTTGTAAGTGTTATCTCCCAGTCCATGTCGTGTTGTCTTTTTACCTGCTTGATGGTGTCTTTTGAAGCATAAAACTTTTAATTTTGATGAAGTACAATTTATCTGTTTTTTCTCTTGTTTATGATTTTGGTATCATATGTAAGAAACCACAGTTATATCGAAGATAAGAAGCCTAATCCAAGATGTGTGCTCATGTTTTCTTCTAAGAGGTTTATAGTTTTAGCTTACCTTTAGGCATCTGGTCCATTTCGAGTTGACTTTTGTATATAGTGTAAGTTAGAGTTCCAGCTTCATCCTTTTGCATTTGGGCATCCCATTTTCCCAGCACAATCAATTTGTTGGAAAGACAGTTGTTTCTCCATTCATTTGTCTTGGTACCCTTGTTGAAAATCTATTAACCATAAATATAAAGGTTGATTTCTGGGGATTCTGTTGTATTGACCTGCCTGCACTGATTCTGTATACGCGCTGATCAGTCTGTCTGTCCTTAGGCCAGGACAACACTGTCCTGATTACTCCAGCTTTGCAGTAAGTTTCAAAACAGGAAAGTGTGAGTCGTCCAACGTTTTTCTTCTTTTTCAAGATTGTTGTGGCTATTCTGGGTCCCTACACATATCTTTATGGATTTTAGGCTCAGCTTGTTAATTTCTCCAAATTAGGCAGCCGATAAAGATTGCACTGAATCTGTAGATCAACTTGGGGAGTATTGCCATCTCAACTATATTAAGGCTTCTAATACGTGAAACCAAAGACGTCTGTCAGTTTGTTGTACTGTAGGGGCTTGTGTGTTGCTGTGATGCTGGAAGTTATGCCACTGGTATTCAAATACCAGCAGGGTCAACCATGGCAGACAGGTTTCAGCTGAGCTTCCAGGCTAAGACATACCAGGAAGAAGGACCCGCTGGTCTACTTCTGAAAAGAATTTGTTAGTGAAAACCTTATGAATAGCAGTGGAACATTGTCTGATATAGTGCCAGAAGATGAGCCCGTCAGGTTGGAAGGCACTAAAAAGATGACTAGGGAAGAGTTGCCTCCTCAGAATAGAGTTGACCTTAATGACGTGGATATAATCAGGCTTTTGGGACCTTCATTTGCTGATGTGGGCCAACTCAAAATGAGAAGAAACAGCTGCAAACATCCATTAATAATTGGAATGTAGAATGTATGAACTATGAATCTAGAAAAATTGGAAATCATCAAAAATGAAATGGAACCCATAAACATTGATATTCTAGGCATTAGTGAGCTGAAATGGACTGGTATTGGCCATTTTGAATCAGACAATCAGATGGTCTACTGCGCCAGGAATAACTTGAAGAGAAATGGCGTTGTATTTGTTGTCAAAAAGAACATTTCAAGATCTATCCTGAAGTACAACTCTGTCAGTGATAGGATAATATCCATATGCCTACCAGTTAATACGACTATTATTCAAATTTACAGATCAACCACTAAGGCCATAGATGAAGAAACTGTATCATTAATATCACACGCAAGTAAAATTTTGCTGAATATCATTCAAAAGCAGCTGTAGATCAACAGGGAACTGCCAGAAATTTAAGTCAGATTCAGAAGAGGACATGGAATGAGCCATATCATTGCTGATGTCACATGGATCTTGGCTCAAAGCAGAGACTACCAGAAGGATGTTTGCCTGTGTTTTATTGACTATGCAAAGGCACTCGACTGTGTGAAGCTTATCACATTATGCATAACATTGCAAAGAATGGGAATTCCAGAACAGTTAATCATGCTCATGAGGAACCTCTACATAGACCAAGAAGCAGTTGTTTGAACAGATCAGTGGGATACCGCATGGTTTAATGTCAAGAAAAGTATGCATCAGGGTTGTATTCTTTCACCATATTTATTCAGTCTGTATGCTGATGAAATAATTGGAGAAGCTGGACTATATGAAGAAGAGTGGGGCATCAGGATTGGAGGAAGACTCATTAACAACCTGCCTTATGCAGATGACACAACCTTGCTTGCTGAACGTGAAGAGACTTGAAGAACTTATTGATGAAATTCGGAGACCACAGCCTTCAGTATGGATTACGCCTCAACATAAAGAAAACAAAAATCCTCACAATTGGACCAATAAGCAACATCATGATAAAAGGATAAAAAATTGAAATTGTCAGTGATTTCATTTTACTGGGATCCACAATCAACACCCATGGAAGTATCAGTCAAGAAATCAAATGATGCATTGGATTGGACAGATCTACTGCAGAAAATCTCTTTAAAATGTTGAAAAGCAAACATGTCACTTTGAGGACTAAGGTGCACCTTACCGAAGCCATCGTGTTTTCAGTCACCTTTTGTGGATGTGAAAGCTCGACACTGAGTACGGAAGACTGAAGAAGAATTGACATCCTTGAATTATGGTGTTGGTGAAGACTCTTCAATATACCACGAACTGCCAAAAGAACAAAGAAATCTGTCTTGGAAGAACCACAGCCAGAATGCTCCTTAGAAGCAAGTATGGCGAGACTTTATCTCACATACTTTGGAAGTGTTATCAGGAGGGATCAGTCCCTGGAGAAGGACATCATGCTTCGTAAAGAAGAGGGTCAGTGAAAAAGAAGAAAACGGCCAATCGGATGGTTTGACACAGTCGCTGCAACAATGGACTCAGGCATAACACCAAACATGAGGATGGTGCAGGACCAGGCAGTATTTAGTTCTGTTTTACGTAGGGTAGCTATGAGTCGGAACCAACTCGGCTGCACATAACAACAACAACAATTAAAATATTTGTTTTCCATGAGGGTTGAGATTAAATTGAATCATTTGCAAAATTATTCCTTACTACTCTCCAGAATATAAAATACGCCTTATCCCTTTGGTTTTGCCATTGTCACTGCGTCGAAGTCCAGCTTATTAAATGTGCTTATCTAATAAAAATATCCCTGGTATTTGAGGGTCATCATGATCAGGAAGGTTCATTACCTTGAGCTGCTTCTAGGACAAAAGCCGTGCTTCGTTTAGTACCATTTTCATATTGAAAAGAAAATCTATTTCTTAAGTAAATATTACCTGGCTTCTTTTCACAATATTGTGATACCATCTTATGTGTATTTTGAGATTATAGCCAAATAAGATCGAGTGTTAATTCCCACTTAGAATTAGTGTAAAAACGGCTTGGGGAGCGGTGTCTGCCCCCCTCTTACTTCACAAGGGGAAAGGAGAATCAAGATCAACAGCCCCAGGCTGATTCCCATTAGACAGAGGTCAAACATGCCTCCTCTCTCTGCCATCTCTGCTAATTCTGACGTCAACAGACCCTCCCACAGCACTCTGTACTGGGTTTGATAATTTATTGCAGTGGCCACACAGAACTCACAGACCATACTCACAATTATGGAGCTTATTAGAGAAGTAACAATTACAACTCAGGCTCAAAAACACTCAGGATATAGTTCTTCCACGAGGATAGTCTCTCCCCAGGTGTACTCATAGGCATGCCTGTCCCTGGCCCTCAGTCTCAGCCCATAGGCACTGAGCTTTCTCTCTCCTTGGACCAGGAAGCCCACCATGCCATCTCCTGATGCCAGTCTCTGCTGCTGAGCCTTTCCTGCTGATATCCCCTTCCTTGGTGGTGATGGGCTCCTCCTCTCCACCCTGGTATTGGTTCTCTTTTAATATAAAACTGACCAGTCCCCCTGGTAGGCAACAATTACCCTATCACACAGTCACCTGGGTGGGAGTTACAAGACCATGGCTAGAAAGACCACACTCAAAAGTAATTAATCTAACCACAGGCCACCCCCTGGCTTTTCTAGCCATGGTTCTTTCATATTTGGGGGATAACCTCCCCTCCCAATCATTTTGCCTGTCTGAAACAGTCATTAAGAATTAGTCCTGCAGTAGGGCAAAACAGACCTGAGGGATGAGGTTGTTCAGGTACCAGCCGTTCAGGTCTGCTGCAGATGTCCAGCTGATTTGGTGAGGCTCACCAACAGTTCATCTCATTTTCACCATTTCTGGCATCTGATAGAATTTAACTGAGAAGATTATTCCCTTGCTCTGAGCCTCACAAGAAATCAGCATAGCAAAACCTTTAGGGGACTTCAGGTTCAGCCACTGCACTCCAGTCCAGCAGTGCCTCCTCCCTAGTCCACTCTTTTATACTTATAGCTTCTACAATTACAGTTTTTACAATTGCAATTAACCCTGTTAACAATTAGCACTCATAGTTGAATCATATAATCCTATCAGCATCTTCCCCCACCCTCTCTTTCCCAGACCCATCAGGAAAAGAGGAAATCTATCCAGTGGGGATCATCCCTTGTCCCCATCATTTTGAGTGTAAGCACAGGCATGAAAGCATGTAAGCCAGCCACTTCATGCCTTTATTGCCCCCTGTTTCAGGTAGCCAGTGTTTAAATTGCCCATCCCTGTCAAACCAGTCATTAGTCAGAATCGACTAGAGGGCACTGGGTTTGGTTTGGTCAAACCAGTACTGAGGAGGTAAGCATGTTCCTTGGTATTGAAGAATCTTCTGTTCCGGTTGGAACTTTGAGCATCTACTTCCATAAGCAAAGTCCAGTCCAGAGCAAGCCATCAAATTGCAGCAATCTACACCAGCTCATGCTGTCAAACATCTTTCTCTTAATTTGGTGGCGTTCTGGTCAGCTCATTCCTAGCCATCCAAGCTAGGTCACAATGGGAGTTTAGACACATCTCCCAGCACTTCAGACAGTCCATTCACACGCTGTCATCCCTACCTGCCTTGGACTAGGTCAACGGGTTCAACTCGTAAATTTCAGGAGTCCAGCAACTCCTTTTACTTGTGACCAGCCAGGCTTTCCTTATTCTTTCATCCCTAGCCCTCATGGGCTAGGTCAACGGGTGCCAATGGAACATGTCCAAGTTCAGCCCATCTCTTCATTGTTGCACTTCCTCCACTTCCACTCACTGAATGGACCCAGGTAGTCACCACAAGTGAGCAGATAAAGCAGATGAAGGGAGCAGACTCCCTTTAAGTTCCAGTTCTGTAAGAAGGTTCCTTCCAATGGACACTGACTTTTCCTGCCTGGATGCATCCTACAGGATGCATCCTACAGCAAACCACTGGCTTGAATTTCAAAAAGAACAGCCACCTTTCTTCTGTAAGCTCTTCCTTCAAATGCAAATCTTCTGTTCTCTTAGCAGTTGTGGGTGGCTCTGCATGTTTTTTCAAATGCAAATCTGGATGGGGCTCAGGTTTTCAACCTAAGGCCCTCTTTCTATACTGAGGGCTACTGTATTCAAAAAAACCTGTGTTTCCCTTGGGCAAATCCTATTTTCCCTTTTAGCATATCCAATCAAGTATTGGCTGAAGGCAGAGTTGCACACTCTCTGTAATCTGTAATACCCAATATTCATCTCTAGCATACATTTAGGTCAGCATTACAACATTAGGTAGGAGAAACATTCAATATCCATATAGTACATTCAGATAATTGTGTAATCCTAAACACATAACCATTTTAAAACATTCCAGTTTAATCTTCTCTGCACCTTAACTATCTTCCCATTCATATTCATATGGCCTGGGACACTGCCTGGGTGGAACCAGAAGACCTGGCCCCCTATCAGTCATCCTGCTTATATAGCCTGGCTTCTGCCTCAGGCCACTCCAGGTACAGCTTTTCAGCCGTTACAGGTAACAACAACCAAAGTAACTAAGTAAGAATCAAAAGTTTCACTTCCGAAGCTGTTTCTTTCTTTCTCCAAAAAAGTCTTATGCTTTCACCTGCCTGGAGCCATGGAAAGAATCCCAATTCTGACACCACCTGTAAAAATGGCTTGGGGGCAGTGTCTGACCTCCTCGTACTTCACAAGGGGGAAGGAGAACCAAGATCAACATCCCAAGGCTGATTCGCAGGAGGTGGAGGTCAGACATGCCTCCTCTCTCTGCCATCTTTACTAATTCTGACACCAACAGTTCCTCCCATAGCTCCCTCTACTGGGTCCAGTAATTCATTGCAATGGCCACAAAGAACTCACAGACCATATTCACGATTATGGTGATTATTCAGGAAGTAACAGTTACAATTCAGGCTCAGGAGCACCCAGGATATAGTTCTTCCATCAGGATAGCCTCTCCCCAGATGTGCTCGCAGGCACACCTCTCTCTGGCCTTCAGTCTTGGCCCAAAGGCACTCAGCTTTCTCTCTCCTTGGGCCAGCAAGCCCACCATGTTGTCTCCTGCTGCCAGGTCTCTGCTACTGGGTCTCTTCTGCTTATCTCTCCTTCCTTGATGGTGGTGGGCTCCTCCTCTCTGCTCTGGGATTGGCTCTCTTTTAAGGTAAAATTGACCAATCCCCTTGGTAGGCTACAGTTACCCTATCACACAGCTATCTGGGTGGAAGTTATAAGACAATGACTAGAAAGGTCACACACAAAAGTAATTAACCTATTTCAATTAGGTAAAAACAAAATAGGAGATTAGAAAGGACTTTTCAACAAAACGATTGTATAATAGAAACTGATTACAAACAAAAACTTTAAAAACTGTTTCTTAATTTACAAAGCTCGTTCAACTCTTTTTACCTCTCAACCTCAGCCGTTAAGGATCTGCACTTCACTTTTCTCTGTTCCTTGACCCTTCTTTTTTTCATAGGCTAACACTTGCAAGTAAAATTTTGCTCTAAAACATTCAAAAATGGTTGCAGCAGTACATCAGCAGAGAACTGCCAGAAATTCAAGCCAGAGTCAGAAGAGAAGTGGAATGAGGGATATCATTACTGATGTTAGACAGATCCTGGCTGAAAGCAGAGAATACCAGGCAGATGTTTACTTGTGTTTTATTGACTATGCAAAGGCATTTGACTGTGTGGATCATAATAAATTATGGATAACATTGCAAAGAATGAGAATTCCAGAACACTTAATTGTGCCGATAAGGAACCTCTACATAGATCAAGAGGCAGTTGTTGGAACAAGAGGGTACTACATGGTTTAAAGTTAGGAAAGGTGTGTGTCAAGGTTGTGTCCTTTCACCATACTTATTCGGTCTGTATGCTGATCAAATAACCCGAGAAAGTGGACTATATGAAGAAGAATGGAGCATCAGGATTGGAGGCAGACTCATTAACAACCTGCGTTATGCAGATGACACAACCTTGCTTGCTAAAAGTGAAGAGACTTGAAGCACTTACTAGTGAAGATCAAAGACCACAGCCTTCAGTATGGATTACACCTCAACATAAAACAAAAATCCTTACAACTGGACCAATGAGCAATATCATGATAAATAGAGAAAAGATTGAAGTTGTCAAGGATTTCATTTTACATGGGTCCACAGTCAACGCCCATGGAAGGAGCAGTCATGAAATCAAATAATGCATTGCACTGGGCAAATCTGCTGCAAAAGATCTCTTTAAAGTGTTAAAAAGCAAGGATGTATTTTTAAGGACTAAAGTGCACCTGACCCAAGGCATGGTGTTTATAATTGCCTCATATGCGTGTGAAACCTGGGTAATGAATAAAGCAGATCAAAGAAGAATTGACAACTTTGAATTGTGGTGTTGGTGAAGAACAGTGAATATACCATGGAATGGCAAAAGAATAAACAAATCTGTCTTGGAAGAAATATAGCCTGAATGCTTCTTAGAAGCAAGGATGGCAAGACTTTGTCTCACATACTTTGGAAGTGTTATCAGGAGGAATCAGTCCCTGGAGAAGGACATCATGCTTGCTAAAGCAGAGGGCCAGCAAAAAAGAGGAAGACCCTCAACGAGATGGATTGACACAGTAGCTGCATCAGTGGGCTCAAGCATAACAGTGATTATAAGAGGATGACACAGGACCATGCAGTGTTTCATTCTGTTGTATGTAGGGTCTCTATGAGTTGGAATCGACTTGATGGCACCTAACAACAACAGCAAAAACAACAACAACCCTTGCATATGTGCCCTCCATCCCCTCCTCTTTGGACTTCTCCATGATCTTGTTCTGCCTGAAACATTTTTCCTTCTTACTTCTGCAGTTTCAATCGTTTTTCGTCTAGCCTACAAACAAGTTTCCTGGAGTCTAAAAACACCAACTAAATTCATCAACTTGTGTTTAACTTACTTTTGTAATTGGAATTCTGGCACAACTATTGTATTGAAACTGCTTTCTAAAAAGTTACAGAGGAGAACCTCATTACCTAACCTGCTCTGGTCGTTGTTGTTAGTTGTGGCCGAATTTGCTCTGACTCATGGTGGCGATCTTATGTACAACAGAATGAGTGTTGCCTAGATCCTGTACCATCCTCACATTTGTTGGTATGTTTGAGCCCAGTGTTGTAGTCACCATGTCAGTCCAGCTTATGGAGGGTTTCCCTCATTTTCTCTGACCCTATACTTTACCAAATATGATGTCCTTTTCTAGCAGCGTAACCTAGTGCTTAGGAGCCATTGTGGCATAGCAGTTAAGAGCTTGGCTGCTAACTGAAAGGTTGGAGGTTAGAACCTACTCAGCGGCTCCATGGGAGGAAGACCTGGTGATCTGCTCCCATAAAGATTACAGTCAAGAAAACCCTATGGGACAGTTCTACTCTGTCACATGGGGTCACCATGAGTTGAAATTAGCTTATGATGGCACAGAACAACAAAGCTCGCTGAGTCTTGAGATTTTGGCCGTTTCTGTTGGGCTCACAGAAGTGCAGTGTTAAATTGGAGGAGGATAGTGGAGTGGTGAGAAGGTGCTGGAGGGGTATCAGGAGGCAGCATTGTGACAGAGGCATAGCTGTCCCCGTCTCCCCTCGTTTAAAACGAGCTAGGAACATGAGCCATCTCTCAGACCCTTCAGCTCTAGCACTCAGTCATTCTGAGGGGTTTGGTTTCTGTCTGATTGTTTGTTGTCTGCTCCTACATATCAATTGCTACTAGAATCAGAAGAACTACAGTCTCAGTGGAGGAGTCTTCAGGTAATGTCAGTAATTATCTTACCAAAGTTAACTATCTCTATGCAACAGCACCCAACAACCATCTCTTGCTAAACATTTTTTTTTTTTTAGCCTTAATCTAATTTTTCATAAGGTTTTCACTGGCTAATTCTTTTCAGAAGTAGACTGCCGGGTCTTTCTTCCTAGTCTGTCTTGGTCTGGAAGCTCAGCTGAAGCCTGTCCTCCGTGGGTGACCCTGCTGGTATCTGAATACTGATGGAATAGCTTCCAGCCTCACAGCCACATTCAATCCCCCACAGCACAACAAACTGACAAATAGGGGAAACCTATTGCCATCGAGTCGATTCCAACTCATAGCAACCCTGTAGGACAGAGAAGAACTACCCCATAGGGTTTCCAAGGAGCAGCTGGTGGATTCGATCTGCCAACCTCTTGGTTAACAGCCGAGCTCTTAACCTCTGGGCCTCATAGCCAGTTCTATGCTGAGAAATATGGAAGACAGCTTCCTGGCCAACTGACTGGAAGAAATTCATATTTATGCCTATTCCCAAGAAAGGTGCTCCAACCGAATGCAGAAATTATAGAACAATATCATTAATATCACAGGCAAGCAAAATTTTGCTGAAGATCATTCAAAAGTGGCTGCAGCAGTATATCGACAGGGAACTGCCAGAAATTCAGGCTGGATTCAGAAGAGGACGTGGAACCAGGGATATCATTGCTGATGTCAGATGAATCCTGGCTGAAAGCAGAGAATACCAGAAGGATGTTTACCTGTGTTTTATTGACTATGCAAAGGCATTTGACTGTGTGGATCATAACAAATTATGGATAACGTTGAGAAGAATGGAAATTCCAGAACGCTTAATTGTGCTCATGAGGAACCATTACATAGATCAAGAGGCAGTTGTTTGGACAGAAGGAGGGGATACTGAGTGGTTTAAAGTCAGGAAAGGTATGCATCAGGGTTGTATTCTTTCACCATACCTATTCAATCTGTATGCCGAGCAAATAATACAAGAAGCTGGACTCTATGAAGAAGAACGGGGTATCAGGATTGGAGGAAGACTCATTAACAACCTGTGTTATGCAGATGACACAACCTTACTTACTGAAAGTGAAGAGGACTTGAAGCACTTACTAATGAAGATCAAAGGCCACAGCCTTCAGTATGGATTACACCTCAACATAAAGAAAACAAAAATCCTCACAACTGGACCAGTAAGCAACATAATGATAAATGGAGAGAAGATTGAAGTTGTTGAGGCTTTCAGTTTACTTGGATCCATAATCAACAGCCATGGAAGCAACAGTCAAGAAATCAGAAGATGCATTGCATTGGGTAAATCTGCTGCAAAGGACTTCTTAAAGTGTTAAAAAGCAAAGATATCACCTTGAAGACTAAGGTATGCCCGACCTGAGCCATGGTATTTTCAATGGCATCATATGCATGTGAAAGCTGGACAATGAATAAGGATGACCAAAGAGGAACTGATGCCTTTGAATTGTGGTGTTGGCAAAGAATATCGAATATACCATGGACTGCCAAAAGAATGAACAAATTTGACTTGGAAGAAGTACAACCGGAATGCTCCTTAGAAGCAAGGATGGCAAGACTGTGTCTTACATACTTTGGACATGTCAGGAGGGATCAGTCCCTGGAGAAGAACATCCTGCTTGGTAAAGAATAGGGTTAGCAGAAAAGAGGAAGACCCTCAATGAGGTGGATTGACACAGTGGCTGCAACAGTGGGCTCAAGCATAACAACGATTGTAAGGGTGGCTCAGGACCAGGCATTGTTTTGTTCTGTTGTGCATAGGGTTGCTATGAAGTGGAACTGACTCGAAGGCATCAAAGGATGACAACAATCATCTTTCATTTCTCTGTGGTGTTTTACCCTGGCCATCTCTTGTTCTTGAAATCCTTTCCCCTCGTGGCTCCTCGTCATCATGGTTCTTTTTGTACATTTGGTTACTTCTTTGAATTTTCTTCCTCCTCCCTTTTCTCTTGTATATTCAGTCCACTCTCATGGTTTCAGCTATACCATTGATCACAAATCAGATAGGTATCAAATTACTTCTAATTCTGGCCTCTTCCCTATTTCCTGAATATGTAGAGCTGCTAGATATCATTTGTAGGCCTTGTTGGCACTTTGAAGTTAATGGATGCAGGACTGAGTGAGGTATTTTTCTGTGATATCTGCTCTTCAGAACATGGTTTCATTTTCCTTTCAGTTAGTAAGAGCTGGTGATTTTTTTTATGCCTTTAAGATGCATTGTGGAGATGTCAAAAGGTTATTAGGAATCTCTTTCTCCTTGCCCTCAATAGCTTGAAATCTAGAATGTGTCTGTGTAATAATTTACAGTATATTTCTTATGTAATTTACACAGAGAGTCCCTGGCTGGCGCAGATGGATAAGTGCTCATCTGCTAACCGGAAGGTTGGCAGTTCGAACTCAGTCAGAGGTGCCTTGGAGGACAGACCTGGTGATCTGCTTCTGAAGGGTCACAGCCTCGTAAACCCTTTTGGAGCCGTTCTCCTCTGCACACATGGGGTTGCTGTGAGTTGAAGTCGACGTGATGGCAACTAACAGCAACAACAACCACACTTACATATGGATCTTAAAGTGCAGTCATCTCTCAGTATCCTTGGAGACTGGTTCCAGGACTCCCCAGGGATGCCACAATCCAAGAACACTCTAGTCCTGTGTATAAAATGGTGTAGTACTTGCATATAACCTATGCACATCCTCCCATATACTTTAAATCTTCTCTACATTACTTATAATACCTAATACAATGTAAATGCTATATAAATAGTTGTTATACTGTATTGTTTAGGGAATAATGACAAGAAAAAAAGTTTCTTTCTTTTCCAAATATGTTCGATCTGAGGTTGGTTGAATCTGTGGATGTGAAACTCATGGATATGGATGGCTGATTGTAATTGTATGTTTAACTTTTATGAATAAAGTTGCTATGAATATTTTTGTACAAATCTTTTTGCAGACATGTGTTTTCATTTCTCTTGGGTCAGTACTGAGAAGTGAGATTGCTAGGTCATAATGTTGTTGTACATTTAACTTCATTGGAACCTGCCAGATGGGTTTTCATAGTGGTTCTGCCATTTTAACAATTTAACACAAGTATTTGGCACACCCACACATGTGCACACAAAACTACAATTAGAATGACAGATGATAAACCAAAGCAAGTGGATAATATGCCGAATGAGGTAAAAGCTACAATGAAGTAAGCAGAATATCATGATGAAATGTTTAATGGCCTGGATTTAGAAAACTAAAAGGCAAGGGTTAACTTTACCCAAAGAATTTGGTCTTTGTTCCATGGTCCCTGAGAGATAATCTCTAAAACCTTGGAATTTCAAGTAGTATGTGTCTTTGATGAGGATGCCAGACCACACCTAACCTAACAGGTTATACTAGAGAGGTGACTCTTGCTTGGGCAATGCCCAGACCCTCCTCATGATATCAACCCAATGTCAGGGGAGGAGGGCTGAAGGTTCAGTTTGCTCCATCATGCCTACATAAAGAAGCCCCAGTAAAGGCTCTGCATTGGGAACCTTTCTAGATCTCGCCTTATGCATCTCTTCATTTGTATACTTTTTTCCTGTAATAAATCTATAATCATAAATATAGTACTTTTTGTGAGTTCTGTGAGTCATTCTGCTGAATTATTGAACCCAAGGGAGCCAGCAGGTCAGAACTAAGGAGAACCCGGGGGACCCTCTGCCAAATAAAGAGTAGAGGGGAGACCCAAATTTGTAGTCACAGGTCAGAAGTGAGGGTGTTGTGAGGACTCTTAAACTTGCAGCTGGAGTCTGAGGTCTTGGGCAGACTCAGCAATCTGCAGGATTGTGCCCTTTAACTGGTGAATTCTGACCTTGCTCTGGGTGGTTAGGGTCTGAGGAAGAAGTGCTGCATGGGCAGCTGGTAGCAGAACAGAAGTGGAACAGAGGGGTACAGAATTGATAATAGATTGCTTTGATTTGAGAAATGGGATTTGATTTCCCCAGCACTAGTAACTTATGTGGATGTCAGTTTGTCATACTGTGGGGACTTGTGTGTTGCTGGAAGCTAGGCCACCGGTATTCAAATACCACCAGGGTAGCCAAAGGTGGACAGGTTTCAGCTGAGCTTCCAGACTAAGACAGACTAAGAAGGAAAACCAGGCGGTCTACTTCTGAAAAAAATTAGCCAGTGAAGACTTTATGAATAGAAGCAGAACATTGTCTGATATAGTGCCGGAAGATGAGCTCCTCAGGTTGGAAGGCACTCAAAAGATGACTAGGGAAGAGTTGCCTCCTCAGAATAGAGTTGACCTTAATGACGTGGATATAGTCAGGCTTTTGGGACCTTCATTTGCTGATGTGGCCCAACTCAAAATGAGAAGAAACAGCTGCAAACATCCATTAATAATTGGAATGTAGGATGTACGAACTATGAATCTAGGAAAATTGGAAATCATCAAAAATGAAATGTAACCCATAAACATTGATATCCTAGGCATTAGTGAACTGAAATGGACTGGTATTGGCCATTTTGAATTGGACAATCATATGGTCCTCTATGCAGGGAATGACAACTTGAAGAGAAATGGTGTTGCATTCATTGTTAGAACATTTCAAGATCTATCCTGAAGTACAATGCTGTCAGTGATAGGATAATATCCATACGCCTACAAGGAAGACCAGTTAATACGACTATTATTCAAATGTACACACCAACCACTAAGGCCAAAGATGAAGAAGCTGAAAATTTTTACCAACATCAGCAGTCTGAAATTGATAGAACATGCAGTCAGGATGCATTGATGATTACTGGTGATTGGAATGTGAAGATTGGAAACCAAGAAGAAGGGTCGGTAGTAGGAAAATATGGCCTTGGTGATAGAAACAATGCCGGAGATCAAATGATAGAATTTTGCAAGACCAACGACTTCTTCATTGCAAATACCTTCTTTCACCAACATAAATGGTGACTGTACACATGGACCTCACCAGATGGAACACACAGAAGTCGAATTGACTACATCTGTGGAAAGAAATGATGGAAAAGCTGTATATCATCAGTCAGAACAAGGCCAGGGGCCGACTGCAGAACAGATCATCAGCTACTCAAATGCAAGTTCAAGCTGAAGCAAAGAAAATTAGAACAAGTCCATGAGAGCCAAAATACAACCTTGAGTATATCCCACCTAAATTTAGATTCCATCTAGATTTGATGCATTGAATACCAATGACCGAAGACCAGACGAGTTGTGGAACGACATCCAGGATATCATACATTAAGAAAGCAAGATGCTGTTAAAAAACAGGAAGAAAAGACCAAAATGGATGTCACAAGAGACTTTGAAATTTGCTCTTGAACACTGAGTAGCTAAAGCGAACAACAGCAGTGATGAAATAAAAAAAAAATAAAAGAACAGAAGATTTCAAAGGGCAGCTCAAGAAGACAAAGTATTGTAATAAAACGTGCAAAGACATGGAGTTAGAAAACCAAAAGGGAAGAACATGGTCGACATTTCTCCAGCTGAAAGTATCGAGGGAAAAATTCAAGCCTCGAGTTCCAATACTAAAGGTTTCTCTAGCACTGGGTCTCGGTTATGGGCAAAATACTCAATGATATGGAAAGCACTGAAAGAAGATGGAAGGAATACACAGAGTCACTGTACCAAAATGAATTTGTCGACGTTCAGTCGTTTCAGAAGGTAGCATATGATCAAAAACTGATTGTACTGAAGGAAGAAGTCCAAGCTGCACTGAAGATATTGGAGAAAAACAAGACTCTGGGAAATTGACGGAATACCAACTGAAATGTTTTAAGAAATGTATGCAGTGTTGGAATTGCTCACTAGTATACGCTAAGAAATTTGGAAGACAGCTACCTGGCCAACTGACTGGAAGAGATCCATTTATGCCTATTCCACAGAGAGGTGATCCAACAGAATGCGGAAATTATTGAACAATATCATTAATATCATATGCAAGTAAAATTTTGCTGAAGATCCTTCAAAGGCGGCTGCAGCAGTACATCCACAGGGAACTGCAGAAGTTCAAGCTGGATTCAGAAGAGGATGTGGAACCAGGGATATCGTTGCTGATGTCAGATGGATCCTGGCTGAAAGCAGAGAATACCAGAAGGATGTTTACCTGTGTTTTATTGACTATGCAAAAGTATTTGACTGTGTGGATCATAACAAATTATGGATAACATTGGGAAGAATGGGAATTCCAGAGCACTTGATTGTGCTCATGAGGAATCTTTACATAGATCAAGAGGCAGTGGTTTACAGAGAACAAGGGTATACTGTGTGGTCTAAAGTCAGGAAAGGTGGGTGTCAGGGTTGTATCCTTTCACCATACCTATTCAGTCTGTATGCTGAGCAAATAATCTGAAGAAAAATGGAGCATCAGGGTTGGAGGAATACTCATTAACAACTTTCGTTATGCAAGTGACACAACCTTGCTTGCTGAAAGTGAAGAGGACTTGAAGCACTTACTGATGAAGATCAGAGACTACAACCTTCGTTATGGATTATTGCACCTCAACATAAAGAAAACAAATTCTCACAACGGGGTCAGCAAGCAGCATTATGATAAATGGAGAAAAGACTGGAGTTGTCAAGGATTTCATTTTACTTGGATCCACAATCAACAGCCATGGAACCAGCAGTCAAGAAATCAAATGACACATTGCATTGGGCAGATCTGCTGCAAAAGGCCTCTATCAAGGGTTGAAAAGCAAAGATGTCACTTTGAAGACTAAGGTGTACCTGACCCAACTCAGGTGTTTTCAACTGCCTCATATGCATGAGAAAACTGGACAATGAATAAGGAAGACCAAAGAAGAATTGACACCTTTGAGATGTGGCTGTTAGCGAAGAATATTGAATATACCATGGACTGCCAAAAGAATGAACAAATCTGTCTTGCAAGAAGTATAGCCAGAATACTACTTCGAAGCAAGGATGGCGAGAGTTTGCCTTATGTATTTTGGACATGTTGTCAGAAGGTATCAGTCTCTGGAGAAGGATGTTATGCTTGGTAAACTGGAAGGTCAGTGCAGAGGAGGAAGACCCTGCAGGTGATGGATTGACACAGCGGCTGCAACAATGGGCTCAAGCGTAACAGCCATTACGAGGATGGCGCAGGAGCGGGCAGTGTTTGGTTTTATTGTACATAGGGTCACTACGAGCTGGAACTGATTGGATAGCAGCTAACAACAGCACAACAGTAGCTTACTCTCTACATATCCTGGTTTCTTCCATAAAATTTGGGAATCTTAATAATACCAGAGGAACATACCTCAACTGTTTGTTGTAAATGATATCATGTAGAAGTTGTTAAGCGTTTTACAAACAGTGGGTTACTATGCAAATGTTATGATTACTCTAGGTCAGTTATTGTCCATGTGGGTCCCGTGACCACAGCGTCAGCATTACCTGGGATCTTGTAAGTGATGCAAGTTTTCAGGCCTCACTTCAAACCTATCTATCAATAAAAAAAAAAAAAAAAGATGGAGCATAATTCTAATTACTTAAACTGCTCAAATTCTAAACCAGTTAGTGAGAAGGAAAGTATGTAAAGTACTCTTTCAAGGTTATGGGAAAAGACAATATAAATATCACCATTTTCCACTCAATTTGAGACCTCAAATTAAGGTTAGAATACAAATCGTATGTCTTCCTTTAAATTAGTCATCAAATACGAACATGTATTTGAAACCGTTCATAGGGTGTGGAGGAGATTTATGACAGGGAATAGTATGCATGATATTAATCCATTAACATCCTACAAATCTGAAAGGGAAAAGAGATGATACCTATTTCATAAATTCAATTCTATGACTTTGCTAACATTTTGTCAATTACATCAGTTGTTGCTCTGATACTTGATTGGCTATAGACTGCAATGCTATTTTGCATAACGTAAGTTGATGATTGAGCAAGTGTTCTTTCTTGTGTTTGTTTCTTAGGTCTACCTGTATGAAATGGGGTCAAGCACTTTTTCCCGCAGGCTAGGAGGACACACAGATACAGTCACCCGGGTGGCTTTCAGCCCCTCTGCTCCCCAGGTACAGCTTTACTGCGTGTAGGGCACCGGCACCACACACAGGTCTTGCATCATGGTTCTTGGATCTGTTAGACTTTATTTTGGTGAAATTTTGCTTTCATGAATACATATCAGGTTTCACTGAATGCTAGGAGAAGAACTGAAGAGAGAAACCTTTATGTGAGATAAAACAATCTAGTGTGTTTTCTTCTGTAAGAAGATACACTCAGTGCCTTTGCACATTCAATCTAACAGAAATATAGAAAAGCATGGAACTGAGATTTAGAAAAATATGGAAATATCCATAGCAAGTATGGTTATATTTTGGACGTGAACACTGTAGTTAAAGTAGAAGTCGTAAAGCCAGTAAAAACAGCATTTGAAAATTATTATAAAAGGAATTTGATGCAGGAGGACCACGACACTTCAAAAAACTTTCTTAATTGAGATTCAAAGAAGTCAACCTCAATTGCAAATCAATTGTATGGAATAATAAACAATCATATAATCAGTGTAGAGGGTGCCCTGGTGGTACAGTCGTTAAGAGCTTGGATGCTAACCGTAAGGATGGCAGTTCAAATCCACAGCTGCTCCTTGGAAACCCTATGTGGCAGTTGTACGCTGTCCTAGAGGGTTGCTATGAGTCAGAAGCGATGCGACTGCAATGGCTATGGGTAGAGGGAAATGTTTTTAGAAGAGGTAAAATTATTTGAATACTAATTAATCTTGAATATTTGTGAATATCTATTTCATTTTGTTCTTTTCAGTTTGAAACTTTGATTCAGAGAATAATATCGCGTGCTTTGGCCTGATGTGTGAGCATGTATGTGTGTGAGTATGTGTGTAAAAGCAGAGCCATGCTGTTTGTTAAGCTGCGCTTTTTCACCAAACGATGTATTGTTGCAATCCAGGGCATGCTACAGTGCTTGGCACGTAGTTTACCCTTGAGGCATATTGAAAATTGAAAACAATGAGTAAAATCTTGTCATGTCATTGACCACAGAGCCACCATCTGCACGACCCCTTGAAGGTTTCTTAGTATTCCCTTCCCTCATTGATCCTAATTTTTTTTTTCCAGTCTGACACTGAAGGATACTTAGATTTACATTTTTCTTCCCTTTTAAGAAAATCCTGGAATATACATCTTGATTGTGCTTCAGTTATCCCCCACATGAGATCATATTTTATCTCCTGTAATATACCTGCTTTTATTACTTAATAATATGTGTTGTCATTATGTGTTCTGAATATTTTTAGTGTTTTTTTTTAATGTTACTAGACTCCTTTTTAATCCTTTGAATAAGACACTTCCAGCAAGGCTGAGGGATGATCGAGAATGAAAGAGAGGAGAAAAGAATGAAGTTAAAACCCAAGCAAGTTGTGGGACAGGGAATTTGGTGTACTGATTTATAGGTAGAAGACAGATGATAGCTGTTTAAAAAATTCAATATTTGGCATCAGATTGTCTTTAGCATGACTAAACTGAAGGAATTTTTGTAATACTGAAAAATTTTTAAGTAATAAGAGTATATAGGTTTCTGTTGCCATTGAGATATTTTAATGAATAAATGAAGTCAGTATGGCCTAAATATAGTTTTGAGAAGGAAAGGGAAACAAAGAAAAAATTTGTATTTTTCATGAACATTATTTCTTGATGAAGTCTATTGAAGAATGGACGTTCTGGTTCATCACCTCAAGAAACCAAGAAGCTACACAAAATGTGAGGCTAATGGTGGCTAGTGCCACAGGTTTAATATGAAGATGGTTATGAGTGGTGAGCAAAATGAACTGGGGAATAATTAGATTGAGCAGGGAGTGGCATAGCAATAAATAAGATGAAATGTGAAACTGCAAATTAGGAAAGCTATGTATCAGCATCGCATTTTATCCCAGGAAGACTAGGCTAGGCTAGTTGACATGTAAAAGTCAAAAGAGGATCGGGGCTTCTCAGTGAGGGTGAAAATAGAAGTGATGAAGCTGAGAAATTCCCTTTAGAAAGTTACTGGTACAATTATGGTTGTGTTATTTGAAAAATTGTCATACATTGTTAGTGCCGTGCTTATACGATGCCAGAATAACTGGTTCTCTTAATGAGAGGCAAGTTGTTTATTTGGCCTTATGTAAATATGAAATGTTTTATTCCACCAGTTGGTTATGTTGTATAAATATAGCTAAAAATTAATAAGAAGTAATCTTTAATAGTTACTGACATTATGACATTGAGTGTATAACATATAAATTATTCTTTTAGTTTAAAAAATGTATCTATCTGTATATATAAGTGTGTGTGTTTACATACACATACATACATCTTTATATATAAAGATACATATATATCTTTACATATGCATATATCACATATATCTTTACAAATATATAGTTACATGTACATGTGTGTATGTATGTGTATATTTATAATACCTGATATTAAAAAGAATAAAAATTTGAATGCTTCTTAAAAGTGGCAAAATTTTAAAATTATACTCTTTAAAACTTTTTTGCCTATTCGGATACCAGTTCACATATTATATGGTTTATTTCTAAATCTGTGAATCAGACTTTTGGGAAAGGAAAGAAATAGGTAGAAATAAAATTTAGGACTGTGTTTTGAGAGCCTACAAAGACTAACATTGGGGACATGCCCTGCAAGTGAAGGGAACACAGGTCTTTAGTTGTCGTTTTTTAAAATGAGATTGTGGTGGACATTAATAAGGAATGATGAATTCCACGTTCTAATGACCAAGGGAGGATTTTTTGAGTAATTGTTACTAACACACATGCAAACCAAATACAATTCAAGACTGTACAAAAGTATTAAGAGGTTCAGCTATAAACAAAATCCAGCAGACATTACATATCATTCACTAATCAGTTAGTTATATATACAATAATTTATTAATTTTTTTGAATCCTGGGAATAGAACTTTCTTCGACACCCTGACCATAAGAATCAACAAGAAGCTGATTCCTATGAGACAGAGGTCAAATATACTCCTGTTCTCCAACTTCCCATTCTCTCCCCATGGCAGTCTTCCTCTACTGGGTTTGATAATTTATTGAAACAGTTGCAGAGAACTCATGGAAACAATGTAACTGCAATAACAACTTTGATAACAGAAGCAAAAAAAAAAAAACAAACCCCAACCCATTGCTGTTAAGTCGATTTGGACTCATATAGTGACCCTATGTACTTGATGTTTCAAATTGAAAACAGCCATTGGTTCGCTAAGCCATATTGATGCTAGTATAGGTACATTTCTGAAGTAGTAGCTAGGTGCGGTCTGATTTAGTTGAACATTTGAAGTGTTCAGGGTCAGGTTTTTCATCAACAATGCTCGCAAGCTCCTGTTAGATTTATAACCACCAGCTACTACTCACACCTGGCTTAGTGGTCACTTCTTTGGCTTTGTTGCTATCTTTTCATTGACTCCATTTGCTTTGCACTTAAGTTCAGTGATTCTCAACCTTGGCTACTGTCGCAGATTGAATTATGTCCCTCCAAAAATGTATCAATTGGGCTGGGCGGTGATTCCCGGTATTGTGTGATTTTCCTATATGTTGTAAATCCTGCCTCTATGATGTTAATGAGGGAGGATGGGCAGCAGTTGTGTTAGTGAGCCAAGATTCAACCTACAGGATTAGATTGTGTCTTGAGGCGATCTCTAGAGATATAAAAGATAGAAGCAAGCAGAGAGACAGGGGGAGCTCATACCACCAAGAAAGCAGCACCAGGAGCAGAGTGTGTCCTTTGGACACAGGGTCTCTGCACCTAAGAAGCTCTTCCACCAGGGAATGATTGAGGACAAGGACCTTCCTCAGAGGCTACAGAGAGAGAAAGCCTTCTCCTGGAGCTGGTGCCCTGAATTTGGACTTGTAACCTACTAGACTGTGAGAAAGTAAATTTCTCTTTGTTAAAGCCATCCACTTGTGGTACTTCTGTTATAGCAGCACTAGATGACTAAGACAGAATTTGGTACCAGGAGTGGGATGCTGCTCTAACAGATACCTAAAATGTGGAAGCAGTTTTGAAATCGAATGGATAGAACTGGGACAGCGGCAGAGGACCAGCACAGCAGAGAAACTGTAGTGGCAGAGACACAGCAACAGCAAAGAACCAGAAGCAGCAGAACCAGGAGACCAGCATGAGGTGGCACTGGAGCCAACCCATGGAGTGAGAGAGCTGAGTGCCTGCACGCAGGAGGCTTCCTGGTGGAATGGGGTACCTCCAGGCACTTATCAGTGGAGGTAGGCTTGTCAACCCATGGAACCAGAGAGCTGAGTGTCTGTGCGCCTGAAGCTTCCTTGCGGAGTGGGGTGCCTCCAGGCAATTACTGGTGGAGCTACAGGGCTTTGGAACACTTGCCCCAGCAGGGCAGATGCTGGCATGAGGCCCAAGGAGCCAAGAGGTCAAGAAACCAGGAAGCAGGAGCTGAAGAGACAACACAAGAAGCTGAACTGCCTCACTCTTGAAAGGTATAGCCATGACCTCAGGGGTTTCAAAGGATGGAGACATGGCCTCTGGTGTTTCTAAGGGTGGAGTCACCACTCAGATGGTTGAGGAGAATGGTGGGCCTAAAGCCGAAGGAGCAGATTTGCTGTCCCAGTGGGTCTGGAAGGTGGGGTTGAAGCCCAGAGCCGAGGGGCTTCACTGACAATCAGCAGAGTGTGGCCAATACCTAGAGGCTGGAGGGCAGGATTATTGTGTAAGTTGTCTCAGAAAACAGAGGATTATTTTCAAAGCTTTGAGGGCTAATGTAATGTGTTCTGCTGACTTGCTTGGTGCCTGTTACGCCTTTTTTCCCTTCAGTTTCTCCCATTTGTAATGGAAATTTCTAGTTTGTGTCTGTTCTGCCATTGTACCATTGGAAGCAGATAACTTGTATTCTAGATTTCACAGATGAAGAGGAATTTTTGGATTTTGGACTTGGAGTTAAGACTTTTGCTATGATATGATGGAGTGAATATGTTTTGCATGCTACAAAGATGTGATTTTTTGGGTGCCAAAGAGTGGAATGTCATGGATTGAATTATGTCCCCCCCAAAATATATCATTTGGGCTGGGCCACGATTCCAGGTATTGTGTTATTTTCCTATATGTTATAAATCCTGCCTCTATGATGTTAATGAGGAAGGATGGGCAGCAGTTGTGTTAGTGAGCCAAGATTCAACCTACAGGATTAGATTTTGTCTTGAGGCAATCTCTTGAGATATGAAAGATAGAAGCAAGCAGAGAGACGGGAGGACCTCATACCACCAAGAAAGCAGCACCAGGAGCGGAGTGTGTCCTTTGGACACGGGGTCTCTGGACCTGAGAAGCTCCTCCACCAGGGGACAATTGAGGACAAGGACCTTCCTCCAGAGCCTACAGAGAGAGAAAGCCTTCCCCTGGAGCCGGTGCCCTGAATTTGGACTCGTAACCTACTAGACTTTGAGAAAATAAATTTCTCTTTGTTAAAAGCATCCATTTCTGTTATAGCAGCATTAGATGACCAAGATAGCTGTACTTTGGAATCACTGGAAAACTTTTTGTAACGTGCCAGTGCCCCAGATCTAGTTCAGGCCAATTAAGTCAAAGTCTATCATGGTGGTGGCCATGGTTCTTGTGCAGCCAGTGCTGAAATCTCTTGCTCTAAGTGCAGGATTTTTCTGGAGCTCTGCTGTTAACTCTGTTCTCTCCTCACTCTGTGCTGCCTCTGGAGCTTCCCATCCTCTCTTGTGACTTGAACTACTATGTTTGTGGCTTTACTGAATGCCCCGCCTTGTCTCTGAGCTTGAGACCCAAATTCCATCTGCTGCTGAGCATTCCTAAGTAAAAGCCCTGCAGCTCTTCAGTCTCCATGCACTGCATCCACAGCCTGGGGTCCTTCTGTTTTCCTTATTTTGGTCATTTGTACCAACCAGCCATCCATCTAAGCTGGAAACCTGGGAACTATCCTGGTGTTCTTGCTCACTGTTACCACATGTCCACTTGGTCATAAAATATAATTCATTCAGTTACCAAATCACTTCTCATATCTTCTCTACTCCCTCTCTTTCTACCTGTCCTGTTCCTCCTGTTATTTCTAAGAGATTGTACAGACACTTCCTTGCTGGTTTCCATGTATTTCAATTTCCCCAACCCTCCATTTATATATTGAGGCCTATGTAAATGGAAACATACCATGTTCATGGTTTGGAAAACTCAATATTGTTAATATGTCAAGTAATGACCTAAGCAAGTGAAGGAAAAAAAAAAAAAAGTAAGTGAAGAAGGCACGGTTTTAACCTTAGGTTATTATAACTTCAAAGCCTTTATTCTTAACCACTCTCCTTTTTAGGGCTAGTGATCTGTCATTCTGGATTTTATTTCCAACATCGATAGAAGAGCAATGATTAATATGTTATTGTTGTTGTTAGAAGCTTTTAAGTAGGTTCTGACTCACAGCAATCCTACGTACAACAGAACAAACACTGTCCGGTCCTGCACCATCCTTGTTTGAGGCCATTGTTGTACCTACTGTGTCAGTCCCTCTCGTCGATGGATATTTACAGCTGTTTCTTCTCATTTTGAATCGTGCCACATCAGCAAATGAAGGTCCCGAAAGGTGGACTCTGTCCACATCATTAAGGTCAACTCTCCTTTGAGGAGGCACCTCTTCCCAGTCATATTCTGAGTGCCTTCAACCTGAGGGGCTCATCCCCCAGCAGTATACCAATGTTCCGCTGCTATTCATAAGATTTTCACTGGCCAGGTTTTTCAGCAGTAGACCACCTGTCTTTGTCTGGAAGCTCCACTGAAACCTGCCAAACATGGGTAACCCTGCTGGTATTTGAAATACCAGTGGCAAAGCTTCCAGTATCAGAGAAACATGCAAGACAGCACAGTAGGACAATGATTAAAATAAGGGGATAAATATTTGATTGTGAAGAGTGGTATCTTTTATTTTCCTTAGGAAACTCAATGCTATTTAAAGTTATATGGATCTTGACTACTTCTTGACAATTATCTCCTCTTTGAAATAAAATGAATATTAGAATAATTTTCAGTTCTTTTAGAATTAGTTTCTAGACAAGTAGCCGGAATAAACACAGTTTATGATTCTCTCATTTTTTTCTTTTTCCTTGATGATCCCTTATCTTCTAGACAACATAAAAATTCATCTAATTCAGTTTGCATATTTGTCATAATTTATCACTGTTATTTTTGTTTGCTTTGCAAGATACTTTGACATTAATGTAGCCACTCAAGCCCTCTTTGGGCTAGTGTTAGTATGATGTATCTTTCTATTCTTTCACTTTTAACATACTTGGGTTTTTGTATGTGGAGTGCATTTCTTACAGGCCGCATAAACTTGGGTCTTACTCTTTTATCCTTTTGACTATTTCTGCCTTTTATTTGAGGTATTTAGATCATTTACATTTAATATGATTACTGATATGGTTAAGACTGGGTATACCTAGTTATATCTCTTTATTTCTTAGTTTTATTAATTTGAGGTTGCTTTTTAAGGTTAAAGTATACATTTTTAACTTAAGACCATTTATAAGATCCTTATAAAAGTAAATTTGCAATTCTGCTCTCTTGCCTTTTTGCTATTATTGTCATGTATTTTACTTTTACGTATGTTATAAACTCCACAGTGTATTATCACTATTACTACTGTTTAAACAGTTATCTTTTAAAAAGATTAAATAATAAGAAGAAAAATCTTATGTATTTACCCATGTATTTCCTCACCAAATCTTTTTGAGCCTTGATTTTCTCATCTCTAAAATTAGGCAGTTGTAGTGTATGACTTAGATTCTTGAATAGCTTTCTCCTCCACTAAGAGGGAAGTTACTATGTGGAACTTGTGTGTGTTGGTTTTTTTTTTAATGTACGATGTCATTGTTGTTAGCTACTGTCAAGTCGGTTCTGATTCACAGCGACCCTATGTACCAACAGAATGAAACACTGTCCAGTCCTGCACCTTCCGCACAATCATTGTTATGCTTGAGTATATTGATAGAGCCACTGTGTCAGTCCATCTTGGTGACAATCTTCCTTTTTTTTTTGCTAACCCTCTAATTTACCAAATATGATGTCCTTTTCCATGGACTGGTCCCTCCTGATAATATGCCCAAAGTATGTGAGACGTAGTCTTGCCATCCTTGCTTCTAAGGAGCGTTCTGGCTGTACTTCTTCCAAGACAGATTTGTTCTTCTTGCGGCAGTCTAAGGTGTATTCAGTATTCTTCACCAACACCGTGATTCAAAGGCGTCAGTTCTTCTTCAGTCTTCCTTAATGTCCAGCATTCACATGCATATGAGGTGGTTAAAACACCACAGCTTGGGTCAGTTCCACATTAGTCCTTAATGTGACATCTTTGCTTTTAACACTTTAAAGAGGTCTTTTGCAGCAGATTTGCCCAATGTGATGTGTCATTTGATTTCTTGACTACTGCTTCCATGGGCATTGTTTGTAGATATAAATAAAATAAAATCCTGACAGCTTCAATATTTTCTCCGTTTATCATGATGTTCCTTATTCTTCCAGTTGTGAAGTTTTTTTTTTTTTTTTATGTTGAGATGTAGTCCATACTGAAGGCTGTGGTCTTTGATCTTCACCAATAAGTGCTTCAAGTCCTCTTTACTTTCAGCAAGCAAGGTTGTGTCATCTGCATAATGCAAGTTGTTAAAGTGTCTTCCTCCAATCCTGATGCCCCGTTCTTCTTCATATAGTACAGCTCTTCGGATTATTTGCTGAGCATACAGATTGAATAAGTGTGGTGAAAACATACAATGCTGACACACATCTTTCTTGACTTTTAACCAGGAAACATCCCTTTGTTCTGTTAAACGACTGCTGTTTGGTCTAAGTACAGGTTCCTTACGAGCATAATTAAGTGTTCCACAATTTCCATTCTTCGAAATGTTATCCATAATTTGTTATGAACCATATGGTCTAATGCCTTTACATAGTCAATAAAACACAGGTAAACATCTTCCTGGTATTCTCTGCTTTCAGCCAAGATCCGTCTAACATCAGCAGTGATATCCCTTGTTCCACACCTCTTCTGAATCTGACTTGAATTTCTGGCAGTTTGCTGTCAATGTACTGCTGCAGCTGTTTTTGAATGATCTTTAGCAAAATTTTGCATGCATGTGATATTAATGATCTTGTTCGATAATTTCCACCTTCAGTTGGATCACCTTTCTCGAGAATAGGTATAACTATGGATCTCTTCCAGTTGGTCGACCAGGTAGCTGTCTTCCAAATTTTTTGGCATAGACAAGTGAACACTTTCAGAGCTGCATCCATTTGTTGAAGCATCTCAATTGGTATTCTGTCAATTCCTGGAGCCTTCTTTTTGCCAGTGCCTTCAGTGCAGCTTGGACTTCTTCCTTCAGTGCCAATGGCTCTTGATCATATGCTTCTCCTGAAATGGTTGAATGTCGACCAATTCTTTTTGGTATAGTGACTGTGTATTCCTTCCATCTTCTTTTGATGCTTCCTGCAATTGTTTAATATTTTCCCCCATCAAATTCCCCCATCAAATTCATCAATATTGCAACTCAAGGCTTGAATTTTTTCTTCAGTTCTTTCAGCATTAAAAATGCTAAGCATGTTCTTTCGTTTTGGTTTTCTGACTCCAGCTCTTTGCACATGTCATTATAATATTTTCTCTTCTTGAGCTGCTGTGATGGTTAAGATTGTGTGTCAACTTGCTGGGCCATGATTCTCAGTGTTTTGGTAGTTGTATAATCTCCTGATCACTTCCCTGTGGCTCACCGCTCCCCCAGCTTTCATTTCTCTGCCTTCCACTGGCTACTTCCTTCCTGCTTGCCTTGCCAAAGTAGTTGGCTTGGTTCTGGATCCAGCAACTGTCTCTTGTCTGACCTCCAGTTCTTGGGACTTGAGCTAGCAGCTTACATGTGCATCTTGGGATTTTGATCTTCACAGCCTGCAAGCAAGAGTCCTGCTCCCTGACCTGCTGATCTTGGGTTTGCTAGCCACTGCAGCTATGTGAATCAGGAAAAACCTTGTGGTCTTGCCTGCCAACCTTGGGGATTCCTCGACCTTCACAGCCTGTGAGCGGGAGCCCTGCTCTCCAACGTGCTGATCTTGGGTTCACCAGCTTCTGTGGCTCTGTGAGTTGGGAAGGGCCTCTATCCTGAACTAAGGACTTGGGATGTCCCAACCTCTACAATTTCATGAGCTATTTCCTTGATATAAATCTCTCTGTATATATTTATACACTTTACTAGTTTTGCATCTCTACAGAACCCAGCCTAAGACAGCTGCCCTTTGGAATCTTCCATTCAGCTCTTTTACTTCTCCTTTTCTCCTTAGCTACTCTACATTCAAGAGCAAGTTTCAGAGTCTCTTCTGACGTCCATTTTGGTCTTTTCTTTCCTTCCTGTCTTTAATGACTTCTTGCTCCTGTGTTCTGTGATGTCCTTCATGTCATTCCGCAACTCATCTGGTCTTTGGTTATTAGTTTTCCATGCATCAAATTTTTTCTTAACATGGTTTCTAAATTTAGGTGGAATATACTCAAGACCATACTTTGGCTGTCTTGGACTTGTTCTAATTTTTTTTCAGCTTCAAGTTGAACTGGCATGTGAGCAATTGGTTGTCTATTCCACAATCGGCCCCTGGCCTTGTTTTGACTGATGATGCTGATGTCTCTTTCCACAGATGTAGTTGATATGATTCCTGTGTATTCCATCTGGTGAGATCCATGTGTATAGTTGCCGTTTATGTTGTTGAAAAAATTTATTTGCTCTGAAGTAGTCACTGGTCTTGCAAAACTCTATCACGTGATCTCCAGCATTGTTTCTGCCACTAAAGCCATATTTTGCAACTATCAATCCTTCTTGTTTTCATCTTTTGTATTCCAATCACCAATAATTATCAGTGCATCTTGATTGCATGTTTGATCAATTTCAGACTGCAGAAGTTGGTGAAAATGTTCAATTTCTTCATCTTTGGCCTTGGTGGTTGGCATGTAAATTTCAAAAATAGTTGTATTGACTGGTCTTCCTTGTAGGCATATGGATATTATCCTGTTGCTGAAAGTGTTGTACTTCAGGGTAGATCTTGAAATGTTCTTTTTTATGCTGAATGTGATGCCATTGATAAGAAATATACATATGCAAATAAATAATAGCATATATGTGTATATATTCTATATTCCATATAAATGATAGACCCATTGCTGTCAAGTTGATTCTGACTGATAGTGAACCTATAAGACAGAGTAAAACTTCCCCATGGGGATTCCAAGGAGTGGCTGGTAGATTTCAACTGCTACCTTTTGGGTAGCAGCCAAGCTCTTAATTAGTACACCACTAGGGCTCCTGTAAGTGATATTAAAAAAAAAAAAAAAACCCAAACCTGTTGCCATCGAGTCCATTCCTACTCATGTTGACCCTATAGGACAGACTAGAACTGCACCATAGGGTTTCTAAGGCTGGTGGATTTGAATTGCCAACCAATTTGTTAGCAGCTGATCTCTTAACCACTGTGCCGCCAAAGTAATCCTAATGGTTATTGTATATATAGGACAGATGACTGGGGATAATGGAGTTAAATTAACCAGCATCTAACATCCAGTAAGTGACAGAGCCCAGATTCAAGCTCTCCTTTGTCCGAACTCAAGTGTACAAGGCATGACCTCTCAGGTCTGGTTTTCCTCCAATGCCGCAAGTGTTTTCCTGCTAAAGGGCATCCCAGTCTCTCTCACATGGGGCTGAAAGGGCTCGTTTAGGGCACTCTTTTCTTGGCCACATGCATGATACTTCCAGACAAAGCCATATGTCTTGTTTTTATCCAAAGGAAAAATGACTTGAGTTCAATTTAAATGTTTACTAGTATTTATTGGGTACTTCTAGGGTAACCATCATAATTCTTAGTATTTTATTTATTTGATGCTCACAGCTTTGAGAAGTAGGTACTTAACTATCTTCATATTAAAGAGAAGAAAACGGAGTCACAAAGAATTAAAATACTTGAACAAGTTCATACATTTGGTAAGTGGGTATGCTAGAATTTGCAGCCCACAAACCTGACTTCAGACCACCTCTTCTTAAACACTGTGCCCTACCAAAACACACCCGAAGTGCTTGTAAGAACAGAAGAGATGGTAATTACCAGAGAAAACTGAGAAGATTCCTGGGAGAAACAGAGCAGGGAGATGCACAGGACTTCCTGGGGCAGATGTGAGAGCTGAAACCATTCCTTGCTCACTGTGGAGAGACTTACAAGGTGTTTTCCACATTACATTTATTGACTGGAACTGAATGCCAAATCAAAATTTTAAAAAAATGCTTTTTTTTTGCAATATATATTGTTTTTATTAATGTTGCATTAATACTTTAATTTTTTTAAGCCACTGAGTGGTTTCAAATGTGTGTGTTCACATACAGCATTCTAGTTCTGAAGAATGCATTATTCCCATATGTTCCCTGCCTGCCTCATCGTGCCCACATCGTAAACATCCACTCTACTGCCAAGGAGTCCACAGTACCTTCCTTTTGGAAAATGTTCTGCAGATTCCAGCAAAGACAACAGCCAAACCATGAATTTAAATGTCACGTGGACTAGAGGGTTAGGTAGCCTGCTGTTGTCACATTACTTATTTTAATATTCAGATCATTCCTATATTAGCTAAAAAATTTACCACACACAGTATTGATCTTTCACTATAATGCAGAGGATAAATTAAGAAGATGAAAAAATAAGTGGTTGATTTCAAGATTAGTGGTCGCTGACACAATTTCTTAAACAGAAAGGGAAGGAAAACCAAACTCTGAGAGTGGTAGGAGGTTATTATTTATGCTGGAAAATGTCCAGAACTGTCAGCCCTGTGACTTTGCAGTGGAGCATGTATGATGTCCTGCAGGGCAGAAGCAAAGATTTTGACCTCAAGTCATTAACAGCAGAATTTATTCCAGGATTCAGGCACCAGTAACGTATACTCCTGGCTGACAGTAGTCTAAATGAGGAGTCTGTTATGCTATAGATTTTTGGCTTATGAACTCTGGGCAAGAAGTGGATTTATTGTAGCTGAACATCAAATGACTGGATCGGAAAATCATAGTATGCAAAATTTACGTGCATAAAAATCTGCTAGTGTGTTTCTGAAAAAAATGAAGATTTCAGGGCCCCACCCAGCCATTCTATTTCAGTAAATCCACCGATGGGCCTCAAAGTCCAAATTTTTCACCAGAGTCTCAGGATTTTGGTGCATTGGGTCACAGCTCACACTTTAAGAGACTGTATTAAGTTACCAGAGGTGGTGTAGTGGGTCGCCTGGCAGGTGAGCTGTCTTCCTAAGACTGCCCAGCACTCAGTTGCCCACACTGTCACTTTTACCCATGGACCTCCACTCCTTTCCCCAGGAAGATCCATATCCGTAATTGAGAGCGAGACTCCACTGAGATCCAAGCTCAGATCTTACTTATGCTTGAAGCCAGAAGTTCAGTAGAGGCACCCTGATGTATTATAAGCACTTATTACCTGTATTAAGTATATATTTAAATATATTATGCATATATAATGTATTTATATTAAGGTATATTAAATACATTAATGCATATTAAATATATATTTAATATGTAACATATTAAATATATATTTAATATATGTATATATATATATTCAAGTGTTGGTTTCTCTTCCTTTCATGGAACCCCAACAATACGTTATGTGTAAATGTTTCCTAATACCCATGTTGGACTTACCTGTTAAAAAAAATAATAAGAAATTTCTAAATTCAGATAAGCTCAAAAAATGTTAATTAACATACTTAAACACAAGTATGTGTCAGTGAAGAAATCCCTTTATGTACGGAAGAAATCACTGCTAGTGGGAAAGACAAAGTCAAAGGCAGTGTTGGATCTGGGTCAGTTTCTGATGAAATGCAGGTAATGCCTGCTGTTTTGAACACAGAAAGGAGACCTTCCTGGACAAGATGTTTTTATTGGAAGCATAAAATTCATGCTGAATTTGTGTTTTTATATTAACATATGTGAACATTTTTGCAAATATCTTCTGCCAAGCTATGTGAGCTTCACTATGAGTTATGCAAAATTGGAAAAACAGAATTGTCATATTTGTTTTGTGTTTTGAGGGTGAAATCTGTTTAATACTTAATCTTTTGTAATTTTAAAAGTGTAGTAGTGGTTTTGGGTTCCTCCCCCTGTGGTTCGGTTGTCCCTGTAGTTGCAGGAAATTCCTCCCTCTTCTAACAGCACCTCAAGACCGTCTCATCACCCTCCGATTCCTCTCTGAAACTCAAGGCACGCTGCTGTTCTGGAAAAGTACTCAGCGTAACCAGCAAATTATATTGTGATTAACCTCTTGCATAGTGTGGTCATCGTTTTACTGTATCATTTTAAAATTTTATTTTTCCCCTCAAGAATTTTAGTTGACAAAATACAAACTGTATGTGTATGTGCACCCCCACCGCCTTGGCAGACGGTTCATCAGGCTTCGCTAAGTCCTCCTCTCAGCTTCGTCTTACCTCCTTGTTTCTCCCCACATCACAGTCTGTACCCCAATCAGTGTGAATTGTCTCACTTTCCTGGAAACACATTTGGCCCTTTGACCACCCAGGGTCCTGTCTGCCTGAACACATTTACCACTCTTCCACAGACTCCTACTTGTTCTTCAGGCCTAGTTCAAATCCTGTACTCCCTGAGATTTGCCCTGATGCAAAGGGGTGTTTTCTCAGACCTCATATGTTTATAGATAACTGGTGTAAGTGGCACTCTTTGTGTTAAACTATAAATTCTCTATTTATATGTTTGCCTTCTCCACTAGACCTTAAGTTCCTGAAGAACAAAGATAGTTTTTCCTTTTTACTTTTTTTCTGTTAGTCGACCTGGTTCCAGTATAAATCAAATAAATACTCAATTAATGCTGGTGAGATAAATTAATCCATATTTTTAAGTGGTTGTGGTGACATAATTGTTTCTAACAACTTAACTCATTTTTTTGCTACCTAGAAATTACTGTGTTTTTCAGCTAAAGGTTTTTATTTCACTGCTGGGGCAAAAATACAAATTAGTCACAAGAAGTTGTAGAAAACTAATCTTTAGAGCCAATCTACTTTTAAAACATATTAAAAAAGGCAAATCATTAGAAACCAAGTGAGTTTCATGTTTAGGCTGTAATGTAATCTAGGAGGGTTTTGTTAACATACCGCTTAGAAAATACAGTTAATCCTCTTTTGCAATTACACATTACGGTAATTAACTGAACAGAGGGTGGTGGTGCAGTCTTTGCTTGAACGGAAGCTTAGAGGATCTGGGACCACAGAAGCTGTGCACTGACAAATTTCATTTTGTTGCTCCAGCTGTTTGGGATCTAGGAAGCTGGAGATTCTAGGAACATCCACTGCGTCAGTGTTTTCATTTGCTCCTGTTGTTATTGTTGTGTACTCTTGAGTCAATTCCGACTCATAGTGACCCCATGTGACAGAGCAGAACTGTCCATAGGGTTTCCTAGGCTGTAATCGTTATAGGAGCAGATTGCCAGGCCTTTCTTCCACAGAGCCTCTGCGTGGGTTCAAACCACCAATCTTTAGGTTAGCATCTGAGCATTTAACCATTGTACCACCAGGGCTCCTTATTTGCATCTACTCCGTGCATTTTAATATTCAGATTTGTGTTTTGCCAGTAATGATCTATGTAAGAAGACTAGAAGGAACAATTAGGGCCATTGATCAGATCACCACAGTGACTTCCTGCAGAACTCCCAGGGAGCACAGTTTTTCATGTGTATTTCCTTCATCAAATGGATGGCTGTATGAATGGACACATCCCCCACTTGTTGCAGAAGCCATCGAGCCTTCCTTTAGTGTCCTGTGAACATTTGTACTTATCTGTGTTTGTCCTGCCAAGCCACTAAGTTCTCCCAAAAACCGAGGTTGATGCAAGTATGTGTGTCTAGCTGTCAAAGCCAAGCCTACAATTCCAGCTCCATTCGCTTAGCTTGCTTTGGGTTTCTTTGATTACTTAACCCAGGAAGGGCATTCCTCTCATCATTACTTCACTGCTTCCAGTGATTATGACTTCTTGGCTAATCTGTTTGTTCATGTAAGATCTTAGCAGAATGAATATAGTAGCTATGAGTTGGAATTGACTCGACAGCAGCGGGTTTGGTTTGGTGTTTTTTTAGTATGGTAGCACTTTAGAGTTAAACATGACTTACGGGTTATAAAGAAGAATATCTTCATTTCACACATCAACAAGCCTATGGCTAAGGGCAGTTGTTGTTGTTAGGTACCATCCAGTCAGTTCCAACTCATACTGACCCTGTGCACAACAGAACGAAACACTACCCAGTCCTGTGCCATCCTCGTAATTGTTGCTATGCTTGAGCACATTGTTGCAGCCATTGTGTCATCAAATTGAGGGTCTTCCTCTTTTTTGCTGACTCTTTACTTTACCAAGCATGGTATCCTTCTCCCAGGACTGAGCCCTCCTGATAACACGTCCAAAGTATGTGAGACATAGCCTCTCCATCCTTGCTTCCAAAGAGCATTCTGGTTGTACTTCTTCCAAGACAGATTTGTTCGTTATTTTGAAAGTCCGTGGAATATTCAATATTCTCCACCAACACCACAATTCAAAGGTGTCAGTTCTTCAGTTTGCCTTATTCATTGTCCAGCTTTGGAATGCATATGAGGTGATTGAAAACACCTCGGCTTGGGTCAGGAGCACCTTATCCTCAAGGTGACAGCTTTGCTTTTAACACTTTAAAGAGATCTCTTGCAACTGATTTGCCCAATGCAATGCGTCTTTTGATTTCTTGACTGCTGCTTCCGTGGCTGTTGATTGTGCATCCAAATAAAATGAAATCCTTGACAACCTCAATCTTTTCTACATTTATCACGATGTTGCTTATTGGTCCAGTTGTGAGGATTTTTGTTTTCTTTATGTTGAGATGCAATCCATACTGAAGGCTGTGGTCCTTGATCTTCATCAGTAAGTGCTTCAAGTCCTCTTCACTTTCAGCAAGCAAGGTTGTGTCATCTGCATAACACAGGTTGTTAATGAGTCTTCCTCCAATCCTGATGCCCCATTCTTCTTCATATAGTTCAGCTCCTTGGAATATTTGCCCAGCATATAGATTGAATAGGTATGGTGAAAGGATACAACCCTGACGCACACCTTTCCTGACTTTAAACCATGCAGTATCCCCTTGTTCTGTTCCAATGACTGCCCCTTGGTCCACGTACAGGTTCCTCATGAGCACAGTTAAGTGTTCCGGAATTCTCATTCTCCACAATGTTATCCATAATTTGTTATGATCCATACAGTTGAATGCCTTAGCATAGTCAATAAAACACATGTAAACATCTTTCTGGTATTCTTTGCTTTCAGCCAAGATCCATCTGATGGCAGTAATGATATCCCTGTTTCCACTTCCTCTTCTAAATCCAGCTTGAACTTCTGACAGTTCCCTGTTGATATAATGCTGCAGCCACTTTTGAATGATCTTCAGCAAAAGTTTGTTGCATGTGATATTAACGATAGGGTTCGATAATTTCCACATTCGGTTGGATCAGCTTTCTTGGGAATAGACAGAAATGTGGTCTTCCAGTCGGTTGGCCAGGCAACTGTCTTCCAAATTTCTTGGCATAGACGAGTGAACACTTCCAGTGCTGCATCCATTTGTTGACACATCTCAACTGGTATTATGTCAGTTCCCAGAACTTTGTTTTTCGCCAGTGCCTCAAGTGCAGCTTGGACTTCTTCCTTCAGTACAGTCGGTTCCTGATCACATGTTACTTCCTGAAATGGTTGAACATCGAACAATTCATTTTGATATAGTGACTCTGTGTATTCCTTCCATCTTATTTTGATGCTTCCTGCATCGTTTAATATTTTCCCTGTAGAATCCTTCACTATTGCAACTTGAAGCTTGAATTTTTTCTTCAGTTCTTTTCAGCTTGAGAAATGCTGAGCATGTTCTTCCCTTTTGGTTTTCTCTCTCCAGGTCTTTACACATGTCATCATAATACGTTGCTTTGTCTTCTTGAGCCTCCCTTTGAAATCTTCTGTTCAGCTCTTTTACTTCATCATTTTTTTCTTTTGCTTTAGCTACTCAACATTCAAGAGCAAGCTTCAGAGTCTCTTCTGACATCCATTTAGGCCTTTTAACATTCATTTTGGTCTTTCCTTTCTCCCTTATCTTTTTAAAGACTTCTTGCTTCCATCTTCTATGATGTCCTTGACGTCATTCCACAGCTCGTCTGGTCTTTGCTCATTAGTGTTCATTGTGTCAAATGTATTCTTGAGATGGTCTCTAAATTCAGATGGGATATATTCAAGGTTGTGCTTTGGCTCTTGTGGACATGCTTTAATTTTCTTTAGTTTCACCTTGAACTTGCATATGAGTAATTGATGGTCACATCTGCAGTTGGCCCCTGGCCTTGTTCTGACTCATGATATTGAGCTTTTCCATTGTCTTTTCCCACAGATAAAGTTGATTTGATTCCTGTGTATTCCATCTTGCAAGGTCCATGTGTATAGTTGTCGTTTATGTTGTTGAAAAAAGGCATTTGCAATGAAGAAGTCGTTGGTCTTGGAAAATTCAGTCATGTGATCTCCAGCATCATTTCTATCACCAAGGCCATATTTTCCAACTACCGATCCTTCTTCTTTGTTTCCATTTTTCCCATTCCAATCGCCAGTAATTATCAGTGCCTCCTGATTGCAAGTTCAATCAATTTTAGTCTGCAGAAGTTGTTAAAAATCTTCAATTTCTTCATCTTTGGCCCTAGTGTTTGGTGCATAAATTTGAATAATAGTTGTATTAACTGGTCTTCCTTGTAGGCATATGGATATTATCCTATCACTGATAGTGTTGTATTTCAGGATAGATCTTGAAATGTTCTTTTTGACAATGAATGCAATGCCATTCCTCCTCAGGTTGTTATTCCCAGCACAGTAGATCATATGATTGTCTGATTCAAAATGGCCACTACCAGTCCATTTCAGGTCACTAATGCCTGGGATATTGATCTTTATGTGTTCCATTTCGCTTTTGACAATTTCTAATTTTCCTAGATTCATACTTTGTACATTCCAGTTTCTGATTATTAATGGATGTTTGCAGCTGTTTCTTCTCATTTTGAGTAGTGGCACATCAGAAAATGTCTTAGTCTGGAAGTTCAGCTGAAACCTGTTTGCCATGGGTGACCCTCCTGGCATTTGAATACCAGTGGCATAGCTTCCTGCATCACAGCAACACACAAGCCCCCAGGTACAACAGACTTTTGGGGACTAAGAGCAGTTAGGGATATGCAAAAGTAGTAGATCTATTTTTGGCAAACTTCAGACTAAAATCAGGCATTCAACTTTCATCCAGTGTTCTGTCACTTCATTCTGCCTCTTCAAACTCTCTGTTGGCCTGAGGCTCTGGTATATGGTCTGGTCCCACGTGTCAGCACCAGAATCCCTCTAGAATTCATGCTCCATGGCATTTACAGGAACCTCTGGCAATTAGTTCTGGGAGAATTGCATCTTGAAAAGGCATCCTTATGTTTCTATAGCAAGTTATAATGTTCATACAGCACTTCAAACCAGTCCTGAAAGAAGGTGTTATGATTTGTTTATCTAGAAAAGGAACTGAGGTAAGCCAAGATGAGATTGGAGCAGGGTCATACAGTCACTTAACGGTAGAGAAGGTTCTGAAGCAGAAACTCTGAGTCCAAGCCCAGAAATCCTTCCACAGGAGCATGGCTGATTTATTTTTTTTCTGCCTTTCCATTTTATTATTTAATTTATTTATCCTTTTGTGACAGTTCATTCTTAATTTGTATTCTAAGATATTTTATAGAGACTCAATGAAAATTTGACAGAGCGTATGTTAATATTGCTCTTTCTAAAATGAAAAATGGTGCCAGAACTTCCTTCTGACATTGGTATTGAAAAGGAGAGAAAGACACACTTAATCACAAGAAGGTGGCAGAGTGTCTGGGAAGCAGGAACAAGGACTGGAAGGACACCTTTGAATATGTATCAGATTGGAGTGCATTGGGATATAGCCAGGAGGAGACACATGTAAAAAGTAGAAAATCTGGACACTTAATGGAAATAGTTCATTTAACCCTCTGAGTCATTCCCTGTTGATTGGATTGTTACAGCAGTTTTCACATCTTATGACCATTTTCCCCATCTCTGGCCTCCCCCCCGACCTCCCCCTTCCTGCATTCATACACACAAACAGCCCTCCCCCAAAAAGAAAAACCCCAAAGCTCCTGCAAGCAGCTGGGGACGGTGCAGGCTGCTGTGAATTTCGTTGTCTTAGGTGAATGGTGACCTAGGAAGTGTAATTATTTTAGCCTAAGTAGAGGTTTTTAGAGGTGTAGAGGGCTTTTAAAATAGTTAGAATCCTGAACTACAGACTACATGCACAGAAGTGCAGTTCTATTATTTTTTAGTATATGATGATGAACATTCCCTTAACCATGTTTACCTAAAAAGCTGTATATAATTAGTGTAATAATAAACTAAGCTCCAGGGAGGCCCTGCAGTGAGCCCGTGCAAGTCCCTTGTTCAGCCAGAAGCAGGCGGGTCTTGCTTTTACCACATACTGGCTGCATGACCTCAAACAAGTCATTTGATCTCTTATTGCTAGTTCCCATCAGTAAAATATAATTAAGTGAATCTATCCAACACGTGTGTACTAAGCACCCATAAGCACCAACTGCGGGTTGCACTGTTGTTAACAAACACCTGTGACTCCTTTAGCATGCATGCCAGTGCCCTCTGTGTTCATGCGTGGTTGGTGACAGGTCCTTTGGGCCTCATGGGCTTCCTTTGTACTGTGTTTGTGCATGGGGTGGGGGTGGGGGGACATGAACAGGTCAGGGAGGTGGTATGTTAGGAGACGCTGAATTCCGGGGGGGGGGGCAGGACGAAGGAAGAGGGATTCACACGTGGATGGGGATTGCACTCCCAATGGCTTAGGGAAGACTGTCTGGGTGGTGTGTGAGCAGAGCCTGGCAGACCATGAAGGTGCAGGTATCAGGGGAGGTGCCAGGCCATGGGCACAGCCAGAGAAAAGCCCTGAGGCAGGAAGGAGCTTGAGGACCCAGGAGGATTAATGCAGCCTGTTTTCCCTCCAGAGAGCAGGGAGGAGCGTGGAAATGGGCATAGCAGCAGCAGGCGCCTTTCAGGCTTTGTGGAGACTCAGCCTTTATGCCCAGCCATTGGAGTAAATCAGTGAGAAAAACCTTAGGTTTTAAGATGCGTTGGCAAACAATGCTGCCTGCTTTTGTAAACAAAGTCTTATTGGCACCCAGCCTCACTGCTTTGCTGCCTTCCCTAAGACAGAGGAGCCCAACACAGGTCCCTGACTTATGATGGAGTTCCAACGACTCTATTGTAAGCCTGTTCTGACATAATTCGAATACCTCATATATATCTTTTTAGTTTTCATGATTATTGTCTTTTATTATTAGGATCTTTATAAATCTGATTTTTATTTGTCCTTGGGAGTTGAAAACATTACATATAAACTTACAGATATATTTTAACATTGTATGTAGTGCATGGAGCCCTTGTGCTGTAACGTTTAAGAGCTCGGCTGCAAACCAAAAGGTTGGCAGTTCAGATCTACCAGCCGCTCCTTGGAACCCTATGCAGCAGTTCTGCTCCGTCCTGAAGGGTTACTGTCTCAGTCATCTAGTGCTGCTGTAACAGAAATACCACAGTGGATGCCTTTAACAAACAGAAGTTCATTCTTTCACAGTCTGGTAGGCTAGAAGTCCAAATTTAGGACATCAGCTCCAAGGGAAGGCTTTCTGTGTAGGCACTAGAGGAAGGTCCTTGTCATCAGTCTTCCCTGGACGAGGAGCTTTTCTGTGCAGGAACCCTGGGTTGGAAGGACGTGCTCTGTTCCCAGTGCTGCTTTCTTGGTGGTATGAAGTTCCCCTGTCTCTCTGTTCTATTCTCTCTTATATCTCAAAAGAGATTGGCTCAAGATACAGTCCATCTTGTAGATTGAGTCCTGCATCATTAACAGAACTGCCACCTATCCCACCTCATTAATATCACAGAGGTAGGATTTACAACATATGGGAAATCACATCAGATGACAAAATGGTGGGCAATCACACAATACTGTGAATCATGGCCCAGCCAAATTGATACACATATTTTGAGGGGACACAATTCAATCCATGACAGTCGCTATGAGTCGGAATTGACTCAACAGCAACAGGTTTTGGTTCTTTTTCTTTTTGGTTAGTACATATTGCTAAGGATGAGCTGTACACTTCCCAAAAAAACAAACAAAAACAACAGACAGTTGCAAGTGTGGTTTGGTGGTCATAATGTGCATATATCCTAAGTCGAGGAAAACCAATATTGTGACAGGGTGGTATGTACCTCAACACCAAACATCTTTACTCTCTGCCTCTGCCAGGAGTTTTGCCAGCCCCTGTATGAGAGACTCACTTGGTTGTTGTGTTGAGAAAGGCTGTGAGGGAGACATTGAAAGGAGACCAACTCGGGGGACTCTGAGTCAGGAGGGAGGACACAGATCCTGAAGAACACAAATGAGACAAGGGTAACATGCAGCTGTGTAGGCAGGGCTGACATGGAGTTGTGTAGACAGGGGTGACATGGAGCTGTGTAGACAGGGTGACATGGAGCTGTGTAGACGGGTGACTTGAAGCTGTACAGAGGTTACATGGAGCTGTGTAGACGGGTGACATGGAGCTGTGTAAACAAGGGTGACATGGAGCTGTGTAGACAGGGGTGACATGGAGCTTTGTAGATGGAAGAGACATGGAAGTGTGTAGATAGGGGTGACATGGAGCTTTGTAGACAGGCATGACATGGAGCCATGTACACAAGGATGATTTGGAGCTGTGTAGATGGGGGTGACAAGGAGTTGTGTAGATGGGGTGACATGGACCTGTGTAGACAGGGGTGACTTGGAGGTGTATAGATGGGGTGACTTGGAACTGTGTAGACAGGGGGTTACATGGAACTTTGTAGACAGGAGTGACAGGAAGCTTATAGACGGGCTGACAGGAGCTGTGCAGACAGGGTGATTTGGAGCTGTGTAGACCAGGGTGACATGGAGCTGTGGAAACAAGGTGTGATGGAGCTGTGCAGTGGTACTTTTCCCTAAATTTTCTAATGAGGTGATTAGCATGTTTTAAGTCTCACTGTATTATTTGTTGGGGGTAGAAATCATTCTGTTCCCATTAGTAGGTTAACTGTCCCAAGTGAAGCAGTATTTCTGTTCATCCAGTGAGACTTCTCTTGCCTCAGAGAAGATGAGGGGCAGGCAGCCCAGATGCCTATGGAATGCTGTAATAGCTCCCCTTTATTTATTTTTCCTTAGAAGAGTCTAAAGGGTATGCCTTATTTTAACTTATGCCCACGTAAAAATTGCTCAAAATGGTTTACAAACACGCAGGAAATCTATGGATGGAGCCCTTTAAACCACCTTTTCCCACTTAATCCTAGGATGTGCTTCCGGCTACAACACCCTACTATTACCATGGGCTGCTTGATTGGATGTAATTCTTATTTTTTATACACTATTATTTTCTTCAGGCCCTAGGATTATTACATAATTTCCGTGATGCTATTTTAACAAATAGTTCTTTGCATTTTTAACCTTTTTATTGTGCTTTAAGTAAAAGTTTACAAATCAAGTCAGTCTCTCATACAAAAATTTATATACACCTTGCTATATACTCCTAATTGCTCTCCCCCTAATGAGACAGCACACTTCTTCCCTCCACTCTCTATTTTTGGGTCCATTTGGCCAGTGTCTGGCCACCTCTGCCCTCTCATCTCCCCTCCAGACAGGAGATGCCAACATAGTCTCATGTGTCTACTTGATCTGTGAAGCTCATTCTTCATCAGTATCATTTTCTATCCTATTGTCCAGTCCAATCCCTGTCTGAAGAGTAGCCTTTTGGAATGGTTCCCATCTTGGGCTAACAGAAGGTCTGGTCTTTTTACAAGAATTTGGGGTCTGCACCCCACTGCTCTCCTGCTCCCTCAGGCGTTCTCTGTTGTGTTTCCTGTCAGGGCAGTCATCGGTTGTGGCGGGGCACCATCTAGTTCTGCTGGTCTCTGGTTGATGTAGTCTCTGGTTTACGTGGCTCTTTCTGTCTCTTGGGCTCATAATTACCTTGTGTTACTTTGGTGTTCTTCATTTCCCTTTGCTCCAGGTGGGTTGAGACCAATTGATGCATCTTACATGGCCACTTGCTAGCATTTAAGACCCCAGACGCCACCCTCCAAAGTGGGATGCAGAATGTTTCCTTAATAGATTTTATTATGCCAATTGACTTAGATGTCCCCCGAAACCATGGCCCCCAAACCCCTGCCCCTGCTACACTGGCCTTCAAAGCATTCAGTTTATTCAGGAAACTTCTTTGCTTTTGGTTTAGTCCAGTTCTGCTGATCTCTCCTGTACTGTGTGTTGTCTTTCCCTTCATCTAAAATAGTTCTTATTTACTATCTAATTAGTGAATACCCCTCTCCCTCCTTCCCTCCCTCCCCTCTCTCGTAACCATCAAAGAATATTTTCTTCTCAGTTTAAAGTATTTCTCAAGTTCTTATAATAGTGGTCTTATACAACACTTGTCCTTTTGCAGCTGACTAATTTCACTCAGCATAATGCCTTCCAGATTCCTCTATGTTGTAAAATGTTTCACAGATTCATCACTGTTCTTTATCGATGGGTAGTATTCCATTGTGTGAATATACCATAATTCATTTATCCATTCATCCATTGATGGGCACCTTGGTTGCTTCTATTTTTGCTATTGTAAACAGTGCTGGAATGAACATGGGTGTGCATATACTTGTTCATGTAAAGGCTCTTATTTCTCTAGGATATATTCCAAGGAGTGGGATTGCTGGATCATATGTAGCTCTATTTCTAGCATTTTAAGGAAGTGCCAAATCGATTTCCAAAGTGGTTGTACCATTTTACATTCCCACCAACAGTGTATAAGTGTTCCAATGTCTCTACAACCTCTCCAACATTTATTATTTTGTGTTTTTTGGATTAATACCAGCCTTGTTGGAGTGAGATGGAATCTCATTGTAGTTTTGATTTGCATTTCTCTAATGGCCAATAATCATGAGCATTTCTTCATGTATCTGTTAGCTACGTGAATGTCTTCTTTAGTGAAGTACCTGTACATATCTTTTGCCCATTTTTTAATTGGGTTATTTGCCTTTTTGTAGTTGAGTTTTTGCAGTATCATGTAGATTTTAGAGATCCAGTGCTGATCGGAAATGTCATAGCTAAAATCTTTTTCACAGTCTGTAGGTAATCTTTTTACTCGTTTCATGAAATCTTTGTATGCGCATAGATGTTTGATTTTTAGGAGCTCCCAGTTATCTAGTTTCTCTTCTGGTGTTTGAGCATTGTTAGTAATGTTTATATACTGTTTATGCCATGTATTAGGGCTCCTAACATTGTCCCTATGTTTTATTCCATGATCTTTATCATTTTAGATTTTATATTTAGCTCCTTGATCCATTTTGAGTTCATTCTTATACATGGTGTGAGGTATGGGTCTTGTTTCATTTTTTTGCAGATGGATATCCAGTTATGCCAGCACCATTTGTTAAAAAGACTGTCTTTTCCCCATATAACTGACTTTTGGCCTTTGTCAGATATCAGCTGCTCATGTGTGGATGGTTTATGTCTGGATCCTCAGTTCTGTTCCATTGGTCTACGTGTCTGTTGTTGCACCAGTACCAGGCTGTTTTGACTGCTGTGGTGGTGTAATAGGTTCTAAAATCAGGTAGAATGAGTACTCCCACTTTGTTCTTTTTAAGTAATGCTTTACTTACCTGGGTCCTCTTCCCCTTCCACATGAACTTGGTGATTTGTTTCTCCATCTCATTAAAAAATGTTGCTGGAATTTGGATTGGAATTGCATTGTATCGCTTTTGGTAGAATAGACGTTTTTGTAATGTTAAGTCTTCCTATCCATGAGCAAAGTATGTTTTTCCACTTATGTAGGTCTCTTTTGGTTTCTTGCAGTAGTGTTTTGCAGTTTTCTTTGTATAAGTCTTTTACATCTCTGGTAAGATTTATTCCTGAGTATTTTATCTTCTTGGGGGCTACTGTAAATGGTATTGATACGGTGATTTCCTCTTCGAAGTTCTTTTTGTTGGTGTAGAGGACTCCAACTGATTTTTGTGTGTTTATCTTGTATCCCGATACTCTGCTGAGCTCTTCTATTAGTTTCAGTGGTTTTTTTGAGGATTCCATAGGGTTTTCTGTGTATAAGATCATGTCATTTTCAAACAGAGATACTTCTTCCTTACCAATCTGGATGCCCTTTATTTCTTTGTCTAGCCTAATTGCTTTGGCTAGGACCTCCAGCACAATGTTGAATAAGAGTGGTGATAAAGGGCATCCTTATCTGGTTCCCATTCTCAAGGGGAGTGCTTTCAGACTCTATCCATTAAAAAAAAAAAAAATCTTTTAGCTTTGTATAAATTCCCTTTATTATGTTGAGGAATTTCCCTTCTATTCCTATTATGCTAAGAGTTTTTATCATGAATGTGTGTTGAACTTCGTCACATGCCTTTCCTGCATCAATTGATAAAATCATGTGATTCTTGTCTTTTGTTTTATTTATATGATGGATTACATTAATTGTTTTTCTAATGTTGAACCATCCCTGCATACCTGGTATGAATCCCACTTGGTCATGGTGATTTTTTTTTTTTAATATGTTGTTGAATTCTATTGGCTAGAATTTTGTTGAGGATTTTTGCATCTAAGTTAATCAGGGATATAGGTCTATAATTTTCTTTTTTTGTGGTGTCTTCACCTGGTTTTGGTATCAGGGATATGGTGGCTTCATAGAATGAGTTTGGGAGTATTCTGTCATTTTCTATGCTCTGAAATACCTTTAGTAGTAGTGGTGTTAATTCTTCTCTGAAAGTTTGGTAGAACTCTGCAGTGAAGCTGTCCAGGCCAGGGCTTTTCTTTTGTTGGGAATCGTTTGATTACCTTTTCAATGTATTCTTTTGTTATGGGTCTATTTAGTTGTTCTACCTCTGCTTGTGTTAGTTTAGGCAGGTAGTGTGTTTCCAGGAATTCATCCATTTCTTCTAGGTTTTCAAATTTGTTAGAGTACAATTTTTCATAGTAACCTGATATGATTCTTTTAATTTCAGTTGAATCTGATGTAAATTGCCCATCTCATTTCTTATTTGGGTTATTTGCTTACTCTCCTGTTTTTCTTTTGTGAGTTTGGCCAGTGGTTTATCAATTTTGTTATTTTTTTTCCAAGAACCAGCTTTTGGTCTTGTTAATTCTTTCAATGGTTTTTCTGTTTTCTATTTCATTTAGTTCTGCTTTAATTTGTATTATTTGCTTTCTTCTGGTGCCTGAGGGTTTCTTTTGTTGCTCCCTTTCTATTTGTTCAAGTTGTAGGGATAATTCTTTGATTTTGGCCCTTTCTTCATTTTGTATGTGTGCATTTATTGATATAAATTGACTTCTGAGCACTGCTTTTTCTATTTCCCAAAGGTTCTGATAGTAGGTGTTTTCATTCTCATTGGATTCTATGAATTTCTTTATTTCCATCCTTAATGTCTTCTATTACCCAGTCTTTTTTGAGCAGGATATTGTTCAGTTTCCAAGTGTTTGATTTCTTTGCCCTGCACTTTCTGTTACTGATTTCTACTTTTATGGCCTTATGGTCAGAGAAGATGCTTTGTAATAGTTAAATGTTTTGTATTTTCCTAAGGCTTGCTTTATGACCTAACATGTGGTCTACTCTAGAGAATGTTCCATGTGCACTAGAAAAGAAAGTATACTTGACTGCTGTTGGGTAGAGTGTTCTGTATATGTCTATAAGGTCAAGTTGGTTGATTGTGACATTTAGATCTTCTGTGTCTTTATTGAGCTTCTTTCTGGATGTCCTATCCTTCACTGAAAGTGGTGTGTTGAAGTCTCCTAGTATTATTGTGGAGCTGTCTATCTCACTTTTCAATGCTATTAGAGTTTGTTTTATGTATCTTGCTTCCCTGTCATTGGGTGCATAAATATTTAATATGGTTATCTCCTCCTGGTATGTTGTTCCTTTAATCATTATTTAGTACCCTTCCTTATCGTTTGTGGTAGATTTAACTTTAATTTCTATTTTGTTGGAAATTAATATTGCTATGCCTGCTCTTTTTTGATTGTTGTTTTCTTGATATATTTTTTTCCATCCTTTGAGTTTTAGTTTGTTCATGTCTCTATGTCTAAGGTGTGTCTCTTGTAGGCAGCATATAGACGGATCATGTTTTTTAATCCATTCTGCCACTCTCCGTCTCTTTATTGGTGCATTTAGTCCATTTACATTCAGCATAGTTATGGATAGGTACGAATTTAGTGCTGTCATTTTGATGTCTTTTTTTGTGTTGTTGACAGTTTCTTTTTCCCACTTAATTTTCTGTGCTGAGTAGTTTATCTTTATATATTGTCTTTTCCTCATATTCGCTGTTGTTGATTTTGTTTCTGCTGAGTCTCTATTTTTTTCTCGTATTTAATTTTGATGTGTAGGATAGTTTGCCTCCATTGCGGTTACTGTAATATTTACCCTTATTTTTCCAAATTTAAACCTAACTTTTATGTCTTTGTATCACCTGTCTTCCTCTCCATAGGAAAGATACATGACTACATTTCTTAGTCCCTCTTCATTGTTTTAATGTTGTCTTCTTTTATGTAATGATATCGCTGTTTCCCTGTTTTGAATGTTTTTTTATCTTGATTTGTTTTTGTGATTTCTCTGTCTGTGTTGACATCTGATTGCTCTGTCTAGTGTTCTAGTCTTGGGTTGATATCTGATATTATTGATTTTCTAACCAAAGAACTGCCTTTACTATTTCTTGTAGTTTTGGTTTGGTTTTTACAAATTCCCTAAACTTCTTTTTATCTGGAAATGTCCTAATTTCACCTTCATTTTTTGAGAGACAGTTTTGCTGGCTATATGATTCTTTGCTTGCAATTTTTTTTCTTCAGTACTTTATATAAGTCATCCCATTGCCTTCTTGCCTGCATGGTTTCTGCCGGGTAGCCTGAGCTTATTCTCACTGACTGTGCTTTGTAGGTGACTTTTCGTTTATCCCTAGCTGCTCTTAAAATTCTGTCTTTATCTTTGGTTTTGGCAACTTTGATTATAATATGTCTTGGTGACTTTCTTTTAAAATATTTACATTATGTGGAGTTCGATGAGCATCTTGGATGGATATCTTCTCATCTTTCACAATATCAGGGAGGTTTTGTGCCAACAAATATTCAACAATTCTCTCTATAGTTTCTGTTATCTTTCCTTGTTCTGGTACTCCAATCCACTCCAATTTCTCTTGATAGAGCCCCACATGATTCTTAAGTTTTCTTCATTTTTTAAAATTCTTTTTTCTGATTTTTCTTCAAATATATTGGTGCCAAGTGCTTTATGTTCAAGTTCACCAGTTTTGCCTTCCACTTGCTCAGTTCTGCTCCTCTGCCTTTCTATTGAGTTGTCTACTTCCGTAATTTTATTGTTAATCTTCTGGATTTCTGATTGCTGTCTCTCTATGGATTGTTACAGGTTATTAAATTTTTCATTATGTTCTTTAATAAGCTTTTTAATTTCTTCAACTACTTTCTGTGTTCCTTGGCTTGTTCTGCATATTGCCTGATCTTCCTAATTTTGTTCCTGATGTCTTGAAGAGTTCTGTATATTAATCTTTTGGATTCTGCATCCAGTAATGCCAGAAAGGCACCTTCATCCAGAAGATCCATTGAATCTTTGTTTTGAGAGCTTATTGAAGTGATCATGGTCTGTTTGTTTATGTAACTTGATATTGACTGTTGTCTCTGAGCCATCTATAAGTTATTGTATTAGTTTATTTTCTGTTTGCTTAGTGTATCCTATCTTTTTGCTTTGTTTTGTTTTGACATGCCCAAGTGGGTTGCTTGAGTGAGCTAGCTTGATTATTTTCACCTTTGGAGCTCTGATGTCCTGTCCTCAGATGGCTAGAACTGTTATCAGGTATATCAGTCTAGGAGTCCATTCACTTTTCTTGTGTGGATTCAGCCCAGGTGTCCAGGTAGCTGATCATCAAATGTGTGGTACAGGCTCTGTCCTACAGTCTTAGAGGGGCAGGGGTGATTGGTCGGTATCTTGTTGCAGCAGGGGTCACGCTCTGAAAAAGGCAGGTGCCTGAGAATTGTCCACCAAGTGCCTCTGAGGAAATCACACCCCTCTTCCCTAGAGTGTACAGCTGGATGGGTTCTACAGATGGACCATTGGCACCCAGCATTTCTCGGTGTAAGGACTGGGAGATACCAGTTATCCTTGGACCCTCGTCAGGGTGGCTGGGTGGCCTGAGTGGAGCCACAAGTCCTTAGGCCTCTGGTTTGGGTAGGTGAGGACCCTGTTTAATAGCCAAAGCAGTGTCAAACATCAAACACCCACCTCTATACCGCACAGCTGAAACAGTTGCAGTTTTCCAACAAGAACCTCTTCTCCTGAAATAGGCCCACACAGGCGCATACAGGTGGAAAGTTATTCAAAGTCCATAGACCGTTCATGCCTGGACAGGAACTGCTTCTGTCCGGAGCTCCCTTGGTTAGTGGAGCTGGTAAATTATCTTTTCCCCCAATTTCAAATTTATTCCTTCTCTAAGGCCGGAAGGATGGCTCCAGGTGCTCAATAGGGCTTATCTCAGGCCCAGGGAAATCAATAGCCACTGAAGCCGGTTTGAGAGCAGGGGACGTGGTAAAATGTATGCAAGTACTTAGCTTTTGCTGAGAGCACCGTTCTTCTCTGGTTCTGGAGGTGTGAGTAGGCTGTGCAGCTGGCTGCTTCTCTGTGAGGAAACTGTGGCCAAGTGCTACTACCTGTGTGCCACAGCTGCTCCTGGGAATGGTGCCTGAGGGATTCCGCGATTCAGGTTTGGCAACTCCTCTCTGTTTCTGAACTGTCTCTTTCTCCCCCTGTCGCTCAGTCCATTTTCTAACTTTTGCCTTTGATGTTCAGGGCTCCTAGCTTGTCATAAATATAACAGTTCACTGTTTTTTAGGGTCTTTGTTCTAAGAGGGTTCACAGCAAGTGTCTGGCTCTTCCGCCATCTTGGCCCCACCTCTGTATTCATTTTTTTTTTTAATTAATTTTTATTAAGCTTCAAGTGAACATTTACCATTCCAATCAGTCTGTCACATGTAGGTTTACATACATCATACTCCCTTCTCCCACTTGCTCTCCCCCTATTGAGTCAGCCCTTTCAGTCTCTCGTTTCGTGCCAATTTTGCCATCTTCCCTCTCTCTCTATCTTCCCATCCCCCCTCCATCTGTATTCATTTTTTATTCTAACACTTTTATTATTTCAACTTCTTTGGATTTTTTTTTTTGAGGTAAACTTCACATACATAAAACACACCTTTTAAAGCATACAGTTCAGTGGCATCTAGTGCGTTCTTGGTGTGCAAACACTTCCTCTACCTAGTTCCAAACATTTTCATTGCTCCAGAGGAATCTCTGTGCCCACTAAGAGCCATCCCCATCCCCCACTCCCTCCAGTCCCTGGGACCACTACTCTGCTTTCTGTGTCTGCAGACTTGCCAATTCTGGACATTTCACATAAACGCAACCATACAATATGTGGCATCTGTGTCCAGCATCTTTCTCTGTGGATTATTTCTGCAGCAATATTAAATAATTGACTCCATGGACCTTAGCCTGCTGTCTATAAGGGCACAGCATATAGTGAGAGAGAGGGGCTCAGGCAGCAGCACATGCTATTACAGCCAGAATGTGTCAGTGCATCTGAGGGGCCACGGTCTGGAGTCACTGCTAGGGGGCCTGCAGGGGCATCCCAGGGAGCTTGTAATACCTTCTCTCTGTCTCCTTGTGACCACACATACTCTAATTGGCAGGCATAAGATAAGAATGAAGAATATGGTCATAAAACATCCTCCTTTTTGTCTTATTCCAACCATTTCTTTCCCTACAACACCTGAAGGTAAGTCTTGTCTTTCAATCCAATGGGGCTATTATCTGTTGAAGTTTTTTTTAAACAAATTAATGGTATTTGTTAGGAAGGAAGCTAGAGCTCTCAGTGTTAAAATGTAATTGAGTAGTTTAAAATTCCATTTAGCCTCTAATCTCACAAGTGTGATTTTAAAATGTCTTTTTATTCACGTAAAAAGAAAGTAACTACAAAGTAAAAGATGGCTTAATTCACATGACCCCATATTAGCAACTAACACATTTTTGCAACATGTATATCATAGTAAGTTTTAATGGGCTGCTTGTCTAGAGTTCTGTTCCCAAGAGAGACATACTGACTGATTGTGAATGAAACCATGTCTTGAAAGAGACACACTGGCTGGTGATCAGTTTTCACCTGTGGCTGAGATGCTGGCCTCCCAGTTAACAGCTGGACGTCTAGACCTGTATGTGTTACAAACAGGGTAAGAGGACAGCAATAAGCTTGAAATATTAACTTTTCAGGGCTGACTGCCTGCTGGGTTCAGGCTCGTCACCTTCTACACATTTGGAGCCCTTGTGGTACAGTGGTTAAGAGCTTGGCTGCTAACCAAGGCAGTTCTATACAAAGAGAAAGCTCTACCCAAAGTGTTTGCCAATCAAGGGAACCTTTTGTACAAGCCCCCGTCAACCAGCATATTAAATGTTGTTTCATGAAGGCTGCCCAGCAGTCACGTTGGGCCTTCTCCTGTCTTCCTGGTAGGAGGTCCTTTGCCCTCTGTGCCAGGATAAGTGTTGCCCTCACAGAGGGCCAGGTGCAGACTTCAGTGTGGACATATCTCACCTGGAGTCTTGTCAAAATCCAGGATCTCACTCATCTGAAGGGTGGGGCTGAGGATCTGCCTTTCCAACAAGCTCTAGGTGATGGGCATACTGCTTGCCTGTGACCACACTTTGAGTGACACGGCCTTAGAGTACATCTTACATGCAGATTAGCCCAGCAGCAACTTGGAGAATCAATGATGATGTCATCTAACTACTGCCTTCAGTGTTGTGCAGAAACACATGGTTGTGTCTATTCAAACCCGAAGGATCTGCAGACACTGCACAGACTCTGTCACAAACTGGGTCAGGTCCTTCAAACCTGAAGGATCTGAAGACACTGCACAGACTCCGTCACAAACTGAGTCAGGTCCAGGTTCTTTAGTTGCCCACAGTTGGCACCGAAGTGTCCTGGGTCCTCCAGGTTTTAGAAGCTAGGAATTATAAATATGAAGCTAAAACCCCAGAGTCTAATGGAATGGAGAGTGTTAAAACAGGATGTCAGTCTAGACTGGTGTCTGCCTGTGACAGGCAGCATCAAGTGAGCCCCTGATGGTGGCTTGATTTCAGAAATGAAAGTCGAGGAGGCCCGGTCAAGCTTGTGGCCCCAGGTACTCTCTCCCTCTGCCTTGGTGAGGTCGGGCAAAGTGTATTCTTCACAAGGGAGCAACCAGTGCCCGTGGGTCCTGCTGACACAACTTCTGACAACAGCAGCATCTGACAATAGCGTGGGGAGCTGCCAGGGTGGCAGGATTCTTACCGGCACTGTTTGTGTTCTTCTAGAAACGTGAAAGGTGAGTGAAAATGCTTGTGATGATGTGCACAGCTTTCCTGAAAGCTTACTATTTCTAAAAATTTCAGCCAACTTCTAAACAAGTTAAGTAATTTACGTGACACAGATGTGCCGCTCAGTGCAGACGGTTACTGAAATGGTGGGAAAAATTGTTTATGCTCTGATGTAAGAAAACACTCCTATTATCCCCAGTTCTGGAGTTAATAGTACCTAGTGAAGTATCCAAAAAAAGAAGGAAGTTAGAGCCTGTGGTGTTAGCATGTAAGTCTGAACATGTTTCTAGGCTTTTAGGTGGCTGAGAACATGTGGGCCCAGTTGAATCAAATGCCAAAGAGCCCTGAGATTTCACATATGGTGGGGGTCACATGAGATATCACGTACAACAGGGTCACATGACATTTCACGTACGACAGGGGTCACACAAGATGTCACATATGATGGGGTCATGAGAGATATCATGTACTACAGGGGTCTCATGAGATTTCATCTATGATGGGTCACACAAGATATCATGTATGGGGGGGTCCTGTGATATTTCATGTATAATGGGGTCACGTGATAGTTCATGTACGAGAAGAGTCACAGCTCCAAGTTGCTGAACTGGGAGGGGGCAGACAGAGGGTGATTAAAGAGGAACCAAAGTGGGTGGAGGGGTGGGGAGGACATAAAGTGCCCTTCTATTGAACATACGATCTTCAGGTTTACATAGGATGTACTTCGAACTAGAAGAAGCAAATCATAAGATGCTCTTCAAGAAAGTTTTAATAAGGTCTCATTTCTGTTTATTAGTGAATTAAGAAATGCCTTTGTTTTCTGGAGGCTGAGGGGAAAACAGAAACTTTGTAAAACATAGGCTGTGAGGTTAATTGTGGGTGTCGTTTCAGCATTCAAGAGGATTAGACCAATCTACCAGGTGTCAGCCAACTCTCAAAACTTGTTGAATTAGGCGCTTTTTCTTGACTTATAGATGGGTCTTCACATGGCATCTCCAGTTTCTCCCTGTCTCTGTGTCTGTTCTACCCTTTTATAAGATACGGTAGAAGGCATTAGGACCCACACTACTGCATGCAGTATGACCAAGTTACCTTAACTGATAATACCTTCAGAGACCCTATTTCCAAACAGGGCCCCTTTCACTGTACTGGGGTTAGGATGTGAATACACCTTTTTCGGGGGCATGATTTGATCTATAGCACCCAGTTGCATTCGTTCTACACCTTAAGGAGGAGACCCAGATGTCTACAAATAGACCCCCAGTTTATAGTGGCAGTAGCTAGAATCAATGCTCATATAAATAATTGACATATTTTGGAGAATGAATTCCTGGCAATATTTGTTGACTATGTGCTGTGGCTGTTAGAGTGAGACATTGGGGCTGGAAACTCACGTGGATGTGGCCAGCAGAGCAGACTTTCGTGTCCTGAGCGTGCTGGCATCTTACGAAATGCACGGTAGATGTGGTCCTGATCTAAGGCTTATGATGATACTTTTAGAAGTTCCTCCTTAAAGGAATCTTAAAAGGAAAATTTCTTAAGTTAGAAACCACAGAAGGTTTCACTCTTATTTGAACTATTAACACAGCACTTCATTTTTAGTCCTTTTGGGCCTGTTTTCGTTATTGGCAGAGAGGATAATTCAGTATTTTCCAGAGATGAAGCTGTACCGGCATGCTGGCAACTTCTGGATTTGCTTCTGAAATGTGATCCCCAGTCCTGAGTATGGCTACTGCTCTCAGTTCTTTCCAATGAAGGTATGTGGGAAAGGGCTCGGGCTTAATGGGGACAAAATCTGAAACTCAGATGAGCATTGGTGTTTTCTGCTGGAAGCACTACTCAGAAGTGGATGTATTAGGTGTCAGAGCTTAACAATAATGACTTTTCTTTATCATTAACAGTTCATACAAATCAGTATCGAAAACTGCCATCTGTAGGCCTCATCTTTAAACTCCTTGGTTGCCTTTTCTAACTTACCAAGTTTTGTCTTATACATACTTCAAGGAAGATGGAAAGTTCTCAAGTATGGGTGGTCTTGATTTGGTCAGATAGCACATTGCTAAGTTATTACAGCATATTTTAAAACCATAGCAGAGCTGTTCGTAGCTATAGTCAGTACATTTAGACAACAGTTATTAAGCCTTCATTTCCCAGGGTAAGGTGAACTACTGGAAAATATTGTATTGCCGTTTAATTTTGCCCTTGGCTTTCCACGATTTATGCCAGATTATAAAAGCAAGTGAGAGAGAGGAAAAAAAAAAAAAAGAAAGAAAAAAAATTCTGATCGATGAGTCTATTTTTCCCCTGTTGCTGATTTTAGGAATTTGAAATACTTCATGGTATTCTTGTATGGCTCTAATACCTTTTAATTGTCAGCTCCAGGAAAATATAGTAATAAACCTTTGGGTTTTAAAGAAAATGATGACAATGGAGTGGGGACAGTAAGCAGCACCACTGTATGATGCGAGTCATGAGAACGGTGTTCAGTGTTTGATTCTGCACAGATTTTTAACACTGATCTTAGTGTAGTAGCTTATTAAACTGTGAGGGGATGTCCAACAATTGTAGAGTATTAATACTAGGTGGGACCTTAAAATTATCTAGCCCATTTGTAGCCTAAGAAAATTAAGTGACTTGTTGAAGATTATCGAGCTAGCTCATAGCAGAGACCTCCTGAATCTAGCTTGGTGCTGTTTTCCCAATATGCCAGAGTAGCCTTTCAATACAATTTAGAAATTTACTTACAAATTATTAGTTATTTTATTTTCTAGAAGTCATCTTGAAAGATTAAACTTTAAATGGGCCACAGAAGAATAGACATTCATAGCTATTTTTCATACTAAAATGTACTTATAGATGAATACATAATGCATATGATTTCAAATTTTGCGTGGCTGGCAAATTTTATGCCCAGATGTTAGAAGAGATGAAATTCCTAAGGTAAGAGTAAAGAATAAAAGCTAAAACTGACCAAGAAATAAAGAGAGAAGACTAAAATTATTAAACACAGAAATGAAAGAGGAAACGTTACTAACAGCCTTATAGAAATAAAAAGAATTATAAGGTAATATATGAACAACTGTATGTCAATAAATTAGGTAACTGATATGAAATGGCCAAATTCCAGAAAGACACAAACTACTGAAATTGACTCAAGAATATTAATAGGCCTAGAACAAGTAAAGAGATTAGTAATCAAATTATTATTAGTAGTAGTAATTATCAAAAAATTTGCCCACAAAGAAAAACTCAGGACAAGATGGCTTCAGAGGTGGATTCTACTGATAAGTTAAAGAAGAATGAACACCAGGTGTTCTCAAAATATCACAAAAAGTAGGAGAGGAAGAAACACGCTGAACTCATTTTATGAGGCCAATGCTATCCTAATACCAAAATGAAACAAAGACATTACAGGAACAATAAATTATAGACTAATATAGCTTATGAATATCGATGCAAAAATTCTCAACAAAACACCATAAAATTGAATCAAAGAATATATAAAAATGATTACACAGCAAGATCAAATTGGATTTATCTCAGGAATGCAACGTTATGCAAATCAATTAATATAATACATCATATCAGTAAAAAACAAACAAGCAAAGAAACCCACGATCTTCTCAGTAGACACAGAAAAAGTTAGAAACCATGGAAGGTTTCACTTGTACTGTTAGCACTTCATTTTTACTCATTTTGAACCTGTTTTTGATATTGGCACAGAAGGATAATTTAATATTTTCCAGAGATAAAATCGTATAGGTCTGATGAAAACACTGAACAATCTAGAAATAGAAGGGGACTTTCTCAACCTGATAAAGGGCATATATGAAAAACACACAACTAATATTGTTAATTGTTAAAAGTCCTTCACGTACTTAATTGTGAAAGGCTAAAGGCCTTCCCCCTGTAATCAAGAACAAGGCAAGGATGCCTGCTCTCACCACTTCTGTTTATCATTGACTGGAGGTTCTAGCCAGGGCTTTTAGACAAGAAAAAGAAAAAGAAATAAAAGGTATCCAGATTGGAAAGGAAGAAGTAAATCTATCTCTATTTGTAGATGACATGATCTTGTATATAGAAAATTCTAAAGACTCCATCACTTTTCTGTCAGTTTGTTGTCTTTTGGTAGCTTGCATGTTGCTGTGATGCTGGAAGTAATGCCACTGGTATTTCAAATACCAGCAGGGTCATCAGTAGCAGACAGGTTTTAGCCAAGTTTCCACACTAAGACAGACTAGGAAGAAGGACCTATAAATCTACTAGTGAAAACATCATAGATTACAGTGGGATGTTATCTGATATAGTTATGGAGGATGAGCCCCTCAAGGTGTAAGGCCCTCAAAACACTGCTTGGAAAGAGCTGCCTCTTCAAAGTAGAGCTGACCTTAATGACTTGGATGGAGTAAAGCTTTTGGGACTTTTATTTGCTGATGTGGGAGAACTGAATATGAGAAAAAACACCTGCAAACATCTACTAATAATCAGAATGTGGAATGTACGAAGTATGAATCAAGGAAAATTGGAAGTTGTCAAAAATGGAATGGGATGATTGAAGGTCTATATCCTAGGCATTAGTGAGCTGAAATGGACTGGTAGTGGCCATTTTGAAACAGACAATCATATGGTCTACTATGCTGGGAAGGACAAATGGAAGAGGAACACATTTATCATCAGTAAAAAATTTCAAGATCTACCCTAAAGTACAGTGCTGTCAGTGATAGGATAATAGCCATACACCTGCAAGGAAGATCAGTTAATATGACTGTTATTCAAACTTACACATACTTCAACCACTGTCTTAGTTATCTAGTGCTGCTATAACTGAAATACCAAAAATGGATGGCTTTAACAAAGAGAAATTTATTCTCTCATAGTTCAGTGGGCTAGAAGTACAAATTCAGGGTTCCAGCTCTAGGGGAAGTATTTCTTTGTCAGTTCTGGGGGAAAGTCCTTGTCATCAATTTTCCCCTTGTCTAGGAGCTTCTCAGTGCAGGAACCCCAGGTCCACAGGATGTGCTCTGCTCCTGGCCCTACTTTCTTGGTGGTGTAAAGTTCCCATGTCTCTCTGCTCATTCCTCTCTTTTGTATCTCAAAAGAGATTGACTGAAAATACAATCTAATCTTGTAGATTGAATCCTGCCTCATTTTACCTCATTAGCATCACAGAGGTAGGATTTATAACACATAGGAAAATCACTTCGGATGACAAAATGGCAGACAGTCACACAATACTGGTAATCATGCCCTAGCCAAGTTAACACACATTTTTTGGGGACACAATTCTATCCGTAACAACCACTAATGCCAATAATGAAGACATTGAACATTTTTACCAACTTATGCCGTCTGAAATTGATCAAACAATGCAACCAAGATGCATTGGTAATACTGGTGATTAGAATAAGAAAGTTGGAAACAAAGAAGAAGGATTGGTAGTTGGAAAATATGGCCTTCCTGATGGAAAAAACACTGGAAATCACATGATAGAATGTTGCAAGACCAATGACCTATTCATAGGAAATACCTTTTATCACCAACATAAATGGCGACTGTACACATGAACCTCACCGGATAGAATACACAGGTTTCAAATCAACTATATCTGTGGAAGGAGACGATAGAAGAGCTCAGTATCATCTGTCAAAACAAGGCCGGGGCCAATTGTGGAACAGACCATCCATTGCTCGTATGCAAGTTCAAGTTGAAGCTGAAGAAAATTAGAACAAGTCCAGAACAGCCAATGTATGACCTTCAGTATATCCCACCTGAATTTAGAGACAATCTCAAGAATAGATTTGATGCATTGAACACTAATGACTGAAGACCAGATAAGTTGTGGAATTACATCAAGGGCATCATACATGAAGAAAGCAAGAGGTCATTAAAAAGACAGGAAAGAAAGAAAAGACCAAAATGGATGTCAGGAGAGATTGTGAAACTTTCCCTTGTATTTAGAGTAGCTAAGAAATGATGAAGTGAAAGAGCTGAACAGAAGATTTCAAAGGGCAGCTTGAGAAGACAAAGCAAGGTATTATAATGACATGTGCAAAGAGCTGGAGATAGAAAACCAAAAGGGAAGAACGTGCTCAGCATTTCTCAAGCTGAAAGAACTGCAGAAAAAATTCAAGCCTTGGGTTGCAATATTGAAGGATTCTATGGGCAAAAAACTGAACGATGCAGGAAGCATCAAGAGAAGATGGGCGGAATACAGAGTCATTGTACCAAAAAGAATTGGCCGATATTCAACCATTACAGGAGTTAGCATATGTCAAGAATTGACGTACCGAAGGAAGAAATCCAACCTGCACCGAAGGCATTGATGAAATAGCCTCCAGGAATTGATGGAATACCAGTTGAGATGTTTCAACAAACAAATGCAACACTGGAATGTGCTCACTTGTCTACGCCAAGGAAACACCTACCTGGGCAACTGACAGGAAGAGAACCACATTTGTGCCCATTCCAAATAAAGATGATCTAAAGTAATGTGGAAACTATACAAAAATATCATTATATCACATCATAAACAAGTAAATTTTTGCTGAAGATAATTCAAAAAACGTTGCATAAGTACATCAACAGGGAACTGCTAGAAATTCAAGCTGGATTCAGAAGAGGACGTGGAACAAGGGATATCACTGCTGACGTCAGATGGATCTTGACGGAAAACAGAGAATACCAGAAAGATGTCTTCCTGTGTTTTATTGACCATGCAAAGGCACTCAACTTCATGGATCATGACAAATTATGGATTACGTTGAAAAGAATAGGAATACCAGAACACTTAACCATGCTCATTGGAAACCTGTATGTAGACCGAGAGGCAGTCATTTGAACAGAACAAGGGGATACTGAGTGTTGGAAAATAAGAAAAGGTGTGCCTCAGGGTTGTATCCTTTCACCATACTTATTCAATCTCCATGCTGAGAAAATAATCCAAGAAGCTGGACTATATGAAGAAGAACACAGAATTGGAGGGACACTCATTAACAACCTGCGGTATGCAGATAACACAACTTTTCTTGCAGAAAATGAAGAGGACTTGAAGCATTTATGATGAAGATCAAAAACTATAGCCTTCGGTATGAAATACACCTCAACATAAAGAAAACAAAAATCCTCAGAACTGGACTGATAAGCCACATCATGATAAATGGAGAAAATATTGAAGTTGTCAAGAATTTCATTTTACTTGGATCCACAATCACCTCCCATGGAAGCTGCAGTCAGGAAACCAAATGACATATTGCATTGGGCAAATTTGCTGCTAGAGATCTCTTTAAAGTGTTGAAAAGCAAAAAGTCACCTTGAGGACCATGGTGTGCCTGACCTAAGCCATGAAGTTGTCAATCACTTCATATGCATGCTAAAGCTGGACAATGAGTAAGGAAGACTGAAGAATTGATGGCTTTGAATTATGGTGTTGGAGAAGAATATTGAATATACCGTGGACTGCCAGAAGAATGAACAACTCTGTCTTGGAAGAAGTACAGCCAGAATGCTCCTTAGAAGAGAGGAAGTTGAGAATTTGTCACACTTACTTCAGACGTGCTATCAGGAGGGACCAGCCCCTGGAGAAGGACATCAAGTCTGGCAAAGTAGAGGATCAGCAAAAAAGAGGAAGACCCTCAAGAAGATGGATTGACACAGTGGCTGCAACAATGGGCTTAAACATAGCAACAATTGTGAGGATGGCAGAGGACTGGGCAGTGCTTCGTTTTGTTGTGTATAGGGTTCCTACATGTCAAAACTGACTCAATGACACCTAACAATGACAACAAAGAATCCACTAAAACTATTAACACTGATAAATGAGTTTAGCAAGGCTTTGCAGGATACAAGATCAATATACATAATTGTATTTTTATACACTGACAATGAACAATACAAAAATTAAGGAATCCATTCTATTTTATAGCATCAAAAATAATAGGATACTGAGGAATAAATTTAACAAAAGATGTGCAAGACTTGTACACTGAAAACTACAAAGCATTGTTAAAAGATACTAAAGAAAATCTAAGATATCCCATGTTCATGGATTAGAAGACTTAATGTTGTTAACTGGCAGTATTCCCCAAAATTGATCTACAGATTTAATGCAATGTGTATCATTATCCCAGCTGCCTTCTTTGCAGCCATTGACAACTTGATCTTAAAATTCATGTATAAATACAAGACCCAGAAGAGCCAAAACAGTCTTGGAAAAGAACAAATTCAGAGGACTCACTACTTTAAAATATTATTATGAAGCTACAGCAATCAAGACAGTGTGTTACACAGCTGGTAACACACTGTCTTGATTGTTGTAGCATATAGACCAATGGAATAAAGTTGAGGATCCAAATATAAACCCTTACAACAACTGTTACAAGACTATTCAATGGAGAACAAATACTCTTTTCAACAAATGGTGCTTGGACAACTGGATCTTCATGTGCAGTAAAAAAAGTTTTACCTCTTCCTCACACCATATGTAAAAATTAACTCAAGTTTTTCAATTAACTGTGCTCCATAGGATTTTCAATGGCTCATTTTTCAGAAGCACATGGCCAGGCCTTTTCTTTAAGGCATCTGTGGGTGGATTCAAATGGCCAACTTTTTGGTTAGTAGCGGAGCACTAAGTTGTTTGTGCCATTTGGTTTAGTTAACTAGAGGCAAAAGTACTAACAATTCATTCAGGGTTAACCAACAGCTCACTAAATACCTGGAGGTCAGTGAGCCCTGAGGCTGCACTGACGTGATCCATGCCCCCTTGTCAGAAGGGCCCCTCTAGGAAGACCTAGCAGCACCTGTCCTTGCACCGTCACCAACACTTGTACCCCCAGTGTGGACACTGCACCTCGGAGCTGTCACTGTTGCCCCAGAAAATAGAGTCTTCTGCTGGCTCAGGGAGAGAGTGGGCGTGTGTGCAGGAGGAGTCCCCTATGATGGTGGCTTCTAACAGAGGAAGGTGGGTCAAAGTGTCACCCTGCATGCTTGGCAGAAGCTGGGAAGGTGAGCTTTCCAGCACCCACCTAGGTATGCAAGATGCAAGATGGGGAATTTCCTAAATATATAAAAGTTTCCTGAAAGGAGCTAGATAGCGAGAAAACATGACAAATACCCAGGAGAGAGGACAGACAAGAATAATTGCTATAGGATTGAATTATGAATGTAATGCCGTCATAATAGGATTACATTAAGAAAACAGTTGCTGTCAACTCTGACATCAACCTCACATGTGTCAGAGTAGAACTTTTCTCCATAGGGTTTCCAGTGGCTGATTTTTCAGAGTAGATCACCAGGCCTTTTTTGGAGGTACTGCTGGGTGGGCTTGAACCTACAACTTTTGGTTAGCAGCCAAGTGCCTTAACCTTTGGCATCACCCAGGGTCTCCAGAGTATGTTGGAGAAGTGTTAAATAAGATGCTTGATGGAACTTATTCCTACTTCTCTTACAATTTGATAGCTATTCCAGAATATTACTATTTTTATATCTAAGAGAAGAGAACGTTTGAAGTTGTTGCTGTTAGGTGCTGTCGAGTTGATTCTTACTCATAGTGACCCAGTGTACAACAGAATGAAACATTTCAGAGTCTTGTGTGATCCTCACCATCTTTGCTATATTTGAGCCCATTGTTGTAGCCACTGTGTCAATCCATCTTGTTGAGGGTCTTCCTCTTTTTTCTTGACCCTCTACTTTACCAAGAATGATGTCCTTCTCCAGTGATTGCTCCCTCCTGATGACATGTCCAATGTATGTGAGACAAAGTCTTACCAACCTCACTTCTAAGGAGCATTCTGGCTGTATTTCTTCCAAGATAGATTTGTTTGTTCTTCTGGCAGTCCTTGGCATATTCAATATTCTTCACCAACACCACAATTCAAAGGCATCATTTGGTCTTTTGTCTCCCTTATTCATTCCACTACTTGCCTGTCAGTTTGTCATACGGGCTTGAGCTTGTGTGTTGCTGTGATGCTGGAAGCTATGTCATCGGTATTTTACATACCAACAGGGTCACCCATAGTGAACAGGTTTCATCGGAGTTTCCACTCTAAGATAGACTAGGAAGAAGGACCTGATGATCTACTTCTGAAAGAATTGCCAGTGAAAACCTTATGAATAGTAGTGAAACATTGTTTGAAGATAATTAATACAAACACAATGTAGGTAGGTGTTGTGAAGTACTTTTGTTAATGCTTCAGGTTGACATTGTGCCATTCTTTATTGACTCAAGGAGAATGTCAGCATGGATGAACTCCAGTAGGGAAAAAAAAAAGGGGTGAATGCTGTTATCAATTCCAGAAAACTCACTGCTCCCTAACTCTGTAATACAAGCATAAACTACACATGAGGGTGTAAGAACCTCACTTAAGGAAACAAGCAAACTGTCAGCAATCCACTTACTGAAACACTGAAGTCAAGAGAGTGTGATTTTAAGTACAGAATGCAGTCCCTTCATGCATTCAGCAAACACTTGTTGAGTGCCTCATTTCTTGGGGCTTGGAAAACAGTCGTGAACAAGGCTGGCGAGACCCTCGTTTTTACGTGACTTACTCTATTGAAGGACACAGACAATAAACATGTAAAAAATAAACAAAATAATTATAGGCAGTGTTAGGTGCTATAAAAAATATAAACAGTAGAACTTGATATGGAGTAATGGCTGTATATGGACGTCATGAAATTAAAGCGCGTGTGAATTCTTCAAAAGGAAAAAGCCGTTGCTGTAGCTGTGAAATCAGGTGTGTGTTGTGTGTGTGCTGTGTGTGTACGGTGTGTGTTTGTGTGCTGTGTGTGCTGTGTGTGTGCCTTGTGTGCTGTGTGTGTTTGTGTGCTGTGTGTGTGCTGTGTGTGTGTGCTGTGTGTGCTATGTGTGCTGTGTGTGTGCCTTGTGTGCTGTGTGTTGTGTGTGTGCTGTGTGTGCTATGTGTGCTGTGTGTGTGCCTTGTGTGCTGCGTGTGTGCCTTGTGTGCTGCGTGTTGTGTGCTGTGTGTGTGCTATGGGTGCTGTGTGTTGTGTGTGTGCTGTGTGTGTGCTGTGTATGTTGTGTGTGCTGTATGTGTTATGTGTCTGCTGTGTGTGCTGTGTGTGTTGCATGTGTGCTGTGTGTTGTGTGTATGCTGCGTGTGCTGTGTGTTGTGTGTGTGTGTATAAGTCAGTGTCTGTTATAGAGAAGTTTGAAACACTTTTTTAAAAAGTGATTCTCTAATCATAGAATTTATGACTACAGCTAAGGACAGGTTTAGAATTCAACCTTTTGGTAATTAATATATTTCAGAGAACAAGAAATTTGTGAAAGAAGGGGCTGGAGGAAAGGCAAAACTCTAGCAGAGTTTTGAAAGGCCACAGGGGTTTTTTCGAGATTAGAACCGAGGTTCTTCCTGCAGCGTGCCGGCCGAGCAGTGGGGTAGGATGCTTGCTTGTCCAGTGACTTAGTTGCAACTGTTTGTAGCTTTTGAGCTGCAGCCACGGAAGATGGTTCACATTATAGTTAATGACTGCTGACCTAATATCTGGCAGTGGAAGGTATTTGCTCCGCACGGCCTGGCAGACTGCTCAGCTCTGCAGGCACTTGGGCTGGGCTGCAGCCTCAGCACGCTGTGGTCACAGTGGAGGAATGTGATGGTTGGACCATAATTTTAGTTCTGCTCAGTTTCTTTGCAAATGATTTATAAGCCCAACTTGCAAAATGTATCTTTAAATAAATTGCAGCATTTTAGTTATACTCAACACATAGGATTCCTATGACATATCTAATTCTATTATTACTAGTTCTTGCACAGCACTAATGAAGTTTGGGAATTATAAAAATATGGTAACTTTTTTGTTTTACATTCAAGGATGAATGTATTCCAGTGAGCAGATGGATAATAACAAGGGAAACGATACAGTAACATTTTCCACGTATAATGCCCCAAAATGTATATGCTCTTGTGACTGTGGTAAAATAATAGATATTAAAAAAAAAAAAGGTAGTCTGTTTAAAATATGCTCTGTCCAAAGCTTATTTGTTTCAGTTACTCACTGAAGGATTAGTTAGGGTTGAGTGAAAGTGAATCAGAACTCTGACATAACAAACACAGTTTGGCCTCTCTGTTCTTGGCAGAATCTGTGTAGATTGGGCCATCATTTTATGGGTAATTGAAGATGCAGGAACGTAAAAACAGTGTGTTAGTGGAATTATTTTTTAACTTCAGAGATATTATTTCTAAATGTTTTCTCATTTTGAAAGGAAATGATATGTTTGTTTTGCAAAATAGAAAAATATAAATGAATAAAGCAAAGGAAAAACATAAAAGCTTTTCATCGTTGGTTGTCCCACCACCCAAGGTGACCACTGTTAACGTTTTGATGTATAGATGAATGTATAAATGTGTGTGGGCTTACCTGTGTATATATGCGTAACATATGCACACACATAGAAAAATGAGATTCTATTGTAAATAGAGAAGAAACAGCTGCAAACATCCATTAATAATAGGAACATGGAATGTATGAAGTAAGAATCAAGGAAAATGGACTGGTCTTAGCCATTTTGAATCAGCCAATCATGTGGTCTGCTCTGCCTGGAATGAAAAATTGAAGAGGAATGCCATCATGTTCATCCTCAAAAAGAACATTTCAAGATCTATCCTGAAGTACAACGCTGTCAGTGATAGGATAACATCCATCTGCCTACAAGGAAGACCAATTAATACAACTGTAATTCGAATTTATGCACCAACCACTGAGGCCAATGATGAAAAAGTTGAAAATTTTTACCAACTTCTGCAGTCTGAAATTGATCATACATGCAGTCAAGATGCATAGATAATTACTGGTGATTGGAATGCAAAAGTTGGAAACAAAAAGAAGGATCAGTAATTGGAAAATATCGCCTTGGGGATAGAAATGTCACTGGAGATTGCATGGTAGAATTTTGCAAGATCAACGACTTCTTCATTACAAATACCTTTTCTCAACAACATAAACGGTGACTATACACATGGACCTCGCCAGATGGGATACACAGGAGTCAAATTGACTACATTTATGGGAAGAAATGATGGAGAAGCGCAATATCATCAGTCAGAACAAGGCTAGGGACTGATTGTGGAATACACCATCAATTGCTCATATGGAAGCTCAAGTTGAAGTTGCAGAAAATGAGAACAAGCCCACGAGAGCCAAAATACAACCTTGAGTATATTCCACCTGAATTTAGAGACCGTCTGAAGAATAGATTTGACACATTGAAAACTAATGTCTGAAGACCCAGATGAGTTGTGGAATGACATCAAGGACATCATACATGAAGAAAGCAAGAGGTCATTAGAAAGACAAGAAAGAAAAGACCAAAATGGATGTCAGGAGAGATTCTGAAATTTTCCCTTGGATATAGAGTAGCTAAAGCGAACAGAAGAAATGATGAAGTAAAAGAGCTGAACAGAAGATTTCAAAAGGCAGCTCGAGAAGACAAAGTATTAAAATGACATGTCCAAAGACCTGGAGTTAGAAAACCAAAGGGGAAGAACATGCAAGGCATTTCTCAAGCTGAAAGGACTGAAGAAAACATTCAGGCCTCAAGTTGCAATATTGAAGGATTCTGTGGGGAAAATACTAAATGACACAAGAAGCATCAAAAGAAGATGGAAGGAATACAGAGTCACTGTACCAAAAAGAATTGGTCAACATTCAACCATTTCAGGAGGCAGCGTATGATCAAGAACCTATGGTACTGAAGGAAGAAGTCCAAGCTGCACCGAAGGCACTGGTGAAAAACAAGGCTGCAGGAATTGACGGAATACCATTTGAGATGTTTCAACAAGTGAATGCAGGGCTGGAAGTGTTCTCGTCTGTGCCAAGAAATTTAGAAGACAGCTACCTGGTCAATCGACTGGAAGAGATCCATGTTAATGCCTATTCCAAACAAAGGTGATCCAACAGAATGAGGAAATTATTGAACAATATCATTGATATCATACACAAGTAAAATTTTGCTGGAAATCATTCAAAAGCGGTTGCAGCAGTACATGGACAGACAGGGAACTGCCAAAAATTCAAGGCGGATTCAGAAGAGGATGTGGAACAAGGAATACCATCACTAATGTCAGATGGATTCTGGCTGAAAGCAGAGAATACCAGAAAGATGTTCATCTGTGGTTCATTGACTATGCAAAGGCATTCGACTGTATGGATCATAACAATGTTACGGATAACATTGGGGAGAATGGGAATTCCAGGACACTTAATTGTGTTCATGAGGAATCTGTACATAGACCAGGAGGCAGTTGCTCGAACAGAAAAAGGGGACACTCCATGGTTTAAAGTCAGGAAAGGTGTGGGTCAGGGTTATATCCTTTCACCATACCTATTCAATCTGTATGCTGAGCAAATAATTTGAGAAGTTGGACTACATGAAGAAGAACCGGACATCAGGACTGGAGGAAGATTCATTAACAACCTGCATTATGCAGACGACACATGCTTGCTTGGTGTCATGGATTGAATTATGTCCCCCCAAAAATATATGTATTAACCTGGTTAGGCCATGATTCCCAGTATTGTGTGGTTTTCCTCCATTTTGTGATTGTAATTTTATGTTGAGAGTATTAGGGTGGGATTGTAACACCACCCTTACTCAGATCACCTCCCTGATCGAAGGTAAAGGAAGTTTCCCTGGGGTGTGGCCTGCACCACCTTTTATCTCTCAAGAGATAAAAGGAAAGGGAAGCAAGCAGAGAGTTGGGGACCTCATACCACCAAGAAAGCACCAGGAGCACAGCGTATCCTTTGAACACAGGGTCCCTGCACCTGAGAAGCTCTTCGACCATGGGAAGATTGATGACAAGGACCTTCCTCCACAGCTGACAGAAAGAAAGCCTTCCCCTGGAGCTGATGCCTGGAATTTGGACTTGTAACCTACTAAAAAAAACCTACTAGACTGGGAGAAAATTAATTTCTCTTTGTTAAAGCCATCCACTTGTGGTATTTCTGTTATGGCAGCACTAGGTAACTAAGACACTTAGTGAAAGTGAAGAGGACTTGAAGCACTTACTGATGAAGATCAAAGATCAGAGGCTTCGGTATGGATTTCACCTCAGCATAAAGAAAAACAAAAATCCTCACAACTGGACCAATGAACAACATCATGATAAATGGAGAAAAGATTGAAGTTGTCAAGGATTTCATTTTACTTGGGTCCACAAGGAACACCCATGGAAGCAGCAGTCAAGAAATCAAGAGGCACATTGCCTTGGGCAAATCTGCTGCAAAAGACTTCTTTAAAGTGTTAAAAAGCAAAGATGTCACTTTAAGGAGTAAGATAAGCCTGGCCCAAGCCTTGGTATTTTCAGTCAACTCACGTGCATGTGAAAGCTGGACGATGAATAAAGACTGAAAAAGAATTGATGCCTTTGAATTACAGTGTTGATGAAGAATATTGAGTATACCACAGACTGCCAGAAGGGTGAACAAATCTGTCTTGGAAGAAGTACAGCCAGAATGCTCTTTAGAATTGAGAATGGCCAGACTTTGTCTCACATACTTTGGACATGTTATCAGAAGGGAACATTCCCTGAAGAAGGACATCATGCTTGGTACAGTAGAGGGTCAGTGAAAAAGAGGAAGACTCTCAATGAGATGAATTGACACAGTAGCTGCAACAGTGGATTCAAGAATAACAATAATTATGAGGATGGGGCAGAACCGGGCAGTGTTTTCATTCTGTTTTACATAGGGTTGCTATGAGTTGGAACCAACATGATGGCACCTAACAACAACAATTGCAAATACTGTTTTTAGCCTGATTTTTCATGTAATTAGTTTTGATAGTTCCATATAATTCTATTATATGGGGTTACAAACACTTTAATTTATTGCCTGCTGTATATTAAGATGTTGTCATTGTTGTTGTTAGATGCTGTCAGTTCGGTTCCTACTGATAGTGACCCTATGTACAACAGAAGGAAACACTGCCCAGTCCTGCCTCATCCTCACAATTGTTGTTATTCTTAAGCCCGTTGTTGCAGCCACTGTGTCAGTCCATCTTGTTGATGGTCTTCCTCTTTTTCAGTGACCCTCTACTTTACCAAGCATGTTGTCCTTTTCCAGGGACTAAACCCTCCTGATTATGAGTTCTGTTATTAATGGCTGTTTGCAGCTATTTCTTCTCATTTTGACTCATGCCACATCAGCAAATGAAGGTCCCCAAAGCCTGACTCCATCCATATCAACAAGGTCAACTGTACTTTGAGGATGCAGCTTTTTCTCAGTCATCTTTTGAGTGCCTTCTAACTTGAGGGGCTCATCTTCCAGCACTGTATCTGGCAATTTTCTACTGCTATTCATAAGGTTTTCACTGGCTAATTCTTTTCAGAAGTAGACCACCTATCCTCCTTCTTACCAGATCCTTCTTCCTGGTCTGTCTTAGTCGGGAAGCTCAGCTGAAACCTGTCCACCATGGTTGACCCTGCTGGTATTTGGATGCCAGTGGGATAGCTTCTAGTATCACAGTGATGTTTTATGACATACTGGCAGACCTGTAAGGGTACATTCAGATAGCCTCCAATTTCTTTTGCTAATACACATAATGCTAAGATGGACATCCTTGTAAATACTTTTCTATGGTTCTATAGTCATTTTCCCATGCTGAGTTATACAAGTGTAATTACTGAATCAATGTCCTCACTTTTTTAAAGGCTTTTGATAAAAAAAAAAAAAAAATTTTTTTTCTTTCTTTTTGATAAATATTGACAGATTTTCTTCAAAACATTTGGGCCAATTTATATATCTTCTAATAGAGACTGATGAAACTGTCTATATCAAACAATAAAAAATATTATTTTAAGCTTATTAAGCTGTTAGGTGAAAATGAGATTTTTACAGTTATTTACATCACATTCCTTCCATTATAAGTAAGGCAGAGTTATTTCTTCTATATGTTTATTGGATGTATTAACAAACTTTTACTTGTAAGCAGAAAAAGTTTATTAAAACTATATTGAATAAATCACATTATATTTGGGAGAGATGAAGAACCAGGCTCAAAGGTCAGCTTCCAGAAAATACTCAACTCCAGATCCCAGGTCATAGAAGAACTGGACTTGAGGATACTGATGCTGCAGCCAGCAGGCAAGGAATGGTCTTGTTCACACCACTTCCATCCCAGGAATAGGACGTCACTGAGGCCATCTCCATCCCAGGAACACGATGTCATCCCTGGCTGAGCCCTGCTGTGCCTGGAGTTCCCTTGGAGTGCTGGAGCACACACACTCCATTCATTCCCTCTTGTACCCTCAGCTCTTGAGTCTGGAATCTGCACAAACCAGAAGGGCTCAGGCAGGAATGGCACCCATAGTGCCAGATCTCCTTTAAGACCCACATGGTGGGGATCCTCCCAAATGGGGCCTCCATCATCAGGCCGCCGAAACAAAGGGGACACGGTCCTCCTTTGAGACCCACACAGTGGGATTCGTCCAAAATGGGGCCTCAGTCATCAGGCCGCCAAAACATCAGTGTGCTGAGCATTCGCATTTCATTTTTGTGAATTATTCATTCACCTTTTAATTCTTCCATCAAAATTACCCCCCACCACCATTTTCTTGTTTAGGTGGGTGGGGGGTAATTTTGTTAAATCCCTTTTCATATGGTAGGAATTTTTTTTTTTCTGTTTGTGATATTAAAAAAAATCTTACATATGATTTTATTATTTGACTTGGAAGAAGTTCCCCCTAAGATTTCATGTACTCATTGGTATTTTCTAATGTTATATTTGATATTTACATAATTTTTAAAATATATTTTTTATTTAAAAATATCCTTGTGGACTGTATTTGTTTATATGGTATTAAAGGATATCGTCCATTTATTTTTCTCCCAGATATTAGCTGGGTATACCAACAGCATCTGTTTGGTGATGATTTCTTTCTCTCTGATTTGAAATGCCAAATCCATCATATGGTACATTTTTAGATAGTTTTGAATCTGCTACCTAACATCATTTTCTGTCCCATCACAGTCAACCAATTTTGATTATGTAGCTTTATAATAACCTGCTCAAGATCCTTCTTTAAAATGTCTTTCTAAAAAAATTTTTCTATTATGCAAAATTTCAAGTATATCTAAACGTGGGGAGAATACTTGACTGAATCTGATGTTCTCACACCAGCGGAGCAGCTGTCACCACCCAGCCAGTCCTGTTTCACCTGTTTCCACCACCCCAAAATTATTGTGAGGGAAATCACAGATGTTACTTCATCTGTGAATATCCCATATATATTTTGTTAGATTTTTAAAATTAGATGTAATGTACATAACATAAAATTCACCATTAAAGGTGTACAACTCAGTTTTTTTCCAGCATATTCATTATATTGTGCAAACGTCACCACTGTCTAATTCTGGAATATTTCATCACCCTAAAGAGAAACCTCACCCCTATTAACAGTCAGTCTCAATTCCCACCCTTTCCTCCCTCACTCTAGTCCCCTGGAGATCACTAATCTCTTTTATGTTTCCATGGATTTGCCCGTTTTGAATATTTCATATAAATGGAATCATACAATATGCAGCCTTTTTTCATCTGGCGTCTTTCACTCAGTATGATGTTTTCAGGGCTTATCCATGTTGTAGAATGTAACAGTACTTCGTTACTTTTTATGAATGAATAATATTCCATAGTGTGGATATACCACATTTTGTTTATGCATTTATCAATTTAAGGACTTTCTGGTTGTTTCCACTTTTTAGCTATTGAGAATAATGCTACCAAACCCAACCCAACCCAACCCAACCCAACCCAACCCAACCCAACCCAACCCAACCCAACCCAACCCAACCCAACCCAACCCATTGCCATCGAGTTGATTCCAACTCATAGTGACCTTATAGGACAGAGTAAAACTGCCCCGTATGGTTTCCAAGGAACGACTGATGGATTTGAGTTGCCAACCTTTTGGTTAGCAGCCTGAGCTCTTAACCACTGTGCCACCAGAGCCCCTTTAGCCACATACCTGGAATGAATTGTTATTCTTCTTGGGAGAAGAGTTGGTCCATTATTTCCACAATCTTTGTGCATAAAGTTACATCCATTCTAAGATCTCTTAGACTAAAGTTTCTCATTGGCACACTTCCTTGGGTGAGGCTAGACCTTGCCTCACTGGTGGACCATTTCCCTTGGATCTTGGTTCCCTTTGGTGCTGCTCATGGGGCCTCTGTGCCCTGCCTCCCTCCACCACTCTTCCCATGGGAGCACCGCCCAAATCACCCTGGGTCTCTTCTTCAAGCATTCACAGTGCTGTCTCAGAGCCTTTGTATTCTGTCTTTTTGCTGGAAGGGTTTCTCTCTGACCATTTTATCTGGGTGCCTGGCATCCCCTTCTGGACTGTGAGCAGCCCCCCCCGCCCCCAGCTGCCCGGGAAATTTACAAGGAGATATCCGAGGAATGGCACACCAGCAGCAATGGAGGTGATGGGAAGTATTAGTTCTTTCACCAGGAAGAGCTCAGGGGCTCCCACAGAGAAGGGCTCGGGCTCTGTGCAGAATGAAGCAGGAACAAAGCAAGGGTGGGAAGGCCATTACAGGGCCAGGGTGGAGCCAGAGGATAAGAGACAAGGGCCTCGTGGCCCATGGGTGGGGCTAGAGGGAGGTGCAAACCAAACCAAACCCACTGCCGTCGAGTCGATTCCGACTCATAGCGCCATGAGAGGGAGGAGAGGTGCATCTAAAGGCCATCAGTGGTCAGCATCACAGTGGTGTCAGCCCCATTGTTGCACTGACCATGGGTGGATGGCTCCTTCATATCAGTCAGGTCTCAACTCAGGGGCCTCCTCCTCAGAGGACTGTCCCTGAACCCCAGTGCTCACCCCATGCCCTCCACTCACTTTCCACACCAGCACTCATTATTTTTCTTCTTTAAATGTGTCACTGTTTCCATTTCTCTCTCTCTCTATTTATCTACCTACCTCCCTTCCATCCTTCCTCTCTACTTACCTACCTACCTATCCATCCATCATCTATCATCTTCCTTTATTTCTATCTACCTACCTATCCGTTCGTCTATCTATTCATCCATCCATGATCGTCTATCATATTCCTATGTTTCTGTCTCTCTGTCTGTCTACCTATCCATCCATCCATCCATCTCTCTTCCTATCCATCATCTATCATCTTTCCATATTTCTTTCTTTCTGTCTCTCTCTACATATCTACCTTCCCATCCATCCGTCCATCCGTCCGTCCATCCATCCATCCATCCATCCATCCGTTTATCTGCCATCTGTCTATACATCTGCCCTCTCTCTTGATGATTTGTGTGCCCTCACCCCAAAGTTTAAACCCCCCAGAACAGGAAACTTCTCTGTGTTTTTCACCACTGTAACTCCTAGAACACTGTCTGGTGTACAATAGGCATTCAATAAACATTTGTCAAGTGGATGAACTTTTATCCATAGTACATTACAAATAATCATGAATTTAGTGTCTGATCATGCTTGTTAAAATGAACTAAACAAATAAGGCACTTTGATAAACACAGGCAGAATATTAGATTCTGAAATACAATCTTTTAAAAAGATTATTTAAACAAAGTACTTTTACACGTTTTCCTATGTGAACTTGGACATATAAACTCTCTGAGCCCATGTCTTTCTATAGTGACAACAATAATAATGACATGGTAAAGTTGCTGTGAAGTTGAGAAATAATGATAATACAGATAACCTGTGTACAAACATGGCAGACCTTCGATAGATGGTAACCATTGTTACTGCTAAAGCTCCATGGTTGTTTGAAGAATGGATATTCATATTTAATGTATTTCAGACAGACATGCTTCTTATGCTGATATTTTCAGGGCCTTACTTTGGCATAATTACAACAGCTTGGACTATGCTAGAAGAACAAATCTGACTATTTTTGTTAACTGTAATTAGTGTGTAGCTGTGTAGACATTACTGTGGAGGTTTGAAATGCTCACACTTGTAGTCTTTGAACAACCTTTCAGTAGCATCATTAAAATCTGACTGTGTGCAGCCTGGAAAGGAGTGTGGGTACATTAACTGTCTTCTAGTAGTTGTGTGGTCTCCGGCGCCTCTGAGCCTGGCTTTCCTCATCTGCAAAAGGGGGTGATAACTGCTGCCTCACAGGCTTGTGAGGAGGCTTACTTAGAGCAGTTCATAAAACAGTGTAAAACCAGGGCTTCAAACCAGTTTGAACCAGTTCAGTCACGATCAATGAAGCTAACCCAAGAAAAGACTCAAATTTTTATAATTTGGGTGAACCAGGGTGATAACTGGAATGAGAAAAATTACAGGTTGAAGTCATGCAATAGGAGACTTGGAAGAGGTGTAGTGAGTCCTTTCAGGAGCCTGATGCTTTAGACTGGATTATTGTTAGGACCGTGGAGAGCAACACACATTCACACTGGCACGGTTGGCTGCCATCTTTGAGTGGGAAACCACTGTTTCTGACTCTGTTCAAAATTCAAGGGGCAAGAGATTTGGTTGCTATGCAACACATATACTGCCCTTGTTTTCTAAGAGGGATATTAGGTTTCTAGTGGGGCTTTGGCCTGTGATTTTTCCCATTCCAGTTATCATTCTGGTCCATCCAAATTTTAAAAATTTGAGTCCATTCCTGTTTTACTTCCTTGGCCATAACTGAACCGGGAAGAACCAGTTCAAAGCCCTGAGTAAAACATTTCCTTTCTAAACAGGCTAAATGGGATAACATAACTTGAAGTTCTTCATTATCCTTCTGCATTGTAGACTTTTTAGGGGTTTTGTTTGTTTATTTGTTTTGATCATCTAGGACATCAAATTGTGAGTAGGTTTAGAAATCTTTGACTTTTTGAATTTCTGCCTTTCCTACATCAAAATAATCTAAACAACTAATTGTTCTACTAGAACACGAAACTAATGCCTTAGATAAAACCTTTCACAGACTTCACGTAATGGAGCAACTCAGAGTGGATCACCATTTGCTTAGTGCTCATGTTGGTGACTTTATTTGTTTACAGAAGAAGCATGCTGTTCATTTTTATTTCTATTTTTTCTTAAGGCCAGAGTTGGGTCTGAAGACCAAAACTTTCCGTCTGGTGTTTTTTCCCTCTTCAGGGTAAAACAAGGAGCCAGGAGGAGTAAAGATTTAGTGTGAGGTAATTTCATAATTTGTAAAGATTGAATCAATAGGATACTTATTTTGTTAATTTAACAATAATGTGTTACCACAGAAATGGCTACTTAATGTCATCTCAGAACTTAACCATTGGGCCTTTGAAAAATTGATATCAAAGAATCATTTATGGTTCCGTTTGTGTTTCTAGTTTAGTTTTAAGAAAAGTAAATACATTGACGTCTTTGATTGTTGACTAAAGGAGTTGTGCTGGCAATAATTAACTTTACTTCTTCCGTAGAAATTCTACAGACTAAGCTAGTTGATTTTCATAAAAGTTATGAAAGAGGACTTCATCTAAGATGGAGGCTTACTATGTGTATCCTAGCACGTAATCATGAAAATTTTCTATTATACAGCAAAGTTGAAAAAGTTTACAGTGAAGAGTTGAATCATCATGTAGATTCCTGCCATTAATATTTTACTGTGCTTGTTTCATCACTTAGCTGTCCATCTATCCTCTGCTCATTCATCAATCCATCTGCATTTTGCTGCATTTCAAAGTAAATTTACACATCAGAAGACTTTCACCTTAATACTTCAGCATCTAGCATACTTTGAACTTAACCAGCTACTACTATTTTAAATCAGAATTTTGTCCCTTTCATGGCATGGAATATTGGCATACCATGCCTGGAACATAAGAATAGGCTGTTTTGACTTTTAATTTTATGGCTTCCTGGCTGAAATCTTGTGCAAGTGGCCGGCTAGGTTGATATAGGTTTAAAATAATTGGACAAAGATGCATTAGTGACTGGATTGTAACTGCAAATTGATTCTTCCCTTTCTGGGGTGTGAGGATACTGGGAAGGCCCAGGGAGTCATAGGAGAAACTGAAAGTGTCAGCATACCACACGCACGGAGAAGCCCCCAGAACATGCAGCTCACCCTCCTACATTTTCCTCAAACCCTCTCATCTACCTCCCAGAAAAAGGAATAGTTAGTAAACCAGTGGACGATAGCTGCAATGTCTAGGGACAGCTCTTGGAAGCCCAGAAAGAGAATCCTATTCCCTGGACTTCCTCACTCTGCTCCTTCCCAGAAATGTTTACACATTGTTCGGGTGAGGGAGCGGTCATCTGTCACAGGAGTTGGTGAAGATCTTGTATGGACTGCAATATCAATACCCTGATGAATGTCTTCAACTCTGGACGCATTGTTACGTACCCTTGCTCTGAATTTTTCTAACAATGTGACAGCTCTCAACATTTTCCTCGCAGTTGGTCTATGTGTGACCCCTGTGCTGGTGACCCCATCGTATTACTTAACGTCAGGAGCTATGGCACCTTCTTTCAGAAATTTAATGAACTGGACATCCCAATGTTTTCTGTCCAGCTCCTCCATTTTTAATAACTCTAAGCACAATACGGCCAGAGTGTTTCTTTTCAAAAGAGCACAGCAAGAGACAAAACTTTGATCTCTGTGCTCCAATAAAGCTCGTGAAATGTGATGATAACCTGCTTCTTTTTTTTGGACCAGATGGGAATTTTACAAGATTAGCTATCAGTACGTACGTGGAAACTTCCAAAAGTTTTAATGGCTTTAATGGCTTAGAAGAACTAGGTAAAGACTCCAGTAAGCTGCTCTACCTACTCTATTCTTAATTCCTCTCCAAGAATGGGTCAGTGTCTGTGGTGGGAGAACAACAGCCCCCAAAGATGTCCTTGTTCTAGTACCTGCACCTGTGAATATGTTAGGTTACACGGCAAAGGGGAATTTAGTTTGCAGATGGAATTAAGGTTGATAGTCAGCAGACCGTGATGTAGGGGATTAGCCTGGATTATCAGGTGAGCCCAATGTAGTCACAGGGGTTCCTTTATAAGTGAGTGAAAGAGGAGGTAGGAGAGAGTGAGGGAACGATGGGATGAAGGAAGCGGGGTCCGCGAGATGCAGTGTTTCTGGCTTTGAAGATGGAGAAGGGCCACAAGCCGTGGTACATGTGCAGTCTCTGTTATTATTTGGTGCAGTTGAGTCAACTCTGACTCATGGCGACCCCACATGACCGAGTAGAGCTGCCCCATAGGGTTTTCTTGGCTGTATTCTTATGGGAGCAGGTCGCCAGGTCTTTCTCCGGTGGAGCTGCTGGGTAGGTTGGAACCACTTCCCTTTTGGCTAGCAGCTGAGCACTTAACTGTTGTGCCACCAGGGCTTCTTCTAGTATCTGGAAAAGACAAGACAACACATTTTCTCCTAGATCCTCTAGAAAGGAGTCAGCCCTGCCAATATCTCATGGGAAGGTGAGTCCATTTTAGACTTCTGTCCTCCAGATTGTGAGTGATAGATTGGTGCTTCTCTAGGCCTCCAAGTTGGTGGTGGTTTGTTATGGCATCATTAGGAAATGAAATACAGTACCCGAGTAAGCACCTTGCCCCAAGTGGGTGCTGTCTGTGTGGATTGGTCACATTCCAGGACACTGCTGAGCTTCAGTTGTAGTGGGAGCTTCCGAAGGGATGGTGTCCCCGCACCTGTGCTGTCCCTCTGTCTTTGGGAGCTGGATCTATTCTCGGTGTGAGAGTCCAGCCTTTCTACTTCTTTCTGCATATGAGCCCACCAGCTTCCTCCCAGCCCCTCAGAAACTCCAATAGTAAATTACTAGTGTCTCATCCTCTATGAATATACATATGTTTTTACTTTTATTACAACTGGGTCAGACAGCCAATTTTATATCCTTGTATTTTGAAAATCTGTTGGCTATAATTACTGTTAGTACAGGTTTTCAACAATAGCATCTACTTTAATGAGTTTAAGAAGAAAACACACGTATTAAAGAATATTATGGATCCCTAGTGGAGCAGTGGAAACCCTGGTATGTAGTGGTTAAGTGCTATGGCTGCTAACCAAAAGGTCCGCAGTTCGAATCCACCAGGTGCTCCTTGAAAACTATGGGATAGTTCTACTCTGTCCTATAGGGTTGCTATGAGTAGGAATTGACTAAATGGCAACAGGTTTGGTTTTTTTTTTTTTTTTTTGGTGGCGCAATGATTAAGCACCTGGCTGCTAACTGAAAGGTTGGCAGTTTGAACTCACCAGCCGCTCCGTGGGAGAAGAGACCTGGGGATCTGCCCCTGTAAAGGTTGCAGCCTAGGAAACACTATGGGGTAGTTCTCCTCTGTTGCACCGGGTTGCTGTGAGTCAACAAAGGCCAGAAAACCAGGCTCTATGTTATCTAGCCAGGACAGTGCCTACACACACCTCTAGCAGCACTGATGCAACCCTGTTGCTGCCATTGAAGTTTGGCACTGATGGCACCTCGACTGGCCAGCAGGAGGGGTGCCTGAGGCCCTCACAGAACCCCAGCTGCTGCCTCTGTTTTCCAGGAGCTGTTTCCTACTGCAGCCTCCTCCTATTGCCCTTCTGGAAATATAGTTGTTCGGTTGGTATTTCTTAGGTCAACAGTTCTCAAACCTTTCGGTCTCAGGGCCCTTTACACTGTTAAAGAATACTGAGGCCCCAGAGGGTGTCCTTCGTTCTTCTTTTTAATGTTGGTTATATCTGTTGCTCTTGACTATGTCAAATCATGCAATCCATGAACTTACACGTTTGATTCCCCAAACAAGTTATCAAGCCATGATGTATTTAGCTTTTAGCTTCCCTCTTTAAGGCTTCAATTCCAACATCTATCAATTCTTTTTTTTTTTTTTCTTTTCCTTGTATTTAGATGGAAGTTTATAGAACAAATTAGTTTCTCATTAAAAATTAATACACACATTGTTTTGTGCCATTGGTTGCCATTCCCACAACATGTCAACACTTTTCACTTCTAGACCTTGTGTTCTCTGTTACAAGCGTATCTGCCCCTCTTGCCTTCTTGTCTTGCCCCTGGGCTGGTGTGCCCACTTAGTCTTATTTATTTTTTTTTTTTTAATGGGACTGTGCTGAAGGGTGAACCTCTGGAGTGACTTCAGTACTAAGTTAAAAGGGAGTCCAGGGGCCATACACTCTGGATTTCTTCAGTCTCTGTCAGGCCAGTAAGTCTGGTCTTTTGTGTGTGTGTGTGTGAGTTAGAATTTTATTCTATATTTTTCTCCAGCTTTGTCTGGGACCCTCTGTTGTGACTGTTAGTGGTGGTAGCCGGGCACGATTTGGTTGTACTGTACTTATTCTGGTGGAGGCTGTGGTACTTGTGGTCCGTTAGTCTTTGGACTAATCTTTTCCTTCTGTCTTTAGTTTTCTTCATTCTCCCTTGATCCTGAAGGGGTGAGATCAGTGGCATATCTTAGATGGCAGCTCACAGGCTTTTAAGACCACAGACACGACTTACTCACCAAAGTAGGACGTAGAACATATTCTTTATAAAATTGTGTTATGCCAGGTTGAGCTAGGTGTTCCCTGAGACAATGGTCCCCAACTCTCAGCCTAGTTATTTGGTCCCTCAGGGAGTTTGGATGTTTCTATGGAGCTTCCATGACCTTGCCTTAGTCAAGTTGTGCTGGCTTCTCCAGTATTGTGTACTGTCTAACCCTTCACCAAATTTCCCATGTATCTGTTGTCTGTTGTTGTTGATAGGTGCCATCAAGTTGGTTCCGACTCATAATGACCCTATGTAAAACAGAACAAAATACTGCCTGGTTCTGTGCCATCCTCACAATTGTTGTTATGCTTTAACCCATTGTTGCAGCCACTGTGTCAGTCCATTTCATTGGTAGATTATGTTTTTGATGCTTTCTGAGTCATTTAATATTTTTCCCATAGAATCCTTCAATATTGCAACTCAAGGCTTGAATTTTTTTCTTCTTTCAGCTTGAAAAATGCTGAATGTTTTTTCCCTTTTTGGGTTTCCATCTCCAGATCTTTGCACATGTCATTATAATAGTTTACTTTGTCTTCTAGAGCCTCCTTTTGAAATCTTCTCTTCAACTCTATTGTCTAGTTAGTGCTTTCCCCTCCCTACCCCTGCCCTCCCTTGTAACCATCAAAGATTGTTTCTTTTTGTGTGTAAGCCTTTTCATGGGTTTTTATACTAGTGGTCTCATACAATATTTGTCTTTTCTGATTGGCCTATTTTACTCAGTGTAATGCCTTCCAGATTCATCCATGTTGTGAGATGTTTCGCAGATTCATCTTTGTCCTTTATCATTGCTTAGTATTCTGTTGTGTGTATGCACCATAGTTTGTTTATCCATTCATCTGTTGATGGGCACTTAGTTTGTTTCCATTTTTTAGCTATTGTGAATAATGCTGCAGTGAATATGAGTGTGCATATGTCTATTCGTGTGATGGATCTTATTTCTCTAGGATATATTCCTAGGAGTGGAATTGCTGGATCATGTGTGTCTTAGTCATCTAGCGCTGCTATAACAGAAATACCACAAGTGGATGGCTTTAACAAAGAGAAATTTATTTCTTCACAGTAAAGTAGGCTAAAAGTCCAAATTCAGGGTGTCAGCTCCAGGGGAAGGCTTTCTCTCTCTGTCGGCCTTCTTATCAATCTTCCCCTGGACTCAGAGCTTCTCCAAGCAGGGACCCCAGGTCCAAAGGACATGCTTTGCTCCCAGCACTGCTTTCTTGGTGGAATGAGGTCCCCACTCTCTGCTTGCTTCCCTTTCCTTTTATCTCTTGTGAGATAAAAGGTGGTGCAGGCCACACCCCCAGGGAAACTCCTTTTACATTGGATCAGGGATGTGACCTTAGCAAGGGTGTTACAATCCCACCCTAATCCTCTTTAACATAAAATTACCATCACAAAATGGAGGACAGCCACACAATACTGGGAATCATGGCCTAACCAAGTTGACACATATTTTGGGAGGACACAATTCAATTCATGACAATGTGGTATTTCTATTTCTAGCTTTAAGGAAGCACCATGTCGTTTTCCAAAATGGTTATACCGTTTAGAATTCTCACCAGAAGTAAGTAAGAGTTCAAATCTCCCGGAAGCCTCTCCAACATTTGTTATTTTCTGTTTTTTTAAAATTTGTGCCAGTAATGCTGGGGTGAGATGGGATCTCATTGTGATTTTGATTTGCATTTCTCTAATGGCTAGTGATTAGGAGCATTTCCTCATGTGTCTGTTAGCAACTTGAATATCTTCTTTGGTGAAGTATCTGTTCATATTCTTTGCCCATTTTTTAATTGGATTATTTGTCTTTTTGTTGTAGACGTGTTGGATTTTCTTGTAGATTTTACAGATTAGGCCTTTTTCAAATTTGTCATAGCCAAAATTTTTTCCCTAGTCTGTAGGTTCTCGTTTTACTCTTTTGGTGAAGTCTTTTGATGAGCAGAAGTGTTTAATTTTTAGAAGATCCCCGGTTATCTGGTTTATCTTCTGGTGTTTGTGTATTGTTAGTTATGGTCTGTATCCTGTTTATGCTGTGTATTAGGGCCTCTAGTGTTGACCCTATTTTTTCTTCTATGATCGTTATTGTTTTTGGTTTTCTATTTAGGCCTTTGATCCATTTTGAATTAGTTTTTGTGTATGGTTTGAGATATGGGTCCTGTTTCCTTTTTTTGCAGATGGACATCCAATTTTGCCAGCACCATTTGTTAAAAAGACTGTCTTTTCCCCATTTGATGGACTTTGGGTCCTTGTTGAAGATCAGGGTGACCATAGGTGGATGGATTTACATCTGGGTTCTCAATTCTGTTCCATTGGCCAATGTGTCTGTCATTGTACCAGTACCAGGCTGTTTTAACTACAGTAGCTGTATGGTAGATTCTGATGTCTGGTAGTGCAAGTCCTCCTACTTTATTCTTCTTCAATTGTGCTTTACTTATCCGGGGCCTCTTCCCTTGCCATATAAAGTTAATGACTAGTTTTTCCATCTCTTTAAAGAATGCTGTTGGTATTTGGATCGGGATTGCATTGTATTTGTAGATTGCTTTGAGTGGAATTGACATTTTCACAATGTTGAGTCTACCTATCCATGAGCATGGTATGTTTTTCCACTTATGTAGGTGTCTTTTGGTTTCTTGCAGTAGTGTTTTGTAGTTTTCTTTGTACAGGTCTTTTACATCCCTGGTTAGATTTATGCCTAAGTATTTTATTTTTTTAGGGGTGTATAAATGGCATTGTTTTCCTGATTTCCTTTTTGTTGTTCTCTTCATTGGAATGCAGGAATCCAACTGATTTTTGTATGTTTATCTTGTATTCTGCTAATCTGCTGAATCTATTAGTTCTAGCAGTTTTCTCGTGGAGTCTATGCATTGTATCATATCATCTGCAAATAGGGACAGTTTTACTTCTTCTGTACCAATTTGGATGCCCTTTATTTCTTTTTCTTGTCTTATTGCTCTAGCTAGGACTTCCAGCGGAATGTTGTATGGGAGAGGTGATAAAGGGCAAACTTGCCTTGTTCCTGTTCTAAAGGGAATGTTTTCAGCCTCTCTCTATTAAGAATGATATTGGCTGTTTGTTTTGTATAGATGCCCTTTATTATGTTGAGGAATTTCCCTTCTATACCTATTTTATTGAGAGTTTTTTTTAATCAGGAATGTGTGTTGGACTTTGTCAAATGCCTTTTCTGCATTAATTGAGATAATCATGTGATTATTTTATTTATGTAGTGGATTATATTGATTGATTTTCTAATGTGCCATCCTTGCTTACGTGGTATAAATCCCACTTGGTCATGGTATATTACTTTTTTGATATGATGCTGAATTCTGTTGTCTAGAATTTTGTTGAGAATTTTTGTATTTCTATTCATGGGAGATATTGGTGTGTGATTTTCTTTTTTTGTGGTGTCTTTTCTTAGTTTTGGTATCAGGGTTATGCTGGCTTCATGGAATTATTTTGGAAGTATCCCTTCCTTTCTATGTTCTGAAATAGTTTGAGCAGTACTGGTGTGAGTTCTTCTCTGAATGTTTGGTATAATTCTCCAGTGAAGCCATCTGGGCCAGGGTTTTGTAGTTGTTGTTGTTGGAATTTTTTTTTTTTTTGAATCTCTTCTCATCATGGGTCTGTTCAGATTTTCAATTTCAATTTGTGTTAGTTTGGGTAGATAGTATGTTTCTAGAAATTTGTCCATTTCCTCTAGTTTTTCAAATTTGTCAGAGTATGGTTTTTCATAGTACTCTGTTATGATCCTTTTTATTTCATTTGTCCCCTATTTCATTTCTTATTTGGGTTATTTGTGTCCTCTCCTGTTTTACTTTTGTCAGTTTGACAGTATATTGATGGGTCCTGTTTTTGTATCTATTCTGTCATTCTCTGTCTCTTTATGGGTACATTTAGGCCATTTATGTTCAGTGTAGTTATTGATAGGTATGAATTTAGTGCTATCATTTTGTAGTGCCTTTTTTTGTGTGTGTGTGGTGCTGACGCTTTCTTTGTTCTTCTTACCCTCCTGTGCTGAATTCATTTTGTATGTGGATTTTTTTTTTTTCATTTTTGTAGATTTTGTGTTAACTGAGAATTTATGTTTTTCTTCTTTATTTTGATGAGTAGGTTTGTTAATTTTCTTTGTGGTTACCTTGAAACTTACCCCATCTTCCTGTGTTTGAACCAATCTTTTATTGCTTGATATCTCCTTGACTTCCTCTCCATTTGAAAGTTCTGTACTTACACCATTTACTCCCTCTTTTATTGTGCTGATGTTGTTGTCATTTACAGATTAACCTCTCTGGTTACCTTTTGTAAATCTTTTAGTTTTGTTTTATCTTTGAGAATTCATTGCCTAGGTTGTTATCTGGCTGATGCAGCCTTGTGTCTTAGATTCAGGCTGTTGTCTGATGTTTTTGGTCTTTTAACTGAAGGATTCCCTTTAATAATTCTTGTAAGTTTGGTTTGGTTTTTACATATTCCCTTAATTTCCGTTCATCTGGAAATGTCCTAATTTCACCATCATATTTGAGTGAGAGTTGTCTTTGAAGGTTTTATGTATGTCATCCCATTGGCTTCTTGCCTGCATGGTTTCTGCCCAGTAATCAGAACTTAGTCTTGTCGTTTCCCCTCTGTGCTTTTTCATTTTTCTCAAGCTGTTCTCAGAATTCTTTGTTTGTGTTTGGTCTTAGTGAGTGTGATTATGGTATGTGGTACTGATTTTCTTTTGGGGTCTCTCCTGTATGGAGTTCTTTGAGCTTCTTGGATGGTCAGCTTTTCATATTTCATGACATTAGGGAGGTTTTTCTGTCAGCAAGTTTTCAATGATCCTCTCAGATTTCCTTTTTCTGCCCCTGTTCTGCATCTCCAATCACATGCAAATTTTTGCTTTTGATTGTATCGCACATTGTTCTTAGGGTTTCTTCATTTTTCTTCATTCTTTTCTCTGATTTTTCCTCAAACAAGGTGCTATCCAAGGATTTGTCTTCAATTTTGCTGATCCTGTCTTCCATGTTTCAAATTTGCTCCTAAAACCCTCTATGGCACTATCCATTTTTGAAATCTTGTTGTGTATCTTTTGGATTTCTGATGGCTGTTTTTGTATGATTTCTGGTTGTTTTTTATTTTGTTTGACCTTTTGTTCCTGTATTATTTTCTTGAATTCTTCCATTGTTTTGTCTCTCTTTTCCATGATTTTGTCTGTTTTTTCTATGGCTTTGTATTTTTTTCTTATTTTTGTCTGCATTTTCCTTCATCTCTTGGAGAGCCCTGAATATTAGGGTTTTGAATTCCCTATGTGGTCGTTCCAGTGCCTTTTCTTCTACCAGAATGTCATCTGCTGTTTATTTTGGATGCTTTCTGAAGCCATCCTGTCCTTTTTTTTTTTATGTTTTGATGCTGTCTGCTGTCTTCAGGACATTCAGGAATTATTTTCTTCATTTATTGATTGTAGATCCATTTGCTTCATCCTGCTTTTCTGTTTTTTTTTTTTTTTTTGGTTATGTCTGGGTAGGCAGGTGGGCATTCTTTGTTGTTTGCTCATCTGTGGGCATGATACTTCTCACCACCTTGGGCAGGTAGGCAGGGCTGGTTGCTTGGATATGGTGCAGCAGGGCAGGTGTGGGTACTTTGTCTCATGCTGGGAGCTCTGTGGAGTTGCCTTCCTGTACTCCCTCTCTGCCGTTTTTTGTGGCTAAGGGGCCCAAGATGGTGTGTCTGTGCCATGCTAGCTGGTAGGGGACCTCCACTCTGTAACTTTCCTTTTTCTTTGTTCTCTATCGATTTCTTATTCTGTTTGGTGCTTGATTGAGTTCTTTATCCCTTCATTTGACACTTAAAGGCTTCCAGGATTGATGTTCGTATCTGTTTTACTTAGTTTTTCAGGTCTTTGCTGTGGAGGGACAGGGGGATACTTCTGTCTATAGTGCCATGGTGGCTCCACCTCCTATTAGTTCTTTAAACACCAATTCAGTCATGATTCAGATAAGATGATCTCTTCATTAATTAATGTGAACTGATTGTTTTCAGTTTTAATCCTTTTTTATTTATTTTAAGCAACCTCAAATGCTTTTTGATTTTAGAGGATTTAAATTATAAATACATAAAATCAATAATGTCACCAAGAAATTCTTGCCTCATAGCGTGTGCGCGTGCACACACACACACCTTGTTTTTGTTGTCGGGTGCTGTTGAATCAACTCTGACTCATAGCAACCCTATGTATAACAGAATAAAATATTTCTTACTTTCCAGTACTTTTATGAACCCCTAACACATAGAACTCACTTTTATGTTAAAGAATTGCTTTCGATAATAATTTTTATAGTGTACATCTTATCTAATGCTTTACAGTTTCTGCTTCAGCTTTTATTGTGAAATGCAAATACTTAGAAAGCTAAATTACAACTAGCAAAGCACCGTGTAGCTGGGGCATTTGAACGGATGATTTTCACACTTGTTTTAGGAAGTGTATTGATTAGCTGAACTTCAGTCTCAAGTATAACAAAATATTCAAAAGGAAGTTGGGGTCTGGCCAACAGGTCATCAGATGGTGATAGGAAGCTCACTGGTTGTTGGCTGTGCACCAGTGCTGGCTTGCTGTGGTCTGGTTGCTGGTATGTAAAGCAGGGCGCTGCAGGGCAGGCAAGCAGCAGCCCAGCGGGTAAACCTCTCTGCTCTGAGTGGACACTGAAAGGCATTGTCACCACCACTTCACGAGGGGAAATTGAGACTCATGAAGACAAGGCATCTTGTCCAGGATTACACATGAAGCTCTGCATGATTCAACTACAGTTTGTGTTTTTAATTCCAAGTGAAATATCTTACCCCCTTGGCTGCTATATGCTTAGATGTATAGACTAATTTAACATTAGTCCCTCAGAGCATAATTAGAAATTTGTATAGCTAATACAATTTAGCATATGATTTTTGGATGTGGAGTAGCTGATTAAAAATGAAAAAAAAAATGTGTAAAATATATATGTCACAGCTCCTTTTTCCCCTACATGTAAACGAGACAAACAGGTCTATAGTGTATCTCTACCATTTGTCTTTAGTTCGTCATACAGTGGTGGCTTGTGCATTGCTGTGACGCTGGAAGCTGTGCAGTGGGATTGCAAATAAGGTCATCCATGGGGGTCAGGTTTCAGTGGAGCTTCCAGACTAAGACAGACTAGGAAGAAGGACCTGGCAGTCTACTTCTGCAAAGAGTTAGCCAGTGAAAACTTTATGAATAGCAGTGGAACATTGTCTGATATGGTGCCGGAAGATGAGCACCTCAGGTTGGAAGCCTCTGAAACTATGACTGGGGAAGAGCTGCCTCCTCGAAGTAGAGTCAACTTTAATGATGTAGATGGAGTCAAGCTTTTGGGACCTTCATTTGCTGATGTGGCACTACTCAAAATGAGAAGAAACATCTGCAAACATCCATTAAAGACGGGCTCAAACAGAGCAACAATTGTGAGGGTGGCGCAGGACTGAAGTGTTTCCTTCTGTTGTACATAGGGTCACTATGAGTCAGAACTGACTAAATGGCATCTAACTAACAACAACAACATAGTGTATGTAACTATAAATACAAAATCAGAAGAAGTAAGAACCTCAGACTTGCATTCAACCCTTGTCTTGCTGGAATTACATTTTTGTCTCATAAGGAGAAATGCTTCCACATTTTTAATTGAGGTAAGAGATTAAGCCATCTTTCCCGATTTGAAGAATGTTGTGAGATATCATCATTATTTCTTAAAAGCCAATACAAAGCTCACACATATGCCTCTATATATCATTTATATGATATACAGTATTACATGTATGATTTCAATAGCCATACAAAGCATACAGCAAATAATTTAATAGCATAATGTTGCTGTTAGGTGCCGTCAAGTCACCTCTGACCCTATGTACAACAGAATGAAACACTGCCCAGCCTTGCGACATCCTCACAATTGTTGTTATGCTTAAGCTCATTATTGCAGCCCCTGTGTCAGTCCATCTTGTTGAGGGTCTTCCTCTTTTTCACTGACCCTCTGCCAAGCACGATGTCCTTCTCCAGGGACTGATCCCTCCTGATAACGTGTCCAAAGTACGTGAGACGCAGTCTCTCCATCCTTGCTTCTAAGGAGCATTCTGGTTGTACTTCCTCCAAGACAGATTTGTTTGCTCTTTTGACAGTGCACGGTATTTTCGATATTCTTTGCCAAGGCCACAATTCAAAGGCATCAGTTCTTCAGTCTCCCTTGTTCACTGTCCAGCTTTCGCAGGCGTATGACGCGATTGAAAATGCCGTCGCTTGGGTCAGTTGCACCTTAGCCCTCAAGGTGACATCTTTGCTCTTCAAACCTTTGAAGAGGTCCTCTGCAGCAGATTTTCCCAGTGCACTGTGTCTTTTGATCTCTCGACTGCTGCTTCCATGGGCATTGATTGTGGATCCAAGTAAAATGAAATCCTTGACAACTTTAATCTTTTCTCCATTTATTATGATGTTGCTTATTGATGCAGATGTGAAGGTTTTTGGTTTTTTTTTTATGGTGAGGTGTAATCTGTACTAAAGGCTGTTGTCTTTGATCTTTATCAGTAAGTGCTTCAAATTCTCTTCACTTTCAGCGAGCAAGGTTGTGTCATCTGTATACCACAGGTTGTTAATGTAGGTCTTCCTCCAATCTGACACTCTGTTCTGTATAGGGTCAGATTATTTGCTCAGCATACAGATTTCCACAGATTTAATAGGTATAGTGAAAGGATACAACCCTGATATACATCTTTCCTACCTTTAAATCACAAAGTATCCCCTTGTTCTGTTCGAACGACTGCCTCTTGATCTATGTACAGGTTCCTTGTGAGCACAATTAAGTGTCCTGGAATTCCCATTCTTTGCAGTGTTATCCATAATTTGTTATTATCCATGGAGTCAGATGTCTTTGCATAGTCTATAAAACACAGGTAAACATCCTTCTGGTATTCTCTGCTTTCAGCTAGGATCCATCTGGCATCAGCAATGATATCCCTGGTTCCATGTCCTCTTCTGAATCTGGCTTGAATTTCCGTCAGTTTCCTATCGAGGTAATGCTGCAGCTGCTTTTGAATGATCTTCAGCAAAATTTCACTTGCACATGATATTAATGATATTGTTCGATAATTTCTGCATTCGGTTGGATCAACTTTCTTGGGAATAGACATAAATATGGATTTCTTTCAGTTGGTTAGCCAGGTAGCAGTCTTCCAAATTTCTTGGCATAGACAAGTGAGCACCTCCAGTGCTGCATCCATTCATTAAAACATCTCAATTGGTATTCTGTCAATTCCTGGAGCCTTCACCAGTGCTTTCAGTGCAGCTTGGACCTCTTCCTTCAGTACCATGGATTCTTGATCATATGCTACCTCCTGAAATGGTTGAACATTGGTCAGTTCTTTTTGGTACAGTGACTCTGTGTACTCCTTTCATCTTTGATAGCATAGTAAACCAAAAAAAAACCAAACCCAGTGCCGTCAAGTCGATTGCGACTCGTAGTGACCCTATCGGACAGAGTAAAACTGGCCCATAGAGTTTCCAAGGAGGGCTTGGTGGATTTGAACTGCCGACCCTTTGGTTAGCAGCTGTAGCACTTAACCATTATGCCACCAGGGTTTCCAAATAGTATAGTATCTGGAAAAAAATATTATTTTTATAAAACTTCTTTTCTGTGTACAGAAAAGCATAGGTTTTTAGAGTATTGCTGGTTATGTTTGGGGAGTCCTGGTGGTGCAGTGGTTAAGAACTGAGCTGCCAACCAGTAGGACAGCAAATCTGATCTACTAGCCACTCCTTGGAAGCTCTATGGGGCAATTATACTCTGTCCTATAGAGTTGCTATGAGTCAGAATCCACTTGGGGTCAATGGGTTAGTTACGTTTGGTAAAGCAGAGGGTCACAAAAACGAGGGAAACCCTCAGTGAGATGGATTGACACAATAACTGCAACAATCATGAAGATGGTGCAGGACCAGGCAGTGTTATATTCTGTTGTACGTAAGGTCACCATGAGTTGGAGCTGACTCTTTGGTTACTAACAGCAACAACATTTATTTATACTTTGAAGATATTTTAAGTAATATTGGCCTTTATATCCAGTTATCTATTATTGCAGAACAAACCACCCCAAGGCTGAGTGATTAAAATTAATAAACAGTATTACTCCTGAGCCTGTTGTCCATTGCCAGTGCTGCTGACATGGGCGAGTGTCTGTACTCGCAGTTGGCCACAGGTGGCTGGAGGATGCCTGGTCCAGGGCAGCCTCACTGTGTCCTGGGAGCCTGGCTGGCCTTCAGCTGGGCAGTGGGGTGCCTGGTCCTTCTCATCATTCAGTAGGCTAGCTAGCCTTGTCACCTGGTGGTGGCAGGACTCCAGGGCCTGGCAAAAGCATGTGGCCTCCGGAGCTTGGCTCAGACAGGTGTAGTGTGACTTCCACCTCATTCTGCTGGGTAATGTAAGTCATGGGATCACCCACATTCAGGGGGTGGGAAAATAGACTCCCTTCTTGATAGGACAAATGCTAGTCACGCTGAAGGCTGTGAATGAGGGGTGGGGTGAGGGAGAAGGGGGTGGAGAACTGGGGCCACGTTTGTGATTGGTCTTCCACATCCCCATGAGGCCATGGTGGTGGGAGGGGGTGTAGTTTCAGTGCTACCAGACCCTGGGACTCCGGCACCCCTTCATCTTCACCTGCTGGTTCACCCTGAGTGTGCATGGATGCCACTGCCCTCGCTGACTTTGTGGATTTGATGATGGATGATGCCAGCTCACCACGGCAGTGCCAGGTACATGGTCAGTTGTCAGGTGCTCAGCCTCTACCAGACCCTAGTAGCACGCTGGCAGCAGAGCGCACGGCTCTTTGCTGCAGAGGTCCTGGTCTTGTTCATGAAGCTGGTGTTATCCCCTGAGACTCTCCTGTTAGGTAGACACTCTGGGTCCCCTGTAGGACTGGCAGCCTCTGTGTCACCTGATAAATGGATATATGTGGATTCCAAAATCCAGAGAGGTCCATCAAGTGCCATGTGACTTGAACTCTTTAAGGGCAGGTAAGCAGGGCTCAGGTAAGAAATTAGGATTGCATCCAAAGCTCCGTAGGAGTCATAGGAGCATGTTAAGCAGGGGAGTGACATGGTGTGTCCTGTATTACTAGAAAATCCATCTGTCTTCTCTGAGGGAAATGGGCTGACAATGGGAAGAAGAACCAGAGATTGGACACAGGAAGTTATTCCAGAGGGAGGAAGTCTTGGACAATGATGTTAGCAGTGGGGAGTGGAGAAAACTGAATGGATTTGGAGTACATTATAATTAAGGGAATTTGTTGATGACATGGGTTTTTGGGAGTGGTAGTGAGGAAAAGATACTTGGTTTTTGACCTAAGTAACTGGTGAACGGTAGTTACACTAATGGGTATGGGGGAGAGTTGGAGAAAAACAGTTTTGGGGTCAGAGAGGAAATCAGAAGTTCTCTTTGAACATGTTTGAGATTTCTGTTAGACATTTGATAAGCTGTCATGGAGACAGTAGGATACATGATTCTGAAGTTGATCTTTAAAAACTTTTTTTTTGATTGTAAGTTCCCTTTATTGTTTTGAACATTGTTTATCCATGCATTCCTTCCATCTTGATCAAGCTTGCTAGGAAGGATGTGGGTATTATTGTTGTTGCTGTTAGGCGTTGTCAAGTTGGTTCCAATTCATAGTGACCCTATGCACAGCAGAACAAAACACTGCCTGGCCCTGCACCATCCTTACAATCATTGTTATGCTTGAGTCCGTTGTTGCAGCCATCTTGTCAATCTGTCTTGTTGAGGGTCTTCGCTGACCCTCTACTTTCCCAAGCATGATGTCCTTCTCCAGGGACTGGTCCCTCCTGATAACATGTCCAAAGTATGTGAGATGTAGTTTTGCCATCCTTGCTTCTAAGGAGCATTTTGGCTGTACTTCTTCTAAGACAGATTCGTTCTTTTGGCAGTTCATGATATATTCAATATTTTTAGCCAACACCATAATTCAAAGGTGTCAATTCTTCTTCGGTCTTCCTTACTCATCTTCCTGCTTTCACGTGCCTATAAGGTGGTTGCAAACATATTATTAGTTATCTCAGACAAAAAGCTTTTGGTCTTGTTGATCCTCCTTAGAGTTTCTTTACTTTTTCTTTCATTAATTTTGGCTCTCATGATTTTTTTTCCCTTCTTCTTTACCTAGTATTGTTCATGTGTACTTTGTAGCTTATTGAGTTGATTATTTTACATATTTATTTATGGAATTTTTTTTTCTTTCTCTTAATGAATGCATTTAAAGCTATAAATTTCTCTAAAGTTTCTTTGTGGTTTTAGCCCACAAGTTTTTTCTTTTTTAATTGGGCTTTAAGTGAAAGTTTACAAACCAAGTCAGTCTCTCACACAAAAACTTATATATACCTTGCTACATACTCCCAGTTACTCTCCCCCTAATGAGACAGCCTGCTCCATCCCTCCACTCTCTCTTTTCATGTCCATTTCGCCGGCTTCTAAACCCCCTCTACCCTCTTATCTCCCTTCCAGGGAGGAGATGCCAACATAGTCTCAAGTGTCCACCTGATCCAAGAAGCTCACTCTTCACCAGCATCCATCTCCAACTCATTGTGCCGTCCAATGCCTGTCTGAAAAGTTCAGCCCACAAGTTTTGACATGAAGTACTTTTGTTTTCATTTTGTTTCAACTATTTTAAAATTTCCATTATGATTTCCTTTTTGCCCAATAAGTTACCTAGAGATGCCATGTGACTTCAAATTTGTTATTGCCAAAGATTATTGATTCTTTGAAAAATCTGAGATTTCATTTGTAACCTAGTCCCTGGTTAGTTTTCATAAAGTTTCCATTTGTGTTTGAAAAAAAAAAAGCATATATTCTGTGTTTATTGGTACAGGATTCTGTGTAACATCTATTAAGCCAAACTTATTGATACTGTTTTCAAATCTTCTATAATCTTAAAATTGTTTTTGTCTCTGGTCTATAGATTTCTAATAGAGACAGATTAAAATCCCCCAGTGCATTTGTGCTTCCATCAATTTTTCCTTACAAATTTCTCCTTCCAGCTTTTGTTTTAGGTGTTTGACATTATATTGCTAGTTGCATAGAGTCTATGATTGTTCATCTTCCTGGGAATTTTGTTTTTTATCATTATATTGCCTTCATTGTCTTCATTATTTATGTTTTTGGACTTGTTAATTTTCTTTTCTCTTATGCTAACATTGCCATACTAACTTTCTTTTGGTTAGTATTTATGTGGCGTATTGTTTTTTATTCCTTTACTTTCAACTTTTCTAGCTGGATTTTTTTCATCCAATTTTATAACCTCTGTCTTTTAACTAGAGAATTGAGCACATTCACAATGCCTTTGGACTACTAATATATTTAGCCTTCTACAAATGAATTCTGCTGTTTTCCATCCTCGTTCTTTGCTTCTTTTATTTCCTTATCTACCTCTGCAAGTTTGATAAGATGTTTTATATTTTTCTCCAGTGTTGGCAGGAAGCTAAAGATTATAGTTTTATTTTAACTGTTATTCTTAATATTTTAACTTATATACTTAGCTGTACATTTTAGTTAAAAAAAAGTCTTAAGTTATTCTAAATCTCATTTTCTTCTGAGACAAGAAAACTGTCTTAACAGGCTTAAACTATGCAGTGAACATTGTTATTATTGTTGTCTAGTGTTTTGATGGGAACCCTGGTGGTGTAGTGGTTAAGTGCTACCCTGCTAACCAAGAGGTCGGCAGTTCGAATCCACCAGGCGCTCCTTGGAAACTCTGTGGGGCAGTTCTACTCTGTCCTATAGGGCCGCTATGAGTTGGAATCGACTTGATGGCAGTGGGTTTTTGGGTTTAAAGTTTTGATACTAGAACATTTTTATCAATTTCTTTAGTCACTATTTTTTTTCTTATATCTCATTTCTTTCCACCGAGGTTCCCTTCTTTTGTTGAAATACATCTTTTCATTCTTTTCGGTGAAGAACTGAAAGTGATAATCTCTCTTAGTCTTTGTATATCTAAAAATATATTTCTTTTACCTGCACACTTAAATGATAGTTCAGTTAGGTATAAATTTCTAGGTTGGCATATAAAAACCAAACCAAACCCATTGCTGTCCAGTCAGTTCTGACTCATAGTGACCCTATAGGACAGAGTGGAACTGCCCCATAGAGTTTCCAAGGAGTGGCTGGTGGATTTGAACTGCCGACCCTTTGGGTGGCAGCCAAGCTCTTAACCACTGTGCCACCAAGGCTCCTTGTTATCCTTAAAAAAAAAAAATCCTTAGCACTGTGAAAATATTATCCCATTGCCTTCTGTTATTTAATTTTGCTGATGAGAAGTTAGCTTTCAGTCTAGTGTTCAATGCTTTACTCAGTGAATTTCTTTTCTTTGTGTTAGTTCTTACAGTTTTATTATTGATGTTCTACGGTTTCATTACAGTCAGTCAAGGTGTAATTTACTTTTATTTATTCTGCCTTAGACTGAGAATTTACTTCAATACAAGGAATCATGTCTCTTCCAAGTGCTGGAAAATTTCCATCCTTTACACTTTCAATGGTTTTCCTCCAAAATTGCCGTTATTCTTGTCTTCTGGCTTCTATTAGATTAATTTTTGAAACTCTCAGAGTATCACCTGTGGCTTTTAACTAATCTTTCATATTTTTAAATCAAATTGTCTCCCTAATCAGAATGTGAGTGATTCCTTATTATTATGTTCCAGTGAACTAGGTCTTCCTTCAAATGTGTTTTGTCTAGGCAGGCAATGTTCTGCCCCCTTTTTTTCTTCAATATCTGTTTTTTATTTCCAGTGTGTTCTTTAACATATCCACCTTTTTATATTTTATTGCAATTTTTCATAACATACTGCTTTTCACTTGGCTACTGTCCCTTCATTCATCTCTTGGAGGACTATGAGCATAAACAAACTAAAACCCAAACCCACTGCTGTCCAGTCGATTCTCATTCATAGCGACTCTATAAGACTGAGTGGAACTGCCCCATACAGTTTCCAGGGAGGGCTTGGTGGATTTGAACTGCTGACCTTTTGGTTAGCAGCCAAGTTCTTAACTGCTGCACTACCAGGGCTCTACTATGAGCGTACTTACTTTAAATTCTCTCTGATTGCTTTATTAATGCAAATTCACCTGGATTGCGGTTATCTTCCAGTTGTCATTTGATTACCTGTCGTCCTAGTGTTTAATGTCAATATGTGTTTTATAGTTTTAATTTACATATTTATTTTCAGTTGAGGGGCACTCTCTGTCTTTCCCTTTTTCTGCTTATCTCTCCCTGAAATTTGGTTTTGAAAATGTCCATATTCTTTTGGAACCTCAGCCCAGAACCCTGGAGCAATATTTCCTGTCCTTGAAGATGTTAGGATACCCCGCTTCTATCATCTGGCACTTGACAGCTGTGTCAACCTCTTCTCCTGCAGCTCATTCTGGGTCTCCCCAGATATGCTGCGTGGTCTAAACTGTGATTCCAGGTCCCTGCATCTCATGCCAGCCTCTTGTCAAGAACAGGGAGCCCCTACTTCACTCCTGGCTCAGTCTTTCTGTGGAGCACTTACTCCTAGCTGCTTGCTTGGTTCTACACTCAGTGCTCACAGGCCAGAGCGAGGCGTATGGTTCCATTCCATTTCTGTTCATGGAGAAATTTTCTTGTTTTTGAGCCTGATTATGGCAATTAAGTTTTTCTCATTACATTTATATATAATTTCTATATGTTTGAAATATAGGTGATACGTGAATGCATCTATTAAAAACTTGATCTTGACCAGAAGTTTATTAGTCATTGAATAATATAACTGTAAAAAGGGTTAGAAATTTGGGGTTTTGCATTTCAGATGTAGTTTGCAAACTTAAAAAATAATTTCTAAGTAACTACTTCCCCCCAAATAAACACCTCCACTGCCTTGCTAAAGTCCATTTCACTTAGTCTAAGAAAACCTGTAAAGCAATTTAGTGCATCATCTTATCATAAGAAAATGGCCACTTTCCTCCCTTTGCCAATTCCTTCTCAGTTGATGGTTGTAACCAACCTTGTTCATTTTCCAGGGAGCTCTTTAATTCTGATACACTCTTAGTAACTGTTCTCTCCTTTTGAAAAGTTCTTAGGTTCTGTAACAGTGAGCAGTTTCTACGTGAAAAAATAGTTGGATGATTATCCCAGCCTAACGTTTTTTGTGCAGCTTTGTATTATTCTGCGGCTGACCAGTGGTGTGTAGATAGCTTAAAACAGCACATGAAGTTGGTTGAGTGTTTGGAAGTTGAGCTCCTTTCCAACTCTAGGAGCTGAACTTTTGGACTGTCATCAGTACAGGGTGGAAGTTTCAGGGGGTTCAAAGTTGTTACGATGCTGTGTTCTTTGGGGATTACTAGAGCTTGAAAATACTGCACAGCTCTAGAGATAAAAAAATTCAGGGTAAGAAAAGGGTGTAGCCTGTGCTTCTAGCTCTTTGAGTTATGGTCTGGTTTTTAGTCTCTGCCCATTGGACTTGGAGGCCTGGGGCACCAAGGGAACCCCACATCCATCACTCATCTGATTTTCCACCCCACTCACTCAATCCACATGTGAAGAGAGAGCAGATGTGGAGTCAGAAGTGTGGCTCAACATCCTTGCTTCTAATCTGCAGATAAATTACAGAGCTGGCCAAGTGCGTAGAGTCCCGAGAAGGACTTTGGCAGGTTTGCTCGCTCCTGCCTGTCAAACACAGAAGCCTGCTCAGTTTGACATTTGCCATTGCAGATGGTCACAAGAACCCAGGCAGGGTGGCCGTGGCGCCTTCGTCCATGCAGACCCCGATCACTGCCTTCAGCAGTGGGACCTGGTGCTGTGCTTGCATCATCATTGCAAGTAGAGTTAATCCCACAGAATCCCGGAGCTTTCCAGAAGCAGACGGACCTATCGCCAACATCCACACAGGGTGTGTCTCCCGGGTAAAGAGCAGTAACGATGTTCACAGCCCCTCGAGCTAACAGCCACATGGCTTAAACTCCATCTAGTGAAAATGCAAGGAGCCCTGGCGGCACACTGGTTAGGCACGTGGCTGCTAACTGAAAGTTCCGCAGTTCGAATCCACCAGCTGCTCCACGGGAGAAAGATGTGGCAGTTTGCGTCCATAAAGATTACAGCCTTGAAAACTCTGTGGGACAGTTCTACTCTGTCCTATAGGGTTGGTATGAGTTGGGATCGACTTAATCTGCAACGGATTTGGTTTTGGGTTCAGAGAAAATAGAAGCACATGCCTGCCTGAATGCAGTTCTGGCTGTGACGGTTGGCCACCAGGACACCTGGCCACCAGGACACCTGGCCACCAGGACACCTGGCCTCCAGGACACCTGGCCTCCAGGACACCTGGCCTCCAGGACACCTGGCCTCCAGGACACCTGGCCTCCAGGACACCTAACCTGAGACTCTGTGCTCAAGAAGTCAGCCCCGGAATCCTTTGTGGTGACAAGGACTATGTGGCCCTGTTCACCAGCTCATTGTGAAGATGGTGCGACTCAGCCGTCCCAGAGTTAGCACTTGCTGGACTGTGGGCTGGACTCATGCATAGTAGAGCCATCCTCCTGGGTGACTTTTTTGTCCCCATCCAAATCAGAACCAGGCCCAGGGCTGCGAGGCCGCCTGTGCACACAAAGAGAAAAGTAGCTTTAGGATATTTTGTGAAGTTGAGTTACTGGAACAGCTTGTGGGGATGTAGCCAAAACGACTACCACAAAACATTTCCACATGTTGGGCTGCGACAAACTTAAACAAAGTGGAAATATTTATCCTGGATTAGAGTCTTTGAGAAGTAATAAAATTATATAATTTAAATCTGGGGGGAGGGGGGTGGGCGATGCTGCTTTGTCTGGTCATTGGAATCATCTGGAGAGTGTTTAGAAGCCAGGATACCCAGGCCCATCCCCAGGGCCCTGGTTTTATGGATTTGGGTGGGACTTAACCAATGGCCTGCCGGTCTTCAGTTCCAAGCGATCGTCAGCTAGGCTTACAGGGAGGCTGCCGCGTTCTGGTCATGTGTTAAAGACGCTGCTAAGTGAGACTGGCTGAGTGCTGGGGTATGTCAGTGCACACCGTGGGCTTTCTCTTCTGAAGCTCTGCAGAACAGAATACAGCTGCCTGGGCTGGGAGTGGAGGTCATTCCTCAAGGCTTTCTCTAGAACAGTGATCCATGTAACTGACATCTTCTAATGGAAACTGATTTTAGGCTTTTACTGTAAAGTAAATCTCCGTAATTATTGCTTCTGCCAACATCGTTTGAGGCAATGTTAAAGGTTTCCAGGTAGGGAGAAGTACTTTTTAGTCAATACTAACTTCAAGGAGTCATTATGCATAGAAAATAAAAACATAGGATTAGTAGTCAGTGTACCTAGCTTCTAGTCTAGTTCTGTGCCTTACCTGCTCTGTGACTTTTGACAGATGAACGTAATGTTTCTGCATCAGTGTTAGCATCAGGAAAAACAAACCAACAAAAAACCCAAAAAACTGAAGTAGATTTTTCTCTCAGATTCCCTTTACCTCTAAAATTATATGACTTAAATGATAATTTATTTGTAGAAGTTACCAGTACCAATTGCTGCTGAGTCAGCCCCACTGACGATGACCCCATGTGTGTCAGAGTAGAACTGTGCTCCATAGGGTTTTCAAGGCCTTTCTTCAGGCCTTTCTTCTGAGGCACCTCTGGGTGGACTTGAACTACCAACCTTTTGGTTAGCAGCCAAGCACATTAACCATTTGCATCACCCAGGGGAAATTTATGAAGATTTGATTAAGAGAAATGAAAAAAAGAAAAGTGTGGGTATAAAAATTTCTTATATTCAGGAACTTAAAAGCATTACGTGTTGATTTCTTTCAACTTTTTAATCCAAGTCATTTTATAAAAGGAGCTTCAACAAAAGATGGGCAACAGGAAAATTAAGTCCTGACATAAAAATAGCTACTCTTCCGTGAATTTAATTAATATATGTGTCATGCACATTATATGCATTAGTACACATAAAACTCTAGGGAAAATACTGTTTTTGTCCCCGTTTGACAGACGATGAAACTGAGCGAGAGGGAGATGGGGTAACTCACCCCAGGTTGTATAGCCAGTAACAAGCACACCACGCTTCTAAGTCTGTTCTTCCGCCTCTCTCACTGTGAATGCCTTTTGGTTATTTGTTACCAACAAAATTCAGAATATCATAGGACCAGGGGTTTCATACTAGACTAGAAAAGATCAAAACCAATACATTCTACTGTACACGCACAAGAAAACCAAGCTAAGGCAAATGATTCTGAAATGATCAATTTTCTCCTTTCTTTTGCTGCTTGCTATCCTACTCTGAGCAATTGTATAAGAAGTAGCACTGAACACGGTCTTCAGACTTCCCTTGTGGAATGCCTGAAAGTCTCTTTTCATTTCTAGATTCTGTGTTTTGATGGATGAGGCTGAACAGTCATTCCTTTGTGAAGAAATCTCAGACCTTTTCCCTCATCTGCCTCTGCAATCTCCCGAAGCCTGGGATAGGCACATTCTGGCTGCCTCTCAGGCATAAAGATAAACAACTGCCCGAGCTAGCGAATCTGGTAGGAGCTGCTATTCATCACAGAAGGACCCCAAGCCATCGCTTTAATGAGGCTGGAATCCACGTCCACAATAATGAAACAGGGACTGGATTTCTCTCCTGGCTCCCACTGGCTGCTCCAGGTGTCTCCTCTATGCCAGCTCTGTGACACACAGTGCTAACGAGCAGGCGTCATCCAAGGCACCGGGGCTGTGGACATAAGGCTTCCACCCTCCACCGGTTCATCTGACTGTTGTTTCTGGAGCTTTCTCATTGGCTCCCACTAGGAGAGGTGGAGAACAGGGACTTTCATCGTAGGAGAGAGAGTCACTGTCTTTGGGAGGAAAGGGCTCAGCAGTGGGGGCATTTTCTAGTCAGAGTCTGAAGTGAATTAGACTAAACATAACTTCTTTTATGACATTTTCACCAATTGTCCTTAAAACTCCAAAATGCTAATCACGACTGAAATACAGATTTACTCCTGACTACTTTTTACTGATCAGGAGGAAACCCTGGTGGCGTTTTTTTTACTTTTTACTGATCAGGAGGAAACCCTGGTGGCGTAGTGATTAAGTGCTACAGCTGCTAACCAAGAGGTCGGCAGTTCAAATCCGCCAGGTGCTCCTTGGAAACTCTATGGGGCAGTTCTACTCTTCCTATAGGGTCTCTATGAGTCAGAATTGACTCGACAGCAGTGGGTTTGGTTTTTGGTTTACTGATCAGGAACTGATGATACTGAAGGAAGAAGTCCAAGCTCCACTGAAGGCATTGACTAAAAACAAGGCTCCAGGAATTGACAGAATGCCAATTGAGATGTTTCAACAGAGGAATGCAGCACTGGAAGTACTCACTTGTCTATGCCAAGAAATTTGGAAGACAGCTTCCTGGCCAACCGACTGGAAGAGATCCGTATTTATGCCTATTCCCAAGAAAGATGATCCAACTGAATGTGGAAATTATAGAACAGTATCATTAATATCACACGCAAGCAAAACTTTGCTGAAGATCATTCAAAAGTGACTGCAGCAGTATATTGACAGGGGACTGCCAAAAATTCAAACCAGATTCAGAAGAGGATGTGGAACCAGGGATATCTTTGCTGATGTCAGATGGGTCCTGGGTGAAAGCAGAGAATACCAGAAGGATGTTCCCCTGTGTTTTATTGACTATGCAAAGGCGTTTGACTGTGTGGATCATAAGAAATGATGGATAACATTGCGAAGAATGGAAATTCCAGAATACTGAATTGTGCTCATGAGAAATCTGTACCTGGCTCAAGAGGCAGGCTTTCGAACAGAACAAGGGGATACTGTGTGGTTTAAAGTCAGGAAAGGTGTGTGTCGGGGTTGTATCTTTTCACTGTACCTATTCAATCTGTATGCTGAGCAAATAATATGAGAAAGTGGACTATAAGAAGAAGAACAGAGTATCAGGGTTGGAGGAAGACTCATTAGCAACCTTCATAATGCAGATGACACAATCTTGCCTGCTAAAAGTGAAGAGGACTTGAAGCACCTACTGATGAAGATCAAAGACCACAGCCTTCAGTATGGATTACACATCAACGTAAAGAAAACAAAAACCCTCACAACTGGTCCAATAAGCAACAATGTGGTAAATGGAGAAAAGATTGAAGTTGTCAGGGTTTTCATTTTGCTTGGATCCCCAGTCAGCACCCAAGGAAGCAGCAGTCAAGAAATCAAAAGATGCATTGCATTGGGCAGATCAGCTGCAAAAGACTTTTTTAAAATGTTGAAAAGCAAAGATGTCATCTTGAGGACTAAGGTGCACCTGACCCAAGCCATGGCGTTTTCAATCACCTCATATGCATGTGAAAGCTGGACAATGAATGAGGAAGACCGAAGAAGAATTGACACCTATGAATTGTGGTGTTGGCGAAGAATATTGAATATACCATGGGCTGCCAAAAAAAAGAACAAATCTGTCTTGGAAGAAGTACAGCCAGAATGCTCCTTAGAAGCAAGGATGACGAGACTATGCCTCTACTGTGGGCCTGTTATCAGGAGGGATCAGTCCCTGGAAAAGGACATCATGCTAGGTAAAGTCGAGGGTCAGTGAAAAAGAGGAAGACCCTCAACGAGGTGGATTGACACAGCAGCTACAACAATGAGCTCAAGCACAGCAACGATTGTGAGGATGGTGCAGGACCAGGCAGTGTTTCGTTCTGTTGTGCGCGGGGCTGCTGTGAGTGGGAACTGACTCAGCAGCACCTGGCAACAGTAACTTCTCGGTCTAAATGTGATGATTTCTCTAATTTTTTGCAAGGATGTTCTGCGCTTGAGAATTCATTTACAAGTAGGAAAGGTGTCTAGCAAAAGATGTCTCACAGCTAACCAATCTGACTGCTTTTCTGGAAAGTTTCCACCTCCTGCACAGGGCCACCATGGGAACAGCTTTTGACTGAACACCTGACTGTTTGGGCCAGAATTTGAAAATGGGACTGAGAGGCAGGGCTGAAGCTGAAACCTGGTAGTTGAAGTGACACAAGCTATTTGTTTTTGTTTGTTTGTTTTTCTCTGGCCCTGTGGACCAGAGAATTGAAAATACAGGGTTTCCAAAGAGAAAGGAGGAAAGCACACGGAAGAACAGACATCGGTGATGAGAATAAAGTCCTGGTGACATTTGAGTCTTTGGCTTTGCCTTTCCTGATTGATTCTAAATCCATTTTTGTCCTTTAGACATTGCAGCAACTATAGCATTGAGCAAATCTTCTGCAAAAGACCTCTTTAAAGTATTGAAAAGCAAAGATGTCACCTTGAATAATAAGGTACACCTGACCCAAGCCATGGTGTTTTCAGTCACCTCATATGCATGTGAAAGCTAGACAATGAGTAAGGAATATCGAAGAAGAATTGACACCTTTGAATTGTGGTGTTGGCAAAGAATATTGAGTATACAATGGACTGCCAAAAGAAAGAACAAATCTGTCTTGGAAGAAGTACACCCAGAATGCTCTTTGTGTGTAAGGATGGTGAGTCTGTGTCTCATGTACTTTGGACATGTTATCAGGAGGGACCAGTTCCTGGACAAGGACATCATGTTTGATAAAGTAGAAGGTCAGCTAAAAAGAAGACCCTCAATGAGATGGATTGACACAGTGTCTGCAACGATGGGCTTAAGCATAAAAACAATTGTGAGGATGGCACAGGATTGGGCAGTGTTTGGTTCTGTTGCACATAGAGTTGCTGTGAGTCAGAACCAACTCGATGGCAGCTAAGAACAACAGCAACAATATAATGCAGTGCACTTATGGTCACTTAGTTCAAGTAGGGTTCCTGTCGCTACCAAAAGAGTTAGTCCTGTACTTCTCTGAAGGCCCACAGCACCTTCTCACTCCCCACTGCTTCAGAACTATGACATTTCTGCAGAGAAATGGGGAGGCTTTTCCTTTTCACTGTTCTGTGTTGCACTTTGTTACCTAAAATAACTCATTCACAGTCTTCCTGTGTGGCTCCATTTCCCACAGAGCTCAACACTAGTGTGTTGAGCCTGGCTGGCAATCAACGCTCTGTTGTTCCTGTTTGTCTCTTAGCTACCAAGGAACAGCTACTCAGTGTGAAATCAACTAGTCCAGGTAGACACCTGGGAACGTATAGTGTGTGTTCTGATTACATTAATGAAGGCTGGATGTTGAGAAATTCTGTTCTCAGCTAAATTCCAGTTAAGGGCCTGTGAATAAGAACTGAAATGTTTATTCACTGGACTTTGTTTCTTTTCCTTTTTCCTCAGTGGTTCAAGGGTTTGAAAATATAAATGCTGCGGATGCCCAGAACTCTTTATGTTGCTTCAAGATCTGTTCTGAGCAAGAGCTGTTAATGTTCCAAGATGTCATTAGTCTGAGATTTGTAGCAGCATTTTGCAGAGTGAGTTATTTAGAGCAGATAAACCTCATTTTTCTTTATCCAGAAGGTGTGCAGTTTAACAGTTTTGTCTCTGATATAGTCGGTTAAAGACGCATTTTAAAATAGATTTGCCACATGTCTGTGAGTGTGAGATTAGTTTGGGCCTTATTGTAAATAAGCGCAGTTTTGCTGTAAATGAGAGCAGATTTCTGTTTAGTCTTTTCTTTGAGGTAAGAGTTAGGTTCATCCTCCAGATTGGCATGGTTACTGGGGCCAAAACATGCACTAAAGTGTCAGCTTAATGCTCTTAGGGCCATGAACGCTGTCTCCTCAGTCTGAAAATACAAGTTCACCCCCATGTATTTCCTCCTCTTTATCTGTCTAGTTATCTATCGTCAGTTTGATTCTGCAATAATATGTAACGTTTGTAGAGTGCTTTCTGTGTGCATAGTACTGCCATGGGTGCTTTACTTGTCTTCACTAATTTACTCCTTACAATTCCTACATAGGTAATACTATCACCCCAGTTTACAGATGGGAAAACTGAGAGAATGTGAATTTGAGGGACTTGCCCCAGTCATAACAGCAGAGCCAAGATTTGGCTCCAGAGCCTGTGTTCATAGTCACTACATTAAAACTATATAACAAGTGTTTCAAAAGTTTTCAGCAAGTAATGAAAGTTGTAGATGCTCTTCCGTGTGGCAGGTTTGTTCTAATCCAGATTTTCCCTTTTCAGAAGTTCATAAAGATTTGTGTGACATCCATGGGCTCGGGAGATGGTTAGTGGCCAACCTGTTATGTTCATCGTTAATGAAGTGGGACTTAATGTGATCATAGATGCTATTTTGTTTTTCGTAGCATTCTAGTTTTAGAGTTATTGAAATTCCAGTAATTTTGAGGGTCTGTGTGTGTGGGGGGGTGTGTGTGACTTCAGACTGAGGACATCACCTGTGCATGTAAGCACTCAAAAAGAGATCTTATTATTATTTCCCTGTTTCTGATGCCTTATCCACTTTGTCATCAGTGTTAACCAATGTGAGATATTGTCAGTCATTTCTTTATTTTCTCCAGAAGCCATTGTTAGGTTGATGGCATGCCTCCTAAGATGTCATTGGGGTATCTTAAACCTGGTAACACTTTAGGAAAGAAGAAGCGCAGCATTTTCAGGAGAGCTGGGGTGATCAGATGTGTATTTCTGGGAGGGACGCAGCATGTGTGGAAGCACCCTGAAGGTGCTGGGCAGAGTAGAGCATGTGGGAGCCAAGGACTTAGTGGCTGGAGGCAGGTGGACATAAACCTGTCACCAAGCTTGGTGTCACGTGGTGCCTGTGACAGGAATCCAGCCCAGCCTGCAAACCCGGGTGTGCAGCACGCGATGGCAATGCTCTAACTTTCCACCAGTTCCTCAGGTGCTATGTGGGCAGAAGAATTCTGTGTCAGCTAACTCCACTCCAGACTCCACACCCTGACCTTGGGTTCCTATGCTAGTCTAGGTTTCTGGTGCCAGGGGCACCTGTGGTGAACCAAGATCCCTTGGGATTGCCATATAGTCCCCATTCTTCACTTTTAGAGTGGAAATAACTTTATTGATTTGCATTTTAATCAAGCTCATGTAAAAGGCTCTAACACATTTTATTTTTTCAAACAAAACCCATGATTCTTTGGGAGTAAGGAGATGGTTGAGGTCCCTGGAATCCACAGCCATGTTCATTGTTCATGTAGTTAAGAAATCAAGAGCCAGCTTGAGACCTTTGGTGGGAGGTGGTTGTTGACCCTGGTTGACTACATGAATTCCACTTGTTCCCTCCATGGCCTAGAGTGAAGAAGAGAATTGGAGCGAGTGACCTAGCTCTGGTTGCAAACAGTTAATGTGCTCAACTGCTAACTGAGAGGTTGAAGATTGGAGTCTACCCAGGGTCACTTTAAGAGAAAGGCCTGGCCATCTACTTCTGAAAAATCAGCCATTGAATACCTAATGGAGCATAGTTCAACTCTGACAGACACAGGGTTGCCATGAGTTAGAATTGACTGGGTGGCATTTTTTTTTTTTTTTTTAAATCTATCTCTCCATTCTTAGATCTGGCACGAACTGGATAACCACAACCCTGAGAAGGCTCCGTAGGGAGCCTGGAGCTCACCTGTTCAACCCCACCATCAGAGCTTACTGAGAATGTGCTGAAGGGTGAAGCTGCTCTGGCCAGGGCTTGCCAGGGCCAGATGGCATGCGGCTGTACTTGGTGAAGCTGAAGGTGTAGCAGAACCTCGGCCTCAGCTGATGCTTTGCTCTCCAGGTTCCACGCTGACCACTGCTGGGCTCTTGGCCAGTCCAGCACGTGCTGGGCTTTGACTCAATGCACAGTGTTCATCTCCCCCATCTGAGCTGAGAAGTGAATGAAAATGGACACCGGCTTAGAAAGGGAGGACAGACTACCACCTTCACTGTTGACAGAGCTAAGTGAGAGGTCTGTTAGAGTCCTGGGCTGCTGTAACAAAGTCCACAAACTGAGGGACTTATTAGATGTAGACTCTCCCATAGCTCTGGAGACTGGGAGTCTGAGATCACGGAGTCACAGGCGCACCCTCTGAACGCTCTAGAGGAGGATCTGCTCCATGCCTCTCTCCCAGCTTCTGGGGTTCCTTGTGATCCTTGGCGTGTAGACGCTTCACTCCAATCTGTACCCCTGTTGGCATGTGGTTGTCTTCCCCATGTGTCTCTGTGCCCAAATTTTCCTCCTCTTGGGTACCAGTCATGTTGGATCTAGGGCCAACCCTACCTAGCCCAGTATGAACTCATCTTCACTTGACTACACCTGCAAAGACCCTATCTCCAAATAAGGTCATACTCACAGATCCTGAGTGGACATTGATTTTGGGGAGGAACGCTATTCAACTCAGTACAGAAGCATGGTTCCTGAATTTACCCTCAGTTGGTGTGTGGCTGACAGCATGTGAGATGGCGTTCTCTGTGGGGCTGAATCTCTCAGAACCCAGCAGAAGATGGGTTAGGAGCTCTGTCCTAAACCCCCCAGGCCAACCCTCCCCTGGGGGATGGTGACAGGTTGGGGACTATCTGGCCTTTCTCCACGGAAGCCCCGACAGGATCAGCGGTGGGACCACAGCGATGTGGTTGTTCTCCAGCCTTGCAGTTGGCTGATACCGACATTTACAAAGGACATCCCATGCCCTTGTGGGCAGTGTAAGGCAAGGTGCCTCTGAGCCAAGCCACTCAGAGATATTAAAATAGTGAAATGTGGTCTGGATGAATCAAGCTTAAGAATAATGCTTGTTATATACACAGACAATGCTGTTTGTTAATACATATTGTTCTATGTTCTAGAAAGTTACAAATAGGGAAAACGTGCACTTTGGGCTAATTCTTTCTGTAAGTTTCTCGACCAGTGACAATGATTAGAACCATGCGGTGTTTTTTTTTTTTTTTTCAATTGCAGCTCGCCACAGCCACCTTGGACGGCAAACTGCGGTTGTTTGTCACTGAGTGACGCCAGCCCGTGGGCTCGGCCAGATGGTGAGGGGAGCGGCCTGACGCAGAAGGGACTACAGCAGCTCCAGGGCTTGTGGGGATGTGCCCCAGCTGGGCTGTGGGCCTGCCTGTTCCCCAGGAGGTAGCCCCTCCCCTGCTGGAACCCTCTGCCCCTACTGGGAAAGTTCAAATAGAATGTTCTTCAATAAAAATGAGTAGTGTTTTTTCGTGATGTAGACTCTGCAGAGGGAGAGGGAGAGAGTTCATCTTTGTGACCATGGCCGTCTGTGTGGTGAGCTGTGGCCTTTCCCGGGGTCAGCCCTTCTCTCAGCCTAGCTTTTGGTCCTGCCCCCATAGGGTGATGGCCTAACCACTGCAGCCGAGGCAGGGGTCCTGGGTGCCCCCTCAACAAACAGCCATCATATGGCACTCACAGTTCCTGCCCATTTCTGGAATTCCAGTTGAAGACCTGCCCTGAGGCCCCTGGAAGCGAGTCTCTAGGATCGATCCTAGGAGGCGAGGATGCTTTTAGAACAACTCCAGATTCCAGACAACTTGGCATCCAGACGACTTGGCATTGTATAGCCGCCCATCATAGACCTCTGAGGATGCTCACCCCACCCAGAGCTCCTTGGCAAGGCTCAGTGTCATCCTCCATATCTGGGGAGCTTGGGGGAAACCCCCTCCTGTTCAGCATGGGGCTCCATCTGTTCAGGCACCTCCAGGGCCTTGCTGGCACTTTCGTTCATCGACCACAAACACACTACTTTTTTCCTGCAAAGTTTTGAGAAGCGGAAGCTTAGCATAACTCATGTTTGTGTTCTAAATATTCAGAGTTATCAAAACATTTTCATCCATTTGTAGTAATTACATCATTTCCCTTTGTTAAAATGAAGTTTTAAGTGATAGTTGAAGGAAGCAATTTTAGGACATGCAGGCTTAGAGTCCTATTTAACGTTGGTAATTTCAGTTACATCAGTTTGTTGTTTTTGACGTGTCCGGTTTTGTGCATGGCTTTCAGAACAGGTACTAGTTTCTGCCGCACAGTGCTTTGATTTTGATATAAACTTTCTCCAAAGTAAGTCACAATTCTAGTTAATGTCAAATGTGGCTTTAAGAAAAAGAAATGTTAAACTATCTAATGTGGTAGTAGTAGCCAAATAATATCTAAATAAAAAAATCTAGTATATAAAAAATCTAATAACCATTACAGAGCCTTATGGAGGGACAATTTAGGACAAAATGCTGCAAGCAACTGCTTGAGGAGTGTTTGCCTGCTGCAGACACTGCACCCGGCAGTGTGGGAGAAGGGTGCAGACAGCAGGTCCAGGGGCCATGGTGGTCCTGGGCCAGCAGACTGGACGGCTCTGAGCTCAGGTGCTCTGCTGATCAGGTAGCCACAACGCCACGGGCTCTGCATGGCCAACTGAAGAGCAGTGGTTGGGCGTTGCTGGGCGAGATACCTGTCCTGCTGAACCAGGTGTGATATGTGATGTCTGTTTCATCAGCATTATGGAAACACATCCATTGTCAAGCAATGAGCAAGTGTATTATACTCTAAAGGAGTCGGTTCTTCAATCTTCATCAGAGTCATCAAAAAATAACATGTTCACTTGGAATTTTCACTTCTCATTTTGGTTTCTCTTCATTATCTTGTTATATTAACCCTGTGAGTTTGATCAGTTTTGTTGGCATCATGACCTTTGCTTTCCAAATACTTGGCAAAAGCCTAGTCACGGGGAGAGCAGTGATGGAATTTTGTTTAGGAAAACCCATGTAAGGGCATTTTTTCCAAATTTAAAGCTCATTGATTTAATCACACTGAGAGGGTCTGACATTTCCTGGGCCTGCCTGAGTGAACTCCTGAGCCCAGCTTTCCAAATGCACTTCCCCCAGGACTGAGATGGCTGCCATGGCTTGTGGGGGTCAGTGGTAGTGGTGGTGGTGGACCCAGGGCCCACCTGGGAGGTCACGTCTCAGAGCCGAAGTTTCTTCTCAAAATGGGAAGAAGGTGGTGAGCCTGAGGCCCTGGCAAGGCCACCGTGGGAATGCAGACTGGCACTGTTGGGAGAAGTGTGTAGAGTGCCCATCCTGGAGCAGAGGTAAAATGGGTAGTGATGGGGTGTCCTTGTTGGGAGCACAGACCTCCTGGGGTGCTGCAGGGAGATGGGACGTGAGGATGAGAGCTGGGAAGACCAGACGTAAAGTCAATGAATCTACATGCTAAAAAAGTGTTTTATAGTTTGTAAAAACTAGGTGACCATCAGCCATCTCCTTTAATCCTCATAACAGTTTTGTGAGGCTGGTGTTTGGTGTTTTCACCTTTACAGGTGGGTAGACCAGGCCCAGGTATGGCCCATTTGGCACCCATGCAACAAGGGGGTACATCCAGGACAGACTCCGGCCTTTCTCCCCACGCTGTCCTCCCATCACCCCAAGTCTCAGAAAACCCTTCTTATGATGGCCCTGCGTCCTGCTGTCCATCTGCATAGGTCAGAGAAGTCAAAGAGGACGGTGAGGAAGGCCATATGTCAGGAGACCCCCACTGAGGAGCAGGGTGGTGTGGTCCTCCCCAGCATCTGTCCTTAGAAGGCTGTGGAGATTCTCTGGGTCTTCTGCATAATGAAATGATCCATGCCAAATAGGCCACGGCATTTGCACAGCTCTTGGCACCTTCACGTTTTATAGGCAACGCAGCGGGAACATGGTCCTTGCCACTACAGCCTTGTGTAGTCAGTGGTCCCAACCAGTCCTGGTGTAAGCAGTTCCTACTTGTTTCTGGAATTCTGGTTGAAGACATTCTTTCAGATGTGAGAGCACATTCCTTTTCATTAGGTTAAAGAGAATTGGCTTTATACATTACAGTCATTGTAGGGAGATGCCCGGGGTTTTCAAAGTAAAGACGCTGTTACTGGTATTTTGCAAATGGTTTGCTGCTAAATGGAGAAGAAGATTAAATCTGAGGACTGCGCAAGCCATTATAGGGTGGGTAGCCTGGAGGAGCAGGTTCAAGTGGTGAGCAGACACGTTGGCATTGGAGAGGCCTCCCAGCCACTCCTTTATAACATTTCGTATGGTTCAGCCAGATGTGTATTTCAGAAAACAGGAGCAGTAACATGTACAGGTACAGATGTGTATATAGGATATTTAATATGTAAAGATACAGAATGTATAATAATAATATCTATAAAAAACCCATTGCCGTCGAGTGGATTCTGACTCATAGTAAACCTTATAGGACAGAGTAGAACTGCCTCATAGGGTTTCCAAGGAGAGGCTGGTGGATTTGAACTGTTGACCTTTTGGATAGCAGCCAAATGCTTAACTGCTCTGCCACCAAAAAGAGAAAAACTAAGCCTGTTGCTGTCGAGTTGATTCTGACTCACAACAACCCTATAGGACAGAGTAGAACTGCTCCATAGGGTTTCCAGGGAGTAGCTGATGGATTCAAACTGCCTAACTTCTCATTAGCAGCCATAGTTCTTAACCACTATGCAACCAGGGCTTGCCACTAGGGCCCCTATAGATATATGCAATGTATCTATATAGATATAAAAAATATAGACATAAATATAGATTATAGATAATATATCCATATATACAGGAGCCCTGATGATCCAGTGGTTAAGAGCTCAGCTGCTAACTAAAAGGTTGGCAGTTTGAATCCACCCGTGCTCATTGGAAACTATGGGGTAGTTCTTCTACTCTGTCCTGTAGGGTCACTGTGAATCTGAATCGACTCGATGACAAGTTTTTTTTTTTTTTTTTTAAACAGCTTCATTGTAATCTCTGCAGCTGCCAACACAAAGAAGTGGTTCATGAAGGTACAGAGTACCCTGGGGAGCAGATCAAAGGTTTTGTCTGGGACTTCTCACGCAGATAACTGACAGTGAGCACTGGCAGCCTGCTTCTCCGTCTAGGCTGTGTTTGCTTGGGCTGGAGACCCAGACTGTGATGGTGCCTTGAGTTCCCTGGCCCCAAACTCTGATCAGTTGCTTGTTTCATGTTCAGTAGTTAGTGCCCATTTTTCCTGGATGTGAGGTGTGTGGTAAGAGGGCGAAGATTCCAGGACGACGAGAGTCGATGTGAAATAAAGCGATTAATATTGGAGGCAAGCAAATTTGACTAGGAAAAAGGATGATCACAAGCAGTTTTGAAGATGATGTTGAGAAAATAGAATGTTGTGGGGAAAAGACTTCACTTTCACAAAGGCTTCAAAAGCAACAGTGAGAACAACTGGAGAGACAGAACAGGGTCCTGATGGTGGAAATGGAGATACTGTGTCCTAATAGTGAGGTGAGTTGACGTAGGACCCTGGCTTCGCATATCTCTTCCATGGAGTGATAGGAACATGGCCACCCCAAGAGGCTTCATATGGAGAAGAACCCACCCTAGCCGGTCGATTCCATCTTCTAGAGGCCTTACAGGACAGGGTAGAAACCACTCTAGACTGACTCTCTTTTGTGACAACAGCTGACTTGGACGTTGATTTTCTTAAGTTGTATTAATAACAAATTTACATTCTCCATACAAATACTCTCATCCCCTCTGAGTCTTAGGAGATGGGGCCAATTTGCCTCTCTCTAATGTGTGCTCCAGGAAATCGATGTTCACTGAACTCTTGACACCAATAACAACAGCGTCCACCCAGGCCAACATCAACCCAGTGGTAGTGTTTGGTTGGAGACATTTTCACGCCCGCTGGTGCCGAGTTTCCTGGTGCAGTGGTGTGAATGAAAGGCTCTTCTGCCTCTTCTTCTGGGTGAAGTCTGGGTGGCACTTGTGTATACCTCCATTCAATATGGGGACCTCCCCACTGGCATTGTGCTGACACAGCCACTAACTGTGTTGAGGACCATGGCCTCTGACCTTGGTGCCACCGGAGGCTGTCACCATTTGAATTGGAGTAACCAGCACTGGTGAAGAGAAAGCCTCAAGTGGAATTGCTGTGTACTAATATTGTACTCACTCATCTGGTTGACAAAACAAGCTATTTGCAGGAAGAAGAGAAAAATTGCAAAAAAATCAAACAGGACAAGTATGAGTGCCATATTGCCTTTCCCTTCTGAAATGCAAGACCCAGTAATGATAATTTCCACAATGTGACCTTGGTTTCTCATGGGGTTTTATGTCATCCTTTTCTGACATGGTATTACTGGGGGCTCTTTGTTCTCCAGTCTTGGATATTAACAGTGTATTCTCTCGTGGGACTCCACCATGCCTTCATCATGTCAAAGGCCCAGCATTGACCCAGAACATCTCTCTTTTGGCCCATATGTCCCAAACACAGCTGTCCTTCAGCTCTTACCTTCCGTTCTCTTGCCTCATATATAACGATCTTGTCAAAATCATTGGACAGTCTTATATTATCCAGAAAGAGCCACGTTTCTGTGATTTGCAACAATTTGCTAACCAACAAGAAAACACCAAACTTTCACTAAAAAACTGAAACTTTGCTTTTAAACCCAGAGAACCATCGCCTGACACTGTGACAGAAGTCTCGAGGCATGTTGAATCGCATTCCATTTGAGGTGAATAAGCTCTGGATGACTTAAATACATTACAGATGGATGAGAAAATATGAAAATAAAAACCTTCCTAAGTGAAACCATACTGATCTGTCTTCCACTGTGAAATAAATAAAATAACATTTTTCTTTCAAAGATACAGAATGAACCCACCCCGTTTGCTATGCTTATTTAAAGGAAGCTGCAGTATTTTTATTTTTAATTAAGGGAAAACTAAATTGACCATCTTTTCACTCTAATGGGAAAAGACTAGGGCAAGTAAACTCTAAAAAGAGACCCTCTTCTTGGAGAAAGTTAAAAGGAAAACTTCAATAAAAAGTTTGCCTCAGGTAGATGTTAACCCTTAGAGTTTGTTCAAGGTATATTAAGAAAAAATAAGGGAAATATATTTTTTAGCTAAAATCTTGCCTATCACATAGGAGGGGCTGTGTCACCATGACAAGCTGTGGGATAGAAGTTATTACCCATATCATATCTTCACCCATATCAATAGTTCCATGTAATGAGTGTTGGTTTTTTTTTTTTTTATCTTACTCTTTACACATACTTTGTAGAGATTTTATACTCAAAGTAGACAACAATTCAATAAGTATATATCAAACACCCTACATGTCTGTCAGCTTGTATTACTGTGGTGGCTTGCATGTTACTATGATGCTGGAAGCTATGCCACTGGTATTTCAAATACTTGAATTTAGAGACCATCTCAAGAATAGATTTGATGTATTGAACACTAATGACTGAAGACCAGAGGAGTTGTGGAATGATATCAAGGACATCATATATGAAGAAAGCAAGAGGTCATTAAAAAGACAGAAAAGAAAGAAGAGATCAAAATGGATGTCAGAAGAGACTTTGAAACTTGCTTTTCAAGGTTGAGTAGCTAAAGCAAAAGGAAGAAATGATAAACTAAAAGAGCTGAACTGAAGATTTCAAAGAGTAGCTTGAGAAAACAAAGTATTATAGTGAAATGTGCAAAGACCTAGATTTAGAAAACCAAAAGGGAAGAACACATGGCATTTCTCAAGCTGAAAGAACTGAAGAAAAAATTCAAGCCATGAGTTGCAATATTGAAGGATTCTATAGGGAAAATATTGAATGATGCAGGAAGCATCAAAAGAGGATGGAAGAAATACACAGTCATTGTACCAAAAAGAACTGATTAATGTTCAACCATTTCAGGAGGTAGCATATGATCAAGACCCAATGATATTGAAGGAGGAAGTCCAAGCTGCACTGAAGGCACTGTGAAAAAACAAGGCTCCAGGAATTGACAGGATACCAATTGAACTGTTTCAACAAATGGATGCAACACCAGAAGTGCTACCTTGTCTATGCCAAGAAATTTGGAAGGCAGCTACCTGGTGATCAAACTGGAGAAGATCCATATTTGAGCCCTTTCCAAAGAAAGGTGATCCAACAGAATACGAACATTATCTAACAGTATCATACTCAAGTAAAATTTTGCTGAAGATCATTCAAAAGTGGTTATAGCAGTACATTGACAGGGAATGGCCAGAAATTTAAGCTGGATTCAGAAGGGGATGTGGAATCAGGGATATCATTGCTGATGTCAGATGAATCTTGGCTGAAAGCAGAGAATACTAGAAAGACATTTACCTGTCTTCTATTGAGTACGCAAAGGCATTTGACAGTGTGGATCATAACAAATTATGGATAACTTTGTGAAGAATGGAAATTCCAGAACTGTTAATTGTGCTCACGAGGAACATACACTTGGACCACGGAGAAGTCCTTCAAACAGAACAAGGGGATACTGCATGGTTTAAGGTCAAGAAAGGTGTGCTTCAGGGTTATATCCTTTCACCATACTTATTAAGTCTGTATGCTGAACAAATAATCCCAGAAGCTGGACTATTTGAAGAAGAATGAGGCATCAGGATTGGAGGAAAACTCGTTAACAACCTGAGATGTACAGATGACACAATCTTGCTTGCCAAAACTGAAAGATGACTTGAAGCACTTAATGGTAAAGATAAGAGATCATAGCCTTCAGTATGGATTACACCTCAACATAAAGAAGACAAAAATCCTCACAACTGGGCCAATAAGCAACATCATGATAAATGGAGAAAAGATTGAAGTTGTCAAGGATTTCATTTTACTTGAATCCACAATCAACACCCATGGATGCAGCAGTCAAGAAATCAAAAGATGCATTGCATTGCGCAGATGTGCTGCGAAAGGCCTCTAAAGTGTTAAAAGCAAAAAAAAACCCAGTGCTGTCGAGTCGATTCTGACTCATAGTGACCCTATAGGACAGAGTAGAACTGCCCCATAGAGCTTCCAAGGAGCGCCTGGCGGATTCAAACTGCCAACCTTTTGGTTAGCAGTCGTAGCACTTAACTACTATGCCACCAGGGTTTCGTAAAAAGCAAAGATGTCATTTTAATGACTAAGGTGCACCTGACCCAAGCCTTGGTGTTTTTTCAGTTGCCTCATGTGCATGTAAAAGCTGGATAATGAATAAGGAAGACTGAAGAAGAAATGATGCCTTTGTGTTGTGGTGAAGAATGAACAAATCTGTCTTGGAAGAAATACAGCCAGAATGCTCCTTAGAAGTGAGGATTGCGAGAGTTTGTCTCACATACTTTGGACATGTTATTGGGAGGGACCAGTCCCTGGAGAAGAACATCATTCTTGGTAAAGTGGAGAGTCAGCAAAAAAGAGGAAGACCCTCAACGAGATGGATTGACACAGTGTCTGCAACAATGGGCTCGTAATAGCAATTATGAGGATGGTGCAGGACCGGGCAGTGTTTCATTCTGTTCTACTTAGGGCCATTACGAGTCGTAACTAACTTGACAGCACTTAACAACAACAAAAAAACAACAGCATAGGCAAAATACTGAATGATGCAGGAAGCATCAAAGAAAGACTGAAGGAATACACAGAGTCACCAAAAAGAACTGGTCAATGGTTAACCATTTCAAGAGGTAGCATATGATTGTGAACTGATGGTACTGATGGAAGAAGCCCAAGCTACACTGAAGACATTGGTGAAAAACAAGTCTCCAGAAATTAATAGAATATCAGTTGAGATGTTTCAACAAATGGGTGCAGCTCTGGAAGTACTCAGTCATCTATGCCAAGAAAGTTGGAAGAAAGCTTCCTGTCCAACTGACTGGAAGAGATCCATATTTAAGCCTATTCCAAAGAAAGGTTATCCAACAGAATGTGTGAATTATCAAACAATATCATTAATATCACACACAAGTAAAATTTTGCCGAAGATCATTCAGAAGTGGTTGCAGCAGCACATTGTCAGGGAAATGCCAGAAGTTAAGCCAAATTCAGAAGAGGACGTGGAACAAGGGATATCATTGCTGATGTGAGGTGGATCTTGGCTGAAAGCAGAGAACAGCAGAAAGATGTTTACTTTGTTTTATTGAATATGCAAAGGCATTTGACTGTGTTGATCATAATAAATTGTGGATAACATTGCAAAGAATGGGAATTCCCAAATATTTAATTGTGTTCATGAGGTACCTCTACCTAGACCAATAGGCAGTTGTTCAAACAGAACAAGGGGAGACTGCGTGGTTTAAAATCAAGAATGGTGTTCACCAAGTTGTATCCTTTCACTGTTCTTATTCAGTTTATATGCTGTGCAAATAATCTGAGAAGCTCGATTATGTGAAGAAGAATAGGGCAATAGAATTGGAGGAAGACCTTTTAATAACTTGTGATATGCAGATGACACAGCCTTGCTTGCTGAAAGTGAAGAGGACCTGAAGCACTTCCTAATGAAGATCAAAGACTACAGCTTTCAGTGTGGATTACACCTCTACATAAAAAAAAAAAAAAAAAAAAATCCTCACAACTGGCCCAATAAGCAACATCTTGATAAATGGAGAAAAGATTGAAGTTGTCAAGGATTTCATTTTACTTGGATCTACATTCAACACCCATGGAAGCTGTTGTTGTTAGGTACCGTCGAGTCGGTTCCACTCATAGCAACCCCATGCACAACAGAGCGAAACACTGCCCGGTCCTGAGCCATCCTTGCGATCATTGTTATGCTTGAGCTCATTGTTGCAGCCACTGTGTCAGTCCATCTTGTTGAGGGTCTTCCTCTTTTCTGTTGACCCTGTACTCTTCCAAGTGTGATGTCCTTCTCCAGGGACTGATCCCTCCTGACAACATGTCCAAAGTCTGTAAGATGCAGTCTTACCATCCTTACTTCTAAGGAGCATTCAAGTTGTACTTCTTCTAAGACAGATTTGTTCCTTTTTTTTGGCAGTCCATGGTATATTCAATATTCTTCGCCAACACCACAATTCAAAGGCATCAATTCTTCTTCGGTCTTCCTTATACATTCTCCAGCTTTCACATGCATATGACGTGATTGAAAATACCATGGCTTAGGTCAGGCACACCGTAGTCTTCAAGGTGACATCTTTGCTCTTCAATACTTTAAAGAGGTTCTTTGCAGCAGATTTACCCAATGCAATGTGTCTTTTGATTTCTTGACTGCTGCATCCATGGCTGTTGATTTTGGATCCAAGTAAATTGAAATCCTTGACAACTTCAATCTTTTCTCTATCATGATGTTGCTCATTGGTCCAGTTGTGAGGATTTTTGTTATCTTTTTGTTGAGGTGCCATCCAACTGAAAGGTTTGGTCTTTGATCTTCACTAGTAAGTACTTCAAGTCCTCTTCACTTTCAGCAAGCAAGATTGTGTCATCTGCATCATGCAGGTTGTTAATGAGTCTTCCTCCAATCCTGATGTGCCGTTCTTCTTCATATAGTCCAGCTTCTCGGATTATTTGCTCAGCATACAGATTGAATAGGTGTGGTGAAAGAATACAACTGTGGCGTACACCTTTCCTGACTTTAAACCAATCAGTATCCACTTGTTCTGTCTGAACAGCTGCCTCTTGACCTATGTAAAGGTTCCTCATGAGCACAGTTAACTGTTCTGGAATTCCCATTCTTTGCAATGTTATCCATAATTTATTATGATCCACACAGCCGAATACCTTTGCATACTCATTAAAACACAGGTAAACATCCTTCTGGTATTCTCTGCTTTCAGCCAGGATCCATCTGACATCAGCAATGATATCCCTGGTTCTACATCCTTTTCTGAAACTACATGAATTTCTGGCATTTCCCTGTGGATATACTGCTGCAGCCATTTTTGAATGATCTTTAGCAAAATTTTGCTTGAGCGTGATATTAATGATATTCTATAATTTCCACATTCGGTTGGATCACCTTCTTGGGAATAGGCATAAATATGGATCTCTTCCAGTCAATTGGCCAGGAAGCTGTCTTCCATATTTCTTGACATAGAGGAGTGAGCACCTCCAGCACTGCATCTGTTTGTTGAAACATCTCAATTGATATTCCATCAATTCCTGGAGACTTGTTTTTCACCAATGCCTTCAGAGCAGCTTGGACTTCTTCCTTCAGTACCATTGGTTCCTGATCATATGCCACCACTTGAAATGGTTGAGCATCAACTAATTCTTTCTGGTATAATGAGTCTGTGTATTCCTTCCATCTTCTTTTGATGCTTACTGCATCATTTAATATTTTCGCCATAGAATCCTTCACTATTGCAACTCGAGGCTTGAATTTTTTCTTCAATTCTTTCAGCTTGAGAAATGCTGAGCATGTTCTTCCCTTTTGGTTTTCCATTTCCAGCTCTGCAGATGTCATTATAATACTTTGCTTTGTCTTCTTGAGCCGCCCTTTGAAATCTTCTGTCCGGTTCTTTTACTTCATCAAGTCTTCCTTTTCCTTTAGCTACTTGATGCACAAGAGCAAGTTTCAGAGTCTCCTCTGACATCCACCTTGGTCTTTTCTTTCTTTCCTATCTTTTCAATGACCTCTTGCTTTCTTCATGGATGATGTCCTTGATGTCATTCCACAACTCGTCTGGTCTTCAGTCACTAGTGTTCAAAGCATCAAATCTGTTCTTCAGATGGTCTCTAAATTCAGGTGGGATGTACTCAAGATCATATTTTGGCTCTCGTGGACTTGCTCTGATTTTCTTCAGTTTCAGCTTGAACTTATATATGAGCGATTGATGGTCTGTTCCACAGTCGGCCCCTGGCCTTGTTCTGACTTATGGTACTGAGCTTTTCCATCATCTCTTTCCACAGATCTAATCAATTTGACTTCTGTGTGTTCCATCTGGTGAGGTCCATGTGTATAGTCACCGTTGATGTTGGTGAAAGAAGATATTTGCAATGAAGAAGTCGTTGGTCTTGCAAAATTATATCATTCGATCTCTGGTATCATTTCTATCACCAAGGGCATATTTTCCAACTACTGATCCTTCTTCTTTGTTTCCCACTTTTGCATTCCAATTGCCAGTAATTACCAATACATCTTGATTGCATGTTTGATCAATTTCAGACTGCAGCAGCTGATAAAAATCTTTTATTTCTTCATCTTTGGCCCTAGTGCTTGGTGTGTATATTTGAATGATAGTCGTATTAGCTGGTCTTCCTTGGAGACATATAGATATTATCCTATCACTGACAGTGTTGTACTTCAGGATAGATCTTGAAATATTCTTTTTGACAATGAATGAAACACCATTCCTGTTCAAGTTGTCATTCCCAGCATAGTAGACCATATGATTGTCTGATTCAAAATGGCCAATACCAGTGCATTTCAGCTCACTAATGCCTAGGATATTGATGTTTATACATTTCATTTCATTTTTGACGATTTCTAGTTTTCCTAGATTCATACTTTGTACATTCCAGGTTCCGATTATTAATGGATGATTGCAGCAGTTTCTTCTCATTTTGAGTCGTGCCACATCAGCAAATGAAGGTCCCAAAAGCCTTAGTCCATTCACATCATTCCAGGTTCCAATTATTAATGGATATTTGCAGCTGTTTCTTCTCATTCTGAGTCATGCCACATCAGCAGATGAAGGTCCCAAAAGCTTTAGTCCATCCACATCGTTAAGGTTGACTCTGCTTTGAGGAGGCAGCTCTTGCCCAGTCAACTTTTGAGTGCCTTCCAACCTGGGGGGCTCATCTTCCAGCACTGTATCAGACAATGTTCCGCTGCTATTCATAAGGTTTTCACTGGCTAATGCTTTTCAGAAGTAGACTGCCAGGTCCTTCTTCCTAGTCTGTTTTAGTCTGGAAGCTCAGCTGAAACCTGTCCTCCATGGGTGACCCTACTGGTATCTGAATACCGGTGGCATAGCTTCCAGCATCACAGCAACACACAAGCCCCCACAGTACGACAAACTGACAAACACATGGGGGCACATGGATGCAGCAAACAAGAAATCAAGCATTGCATTGAGCAAATCTGCTGCAAAAGACCCCTTTATAGTGTTGCAAAGCAAAGATGTCACTTTTAGAACTAAGGTGCACCTGATCCAAGCCATGGTGTTTTCAGTCACCTCATATACTTGTGAAAGTTGGACAATGAATAGGGAAGACAAAAGAAGAATTGATGCCTTGAATTATGGTATTGGCAAAGAATATGGAATATTCCATGAACTACCAGAAGAACAAACAAATCTGTCTTGGAAGAAGTACAGACAGAATGCTCCTTAGAAGCAAGGATGGTGAGACTACATCTTACATATTTTGGACACGTTATCAAGATGGACTAGTCACTGGAGAAGGACATCATGCTTGGTAAGGTAGAGGGTCCTCGAAAAAGAGAAAGACCCTCAATAAGATGGATTGATGTAGTGGCTGCAGCAGTGGGCTCAAGCATAACAACGATTATGAGGATGGCACAGGACTTGGCAATGTTTTGTTCTTTTGCACACAGAATCGATATGAGTCAAAAGTGACTTGAGGGCACCTAACAACAACAACCACAATAGGAAAATGTATAATTTGGACTTCATTAAAAACAAAACCACCAAATAAAAACCCGTTTTGTTTTTCAAAAGAAAAAATTAATAAAATAAATGGGCAAACCACAGAACATGAGAACATACATACAACACCTTTATAAGAGCAAAGGGTTGTGTCTGATAATATGGAGAACTACTACAACTTTTAACCAACCAACCAACCAAAAGACAACTGAAACATTGGTGGAATGCTTGAATAGGCACTTCAACAAAGAAGGTACATGAATGGCCACTGGAAGGAGAAATTTCTCAGTCTCATTATTAGGTAAATGCAGATTAAAACCACACCCAGTAGAATGTCAGTCACTTGACAAGATTGACGCCAAAATTCGGCAATGATGTTGTGGTTTGGCCTTAACTGTCCAATGGTGCTATCAGTTTGGAAATATGGTTAGCAGTTTCTCAAAAATTGAAACGTACGTCTACCATATGTCCTGTAATTTCACTTCTAGATGCTGATCTAAGAGAAATGAAATATATGCACACAAAACAACTTATACAAGAATGTTCATAGCAGCTTTATTCATAATAGCCCCAAACTGTAAAGAGGTCTTCTGCAGCAAATTTGCCCAATGCAATGCATTGTCTGATTTCTTGACTGATGGTTCCTTGGGCGTTGATTGTGGATTCAAATAAAATGAAATCCTTGACAACTTCAGTATTTTCTCAGTGTATCATGTTGTTGTTTATTGGTCCGGTTGTGATAATTTTTCTTTTCTTTATGTTAAGATGTAATCCACATTGAAGGCTCTGGTCTTTGATCTTCATCAGTAAGTGCTTCAAGTCCTCTTCACTTTCAGCAATCAAGGTTGTGTCATCTGCATATCACAGGTTAATGAGTCTTCCTCCAATCCTGATGCCGCGTTCACCTTCCTTTAGTCCAGCTTCTGGATTATCTGCTTAGCATACAGATTGAATAAGTATGGTGAATGGATATAGCCCTAAGACACACCTTTCCTTATTTTAAACCAGAAGGTCATCCATTTAATAGCCAAAGGTAAACCACCTCACACACTGGTAGAATCACTACAATGTTTGGAAACCATGAGACAAAGGAAGTAGAGAAGATGCCTCTTTCCTAAAATGCTATTAAGCAATGTATATCCAGTGACCCAGACCATCGATTATTAAATCAAAAGAGTTTTATTGCAGATGAATGATGCTATATACAGACATTAGTACTTCATAGCCCCAGTTAGAATGCCTGAAGAAAAGCTCAGAACACAGTTTGTCCTGAAGGAAATATAAAACAAACAGGTCGGGAGGGATGTCCAAAGTAGTAACCAGACCCTTTGAAACAAACAAGATATATGGAAACACACCTGAGTTTGTCCAATGTCCAGTGGATGGATGTAGCAAGGGGAGGGTATGAAGGCTTCACATTCAAGAATGTGTTCTGAAAATCCCAGGATTCAAATAATGCATACACAGTTCTAATCACAGAGAGAAGTACTTGATGTAAAAAAAAAAAAGTCTGAGGCTCTGACTTCCATATTAAAAGATGTTATCTAAATGATGATTAATAAAATCCAAACCATTATTTTTCCATTTGTGAGAAGAAATGGAGTCTGAAATTTTTTACTAAAATATCTGACCACCCAAAGGAAGTTTTATTGTTTTATCAAATGTGTGTTAGCGCAAGAGAGTTAAAAAAAAAAAAAAAAAAAGCTACAACAACAACAAAAATCTTTTTGTGAGTAATTCTTTGCAGGTTTGCTTAAGATATCATTTTCCTCAAAAGATGATTTACTTAACTGACATATTTGAGGACTAATTGGATTTAACTGAAATATATGAACATGTAATGACAATTTAAAAAATGTAAAGCAAAATTCCCACTAGGGAAAAACCAAAAAAACAAAACCCATTACTGTCTAGTCGATTCTGACTCCTAGTGACCCTATAGGATAGAGTAGAACTGCCCCCTGGGGTTTGCAGGGATGGGCTGGTGGATTTGAACTGCCAATCTTTTGGTTAGTAACTGAGCTCTTAACCACTGTTCCACCAGGGCCCCGGCTAGGGAAAAGTGATGTTAAATACGATTTTGTAGTCTTGTGTAGTTGGTGCTATGATATAATCCTACAGAAAAAAACTTAGTAGAGAAACATCTGTATATTCCTGTGGAAGTGCTTTGTTATTGTTTGGAAATACTTGAGGTTTTTTTTTTTTTTTTAACTTCCATTGGTTAAGAAATTCATTTGCACTATCATCAGAATCTGAAATGACCTGTGTCGATGAAAGAAAAGAGATTTGTAGAACGATTACACATTTGTTGTTCAACTTAAAGCGTTCAATTTGCCATTTTTTATTCAATGGCAAGACAGGACATTCAGCCAGAGGTTGTAGTGACAAATACTTGTCTGCCATTTGTAACCACCTCAGGAGAACAAAGATTGTTGTCGTTGTTTAATCAACGGCGATTCTCAGAATCATTCATTAAAACTTGTCTATCAAGAAATTCCTTCAGCCAGCTTATTCATGTAGCCTTATGGTCACTATGTGTCAGAATCGACTCGACGGCACTGGGTTTGGTTTTTTGGTTTATGTAAAAGAGTTATGTTCATAAGAAGTCGCAGTTTTCATTTAAACTTGAAAACACTTTTGTTGGCAGTGTAGTCCGAAGTGAATTCTGAAGCCCTTCCCTAGTACTTTGTGTGTTACTTCTCTTATCATGATTAGAAGAGAAAAGGAGTGAGTGTTCACTTACTGTGCCACCTATGTTGTTGTTAGTTGCTGTCCAGTCGGCTATGACTCGTGACAGACTGGTATGTAATAGAATGAAATGTTGCCTGGTCCTGCACCATCTTCATGATTGTTGGTATGTTCGAGTCCATCATGGAGGCTGTTGTGTCAGTCCATCTCATTGAGGGTTTCCCTCGTTATCACAGACCCTCTACTTCACCAACAGTGATGTCCTTTTCTAGAGATTGGTCTTTCCTGATGACGTGTCCGAAGTAAGTGAGCTGAAGCCTCACCATCCTCACCTCTAAGAAGCATTCTGGTTGTATTTCTTCTAAGACTGATTTGTTCATTCTTCTGGCAGTCCATGGTGTATTCAATATTCTTCACCGACCCCAGAGTTCAAATGCATCAGCTCTCATTCTGTCTTCTTGTTTCATTGTCCAGCTTTTGCATGCATATGAGTTGATTGAAAGGACCATGGCTTAGGTTAGGCACACTTTAGTTATCAAAGTGACATCTTTACTTTTTTTTTTTATTAACTTTTATTAAGCTTCAAGTGAACGTTTACAAATCCAATCAGTCTGTCACATATAAGTTTACATACATCTTACTCCGTACTCCCACCTGCTCTTCCCCTGTTGAGTCAGCCCTTTCAGTCTCCCCTTTCGTGACAATTTTGCCAGCTTCCCTCTCTCTCTATCCTCCCATCCCCCCTCCAGACAAGAGCTGCCAACACACTCTCAAGTGTCCACCTGATATAATTAGCTCACTCTTCATCAGCATCTCTCTCCCACCCGCTGACCAGTCCCTTTCATGTCTGATGAGTTGTCTTCGGGGATGGTTCCTGTCCTGTGCCAACAGAAGGTCTGGGGACCATGGCCGCCGGGATTCCTCTAGTCTCAGTCAGACCATTAAGTATGGTCTTTTTATGAAAATTTGGGGTCTGCATCCCACTGATCTCCTGTTCCCTCAGGAGTTGTCTGTTGTGCTCCCTGTCAGGGCAGTCATCGATTGTGGCCGGGCACCAACTAGTTCTTCTGGTCTCAGGATGATGTAGGTCTCTGGTTCATGCGGCCCTTTCTGTCTCTTGGGCTCCTAGTTGTTGTGTGACCTTGGTGTTCTTCATTTTCCTTTGCTCCAGGTGGGTTGAGACCAATTGATGCATCTTAGATGGCCACTTGTTAGCCTTTAAGACCCCAGACGCCACATTTCAAAGTGGGATGCAGAATGTTTTCATAATAGAATTATTTTGCCAATTGACATAGAAGTCCCCTCAAACCATTTTCCCCAGACCCCCACCCCTGCTCCGCTGACCTTTGAAGCCTTCATTTTATCCCGGAAACTTCTTTGCTTCTGGTCCAGTCCAATTGAGCTGACCTTCCATGTATTGAGTGTTGTCTTTCCCTTCACCCAAAGCAGTTCTTATCTACTGATTAATCAATAAAAAACCCTCTCCCTCCCTCCCTCCCCCCTTCGTAACCACAAAAGCATGTGTTCTTCTCAGTTTTTACTATTTCTCAAGATCTTATAATAGTGGTCTTATACAACATCTTTACTTTTTAAAACTTTAAAGAGGCCCCTTGCCTCAGACTTGCTCCGTGCAATATGTCATTTGACTTCTTGGCGTGTACTTCCATGGACTTTGATTATTGATCCAAGTAGAATGAAATCCTTGACAACTTCAGTTTCTTCACTGTTTATTATAATGTTGTTTATGGGCCCAATTGTGAGGAGTTTTGTTTTCTTTACGTTCAGGTGTAATCCATACTGAAGTTGCCCCGTGTAGATGCTTCTAAATACCCTCTGCTGAGAAAATGTCAAGAAGTCCTGAACCATACCACAGAAGCCAACCTTCTGTCACACAGCACCAGTGACCTGGCCACACCCTCAGCATCTTGTCCCACGGTCCTCCTATAATCCCTCACCAGTCTCCTTCCCGGCCTGAATGCTCTGAGAACGAGGCTGTGCTTATTTATTTACTGTGTCTTCAGCTCCTGCTACAGGGGTGGATGGCACAAGTTCAGTTCCTGTTTGCTGCATTGGGGGCCGCCCAGAGGCTCCCTCCTTCGAGCACTCAGGCTCCAGGGAGCCCACCTCATGGCACAAGAAGGGACTGCCCTTCGGTCTTGAGAATCTCTCTTCTTCCTTCCAGCGAGGAGCCGTTTCTTGGAGCTACGTTGCACAGTGATGCAAATGAGGACAGATTCAGGCCACAGGGGCATGGGATCTGGACCCCCACCTCACCCTATCTCCTCCCACCCCAAACCAGTGACCTCAGAAGCTTCCATGACCCAGGAGGATCCCGTGGAGCACATTTGAAAGCCTTGTGTCCAGACAGCCTCTGGAGGCCTCGCTAGCTCATGAGTTTGTGAAAATTAAACCTGCAGTTGCACCGTCAGTGGGAGGCCTAGAGGGCTGAGAGCACCGGCTCCTTCTCACAGCTGCAGATGGCAGCATCCAACGCCAGACCTCCACTGTGCAGGACTGGTCAGGGGAAGGCAGGTGGCTGGGGAGCCACACAGCATGGCCGCTGGGAGAAAGGCGTGCCGAGAGGGGCCGCCCCAGTCCGCCTGCAGGGCCGATGACCCCATTCACCCTGGAGTGTAGGCAAGACAGGCAGGAGGGTACCACAGGAGCAACTAGTCTTGTTTTAGGTTTCTACTTGTCATAACAACATCTAATGTGCATGCAGCGCTTGCCAGGTGAGAGGAAAAAAAAAAAAAAAACAGTTGCCTTCATGTCGATTACGACTCACAGCAACCCCGTGTGTGTCAGAGTAAGACTGTGCTCCACAGGGTTCTCAATGGCTGATTGCCAAGCTTTTCTTTCAATGCACCTTCTGGCTCGTAGCTGAGTGCATTAATCATTCGCACCACCCAGGGGCTGCTGCAGCACCATCTAAAAGCTGTCCCTTTCTACAAGGTAACTCCCCAGTATCGTAACAACCCCGCAAGTAACCCCAACTGCAAGTAAGGAAAGCAAGGCTGAGGAAGGGAGGGTTGGGCCCAATGGCTGGAGGTGGAGCCAGAATTTGGCCTCAGATAGCCAGAGTCCAGAGCTAAGCTCCTAACCACTGCGCAGCAGGGTACCCCAGAAAATCCCACCAGGCACCACTAGAGGCTGTCAGGAGTTGGTAGGGCCAGTGAGTAGGGCCCTCAGTCTCACCTGAGGCTTTCTGTTTACTCAGGACCACAGGCCATCTCCAAAGTTGGAAACATGTAACCCAAAGCTGTCGTCTATGTCTGTGATGAGTCTGTTGGTGGGACCCTGCCCTCCTGTGGAAAACCTGGTCTTTCAGCACCACCCACCGACCCTGGCTGACTGTGGTGGGCATGCAGTTATCAGGGTTTGTGTTGAAGACTATCACGGTAGCTGACTGGAGCAGAGGTATCCTGGCCTCTGCTCACTGGCTCACTGATGCTCCCACCAGCCTGGAGGGGGTCCCCTCTCACTCTCGGTCTGCAGGCGAGTCAGAGAGACAGCACGTGGATGGACGTCATGTGAAGAGCCGGCTATAGCCTTGGGTGGAGGATGACTGGGGTGGCCCTTCTTGCTACCTCACTTGGCTCCCTTCCTGCCAGCCTCCTGGTCTGGAGAAGTCAGGACAAGAAGAGCTGCAGACAAGGGGCCAGAGTGTGGCCAGAAGCCTGTAGCACTGGCCAAGCTTTCCATGGCCAAAGGCCAGGAATGCTGTCTACCTCAAGAACCCCACCACACTCTGGAAACAGGGAGCTGACCTTTAGGGTGTCTGCACTTGTGTGTGCAGTCCCTGGGGGGTACAAAGGGTTAACACGCTCAACAGCTAATCAAAAGGTTGGAGGTTCAAGTCTACCCAGAGATACTTCAGAAGAAAAGCCTGGCATTCTACTTCTGAAAAATTGGCCACTGAAAACCCTATTTAGTGCAGTTCTCCCCATGCACACATGGGGTCACCACAAGTCGGGGTCAACTCCACGGCGACGGGAAATGGTTTACAATTGTGTGCACACTTTCTTTACTGAGATTCTGCAAACTCCAAACCACAGGGTAGAGGGAGCCGCCATCTCTCATGACTAGGCCGTAAATCTCGCCAGCCATGAGGACACCCACCGCTGCTTGGGTAAGTCCTAGAAATGCTTCTCCAGCGACAGCAGAGGTCGACATGAAAATGCTTCATCCTGAGGGCTGCAGAGGTTGTTCAGCATGCGGACAGCTGTGCCTCCCGGGGCCTTGGCAACAGACGACGCAAAATGCATTTGCTTTGTAAGAGACTGTCATTAAATGGTGCCCAACAGGGTGATCAGGTAGCTTGGGTGGTGTCATAAAAGGTCTATGGCAGAATTATCACCTAGGCTGGCACCCTGGGGAGTTTTTATAGATTAGACAGAGGAGGTGGGGGACAGGGATTATCAGAGCAATATGTGGGTGTACCTGGGGCTTGGGGTGTGGTGGCCGAAACGACAACAGCCACCATGGATTGCAGGTGTCCCAGACATTGTGCTGGGTGCTACCCAAGTCCTAGGAATTGACACCATCTGCAGTGCTCTAGCGAACCCACTGACTGCAACAAACCTGCAAGTGAGCATTAAGATCTATCCCTTATGGGCTGGAAACCCAGGTCTGTGAAATTCTGAGGCCATGCGCTCCCCTTATCAGCTTCCTAGCAGTCACTTCTTACAAAAACATCCAAACCCGTAGCTGCCAAGTCGACCCCAAGTCGTGGTGACCTCATGTGTTACAGAGTAGAACTGCTCCTTAGGGTTTTCTTGGCTGTAATCTTCACAGAAGCAGATTGCCAGGCCTTTCTCCTGTGGAATCATTGAGTGGGTCCCAACTGCCAACCGGTGGGTTGATTGTTATTGGGTGCCGTTGAGTCAGTTCTGACTTACAGTGACCTCATGTGACAGAGTAGAACTGCCCTATTGGGTTTTCTAAGCTGTAATCTTTATGGAAACATTGCCTGGTCTTTCCTCCTCGAAGCCATTGATTCGAATTGCCAGCCTTTTGGTTAACAGCCAAGTGCTTAACCTTTGCACCAGTTAGGTTAGTAGTTGAGCACAAATGGTTTGCACTGCCCAGGAAACAAACAGATGGAAGCTTAACAAAACAAAAGTAAAAACAAACAAATATAACAAGGGAGGTTTTGCATTTTCCCCGGTCCCAGATACTGGGTGTGTATATGTAAGAATTCTTCCAGACACAAAACACATTAGCAGACAAGTGTAGATATGGTTTATTATTTCCAGTAATCTTAGCAGTCACTAGAGTCTAAATCATTAGCCTCAGGAGAGCATACTGTGAGGACGAGACAACAGTCCTTTGAATTCAATTACTACAGATGCGATTAGTACCGCTAAGGAGGGAGTAAAGCGGTTTCCGTTCCAAACACAACACTGAGGAAGCAGAAATGAGGATGTATTTAATTCCTGCTGTCTGAGTTTTTCTAATAGATGGATCTGGATCACAAGGCCGGGTGTGGCTGAGCTTTTTAATTTGAGGATAACTTCCCACACTTGTCAATGACTTTCAAAAGTTGGATTTTTTTTTTTTTAACTGAACTTCACAACCATGTATAGAGACAAACATAAAAAGAAAACCTGGTAAATGGCTTGCCTGGACCAATGCCTCTTCTGGAAAACATTTTGCTTCTGAGTTGGTGTCTAGACGGGCATTTCACAGGGGTCAAGTACGATGCAGGTGTTAGAAGAACTCAGGAAGCAGAAAACACACTCCAGCCAGCATGGCCTTCAAAGTTCCCCCAACAAAGAATTCATTTCCGTGTCTTTTAACCATTCTCAGCTTGCAAGAGTCCTTTATGAAAATTATTATAGATGGAGCCAATCTGTGCTGGAAAATGAGCTAGGTGCTTTACCGCGAAGGAAAATCTGGTTTGAAAGAGCTGGCAAAAGTTCTTCCACGCTGTTCTGGGTCTGTTTTCTTTCTCTAAACTTTCCCCAGATTTCCCAGTTGAACTGCCTTCTACACATTTGTTCTTTCAATGAGTGTTTAATAATCTCCAGTACGTGTCAGAGGTTGGGCCACATGTCTGGTGGGTGACACGGGGGTGGGCCACATGTCTAGTGTGTGACACAGGAGACAGGTGTTTGCTGTGGCATGTGGGGAGAACCCTTGGGCCTGATTCTCTCAACTCCTGGGAATGCTGAGATACCACTGTCATCTATTGAAGCAAAAGACTGGAAAATGAGCATCATTTTGGTTTTGTTTTGGCCAATCCTTCCAGTAGAATATTCAAGGTAGGACCAGACAGCAATGGTTCAGGAGTGGAGGGCAGGAAGGAGGTGAGGAGTTGGGGTGAGAAGAGGCTCATGAGGGGCAAAGACAAGGTTTAGGATGAAGACAAGATGTGATAGACTGAGAGTAAGGAGCCAACACAGACGCAAGAGAAGGAGGAGTTCCTGCAGAGGTAGGGGGTTGGAGGGAAGCAGGGAGCCCTGAGACCAGGTAAGAGGACTGGCTTAGACATGGCAGGGAGATGCCTTCCACAGTGTGATGGTTAATTTTATGTGTCAACTTGGCTAGGCTATGGTTCCCAGTGGTTTTGCCAAACACTAGACTGGTTGCTGTTCCATAATGTAACAATGTTTTTATTGTTGTTAGGTGCTATCCAATTGGTTCTGACTCATAACGACCCTGTGTACAACAGAACAAAACTTGCTGGGTCCTGCATCATCCTCACAATCGTTGTTGTGCTCGAGCCCATTTTTGCAGCCACTGTGTCAATCCATCTCATCAAAGGTCTTCCTCTTTTTAGCTGACTCTCTACTTTACCAAGCATGATGTCCTTCTCCAAGGACTAGTCCCTCCTGAAAACACGTCCAAAGTACCCGAGACAAAGTCTTGCCATCCTTGCTTCTAAGGAATATTCTGGCTATACTTCTTCCAAAACAGATTTGTTCATTCTTCTGGCAGCCCATGGTATATTCAGTATTCTTTGCCAACACCACAATTCAAAGGTATTAATTCATCTTTGGTCTCCCTTACTTGTTGTCCACCATTCACATGTACATGAGGCTATTGACAATACCTTGGGTTGGGTCAGGCACACTTTAGTCCTCAAAGTGACATACTGTTATGTAATGCAGTGTAATGTGATCACCTTCTGTAACGTAATCTAATGTGATGTATTCAATCAGTTGAAAGCGGTGTTCTTTACGGTGTGATCTTGTATCCAGACTACAAACAGATATTGTGGTAGAACTCTTTCTCTCTCTGGACTCTATACTCTTCTTGTCACCTGACCTATAGATCTTGGGATGCAAGCCTGCAGAAGTCTCCAGCCTGCCTCCTGACCTGCAGATTTTGGACTTTCCAGCCCCCACAATTGCAAAAACCGTGGTGTTGTCAATCACCTCATATGTATGTGAAAGCTGGACGACGCATAAGGAAGACCGAAGAAGAATTGATGCTGTCGAATTGTGGGAAGACCCTCAATGAGATGGATTGATACAATGGCTGCAACCGTGGGCTCAAGCATAACAATGCTTGTGAGGATGGCGAAGGACTGGGCAGTGTTTTGTTCTGTTGTACATAGAATCACTGTGAGTCGGAGTTAACTCAACAGCACCTAACAACAACAACAGTCACATGAGCCAATCCCTTGAAGTGGCTTTCTCTTTCCATATTTATATACACGTCTCACTGGTTCTGTTTCTCTAGAGAACCCTGATTAAGACAACCGCGGTAGGAGAGAGGGAAGGTAGAGAGGAAGCAGCTCAGTCACGGGGGTGAGTGTAGCAGGGAGTGGGTTCCAGGCCTACAGCACTCATGGGAGGGCCTCCTTTTTTTCTGAGGAGACTGTGAGGCACCTTCTGGAAGGGGGACATTCCAGAAAAGGGCATTTGCTACTCCCTTGTCTTCCTTGATGTCTTGTCTTCTGGTTCCCCTTGTCCCGTTGGCTCTTCCTGCCCTGGAATACACACATCCTCTGATACTACTACTCTTCAAGAGTGCTTCTGGTTTCCTAAGTGATGCCCATCCCCTTAATGTTCCAACCACTCCAGATGTGCAGTTGACTCCAAATGTGTGTTTCCACCTGGGCCTTCAGAAATCTGCACCTGGGGACTTGAGACTCTTATACCCAGTCCCTTGAGACTTTTGCATCCAGGGCCTTCAGACCCCTACACTTGGGGTCTGACCCCTACACTGCCACACCAGTTCAATCCTAATGCCCCACTACTCAACAAAACTGTCTCAAAATCTCTCTGATCCCAAGCATCCCTTTCCTCTGATCCTCCTGACCACTCTGCTTCAACGTGTCCCTCAGCCTTGCTGCCATCAGCATGTGATTCACTTTGCTGAGTTACATGAATGTTGTGGAGAATAAGAACATGAGTGAGTATTTTCAGGTGTTACCGTATGTGCTCCGTCCAGAGCCGTGACCCTGCTTCATTGGAAGGGCAGCCCTCCATCAATCAGCTTCATGTTGCGTTTCCAGCGTGTGTTTCACAGTGCACACCCCCAGGGCAATGCTTGGTGAAAGAGAGATCCTGTGACTAAACATGTCTGGGAAACACCACATATTCCTCTTTCTTAGAGCATCATGATGCATATTGCTATCTCAAATGAGCTAAGAGGTCCTGCGGTAAGGGAGCTGTTTCATTGTGTGTAGCCCATAGTTTCCCCCAATATTTGAGACCACCAATTTATTATTTTTTATTGAAATATCTGTTAACATCTTCATGGAAGATGGTGGAATGCACTTTGAAAAATGCATCCATTTCAAGAAACAATAATACATAGACTGTGTTCAGAACTGTGCTAAGGCTGCATGACTAAATGTTATGTAAACCTTCTGAAATGCCTGAAGACTAGTTTCTTGGCTAGTTAGGGTTTGATTCATCTCTCTTGAGCTTACTCAGGGGAAAGTGCAGGAGACATCAGAGAAGAAAAACACAGTTGGGGCAAGAGAGAGAGGTCGGCTGCCAGCTCTCCACTGAAGGAAACAAATGTTGGAAGGACTGGGGTTTTTCACTCTAAATAGTTAGCAAAAAAAAAAAAAAATTGTTCTGAGCGACCTTATTGAGATGATGATTCAGTCGCCTGTGTCATAGCTGCACAGATTGTGGAGATCAGACCCCTGGCGTTTTCATAAACATCTGACCTCCTTTCCCGGGCACCCCCATCCTGCTGGGCTCCCTCTCTCTCTCTCTACCACCCCTCAAAGGCCTACTGTAAATAGGATGACAGCGTGGAAAAGTGAGGTCTTGGCTGTAGACACTTGGCCTGAGTTTATCAGAGGATATGTAGTTTGCTGGAACAATCTGACCCATTTGCCTGGAAATGGGCTTTTCATGTTTCTGCATGCGTAGAGAGGAAGTTGGGCAAGATAGCAGCTTCATGATCAGCTTTTCTCCCAGACCGTCTCAGCACAGGAGGCCACCCCTTGGCTGAGAATTTGGGTGAAGGTCAAAGGAGAAGAGAGTTCCACACTAACTAAGCTGAGGGGTCAGGTGTCAGTGGAAGCCCCAGAGACAAATGCTTGCCCTGTCTACCCCTTTGGGCACAATTAATGTAGTGTAAAGAAAGAAATGGAGGACACCAGAGAATTTATTTCAGACTTCTGTGGGCATTGTCTTCCAGCTCTCTCTCTTAGATGTTAGATTATTTAATTTAAACAAAAAATTTAAAAAGTCATTTCTTATTGGCGAGAGGTCCCTGTATGGTGCAAAAAGTTAAGCGCTTGGGTGCTAACCAAAAGACTGGAGGTTTCAGTCCACCCAGAGGCTCCTCAGAAGAAAGGCCTGGAGGTCTACTTCTGAAAAATGAGCAGTTGAACATCCTATGGAGCACAGTTCTGATGGCAACTAGGTTTTGGTTCTTAATGGCAGATTAATGTACTACTCTCATCTCCCAGAGACGGAGGTACTTTTCCTGGTCAGGAAGGTGACTAAAAGTTAGATTTCCCTGCAGCACGCAGAAGCAAAGCCAAAGACGAAGGGTCTCACTTTAAGCTCTCAAAGCTGGTAGGGCAGCTCTGGAGGGAAGGCGCCATATTTGGCGTGTGTCTTGGGCTTGGGAGACATGGGGATGAGGTACAGGGGATCGGAGAGGCCTGCCAGGCGGTGTGACGGTGAAGGGCTGCCACAATAGTGTCTCTCCAGGAGCAGAGGCAGGGACAGGGTATGGTATCGACAAAGGAGACAGAACCTGGAGGCCAGAGTTGCCGTCCTGACGTCAGAGTCCCCAGTCTCTGCTCTCAGCAGAGGCCACCCAAGCAGGGCCCAGTCACAGCTCAGGGGCCTCCTACTGCACTGCTCCTGGAGTTGAAGCCCCATCCTCACACACTGGTCCGTTAGCTCCAGGTTTGTAACTGCCTAAATCTGGTTCATCAGTGCTTGCAGGTGTGTGCCTGGATGGGCAAGAATTGTCCTGGAGATGAGAGAAGGAAACAGTTTCCAGAATGACTGGAGGTAGCCCCCATGGGAGCAGGAAGACCTGGAGACTTCAGGTGCAGAGAGGCTGAGCTGTGTGAGGACACACACTGTCCCACTGTCCAGATTCTCAGTATGTTGGCCCTCTACTCATATGTCTTGTGCAAGTGATCATTTAGGCAGAACTCAAGGTGGAGGATGGTGTTGCGTGCCTGGGTTGATGCTGAGCGAGAGAGAGAGAGCGCACAGATGACTATGAAAAACATAGTCATCTCCCAAGATATCGTGAAAGATTGGGTTGGCCCAGACTCCCAGGTCGGGTGACTTGAAAGGTGAACATCTCAGCTGTCAGGATCACAGTCCAACAGACAACAGACATGATACATACTGAGGAGGTTTTCACAGCCGGAGGCCTGATGATCTGTAAATGTGGTCAGAAATTGGAGCGTGGAATTGGCTCGGAAACCTGTAGAGTGGCATCACGTGGTGGATCAAACCGACTGGAGGAAGGCTGACTCGTGTGAGGAGGAGGAACACAGGCTTTCGGTCTTGGTAAATGGTGATTCTAGCACCATGAACGATACGGTGTCATTATGAATAAAATGAGAAAACAGAAGGACACCTGCTGTTCAAACATGTAGAGACCACAAAGCAATCCTTGCTCCAGTTTAAGACCTAGCAGAAAGGACCGAGGAGAGCTCTAGTTATGAGCCCAGCACTGCCTCGGGTGGGTGAGGAGGAGCTGGAAGCCCCCCGGAGAACCCAGGGAGACAGAGAGAGTGTGCAGAGGAGACATCTGCAGGCCAGGATTGCAGAGCACAGGGAGGAGGACCCCAGGCAGGCGATGTGCGCTGATCTTTAATGTAGCAGGACGGTCCCTCTTCAGTACCATGGAAAAGGCTGACACGGATGCTCGGGCTGCTGCATTCCTTCACGCTCCTGAGCAAGATGAATCACAACTCATCGTTTCTGGTGGATCTCATAGATCTGTCTTACCTACTGAAGAGATAATAAAAGAGGAAGCTTTTCTTAGCACATTCACAAAACAGTACCCCATCACAAAAAAACAAAAAACAACCCTCAAACCTACTATGAAAAAGAGCATGCAAGATATATTAAGTTGCTGTGGGTGAGTCATCCTTTCATTTAGATTTGAATGTGGGACTCGCAGCCCTCCTCTGGAAGATTTATTACCAACCTCCCTCCTACATGCACAATCATTGCTTTTCACACTCTAGACCCTCAAATGTCGTTTTCTGCTGGATGGGAATTCAGTTGGACTCAACATTAATAAATGCTCAACCTAAGTCCCATTTTTGATGTTACCCCACAGCCTCTTTGGGCCAACTGTACACCCTTCTGCTTCTTGGGGGTCACCCTTCAGACAGAGGTGCGCTATCATCAGCTCCCTGATGCCTTCACCCCTGCAGTCATAGTTGGATGTAAGTTGGCTCTTTCTGTCTTTTTTTTTTGGCCTTAAAGAACAGAAATTTATTTTCGCACAGTTTGGGAGGCTAGAAGTCTGAATTTAGGGTGCAGCTCTAGGGGAAGATGCTTTTTTCTGTATTTCAGCTTCTAGTAGTTGCTAGGAATTGTTGGTGTTCCTGGGCTTGTGTGTGTGACTGTCTTCATGGCGTTTTCCCACGGCATCTATCTCTGTGTCTAATCTGCACTTTTTGTGACTCAGAAGTGATTACTTTCGAGACTCACCCTGCTCTGATAATAACCTCATTAACATAATGAAAGAAAACCCCTATTTCCAAACAGGATCATGTCTACACCTTTCCGTCTTTTCTTATAGCTTGTCCCTCCAGCTTCAACAATGCCCCTTTTCATTCTAGAAGGTCATTCTGTGCCAACCACTCAGGATAGGGAGCCGCAGTCCCTTCCACCCATCAGAGCACCCGGGGAAAGGTCCTTTTCTTCTGACAGAAAAAGTGTCAATATAGACCTTTGGGACCTCAGGTGGTGCAAACACAGAGGTCACAAAAGCGGCACAGAAATGTGTTTATCACAATCTTCCGTGTTCGAGTCACAAGCTCCAAAACATTCCGTAAGTGGGTTTCTCAGTTGTCCTTGTGGAGGAAATGCCTTCCTTTAATTGCAGCTGTGCACATTCTTGTGCTTGGGAACAGATTCAAGACATTTGGAGACCCTGAAAGGCACTCTCTGTCTTTCGAGGAAGAAGAGCATGTTGGGAAGAGAAGATGAAGACGTCTGTGCTCTAAGTGAATTGAGCTGGACACCATTTGGACTCATTTAGCAGAATACAATGGGCTTTGAGGTCAAGGACATGATCTCATCCTTGTATTTTGCAGAAATTCTCCATTGACTTAGAATTCTTAGTGAGGAGGCTCTTCCTCTTTCTTGCCCTAATGGATTTTTTTCAAGATGAAGTTAGTGATGAGACTATCTTATTTGCATATTTCAGGGGGTAAAAATTGCTTTAAGAATTTTTCACTGGATTCACTTTTTTTTTAACTTCTCTCAAAAAGGAAGCCAATGTTTTTTTCATAAGAATAGAAAATTTTATTATTAAAAAAAAATTACCATTCATTTCATTACATCTGATTTTCATGGATGCATTTGATTCCTCAAAATATTTAGTTTATGCTTTGTCCAATCTCAAAGGCCTTCTAGAAATTGTTGCAAATTTTTGCATTTATTTAGGAAAAACCTGTTTGTATAAGTAGATTCGTAAGGTATCATCTTTGGCTATTTCCTGCATTCTGTAAATTCCATTATTCTTTTTTTGCTGGCCTTCAATTACATTTCCCACAATCCTAGCCTTTACGTTTCAAGTCATTATTCCTACTTTTGCTTTCCTAATTTTCAAAGATGGTCTCTCTGAGTTTGCTGAAAACTTTGAGCCAACCAGTATCAAACCAAATGCCTTCTCAACCCCACAGCCCTGTGGTTCCCTCCCAAGTTGCTCCGAACCTCTACTGTTTGTATTTGTTACAGAAGCACCGTTAGGATATGCAGGGCTATTTGCCTCAGTGGTTTTAGATTCATTAATGGCAGTGGAATTTTTCATATATGTATCTCTCTACATGCATTGCTTTTTAGGGAGTAGGCACCATTCAGTCATTCAGCAAGCACTTCTTGAGTGCCTATCATGTACTCTGTTCTAAGCACTGAGAAGCAACAGTGAACCAAACAAAGTGCCTGCCCTCCGGGAGCTACATGCTAGAGGAGAGAGAAGATTAAACAAAACAAGTGAATGTGTATTGAGGAGCTCACGGAGGAAAGGGAAGTGGGATTGAGGAATGGGGGCTGGGAGGTGTCTACTTGAGGTGATCAGGCAGAACTTCCCTGATAGGATGACATTTCAGTGGACACCTGCGGAAATGAGAGAGAGCTGTTTGGACAACTGGGGAAGAGTGTTGCAGGCAGGGGGATTGACACCAAGGCCCTAGGGTGGGAACAGGCGAGGCGTTTGCCAGGAACAGCTCAATGCCCATGTGGCTGGAGCAGAATGAGGAGGCAGGGGACAACTCAGAGAGGTAGCCGTCAGGCCAAGGTGTGGTGCCGACTTACAGTGAGGCACTGTGAGCCACCAGGACTTGAGTGACATGGGAAACCAGTGGGGGGTTTTGAACAGGGAAGTGAGTGACTTGACCTGGGTTTCGTAAACATTTCCTTGTGTGAGGAGTTTAGACACTAAGTTATATGCACAGTCCCAATAACTGTGCCTATAACCATCCTTATAAATGTGAAGTTAGAGAGCCTCACTTCTGACACTAACTGCAGGTTTACCAAAAAAAAAAAAAAGTTACCATTGAATTGAATCCGACTCATAGTGATCCCACAGGAAAGAGCAGAACTGTCCTGTAGGGTTTCCAGGGAGCGACTGGTGGATTCAAACTACTGACCTTTTGGTTAGCAGACAAATTCTTAAGCCACTGTGCCACCAGGGCTCTGACTGCAGGTTTAGGAGTCCCCAAAAACCACTCTCAGGTTCAATAATTTGCTAGAAAGACTCACAGAACACACTGAAAGCCGTTATAGTCACACTGTAATGACCTAAAATAAGCCATTATAATGACCTAAAAATATTTTCTAAGTCAGTCGTTCTTCTGGCAGTTCATGGAATATTCAATATTCTTCACCAACACCATAATTCAAAGGCATCTATTATAACTCAGGATTATTACAGGGAAAGGATACAAATTAAAATCAGCCAAGAAAAGAGATGCCCCAGGCACAGCCAAGGAGAAGCCCAAATTGTGGAACTTCCGTTATTTCTCTGTGTGGAGTCAGGATGTGCTACCCTCCAGTGTCAATGTATGAAAACACCCATGAAGTATTGGCAACCGGGGAAGCTCACCCAGGCCTTGGTGTCAGAGACTACTGGGGCTCTGTCACTAGGCATGATTGATTGATTGATTACCCATGTGGCTGACCAGGTCAGTTGAGAGGGAATGATCCAAAACTCCAGTCTAAGTTACGTGGTTGGTCGTTCCTGTGTAGCTAGCCCCTGCCCTAAATCACATTTTACTTCCTGTCATGGGTTGAATTATGTCCCCCCAAAATGTGTATATTAACTTGGTTAGGCCATGATTCCCAGTAATCCGTGGTTGTCCTCCATTTTGTGATTGTAATTTTATGTTAAATGGGATTAGGGTGGGATTGTAACCCACTTACCAGGTCACATCCCTGATCCAATGTAAAGGGAGTTTCCCTGGGGTGTGGCCTACACCACCTTTTCTCTTTCAAGAGATGAAAGGGAACGTAGCAGAGAGTGGGGACCTCATACCACCAAGAAAGAAGCACCAGGAGCAGAGCGCATCCTTTGGACCTGAGGTTCCTGCGCTGAGATGTTCTCAAACCAAGCGAATACTGATGACAAGGACCTTCCTCCAGAGCCAACAGAGAGAAAGCCTTCCCCTGGAGCCAGTGCCCTGAATTCAGACTCGTAGCCTACTGGACTCAGAGAAGTTTATTCTCTTTGTTGATAAGCAATCCACTTGTGGTATTTCTGTTACAGCAGCACTAGATGACCAAGACACTACCTGAATAGCTCAGGACCCCAGGCAAGAAAAGATCACCTCCCAGAGCCAAGGTCAAAGGCTAGACTTCTTTTTGAGCAAGGTTGGATTATTACCCACCTGGCTACTGAGATAACTAGTGACCATGCAGCCTCAAAGAATGATGTCTACATTGACCTAAAAACATTTTCTAAGCCAGAGCAGAAATTCTAAAGTGTAAGTAGCACACAGACCCCTCTTAACGAAAAGTGAATTATTATTCGATAACATGCCTGTATTCTCTAGTTGGAGAAACACTGAGCTAACTCTTGAAGGTTTAAGCAGGTCGCAAAGCATTGCTTTTAACTCAGGCCTTGGCAGTATCATTTTTAGAAAAAAAAAATAACACATTCTCTTGATGATCATTGCTTCTTTGGTCCAAGGGAACAGGAATGCCTGTTTCCCTGTAAAACAATGGAGTACCCATTACACCATCACCACATTGTTTATATTCAACACAGTGTTGGACAACAAATAGCATAGATTATATATCCTACTAGTGTTATTGTGGCACCCGAACATCCAAAAGGCTTTCAAACTTTGTTAACACCCAGGAGCACCCTGAAGGTCTTCCAAAGACAAAGCCGGAAGGATTGTTTCCATTATTATTAAGGAGCAGCACTGATTGGCCAGTGCCTAAAGAGAGCTTTTCTTTCAGAGAACACAGAAGGGTAAATATGGTGGGGCCAGGGTGGAGGAGTGATGTGTTCGCTAGGGATAGTCATTAGAAGAACACATGTAAAGAAGAGACAAACATAAGAATTGTTGTTTTTGTTAGGTGCCATCGAGTTAGTTCTGACTCATAGTGACCCTATGTATAACAGAACATAACACTGCCTAGTCCTGCGCCATCTTCACAATCATTGGTATGTTTGAGCCCATTGTTGCAGCCACTGTGTCAATTCAACTCATTGAGGGTCTTCCTCTTTTTCGCTGACCCTCTTCTTTACCAAGAATTATGTCCTTCTCCAGGGACTGGTCCCTCCTGATAACATGTCCAAAGCATGTGAGATGAAGTCTCACCAACCTTGCTTCTAAGGAGCATTCTGGCTATACTTCTTCCAAGATGGATTTGTTCATCCTTCTGGCAGTTCATGATATATTCAATATTCTCCACCAACACCATAATTCAAAGGTATCTATTATAACTCAGAATCAGCCAATAGCTCTTCATGTACAGTGGGGCCTCCTGATGGCAGAGTCCAATGGAGGAAGATTTGGCAGTGCTCAGCCTGGCTGGGGACTACAACATAAGAAACACATCAAAGTTATGGTGACTTCTGCTGGGGTGGTTTATGAAATCATCTTCCCTAAATGAAACGTGTGAGAGATCTGCAACACTGCATCAAAAGAAATGTGCATGCAAGTCTGAGTTCAATAATAAGAAGTACCTTTTCCTTTCATGGATATTCTCTTTTGTCAGTGTCCTAGTTTGTAGTATTTCACAACTAAATCTTTAATATTTGTTGAACAGTAAAATCTACAAATAACAAACTTGAACTCAAGCAGGAATCTTGCAGCACAAGGAGGGACGTGGGCTTCTTCTCTCATCCCCACAGGTGGAAAAGACAACTGAGAACTGGTTTTTCCTTTTTAATTGTGCTTTAAGTGAAAGTTTACAATTCAAGTCAGTTTCTCATACAAAAACTTATACACACATTGTTATGTGACCCTAGTTGCTCTCCCTACAATGTGACAGCAACACTCTTCTCTACCCTGTATTTCCTATGTCCATTCAACCAGGTCCTGTCCCCCTCTGCCTTCTTATCTTGCCTCCAGACAGGAGTTGCCCACATACTCTCATCTATCTACTTGAGCTAAGAAGCACACTCCTCACCAATATCATTTTATCTCTTATGTTGTTGTTAGGTGGTGTCGAGTCGGTTCCGACTCATAGCGACCCCATGCACAACAGAACAAAACACTGCCTGGTCCTGTGCCATCCTTACAATTGTTATGCTTGAGCCCATCGTTGCAGCCACTGTGTCAATCCACCTCGTTGAGGGTCTTCTTTTCCGCTGACCTTGTACTTTGCCGAGCACGATGTCCTTCTCCAGAGACTGATCCCTCCTGACAACATGTCCAAAGTATGTAAGATGCAGTCTCGCCATCCTTGCTTCCAGGGAGCATTCTGGTTGTACTTCCTCCAAGACAGATTTATTCATTCTTCTGGCAGTCCATGGTATATTCAATATTCTTCGCCAACACCACAATTCAAAGGCATCAATTCTTCTTCGGTCTTATTCATTGTCCAGCTTTCACATGCATATGATGCGATTGAAAATAGCATGGCTTGGGTCAGGCACACCTTAGTCTTCAAGGTGACATCTTTGCTCTTCAACACTTTAAAGAGGTCCTTTGCAGCAGATTTACCCAATGCAATGCCTCTTTTGATTTCTTGACTGGTGCTTCCATGGCTGTTGATTGTGGATCCAAGTAAAATGAAATCCTTGACAACTTCAATCTTTTCTCTGTTTATCGTGATGTTGCTCATTGGTCCAGTTGTGAGGATTTTTGTTTTCTTTATGTTGAGGTGCAATCCATACTGAAGGCTGTGGTCTTTGATCTTCATTAGTAAGTGCTTCAAGTCCTCTTCACTTTCAGCAAGCAAGGTTGTGTCATCTGCATCACGTAGGTTGCTAATGAGTCTTCCTCCAATCCTGATGCCCTGTTCTTCTTCATATAGTCCAGCTTCTCGGATTATTTGCTCAGCATACAGATTGAATACATATGGTGAAAGAATACAGCCATGGCACACACCTTTCCTGACTTTAAACCAATCAGAATCCCCTTGTTCTGTCTGAACAACTGCCTCTTGATCTATGTTCAGGTTCCTCATGAGCACAATTAAGTGTTCTGGAATTCCCATTCTTTGCAATGTTATCCATAATTTATTATGATCCACGCAGTCAAATACCTTCACATACTCATTAAAACACAGGTAAACATCTTTCTGGTAGTCTCTGCTTTCAGTCAGGATCCATCTGACATCAGCAATGATATCCCTGGTTTCACATCCTCTTCTGAAACTGGCCTGAGTTTCTGGCAGTTCCCTGTCGATATACTGCTAGCCATTTTTGAATGATCTTCAGCAAAATTTTGCTCGTGTGTGATATTAATGATATTGTTCTATAATTTTCACATTCGGTTGGATCATCTTTCTTGGGAATAGGCATAAATATGGATCTCTTCCAATCAGTTGGCCAGGAAGCTGTCTTCCATATTTCTTGACATAGAGGAGTGAGCACCTCCAGCACTGCATCTGTTTGTTGAAACATCTCAATTGATATTCCATCAATTCCTGGAGACTTGTTTTTTGCCAATGCCTTCAGAGCAGCTTGGACTTCTTCCTTCAGTACCATCAGTTCCTGATCATATGCTACTTCTTGAAATGGTTGAACATCGACTAATTCTTTTTGATATAATGACTGTGTGTATTCCTTCCATTTCTTTTGGTGCTTCCTGCGTCATTTAGTATTTTCCCCATAGAATCCTTCACTATTGCAACCCGATGCTTGAATTTTTTCTTCAGTTCTTTCAGCTTGAGAAACACTAAGCGTATTCTTCCCTTTTGGTTTTCCATTTCCAGCTCTTTACAGATGTCATTATAATACTTTGTCTTCTTGTGCCGCCCTTTGAAATATTCTGCTCAGTTGTTTTACTTCATCAATTCTTCCTTTTGCTTTAGTTGCTCGACATTCGAGAGCAAGTGTCAGAGTCTCCTCTGACATCCATCTTGGTCTTTTCTTTCTTTCTTTTTTTTTCAATGACCTCTTCTTTCTTCATGTATGATGTCCTTGATGTCATTCCACAACTCATCCGGTCTTCGGTCCCCAGTGTTCTATGTGTCAAATCTATTCTTCAGATGGTCTCTGAATTCAGGTGGGAGGTGCTCAGGGTCATATTTTGGCTCTCGTGGACTTGCTGTGATTTTCTTCAGTTTCAGCTTGAACTTGATTATGAAAAATTGATGGTCTGTTCCACAGTCGGCCCCTGGCCTTGTTCTGACTGATCATATCGAGCTTTTCCATCATGTTTCCACAGATGTAGTCAATTTGACTTCTGTGTGTTCCATCTGGTGAGGTCCATGTGTATAAAAAAAAAATTTTTTTTTTCACTGTTTATGTTGGTGAAAGAAGGTATTTGCAATGAAGAAGTCGTTGGTCTTGCAAAATTCTATCATTTGATCTCGAGCATCGTTTCTATTACCAAGGTCATATTTTCCAACTACTGATCCTTCTTCTTTGTTCCCAACTTTTGCATTAAAATCACCAGTAATTATCAATACCTCTTGATTGCATGTTCGATGAATTTCAGACTGCAGCAGCTGATAAAAATCTTTTATTTCTTCATCTTTGGCCCTAGTGGTTGGTGTGTATATTTGAATAATAGTCATATTAACTGGTCTTCCTTATAGGAGTATGGATAGAATCCTATCACTGACAGCGTTGTACTTCAAGATAGATCTTGAAATGTTCTTTTTGACGATGAATGCAACACCATTCCTGTTCAAGTTGTCATTCCCAGCATAGTAGACTATATGATTGTCCAATTCAAAATGTGCAATACCAGTCCATTTCAGTTCACTAATGCCGAGGATATCGATGTTTATGCATTCCATTTCATTTTTGATTTCTAATTTTCCTAGATTTATACTTCATACATTTCAGGTTCCGATTATTAATGTATGCTTTCAGGTGTTTCTTCTCATTTTGAGTTGTGCCACATCAGCAAGTGAATGTCCCGAAAGCTTGACTCCATCCATGTCATTAAGGTCGACTCTACTTTGAGGAGGCAGCTCTTCCCCAGTCATCTTTTGAGTGCCTTCCAACCTGAGGGGTTCATCTTCCAGCACTATATCAGGCAATGTTCTGCTGCTATTCATAAAGTTTTCACTGGCTAATACTTTTCAGAAGTAGACTGCTGGGTCCTTCTTCCTAGTCTGTCTTAGTCTGGAAGCTCAGCTGAAACCTTTCCTCCTTGGGTGACCCTGCTGGTATCTGAATACTGGTGGCATAGCTTCCAGCATCACAGCAACACACAAGCCCCCACAGTACAACAAACTGACAGACACGTGGGGGTTATGTCTTATAGTCCAGTCTAATCTTTGTCTGAAGAGTTGGCTTTGGGAATGGTTTTAGTTTTGGGCTAACAGAGAGTCTGGGGGCCATGACCTCTGGGGCCCCTCCAGTCTCAGTCAGATCATTAAGTCTGGTCTTTTTTTTTTAACTAGAATTTGAGGTCTGCATCCCACTTTTCTCCTGCTCAATCAGGGATTCTCTTTTGTTTTCCCTGTCAGGGCCGTCACTGGTGGTAGCCAGGCCCCACCTAGTTCTTCTGGTCTTAGGCTGATGTAGTCTCTGGTTTTATGTAGTCCTTTCTGCCCCTCGGGTCCATATTTTCCATGTGTCTCTGGTGTTCTTCATTCTCCTTTGGTCCAGGTGTGTTGAGACCAAATGATGCGCCTTAGATGGCCACTTGCTAGCTTTTAAGACCCCAGATACCACTCACCAAAGTGGAAAGCAGAATGTTTTCTTAATACATTTTGTTATGCCAGTTGACCTAGATGTCCTCTGAAACCATGGTCCCCAGACCCCTGCCCCTGCCACTCTGTCCCTCGAAGTGTTTGTATTCAACACTTTGTAGCTTTTGGTTTAGTCCGGTTGTGCTGACTTCCACTGTGTTGTGTGTTGTCCTTCCCTTCACCTAAAATAACTCTTGTCTACTATTAGCGAATACCCCTCTCCCTCCCTCTTCACCCTCATAAGCATCGAAGAATGTTTTCTTCTGCATTTAAACCTTTTCTTGAGTTCTTATAATAGTGGTCTCATATAATATTTGTCCTTTTGCAACTGACTAATGTTACTCGGTGGCAATGGGTTTTTTTTTAAATTTCGCTCAGCATAATGCCTTCCAGATCCCTTCATGTTATGAGATGTTGCATGGACTCACCCTTGTTCTTTATCATTGCATAGTATTCCATTGTGTAAATAAACCATAATTTGTTTATCTATTAATTTGTTGATGGGCACATTGGTTGTTTCCATCTTTTTGCTATTGTAAACAGTGTTGCAATGAACATGGGTCTGCATGTATCTATTTGTGTGAGGGCTCTTATTTCTCTAGGATATATTCCAAGGAGTGGGATTGCTGGATCACATGGTACCTCTACTTCTAGCTTTTTACAGAAGCACCAAATCAATTTCCAAAGTGGTTGTACCACTTTACAATCCCACCAGGAGTGTATAAGTGTTCCAGTCTCTCCACAACCTCTCCAACATTTATTATTTTGTGTTTTTTGGATTAATGCCAGCCTTGTTGAGTTGAGAGGGTATCTCATTGTAGTTTTGATTTGGATTTCTCTGATGGCTAATGATCCTGAGCATTTCCTCGTGTATCTGTTAGCCACCTGAATGTCTTCTTTGGTGAAGTGCCTGTTTATATCCTTCACCTATTTTTTGATTGGGTTATCTGTTTTTTTGTTGTTGAGGTTTTGCAGTATCTTGTACATTTTAGAGATTAGATACTGACCAGATTCGTCATAGCCAAAATTGTTTTCACAGTCTGTAGGTTGTCTTTTTACTTTTTTGGTGAAGTCTTTGGATGAGCATGAGTGTTTGATTTTTAGGAGCTCCCAGTTATCTAGTTTCTTTTCTGGTGTTTGTGCATTGTTAGTAATGTTTCTCATGTACTTTATGCAATGTATTAGGGCTGCTAGCATTGTCCCTATTTTTTCTTCCATGATCTTTATCATTTTATGTTTTATATTCAGGTCTTTGATCCATTTTGAGTTAGTTCTTGTGCATGGTGTTAGATATGGGTCTTGTTTCATTTTTTTTTTTGCAGATGGATATCCAGTTATGCCAGCACCATTTGTTAAAGAGACTGTCTTTTCTCCATTTAACAGACTTTGGGCCTTTGTCAGTTATCAACTGCTCATAATTTGGATGAATTTATGTCTGGATTCTCAATTCAGTTCCATTAGTCTATGTATCTGTTGTAGTACCAGTACCAGGCTGTTTTGACTACTGTGGTGGTATAATAAGTTCTAAAATCAGGTAGTGTAAGGCCTCCCACTTTGTTCTTTTTTTCAGTAATGCTTTACTTATCTGGGGCCTCTTCCTTTTCCATATGAAGTTGGTGATTTGTTTCTCCATTTCATTAAAAAATGCCATTGGAACATGGATTGGGATTGCAATGTGTCTATACATCGCTTTGGGTAGAATAGACTTTTTACAATGTTGAATCTTCCTGTACATGAACAAGGTATGTTTTTCCACTTGTGTAGGTCTCTTGATTCCTTGCAGTAGTGGCTTGTAGTTTTCTTTGTATAGGTGTTGTACTTCTCTAGTTAGATTTATTTCTAAGTATTTTATCTCCTTGGGGGCTGTTGTAAATGGCACTGATTTGATGATTTCCTCTTTGACGGTCTCTTTGTTGGTGTAGAGGAATCCAACTGATTTTTGTATGTTTATCTTGTATTCTGATGCTTTGCTGAACTCTTCTATTAGTTCCAGTAGTTTTCTTGTGGATGCTTTAGGGTTTTCTATGTATAAGATCATATCATCTGCAAATAGAGATACTTTTACTTCTTCCTTACCAATTTGGATGCGCTTTATTTATTTTTCTAGCCTAATTGCTCAGGCTAGGACTTCCAGCACAATGTTGAATAAGAGTGGTGATAAAGGGCATCCCTGTCTGGTTCCCATTCTCAAGGGGAATGCTTTCAGACTCTCTCCAGTTAGGATGATGTTGGCTGTTGGCTTTGGATAAATACCCTTTATTACGTTCAGGAATTTCCCTTCATTTTCTGTTTTATTTTGTTGTACTTTATATGGAGGTTTATAGAACAAACTAGTTTCTCATCAGTTAGTACAGATGTTGTTTTATGACATTGGTTAACAACCCCACAACATGTCAACACTCTCCCTTCTCAACTTTGTGTTCCCTATTACCAGCTTTCCTGTCCCCTCTTGCCTTCTCATCCTTGCCCCAGGGCTTGCGTGCCCCTTTAGTCTCCTTTTGTTTTATAGGCTTGTCCAATCTTTGGCTGAAGCATGAACCCCAGGAGTGACTTCATTACTGATCTTATAAGCTGTCTGCGGACCATACTTTCAGGGCTTCTCCACCTCTGTCAGGCCAGCAAGTCTGGTCTTTCTTTTTGAGTTAGAATTTTGTTCTATATTTTTCTCCAGCTCTGTCCAGGATCCACTGTGTGATCCATGTCAGAGCTGTCAGTGGTGGTAGCCAGGCACCATCTATTTGTACTTGACTCAGTCTGGTGGAGGTCATGGTAGATGTGGTCCATTTGTCCTTTGGGCTAATCTTTCCCTTGTATCTTTAGTTTTCTTCATTCTTCCTTGCTCTTGAAGTAGTGAGACCAGTGGAATATCCTAGATGGCCACTCATAGACTTTTAAGACCCCAGACGCTACTCACCACAGTGGAATACAGAACATTGTCTCTATAAACTATGTTATGCCAATTGAGCTAGATGTTCCCTGAGACCACGGTTCCCACAGCCCTTAGTCCAGCAATTCGGTCCCTCAGGGGGTATGGATGTATCTATGGAGCTTCCATGACCTTGCCTTCTACAAGTTTTGCTGGCTTCCCCAGTATTGTATACTGTCTAACCCTTCACCAAAGTTACCACTTATCTATTGCTATTTAGCGTTTTTCCATCCCCACCCCTCCTCTCCCTCATAACCATCAAAGATTGCTTCTTTTTGTGTGTAAACCTTTCCATGAATTTTTACAGTAGTGGTCTCTTAAAGTATTTGTCCGTTTGTGATTGACTTATTTCACTCAGTATAATGCCCTCCAAATTCATCCATGTTATGAGATGCTTCAAGAGTTGGCATATGATCAGGAACTAATGGTCCTGAAGGAAGAAGTCCAAGCTGCTCTGAAGGTCTTGGAGAAAAACAAGGCTCCAGGAATTGATGGAATATCAATTGAGATGTTTCAACAAATGGATGCAGCGCTGTAGGTGCTCACTCGTCTATGCCATGAAATATGGAAGACAGCTTCCTGTCCTACTGACTGGAAGAGATCCATATTTATGCCTATTCCCAAGAAAGGTGATCCAACCGAATGTGGAAACTATAAAACAATAGCATTAATATCACACACAAAGCAAAATTTTGCTGAAGATCATTCAAAAAATGGCTGCAGCAGTATATCGACAGGGAACTACCAGAAATTCAGGCCAGTTTCAGAAGAGGTTTTATTGACTATGCAAAGGCATTCAACTGTGTGGATCATAACAAACTATGGATAACATTGCAAAGAATGGGAATTCCAGAACACTTAATTGTGATCATGAGGAACCTTTAAATAGATCAAGAGGTGGCTGTTTGGACAGAACAAGGGGATACTGATTGGTTTAAAGTCAGGAAAGGTGTGCACCACAGTTGTATTCTTTCACCATACGTATTCAATCTGTATGCTGAGCAAATAATCCGAGAAGCTGGACTATATGAAGAAGAACGGGTATCAGGATTGGAGGAAGACTCATTAACAACCTGTGTTATGCAGATGACACAACTTTGCTTGCTGAAAGTGAAGAGGACTTGAAGCACTTACTAATGAAGATCAAAGACCACAGCCTTCAGTATGGATTACACCTCAACATAAAGAAAACAAAAATCCTCACAACTGGACCAATGAGCAACATCATGATAAACGGAGAAAAGGTTGACATTGTCAAGGATTTCATTTTACTTGGATCCACAATCAACAGCCATGGAAGCAGCAGTCAAGAAATCAAGAGACGCATTGCATTGGGTAAATCTGCTGCAAAGGACCTCTTCAAATTGTTGAAGAGCAAAGAAGTCACCCTGAAGACTAAGGTGGGCCTGACCCAAGCCATAGTATTTTCAGTCACATCATATGCATGTGAAAGCTGGACAACGAATAAGGAAGACTGAAGAAGAATTGATGCCTTTGAATTGTGGTGTTGGCAAAGAATATCAAATATACCATGGACTGCCGAAAGAATGGACAAATGTGTCTTAGAAGAGGTACAGCCAGAATGCTCCTTAGAGGCAAAGATGGCGAGACTGCGTCTTACATATTTTGGATATGTCGTCAGGAGGAATCAATCCTGGAGAAGGACATCATGCTTGGCAGAGTACAGGGTCAGTGGAAAAGAGGAAGACCCTCAATGAGGTGGATTGACACAGTGGCTGCAACAATGGGCTCAAGCATAACAATGACTGCAAGGATGGCTCAGGACTGGGCAGTGTTTTGTTCTGTTGTGCATGGGGTCGCTATGTGTTGGAACTGACTCGACGGCACCTAACAACAACAACGACAACATGAGATGCTTCACAGATTCATCGTTGTTCTTTATGGTTGGGTAAACACTCCATTGTGCGTATGCACCACAGTTTGTGTATCCATTCATCTGTTGATGGGCATCTAGGTTGTTTCCATCTTTTTGCTATTGTGAACAATGCTGCAATGAACATGGGTGTGCATATGTCTATTCCTGTGAGAACTGTTATTTCTCTAGAATATATTCCTAGGAGTAGGGTTGCTGGACCATATGGTATTTCTATTTCTAGCTTTCTAAAGAAGTGCCATATCATTTTCCAAAATGATTGTATCACTTTGCATTCTCACCAGCAATGCGTAAGTGTTCCAATCTCCTCGAAGTCTCTCCAACATTTGTTATTTCCTGTTTTTTTTTTTTTTTTTTTTTGATTTGTGCTTGTAATGCTGGTGTGAGAAGGTATCTCATTGTGGTTTGGATTCACATTTCTCTAAAGGCTAGAGATCAAGGGCTCTTCCTCGTGTCTGTTGGCTGCTTGAATGTCATCTTTGGTGAAGGGTCTTTTCATTTCCTTTGCCCACTTTTTAATTGGATTATTTGTCTGTTAGTTGCAGAGGTGTTGGATTATCTTCTAGATTTTAGAGATTAGACATTTGTCTGATTTGTAATAGTCAATTTTTTTTCCCCTGTCTGCAGGTTCTCTTTTTACTCTTTTGTTGAAGTCTTTTGATGAGCATAAGTGTTTAGTTTTTGGAAGATCCCAGTTATCTTGTTTATCTTCTGGGGTTTGTGTATTGTTAGTTATGGTTTGTAACCTCTTTGTGCCATGTATTAGGGCCTCCAATGTTGACCTATTTTTTCTTCTATTATCTTTATTGTTTTTGGTTTTATATTTAGGCCTTTGATATATTTTGAATTAGTTTTTGTGTATGCTGTGAGATATGGGCCCTGTTTCATTTTTTGGCAGATGGACATCCAGTTTTGCCAGCACCGTTCGTTAAAAAGACAGTCTTTTCCCTATTTGATGAACTTTGGACCTTTGTGGAAGATCAGGCGACTGTAGTTGGATGGATTTACATCTGGATTCTCTATTCTGTTCCATTGGTAAATGTATCTGTCGTTGTACCAGACCAGGCTGTTTGGACTACCGTAGCTGTATAGTAGATTCTGATGTCCGGTAGTGCGAGTCCTCCGAATTTATTCTTCTTCAATTGTGCTTTACTTCCCCGGGGCCTCTTCCCTTTCCATATAAAGTTAATGATTAGTTTTTCCATCTCTTTAAAAAATGCTGTTGGTATTTGGATCGGGATTGCATTGTATTTGTAGATTGCTTTGGGTAGAATTGACATTTTCACAATGTTGAGTCTACCTATCCATGAGCATGGTATGTTTTTCCATTTATGTGTGTCTCTTTTGTTTTATTGCAGTAATGTTTTGTAGTTTTCTTTGTATAGGTCTTTTACATCCCTGGTTAGATTTATTCCTAAGTATTTTATTTTTTTAGGGGCTTTTATAAGTGTATTGTTTTCCTGATTTCCTTTTCATTTTTGATTGTTTTCCTGATTTCCTTTTCATCATTCTCTCTATTGCTGTATAGGAATCCAACTGATTTTTGTATGTTTATCTTGTATTCTGCTGCTCTGCTGAATCTTTCTATTAATAACAATAGTTTTCTCATGGGGTCTTTTGGGTTTTCTATGTATAGTATCATATCGTCTGCAAATAAGGGCCATTTAACTTCTTCGTGACCAATTTGGATGCTCTTTATTTCTTTTTCTTGCTTTATTGATTTATTTAGGACTTCCAGTACACTGTTAAGTAGGGGCGGTGATAAAGGCTATCCTTGTTTTGTTCCTGTCCTCAAGGGGGACGTTTTCAGCCTTGCTCTGTTAAGAATGATGATGGCCATTGTTTTTGCATAGATGCCCTTTATTACACTGAGAAATTTCCCTTCTATACCTATTTTATTGCAAGTTTTTTTTTTTTTTTAATCAGGAATTGTTGTTGGAGTTTGTTGAATACCTTTTTTGTGTTGATTGATGATCATGTGATTCTTTTCTTTTATTTATGTGGTGGATTACATTGATTTTCTAATCCTGAACCATCTTTGCATACCTGGTATGAATCCTACTTAGTTGTGGTGTATTATTTTTTTGATATGATGCTGAATTCTATTGGCTAGAATTTTGTTGAGAATTTTTGCATCTATATTCATGAGAGACATTGGTCTGTAATGTTCTCTTTTTGTGGAGTTTTTATCTGGTTTTTGTATCAGGGTTATGGTGGCTTCTGGAATGAATCTGGAAGTATTGCATCATTTTCTATGCTCTGAAATAGTTTGAGTAGAGCTGGCATAAGC